>NC_081410.1:443462775-444101108 GCF_030272615.1 Cryptomeria japonica
AGTCGGTAAAGTTGTTTGGGAGCTACACCAACCAATCACCCATCAGATCAATGACTTCATCAAGAAGTTAGGTGATAACTTTAATGATATAATGGATGATTACTTCAGCAAGTTCCAAGAGAAAATGCATAACAAGTACCGGATTCCACCACATCTGGTAGAAAAATATAAGGATGATATATGTTTTGAGGTAGACACCGATTATTGTTATATGAATGTTGTTGAACCGAGGGCTCAATCTTTGCCACCAATGGGTTATGAGATTGATTTTGATATCACACAACAACAAATTGATGCCTATCTATCATTGCCAAGGCATGCTACCGAGCTGAGGTATGGAACCTATGAAGAGGTGAAAGAAAAAGTAAAGATGAGAATTGTAGTACCCAAAGCTACAAGGAAGGCATCAAAGATGATTAAGGCATTAACTGAGAAATTCATAGAAGAGTCTTCCTCCACATCTGTCAAAGGCATTCTAGCCATCACCAAAGAGGAGACAGAAGCCCAAGAAGCAGCCATAACACTTAACACCAAATTGCCTAAGGGAAAAGTGTTGAAGAGAAAGAAACAAGACACTCCAATGGTCCTACCAACAAAGAGACCTAACACAAGGGCATCTGCTACATCACCGAGTAAGAAACAAAAGATTGTTGTCATTCCTAAGGTAACTAGGACTTACAAGAAATCTACTCGAAGACTCATTTTGCCAAAATGAGTCGAGTGATATCGAATCTGAAGATGCAAGTAAATTTCAGATTGTGAAAAGCAAGAAGGTAGATGTACATAGTGTAGAAATTTTTTGTAATAATCTGAAGGAATATGGTGGATTTGGTGGATTTGGATTTGTCAAATATGAATCCAGATCTGCTGATGAAAAGAGGCAAATTGAAGAAGCTGTCATTTGCACACTTATAAAATTCCAAGTGGTCCCATTAGAAGTATGTAATTCTAGTCCTAAGGAATTATATGCACATATTGAAACCAGATGGCAATATGCCCTAGACTCGGAGAAACAAATCAGAGAAAGAAGTCTGGTGCATCTCTTTCCTAATATGTCGGTTGATGAAATAAAAGAACATCTAACAAATAGCCAAACACAATTTACAGTAAAACAAAAGGCCTTGAAATTGATGAATGGCCTGTATATAGAAGTGGAGAAGGAAACAAAAGAGCAATGGAAGGACATCTTTTGAAGAAAAAATGCTGGTGAACAATCTACTGTGGAAATAATCGATGTCACCGAGCAAGACCCTGCTGACACCATTTGAATAGATGAAGATGTCATGGATGCAAAGGCACCTGAACAAGAAATGATAGAAGGCAAAGCTTATCCAAAACTTGTCTCCAATGAATCTATTTTGGAACAAGTTCAACCTTACCCACCGATCAATCAACTTGCTCCAACTGAAGCTCCTCAGGATACAGATGAAGGCACCAAATATCAAAAGTCTACAGCAGAAGGTACTTCACAAGAACAAACCTCTCAAGAACCTTCTAGCACGGAAAATGTTATAGCTGAGACACCAAGCACCGAGACACTGAAGGACACTACCGAGGCTAAAGAAATTGACCAAAGTGTTGTCTCTACCGAGCAACCTACTGAGGTTCCTCAAGCCTCTCAAGCTATTGTAGTGGTTCACCAGTAAAAGGTAAAGATAAGAAGTTGAAAAAGAATACTTTCAAAATAGATTTATCAAAACTGATAGTGTTGCTCGATGTAGACATCTCCAAATTGAAAGGGCAAGCACTCATTGAATTTGGTGAACTGTGCAAAGCAAAGGCCAAATAGGAGAAGCAACTGGCCATACAAAAGAAGAATAAAGTACTTCAAAAGGTAAAGACCTTACTATCAAATATGCTACCTTCAGCTACAGTATCAACTGATGCAGCCATCCATATTCAATTGGATGAACTCCTAAATCAGATTGAGACATCTGGAGTAGATGCATCTGAATACTTGAGCAAACTAAAAGACAAGGAGCTAACTGCTAAAATGATAGAGGAAGTATAGAAATCCATTGTTTTTGGCAAGGTAAAACTTGTCAAATTTATTGTTGAGTTGTCCCCTCAACTCAAGCACATTCTTTCATTATTTCAGAAACTCTACACATTTTCTTTATTCCTTAAGGACATTAAGAATAAAATAGAAGCAATTGAGAAAGAGATCACCGATCTCTCAAATAAGTTGACCCCCGAGCCTAATTCAATTTAGAATTTTTATACTAAGCTACAACAACTCATGGCTCAACAATTGGAACTAAGGAATGAAAAACACAAGATCAGGATGGACATAATGACACTTCAAACATTATTCCTTCCTCATCTTTCATCCGTTCAAGAACAGCTCAACCGAGCCACTTACCTCTCTACTACACAAGAGGGAAGCACTGTAGATGGCTTAATTTCATTATTGGCTGATATTAATGCACAAAATTCTTTAATGGACAGTGTAAAGGATGCACTCTCTATCGCTCTCACCGAAGCCAAGACAAAGTACAAATCCATTTTTGATCAGTTGCCACCTCCAAATGGTAACTAAATTTTGATGTTTGTCAAAAAAGGGGGAGTATACCATCAAAGTATATATAGCATCAAAGTACACAGGGGAAGTGTATAGTATTCAAAGTATCAAACAACCAGAGTGTAGTAGACAGAGGGACTATACCGAGCAGAATAAGCAGAGTATCCAACAGCAGTGAACCGAGCAATGAACAAAGGAAAGAATAGTGATTACAGAGTATTGATCATCGAGCACACATAATCAGAGTTTTGTATAGCATATTGATAAGGGGAGTATATTTGATTATATTATTTCATTGACTAATGTATATATTGTATGTTTAGTCAAATTTTGTAAAGTATACAGATTTTTGAGTAATGACTTTGAAAGTAGTTTTTTGTCAAACATCTCAACTAATGTCAAAAGGGGAGATTGTTACTACTTATCAAATTGCCATTAGTTTCTATATTCAAAGTCATACTATATATTCTAGTCGGTTAGCATTACTGAATCATGCAGTCGGTACACACAGAGAAGTCGGTATGAACAGTCCAGTTGGTTACAGAACGAAAACAGTCACAAAGCCCAGTATACACCGAGCTGTCTACCAAGTGTTATTTCATGTCTACTGAGCAGTAAAGATAATACACCGAGTGAAACATGTTACCAGATTCATTGAACCTAGACACACATATGAAAATGTGTTACAAGATCGAGGCACATAGAACCGTTGTCACATTGGAAATTGCACATATAGATTTTATATAATTTTGAGGTCATCTAACCAATGAAATATTTTGCATGGTTATTCATTCAAGAAATCATGTTTGTAAGAGTGAAGAAATGAATCAAATCACCGACATAAGAAGTCTATTTATACAGCATGAATTTAGGGTTAGAGATATATGCGAATGAGAGAAATGTGTGTGCATATGTGTATGAAGCAAGACTTATGTGATACATGAGAAATCACAGAGTATTATGACTGTTATAGAGACACAGAGGTCACCGAGAAGGTTTTTAGAGAACAGTCAAAGAACAGAGTAAACAGAAGGGTTTACCAAGTTACTTTATGAGTTACCGAGGTATGCTATAGGCAAGGTAATCTTATTTTGAGCACATAGAATCTGCTACAACATTTCAGATGTAAAGTTGCAGATATTTGTAAAATCTTATTGTAATATTTTGAAGTTTTAAGAGAAACCTTTAACAGGGTAAAAGACTCTAATCAAGTCTATAAATTGTAAAGCCTCTAACCAGGTGCAACATTTATATAAAGTGTTGTAAAATCCTTTAGCAAGGTAGATCTAATAGATCTTGTTACTCCTAACAGGGTAAGCTATCAGAAATAGCTAAATATGTAGCTCTAACTAAGCACTCTTTATTATTGCAGTAGTGAAGTTGTGGGTGCCATCCTCACTGCAGTTTTTCTCTCTAACCAAGAGTTTCTGCATAACCAAAATATGTGTTATGGATTGAGTCATGTATGATTGTTACTTATTTGTTTTAGCTTTATGTTATGTTACATCAGTTTTTGGTTTATGCATAACAGTAAAGATATTGTTGATAAAAGGATTTGAAGTACTGATTCACCTCTCCCCTCTCAGTACATTAGCTTTCCATATTGGGCCTAACACTCACCTCCCATCCTAGGCTAACTGGTAGCCACCCCCAAGCTTGAAGAACCAAGCCCTAGACATAATTTACACACATGCAAACACAAAAGACAAGGGATAACACAAGCTCAAACACAATCCCAACCTAGGCTACATTGCACCACACATTTGTGATGTCTTTTCAAGGGTGGTAGTGGACCAAGTACCCTGAGGAGACTGCAAGTATGGTAAAACATATAGCCACCTCATGGCAAACCAAAACATATAGCCACCTCATGGAAAACCAGATGCATCAAGTATAACAACCCCACTTTCCTTATGCCCCCCAAGGCATTCATGCCTTATTTCCCTCCTTATGACCCCTAATGTAGAAACAAGCCATGCAACAAGGGTCACATAAAATCCCTTGTGATCACTCTCATAACGAGAGCCTCTCACTCAAGGGCTGTCACTTCTACCACCCACAAGACGATCCTCTCTCCCAAGAGTAGGAGGTCTTGATTACTCCCAAAACACATAAATTGCATAAGCACAAAACACCAAATAAATTTCCAAGGAATACTTGCAAGGACAACTAGCCTTTAACACAAACAAATCTTTTAATACAACATGCAATAAGAAAGAATTCCAAGAAAGTAAAACCAACCTTAAACTGCCCAAAGGTATGCTAGTTTTGTTGAGGATGAGCATCCCAATTCCACAAGCCTTTTCTTTCTACCCTCATCCAAATTCTCCAATCCCAAATCTATCTTTTCTCTTTTCAAAATTCTCTTGTCTCTGAAAATGGAGAGTGGGTGATTACCCACAAAATCTCCCTTTCTTGCTTAAGTAGACACTAGTCAGAGTTCTCACCAGTTTCTAAAACTAAAAAGGAAGGTGAGGTAAAATGGGAAAGGGCACTTTCATTCAAAAAGGAAGGTTAACAACTTAGCTCAAGCCTTCTAATTTCAATTTTCGCACCACTTAGAAAAGCCACTTTTTAGGGTGTCTAAATGGTCACATGGGAGTAGAAACATGCCTAAAATTACTCCTAACCCTTAGGTATACCTTGTAGGCTTTAGGAAACCCTAATAAACTACCCCTAAGAGTCCATTTAACCCTAATTAAACCCCTCTGAAGTTAATTTTCGGGTCAAACCTAAGTTGACAACCCCAAAGATTCTCTACCTAAGGCAATTATGGAATCACATTAAATTTAATTGAAAAAGCTATAGTTAAAAAATTCCCTTCAAGAGACAAATTTAAAAACTCCAACATAAATCAACACGTGTCAAGTGACACAAAGAAAATACTTTTACAAAATTGCACATGAAATCTTGTCTCTTGTTGGATTTAATTAAATCAAATAAATAACATTTAACACACATGCATCATTTACTATTATGAATAAAATATGACACAAACGGGGTGTTGTCTCTCCAAATAGACAAACCCTGGTTTTACGAACAAACATAGGTCTAGGTTTGGTTCTCCATAATATTTCCATGGTCACATGGATATCTTTTCCTGCGCCACTCAATTACACATTAGTAATTTCCAATAACCTCGTATAATATTAAACATATGAATTAGAATACACATCAAACACTTCGCATACAATTTACATTTGAACAATTCAATATATCTCATATCTAAATAAATCCACATAAGCAATTATCATAATTCTCATAATTTTGGTCCACACATAAAACATACATCCTAATTCTATCATCATAATAAAGTCCTGCAAATCCAATAATGACATACATCATCTCCAATTTATCCCATTCTAGAATCAGATAGAGTTCTATATCATAAAGCATATAAATGAAGTATCAACATTCATCAATGTTATCCCAAATCATGGAATCATGAGTTCTAAATCCAGACATAGCTGACATACATTAAATCAAGATTATCAAATCAATGGATCTTTTAGGATTTCAAATTCATAACACATCAAAATGTACACCACGAGGTGCAATAACTCTATAACTTGATTCAATTACTTTTCTCACCAATCTATCTATCTAACACAGTCCATTCTATTGAATTATAAAGCATTTATTAATAAGGTCAAACATGGTCAACTAAGTTAATCAAAGCTTGGTTTGGGGAAGGCCTTACAGCTTACCGATAGTAGCATCCAAAGAGACTGGCATGTTTGGTACAGACCTTAATTCATTAATTGCAAAGACTCGAATGGCATAAGTAGGTAGAAGTGTTCTCAACAACTTGCTACATCCTTTTCTTCAATAGTTCCTCCTGCTCCTTTGATTTGATTGACAGTTTCCTTTAACCTTGTACTATATTGGATTATGTTCTCACCTTCATTCATTCTCATGGATTCAAGTTGTCCTCTTAGACTGTCTACATTTTCTCTTTGAACATGTTCATCACCACCATACACAGATATAAGCTTATTCCACATAGCTTTGGCATCATTACAACCTTCTAGATCATTAAACTCTGAGTCGGTAAATGTTGATGTTATTTCAATCATTGCTTGAATATGTTCTTGCTTTGCCTTTATCTCTTCCATTGTCATCGGGTAGGTGCTAGGTGCAGTGTAATCATTCTCCAGATAATATTTTTCATATTCTCCAATTCCTGATAAGTGCAGCTTCATCCTTTTCTGCCATGTGGAGAAACTTGACTTGTTCAACTTTGGTGCATCCCTTTTATACATCTTCGGATCTTGCCTCAAGTTCCTTTAAACTATTCTTTCGGAGTTCCAACTCTAATACCAATTGTTAGTTAGATGAGAGGGGGGGGTGAATCAGATAAACTCACAATAAAAAATATTCATCAAATTCAACCTCGGTAGAATATACTTGATATGCAACTATGACTATAAATCATTCAAACTCATAAACTGATAAACATGAAACAACAAAACACATTTAACACCAGATTTCACGTGGAAACCCAAATAGGGAAAAACCACTGTGGGATTTCAGACCCACTAAGAAAATATACTCTTCTAGAGTATGCTCGGTTAAAAGCCAATCCTGTTAAAGATTACATAAACACATTGTTAGATGTGACCCGGTCAAGGGATTTCCCTCAGATCTATCAGAATCTTGCACTTTGTTAGAAGTGACCTTGTCAAATGATTTCAAACACTCATTCAGAATGTTACCTTGCTAGAGGATTTACAAATAAGACTTTTAGGTCCACTCGGTTAAGAGATTTCCTGTCACTTACAAAAATAAATAACAGTAATAAAATATATCTGCAACTTCACATCTGAAATGTTAAAGAAAACTCTATGTGCTCAAAATAATCTTGTCACAAGACTTATCTTCCTCCTTGTTGGGCTTCTCAATCTATTCTTCAATCTTTTGTACTCGGTAATCACCTCTGCAGTATCACTGCTCTTCTATTTGCCCGCTCCTTTGTTCATCAACTTTTCCTTATTTATAAGCAATTCCTAGCTGCTTAATCTCCTTACTCACATTTCCCATGATTAATCTTAGCCACCAGATCTTCAAACTTGACTAGGTTCATTGAATCCTCGAACTAAAAAATGTTTTATCTTGCCTTGAAACTTGTATACCTTCCTTGGTACTTGTGCTCGGTTATGACCATTCAATCTGTGTTGTAGATCCAACTCTTGAATTTTCATTGCCGTTGATCCTTAACAAACTTCTTGCATGACATTCCAATCTTCTATAAATCTCCAGCTCATTGGCATCCTTCATTTAATAATGTATTTATTCATCTAATGCATTCTGTTACTACTCGATTGATACTCAGTAAATACTGAACTCTACTCGGTAGACATTCTTTCTACTTTAGCTGACACTGATAACCTTGGTGTTTACCAACTAGCTCATTGCTTGGTAAAATAGAATAGTATCAAACCTTTACTCATTCTGATGCATGAAATCTTTTCTCCTTCTTATTCAGTCTTTGAATACACATATATAGAATATCAAAACAATCAAAAAAACATAATCTCATCACTCTCTAACTCGGTAAAAGTTGCCCATTGAATAACTTATTATTCCCCTTCATTTTCACATTCTTTCTATGTCACTTACCGACATCTTTATACTCATCAAAACATACTTTTTAAGATAATAAGATACTGAATCAGAAAATCAATTGCTTGACATCAATGACAAAATAATATTATTAAGACAGTAATCATCCTTTATCAATTATATCATCAATCTCCAACAACCTTCTCAATATCATCATACCAACAAACTTAATGTAATGCAAACAATGAACATCTCAAACATGACATCACACTGATCATAACCAAATCATGACAACACATCATTTTCTTTGAACCAACATGTGCACACACGTCACTTCAAATAGGGGAAAAATGTAGACGTATAAAAATGACCATATTCCTAAATGAATATTTAATGTTCATTTTATTCTCATTCCTCTATTTAGTTAAATCTGATTTAATTAAATCACCCACATTCTTCTATTTAATTAAATAAATTATTCAATTTATTTATTTAAATTTACTTAAGCCCTTTACATCATTTAATTGAATAAATCATTTTATTTAGTTAAATCCCTTCTCCCTACTTTTTAATTAAATTTACATTTAATTAAATAGTTTACCCCAATTAAATAAATCTAATTTATTTAATCCCCAATTTGCAACAAAATTAAAACAAATTAATTTTATTTTAATTAAATCCTATTATCCCTCATCCACTTGCATTTTCCTACATCTCCCACTTGCATCCTTACCCTCTTCCTAAAAACTTCTAGAATCAATCTAATCCTAATCAATTAACCCAAACCCATCAATTATCCCTTTTCCCTAAATTTGAGGAGGTCACTTCTCAAATTTGGAGTAAAGTCTTCAAAATGCGTTAAAGCCTTTATGCCTTCAACAAGCCAACTTGTTGAAAACTCCCAAATTTGGAAGGACTCTTACAAATTTGTCCCCAAAGTCTTCAAACCATTAATGGTTAACTAACCCTTAGTGGAATGGTTAGAGACTTTTTGCCTAACTTAACCCACATCTAACCTAGGGGTCTCATCAAGCATTCAATGCTTTGACCATGGTTATCTCTTTAACCTTTGCACAAGAGTTTACCCCTTGGGTAAAACCTTTATCCATTGGATAACCCTAACCTAACCTTAACCCTTACCTTCTAAAGGTAACCATGAGGTATTCTCAAGCATTTAATGCTTCTTACCTCTCCTCTCAAGCAATCTTATGTTGATAATTGTCACCATTTCATTGGTGAAAATTGTAAACATGGATTCATAACTTTCAATCCTGACCCTTGATTAACTCCTCCAATATTGACCATCCATTGCCCTATTTTCCCTATAAATAGAGCTCTCATTCCTCATATTAAGGATCCATCCAAGCTTTTAGTATCTCATTTATGCTCAATTTTATCAATACATCAAGCCTCTCTTTATAATAGGAATTGATATAATAAGCATTTTAGAGTATTTCTATTATCATTAGCTTAAATCATTAACTAGTATATCGTGTTAGGATAGTATTGCTACTAACCTTGTCATCTTATAATCTAGTTTAACTCATTTGTAGAATCATGCATAAATAGGATGCATTCATGTTAAAATCAATCTAAAGCATCCCTCGTTCTTGCATTCGTCATCCCTAAGTCACTTTGCTCAGTGATCTGAGAGCAAAGGCATTGACTTGAGGGACCTTGTGAGATAAAGAACCATGGAACCGACCTTGGGAAGTTGATTCATTCCTCATGACTCCATAACTGGCACCAAGAAGTCCTGTGGGTGTGTGGACAAGCCCTTTGAGACCACATTTTCACATTTTGAGTTTCATAGCCCCGCTTTTCCCGCACACACTAAGTACATTCAACACTGCTCTCCATCTAAACACTTATTGCTCTTCAGAAAAAGTACTCGCATAGATCACCTCTACTATATATGTTCTCTCTTTTTCATCTCTTTTTAAAATGCTTCACTAAGATGTCTCTAAATAGGCATTCAGAGCATATGTCGGCCATAGGAACACAATTTCCTAGGTGCAGTGTATCTAGACATTTAAACATAACTCATCACAAAAATGACCGCCAAACAAATGGTGTTGGTAACACGTCACAAAATCAGATACCGGTTAGAGCAGTCAATACCGGTTGGAATAAAACTAGTGAATCATTGTCCAGGAATCTTCCACTTGATCTTCACCTTCAACTTTATCTTCACTTTGATGTCGACTTAGTGTTACCACAGGTTATCTCTTAGGCACATATCGGTTGACACAAAGTACCAGTTAGAGATAGACCTTAAACTTACCGGTTGGTAGTAAAAACCAATTGAAGTTATACCGGTAGTCAATGTAATCATATATGTGTGTGAGAGTGTTTCATCAATGACAATAAGTAATGATTACATTACAATTATCATCAAGCCAACACTTTGTGGTATTTTTTGTGTCCCTTTATGGTTCCTTCCTATCCTTCCACAAGTGTCAGGCCTATGTTGTTTGGACAATTTTTTATTTTCCTTAATTTTTCCCAACCCATGCATGCCCCTAGGTTCTCCATGCAAAAAATCCCTTAAAACCAAATGAATTTGACCTAGGGCTTAGGATTCAAGTGAATCACTAGATGCCAATTGTTAAGAATAAAAAAATTCCACTCAATTTTCCCTCTAACACACCTAAGAAACAAATCAAAACTTAACAAATTTGAGGATTGGGCCTCATGGCTCTCCTTTATGAATCATTTATATCATATAAAATATGATCGGGGATCCTTGATCTAAGGTAATCGAACATCAATCCTTGTTGTTAAAGAATTAAGTGAGACATAGTTCTATGACCACCTATAGGTATGAAACCTCGATCCACACTAATGAGATGAGAAAAATTTAAGTTTTTCAAGCCTCAACAATTGGGTGTCACCTTTGAAGTTTGACTAGAACTAAGAAACCATAACCTCGATCCTCGACACCTTATGACTGATTGGCCTTTAGTCAATCGGACATTGAGCACTGGAGATGTACGGTAGTCTTTACACTTGGAATATCCAAAACCTTGACCCCAAATCCCTACTATCACCTTCCCTTGAAATATTTTATAGGATGGGCTTGAGGGTGACTAAGTCTACAATGTGAAATGGTCATGGTAAAGACTAACTCTCAACCTCTACCCTTCAAGGATCCTTGGTCCCAAGTACTAAATGCTTATCAAGGATAGTTCAGGCCCAATCCTCAATCCAAACCTAAGCTCCATGTTTTTTGCTCATGTTTCATGCAACTCAAAGATTTTTTTTCATATCAAAGCATGTTATGATAAATTTAGAGAATAATATCAATATATAAATCTTGTCTTACATCATGTATTTTACTAAATTAGTTATTTTGTGTAGAAGAAGTAATGTTTGAAGAAAGAGTAGCTCCAATGGATTACAAATTTCTTGATTACTACCCTCCATCCATGTTAGTGTCTCTTGATAGATAAATAATAGATACAAATCTAGGTCATATTGACTTGGATGAGTTCATGAAGAGAATGGACTATCCAAGTGGTAGGAGCTATTAGATGTCATCAATAAAATCTAGACGAGTGTCGGTAGCAGCTTTTCGAATCTCTTTCCAATCCTCAGACCTAGTGTTTGCATGTGTCAAACTCTACAGTGCATTTGAAAGAAAAGTCCATGGGCATGTAGAGGAAGTAGTGCTAGATATGACCCCAAACTCAATTGAAAGAGTATTTGGTGTTCCTCCATATGATGACTATGCAAAGATGAGTATAGTTTTTGGAGATGTATATTGTAAGAATTGTATAGACCCTATGAAATACATTAACAACCATTTGTCAGAGAGACCAAGTAAAGAACAAAATTTTTTAAGTTGAAGAAAATCCATAGAAGCATGCTATATATGGATATAAGAGATCAAGTCACTCTCCTAAGCAGAGTAGTAGGGTTACTTGATGTCAAAAAATTCTACAATTATTAATGAAATTTATATATATTAACCTTATAATAATTATTAGTTTCTATAAAATCCTCCCCCGATACCCATTGTGTTGCATTTAGAAGAAAATTTCTTTGATTTTCAAAGACTATTTTAGCCATTATTATGAAATGCATAAATGAATTCTATTTTTCCCTACCACACACCAAACATAGGTATATCCATGTGGCTTCAAAGAGTAGGAGGGAATAGTTTTTCTTTAGAAATGTGACCCAACACAAAAGAATATAAACTTTCGCTTCATCATTATATTTACCATCCATTTGTAGCCTCCATTTAGGAATCATGGTTCACATGAATAAGATATTTAAAATAAAAAAATTATGATATAAATTTACTCAAAATCCTCTAGCTCACCAAATCATCATTTTTTCAATAAATGTTATGGTGTAAATCCAAAGTCATCTATTTAATTGTTTGTTGGTTTAAGACTGGAACATAATTCAACATTGCTCTTGACGACACTTTCTTCAATAATTTCAATTATAGAATTGGTATGAATATCTACTCCATTGATTATGTAATATAGTGAAAACAAGAGCAATCAAACAATTAGAATAACTCATTACATGTTGAGGAAGAAATAATCAAAGTTATCCATTATTTTTTCATTGAATTAAGAATATATAATTACAAAATATAAATGAAAACGATAATCATTAGACCATGGACAACAAATTAAAATTGCTATTCATAATAAATACATGTATTTTTCTTATCATAATAATTACATGTTGAAGCTTCAAGATATAGTCTAAGTTGTCCATTCCTTAGTGACCAAGATAGTTTAAAAAGTCCTCTTTTTGTGTTCAAAATATGATATTTTTTAAAGTGTAAAGTATTATAAGTGAGTGGTAGTTATGTTATTGTGTTCACTTGCATGTTTTTGTTTGTATTCTTACAAAACGTTCATTGGCTGCACAAATATAATGATTATTCCATGACTATTAGTTTAAAATCCTTCTAGAATACACCAATACTTGTTTATACTTTTAAATTTCTTTGAGAATGTTTCAATATTTATTTAAAAATATTGATAGCAGCAGGAGTTGTATACTCATTTAATATTATTCATGTTAGTTTTAGATAAAGATCAGGGAAATTTTAAATTAATCTATATTTTTTTGGGTCATATTTATGGATTGTTATAATATAATTATATTTTATTAGACCATTCTTATCTATATATTATTTATTTATTCTTATGTGATTTATTTTTATCTTATTTTAATTTTGATTGTATATTTATCTATAGATTATTTAATTTAACAAAGTATTTTAAACAATTCTATTTTTAAATTTATAACATTTCTTTATACATATTCATATATCTTATAAATTAATCTAATCTAATAAATTTTAAAAGGTGTCATTGTCATCATTACTTATTTATTTCAATAGTATCTATTAAATGTTTTATTTTAATATAATTATTTAGATTTTCAAGCTAAATATTTTGTAATATTAAAATTTATTTAATATCTTTAAAACTATATTTAAATTAGAAAATAATATAGATTATAACTATTGGATCATTTTAAAAAACTAATTATTCATATTTTAAATGTTAATAATGGCACACAATACATTATATAACTTCTTAATACATGTTTCTATTCATATTCTTCTTAATGCAACACATGATTTAGTCATCAATTATAAGATAAAAGCTAAACTTTGTATGTATGTTTGTTTTATTTAACTTCCATGCAAACTTAAACTTTGCTTGGTACGATTTCACATTGTTATGGTCTAATCATTAATAGATGATCTTGATCTATCACATTATTTGCTTCTATTTTCCAATTATTAGAATCTCTACTCTTTCTTGGTGATTTTAAGGATTGGTGGTATTTAAAAAATATGTTGCCAAAAATCATTTTATTACAAGGGGAAACTTCCATTAGATTGATTCTCTTGATTAGATTGGCTTTATAGTTGTAGGAAAAATTTATGACACCACTCTTCAATCATGTGCATGCCCTAAAATAAATTGATGTAGAATTGCCTTTGTTTTAACTTGCTCTAAAACAAATCTTAGAATGATGCTTCATGTATTGTGTTTGATTTTTATATGAATTTGTTATATGTTAATGCACATTAAATCTATTTAAATACTAAGACATATCAATTAATCATGCAAATGTGTACCAAGTTGACACATAATGACTACTGGAATAAGGTGGAGTAAGAAAATTTTGATTTTAATTTTGGGTGGATTGGTCCTATTGTGCTTCACAACTCACACCCCACTTTGGCACTTGGCAAAGTGGGGACCCCATCTTTTTGTTTGTTTTCCTCTTCCCCTAAGGGTTTTTCCCCTTAGATCCCTTTTTCCTTTTCCTTTCTTGTCTTATTATTTTGGTGTTTTTGTAGTTCAAGCTTTGGGTTTATTGTTTTTCCTTAGTCATAATAGGGATACTCCATCCTTGAACTTTCATTCCACCTTGTCCCTTGTTTTATTTGTCTTTTGGTCCTTTTATCAGGCTTCAACTTCGAGGATCTTTTCGTTCCAAATTAATTTGTGACCCTTGATCCCCAATGTGCAATGTTCTTTTCCCTTTTGGAGATCGAAAGTCAAAGGTCCAATGTTCACATAGCATTTGGTGATTGTCTACCCCAACCTCTAACCCCTACTGATCTTTGTGTTTTGTTCCTTCCTCCTTTGATCCCCAACCCTCGCCTACAATTAATGCAGTAGGAAACTACCTATGCAAACCAAATAACCTATAAAAGAGTGCTTTTTGAGCTCATTTCTCACCTTTTTCTTTGTGAATTTCAAGCCTAAGAGTATCCCCTTGTTGTTGGATTGTATGGCTTATTATTTTTTATTTTGATGTTAAAGGTAGGGTTTTCATAATCTTTGGGATGATCCCTAGGGTTTTGGTGTTGTCTTTTATTATTTCCATCATGTTCTTTGTGGTATTTTATGTGTCCCTTTTTGGTTCCTTCCTATCCTTCCACAGGGGTCAAGCCTACGTTGTTTGGACCTTTTTTTTATTTTCCCTAATTTTCCCCAACCCATGCATGTCCCTAGGTTCTCCATGCAACAAGTCCTTTAAAACCAAATGAATTTGACCTAGGGCTTAGGATTCAAGTGAATCACTAGATGCCAATTGTTAAGAATAAAGAAATTCCACTCAATTTTCCCTCTGACTATCACAACCCTCATTTATCACTTTTTGATTAGATACAATTCTATTATATTTTTTTGGTTGAGCTATTGAAAATAATTAAATGAATATTATAAAAGAATAAATAATGGACCCACATACACACTTGGATAATATAATTCAAAAGGCACTATTTATTTTTATTTTTATTTTCCCATTCCCAATTATGGCACATGTTGTAGGAGGAATTAGAAGCTTCTAGAGGAATCTTCAATACCTTGCATGTAACTCCCCCCACTAGGATATTAATCAATTTTGCATGGGTCCAATATTGGAAAAGAATCTCATTCCTAATTAATTTCTCTAGATAGTGGAATTAAGGGGATTTTCCTATATATTGTATGCAAGTTTTCAAAAAAGGGAGTTGGTGATTCTTTGAAGAAAGTTTTCTCAAATAGTTTGTTTTTAGTAGTCATATTTTCATTTTTGGAGAATAGTTAAGTTTGTTTTGAAGAATTTTTCCAAGCTTGCAAGGAAGGATCAAGGAAGGCTAGGCTTGAAGATTTCGAGAAGATTCAACATCAAAAGGCTTCTCCAAGTTCCCTCTTTGCATTTGTTAATTCCTTATGTAAATTCTTTTTATTTTCAAAGGAAATATCTCCTCTTAGATTCTTTAGTTGAATATAGCTTTCTGAAAGAAATCATTTCTTAATTGTTAGATAGAAAGGAAATCTATTTTTCATTAAACAAATGCAGTGATAAAAATTTCTTTTCTTTTTAAAATACAAATGCAGATTTCTCTTTATTTGTTAATCTATTTATTTAATCTATTTAAAAGAAAGAAATCAGATTATGCTTTTCTATTTTTTTTAAAAATCTAGAGAAGATCTTTAATCAAAAAAAAAAAAAAGATAAATCATGCTTTTCAACATCTCTATTTATTTTTTTGAAAAACTCAATTTTTTTTCTATCTCTGTAAGTAAATTTTTTTTTCTCTATGCATATAATCATTTGTATTTAGGAATCTCACTATGAGAAATAGTATATCAAGTATGAATTCTTCTCATTATTGTTCTGTTATGGAAAATATCTCAAAGAAAGTTGTTTATCTCAACATAAGAGCAAAATTTTTGGATATGATTGCTGTGAAATCAAAATTTAAACATTTGCCTATCTATGTGATAATATAGTTATCTGTTATGTTGCTTAAACAAATTTCTCTATTATCTTCCATGCCTGTGAATAAATTCTCATTCTTATTTTTTTATATACATTCCTCTTATATCATTAAATAAACTAGATGAAAACTATATATATATATATAATCAATCTATACAAAAAAAATGGTAATAAACAAATAAGTAAAAGTAAGTTATGAAATCTTTATGCACGAAGTATCGAGCAGCGTGCAGGGGGGAGGCGACGTTAATATAACCGTCGGGGAAGTGGTACCCTCCACTTCCCCTACAATCACTATTACGGCAGTGGTCGTAGGGGGAGTGGAGGGGCCCACGGTGTCCCCTCATCTCTATGGGCCTGCACCTGCAAGTCCACAGGGGTGATGGGACCCATGGCCCCCACTCCCCATTAACTCTTAAAAACAAGTTTCATTTTTTTTATTAGTTATATTTTTTTATATATATATTAAATTGCAAATTAAAAATTGTTAATAATTGCTTTATTTTAAATTTTAAATTAGTAAATTAAACTTAGGAAAACTTATAAAATAATTAGGATCATTGTGTAGTAAATTTGTAATTTTAAATTAATGTATATAATTGGAATCTCTCAATCCATTTAAGATTTATTGGGTTACTTGGTCAGTAATTTTAGGTTCATTTAAAACAATTAAGTCATATTATTATGATTTGATCCAAACTAATTGCTCATTTTGAACTAGTAACTCTATAATTAATTATTCTTGTGATAGAAGTAAACATTGCTTAATTTTGCATGTAAATGACACTATTTTTGCATCATATGAATTACTTATATATTAATTTGTATTCATTGATGAGCAAGTTACATTTCCATCATCTTCATGCAAGTTACACATTTTAATATGTGAGTTCATAATTGTCATTATCATGCTATTATATATTAAATAGTTTAGTTGTAGAAGAATGGTGTTTTTATCAAGTGGTACTTGAATGCCATCAAAGTAGTTATTTCAATTAATTAAACTTTGCAATGTCCAATTATGTACATTCAATTCATAATTGTTTTCAAGCATGATGCTTTTCATAGCTTCTTAGTTAGAAAACTAAATAAAGGAAGTCGGAAAACCAAAACCTAGCAGCGTTCGGTATATACAGTGCCTCTAGGTCATGCTTACGGGTAATGTCGTCGTGTTGAACTACTGCACTTAACACCTAATAAAGCTGCATCAATGACGTTTGTGGCATCATCCCTATAAACCGTAAGGGAGTGATAAGGGACACTTGGAAGTTAAAATCCAAGGGGCGGGTAATCCCCCTTGGATCGATAATCTAATACTTTTATGAAATTGATTTAATCTCGAAGAGTTGTTGATGATTGACAATTGGGTCAAGGGTGACGCTTATGATAGGTATTGGGATCTAGTTGTTTTAGGCCACAAGCAATAGGCCATCTTGAGCCTTTGCTTAAGTGCTACCACCATGGGTAGCAACCGCAGAGAAACTGTCTAGGACATTGACCCTAGAAAGGGTTGCGTACCCACTAATCAGTTTACATCAAACCATAGAGTAGAAAATAGAACTACATACTTTACACCTTGATCCTGTGCCGAAACGGGTATGTAGGCAGTCTAGGGACGGAGTTGTACCTAGTACTCAGGCGTTCATGGATGGGGTCTAGGTTTTGGTAAGAAGAAGGATTGAGTAGAATCCTAATTTGAAAGATAAGTATAATAAAAAGGAAAAATTAATTCAATGCATACTTGAAAGGAATCCCATATGGATTCGCTTGACTTCCCGGGGCTTTAAGCCAAATTCTGAGGTAGAATTCAAGCTTGTATTATGTTATTTTGATTTCTCCTAAGGACGGTGACCATGGTGCACTCCTATTAGAAGAGTGTAGTACTTAGTGAGTGACTCAGGACCCAAATGTTCCCGATGAGTCTAAGTCTCTGGCCAGAGCACCTCCTATCCCAATTGGATAGATGCCTACCCCGTATGGGTAGATCCCTATCCCGTATTGGATAGATGAAACCTCCTACTCCGTATGAACAGATGCCTAACCTATATGGTTAGATGCTCATCCCAGATGGATGAATGCCTAATCCTAATGGACGGATGCCCAGAGTATGCGATTGAATCAAACACAAATGATTAAAGTAAAAAAAAAAAAAAATGGTCAAATTTTGTTGGGTTGAGTAAAGTGGGTTATTACACTGACACACCTAAGAAACAAATCAAAACTTAACAAATTTGAGGATTGGGCCTCATGGCTCTCCTTTATGAATCATTTATATCATATGCAATATGATCGAGGATCCCCGATCTAGGGTAATCAAACATCAATCCTTGTTGTTAAAGAATTGAGTGACACATAGTTCTATGACCACCTATAGGTCTGAAACCTTGATCCACACTAATGAGATGAGAAAATTTTAAGTTTTTCAAGCCTCAACAATTGGGTGTCACCTTTGAAGTTTTACTAGAACTAAGAAACCATACCCTCGATCCTCGACACCTGATGATTGGTTGGCCTTTAGTCAATCAGACATTGAGCACTGGAGATGTGCAGTAGTCTTTACACTTGGAATATCCAAAACCTTGACCCCTAATCCCTGCTATCACCTTGCCTTGAAATATTTTGTAGGATTGGCTTGAGGGTGACTAAGTCTACAATGTCAAAAGGTCATGGTAAAGACTAACTCTCAACCTCTACCCTTCAAGGATCCTTGGTCCCAAGTACTAAATACTTATCAGAATAGTTCATGCCCAATCCTCGATCCAAACCTAAACTCCATGTTTTTTGCTCATGTTTTATTTTTTCAAACTATCTATACAAACAATTTATTTCAAATTAAGCAAAATGTTCTACATTAACCATTATATTTCTTGTGAAATTTAGAATGTGCAATCACATAACATAAATGACACTTATTACATATTGAAGAAGATATAGTCTAAGTTGTCCATTCCTTAGTGACCAAGATAGTTTTAAAAAAGTCCTCTTTTTGTGTTCAAAATAGCCTATTTTTTAAAGTGTAAAGTATTATAAGTGAGTGGTAGTTATGTCATTGTGGGTCTCATTCACTTGCATGTTTTTGTTTGTTTTTTTTGGCTTACAAAACATTCATTGGTTGCACAAATATAATGATTATTCCATGACTATTAGTCTAAAATCCATCTAGAATACTCCAATACTTGTTTATAGTTTTAAATTTCTTTGAAAATATATCAATATTTATTTAAAAATATTGATAGCATATATTCATTTAATATTATTCATGTTAGTTTTAGATAAAGATCATGAAAATTTCAAATTAATCAATTTTTTCATATTTATGGATTGTTATGGACAATATATACATCAATATAATTATATTTTATTAGACCATTCTTATCTATATATTATTTATTTATGCTTATGTGATTTATTTTTATCTTATTTTAATTTTGATTGTACACTTATCTATAGATTATTTAATTTAACAAAGTATTTTAAACAATTCTATTTTTAAATTTATAACATTTCTTTATACATATTCATATATCTTATAAATTAATCTAATCTAATAAATTTTAAAAGATGTCATCGTCATCATTATTTATTTATTTTTAATAGTATTTATTAAATGTTTTATTTTAACATAATTATTTAGATTCTCAAGCTAAATATTTTGTAATATAAAAATTTATTTAATATCTTTAAAACTATATTTAAATTAGAAAATAATATAGATTATAACTATTGGATCATTTTAAAAAACTAATTATGCATATTTTAAATGTTGATAATGACACACAATACATTATATAAATTCTCAATATATGTTTATACTCATATTCTTCTTTATATACTTCTACCACATTTTATAATAGTTTATATATCTTTAATACATCTATCTAAAATACACCCATATTTAGAAGCGCCACACTTCAAGACTATATTTCTTGACATCTTTTCAATAGATATACCTTTTACAAAACAATCAGTTTTTCTTTTTTACTCTTTAGAATCACTTTAAGTTACTTCATTTATTTAATATCTAAAAAAATTGATGTCTTTCTTTATTTTAATATAGAGTTATTTCATGTATTACACTCTAAAGATATGGTGTCTTTACTTTATCTTACTATAAAACTATTTGATTTACTTTAAGGTTAAGGTCTTTAGATTTAAAAAATAAATATTAACTCTTTGAAAAAAATATATTGTAAATAAAATTATATCTTAATGTGTTGTCTAAGTATAAAAAATTTAGCTAGGTAAATCAAAATACTAAATGTTAATTTTGCAAATTCAATGTTAAGGATGATATACTTAGTTTGTAGAGTAATGATGAAGATAAAACCTAATGCAACACATGATTTAGTCATCAATTATAAAATAAAAGCTAAACTTTGTATGTATGTTTGTTTTATTTAACTTCCATGCAAACTTAAACTTTGCTTGGTACGATTTCACATTGTTAGGGGCTAATCATTAATAGATGATCTTGATCTATCACATTATTTGCTTCTATTATCCAATTATTAGAATTTCTACTCTTTGTTGGTGATTTTAAGGATTGGTGGTATTTAAAAAATATGTTTCCAAAAATCTTTTTATTACAAGGGGAAACTTTCCCTAGCTTGATTCTCTTGATTAGATTGGCTTTATAGTTGTAGGAAAAATTTATGACACCACTCTTCAGTCATGTGCATTCCCTAAAATAAATTGATGTAGAATTGCCTTCGTTTTAACTTGCTCTAAAAAAATATTAGAATGATGCTTCATGTATTGTGTTTGATTTTTATATATGAATTTGTTATACGTTAATGCACATTAAATCTATTTAAATACTAAGACATATCAATTAATCGTGCAAATGTGTACCAAGTTGACACATAATGACTATTGGAATAAGGTGGAGTAAGAAAATTTTGATTTAAATTTTTTAATTTTGGGCGGATTGGTCCTATTGTGCTTCACAACTCACACCCCACTTTGGCACTTGGCAAAGTGGGGACCCCATCTTTTTGCTTGTTTTCCTTTTCCCCTAAGGATTTTTCCCCTTAGATCCCTTTTTCCTTTTCCTTTCTTGCCTTATTATTTTGGTGTTTTTGTAGTTCAAGCTTTGGGTTTATTGTTTTTCCTTAGTCATTCTAGGGATACTCCATCCTTGAACTTTCATTCCACCTTGTCCCTTGTTTTATTTGTCTCTTGGTCCTTCTATCAGGCTTCAGCTTCGAGGATCTTTTCGTTCCAAATTAATTTGTGATCCTTGATCCCCAATGTGCAATGTTCTTTTCCCTTTTGGAGATCGGTCGTTAGAGGTCCAATGTTCACATAGTATTTGGCGATTGTCTACCCGCAACTCCTAACCCCTCCCGATCCTTATGTTTTGGTCCTTCCTCCTTCGATACCCAACCCTCACCTACAATTATTGTGGTAGGAAACTACCTACGCCATCCAAATAACCTATAAAAGAGTTCTTTGTGAGCCCATCTCTCACCTTTTTCTTTGTGAATTTCAAGCCTAAGTGTATCCCCTTGTTGTTGGATTGTGTGGGTTATGATTCTCATTTTGATGTTAAAGGTAGGGTTTTCTTTCATTCTTTTCTTTTAGTTTGTTTTTGTGGGTTTTTTATGGTTTGGGATGATCTCTAGAGTTTTGGTGTTGTATTTTATTCTTTTCTTCATATTCTTTGTGATGGACTTGAAAAGCACTGAGTGGGGAGGAGGGGGGGGTGAATCAGTGACACCAAAACAAACACTACTTTAAACACTAACCGGTAGATGAACTCAACCAAGTAGTTAAACAAAATACATGCTATCCAAATGAAATAACAACATCCACATAAAGTAGAACATCCACCATAACACAAGTGTTTATACGTGGAAAACCCAAATAGGTAAAAACAACGGTGAGAAGGAACTCACAAGTTAACTATCTGCAATTGTAGACGTATAAAAATGACCATATTCCTAAATGAATATTTAATGTTCATTTTATTCTCATTCCTCTATTTAGTTAAATCTAATTTAATTAAATCACCCACATTCTTCTATTTAATTAAATAAATTATTCTATTTATTTATTTAAATTCATGTAAGACCTTTACATCATTTAACTCAATAAATGATTTTATTTAATTAAATCCCTTCTCTCTACTATTTAATTAAATTAACATTTAATTAAATAGTTTACCGCAATTAAATAAATCTAATTTATTTAAATTCCCAACTTGCAACCAAATTGAAATAAAGCAATTTATTTTAATTAAATTCTATATTCTTCACCCAATTGCATTTTCCTACATCTCCCACTTGCATCCTAACCCTCTTCCTAATTTCTTCTAGAATCCATCTAATCCTTATCAATTAGCCTAAACCCATCCATTATCCCCTTTCCCTAAATTTAAGGAGGTCACTTCTCAAATTTGGAGTGAAGTCTTCAAAAAGCATTAAAGCCTTTATGCCTTCAACAAGCTAACTTGTTGAATACCCCCAAATTTGGAAGGACTGTTACAAATTTGTCCCCAAAGTCTGCAAACCATTAATAGTTAACTAACCCTTAGTGGCATGGTTAGAGACTTTTTGCCTAACTTAACCCTCATCTAACCCAGGGGTCTCATCAAGCATTCATTGCTTTGACCATGGTTATTCCTTTAACCCTTGCACAAGAGTTTATCCTTTGGGTAAAAGCTTTATCCAATGGATAACCTTAACCTAACCTTAACCCTTACTTCCTAAGGTAACCATGAGGGCTTCTCAAGCATTTAATGCTTCTTACCTCTCCTCTCAAGCAGTCTTATGTTGACAATTGGCACCATTTCATTGGTGAAAATTGTAAACATGGATTGATAACTTTCAATCCTGGCCCTTTATTAACTCCTTCAATCTTGACCATCCATTTCCCTATTTTCCCTATAAATAGGGCTATCATTCCTCCATTTCAGGAATCCAAGCTTTTAGTATCTCATTTATGCTCAATTTTATCAATACATCTAGCCTCTCTTTATAATAGGAATTAATCTAATAAGCATTTTAGAGTATTTTTGTTATCATTAGCTTAAATCATTAACTAGTATATCATGTTAGGATAGTATTGCTACTATCCTTGTCATCTTATAACCTAGTTTAACTCATTTATAGAATCATGCATAAATAGGATGCATTCATGTTAAAATCAATCTAAAGCATCCCGCGTTCTTGCATTCGTCATCCCTAAGTCGCTTTGCTCAGTGATCTAAGAACAAAGGCATTGGCTTGAGGGACATTGTGAGATAGAGAACCATGGAACCTACCTTGGGAAGTTGAGTCATTCCTCATGGCTCCATAGCTTGCACCAAGAAGTCCTATGGGTGTGTGGACTAGCCCTTTGAACATCTTTTTTTCACATTTCGAGTTTCATCGACCCGCTTTTCCTGCATACATTTCTGGCGCCCACTGTGGGGCTCAACCCCATTAATCAAATCGGTTTTTGAATCTAACCACTTTTGCAAGTACGCGGGAAACAGGAATCGGTGCATGGGGAACATCCCTTAGCACATCTAGTTAACATTCCAGCACATCCGGTTCACTGTTCAGCACGTGGGACTCACTTCCTAGCATGTACATACCATCACTTAGAACATAGACTTTTTAACATTTGTCTTGTAGGTCTCAGCATAGGAACTTAACAGAGTAGTGCTTTCAGAAAATATTTCAGTGCAATGGGTCTGTCCGATAGCGCATCTTAGTTATCTTGTAGCGCGTATAGTCTTTTTTGTAGCGCATCACAGACAGAAGGCAAAAAAATTAAATTGTAACCGGTATTAAATATAGACTTGTAGAAATCCTCGAAAGCCAAGGTTTGTCTAACTGTTTTGATTGGTATTTTGCAGAATTTCTGACAAAGTTTCTTGCAGGTGGAGCTTAGTTTTAGCTTAAGAGTTACAATAGTTTAATTTTTTTTTCTAACTTAACTAAGTTAGTTAAAATTTAAAGCCTTCTAATTCTTGTTTAAATAAAATTGAACTCGTCTTTATTTTGGGCAAATAAAAAGAACAACAAAAACATCTTTCTTGCTTTCTTAGGAGAAAAATTTTCACTTTGGGCCCTAAAAAGAACAAGGCAATCTTTCTATTTTTGCAAACAAAGGGCTTTAAAAAAAACTTCACCATCCTTTGGTGCATAAAAGGATCCACTTCAATTTTTGAAAAGTAAAAGAAACACACATGTCTAAATTCATTCACAATTAAAGAGGGAAGATCTTCCCCTTTTAATCGATTTCTTTTGTTGACCAAACATCAAAATTGCTTTGTTGACCAGGCTCTTTTCCTAGATTAGAAAATCATTGCTTTGAAGGGATAAAATAAACACCATGTTTTTGTGGAGTAACATCTCCATATAGATTTTACCAGATCATTGCAATAAAATTCACAAAGAACACTTGTTTTCTTTGCTACGAAAGTGGAAGGAATATGCTCTCCCCTTAACTGGGTGATCAAAAAGCCAAACCACTCTTATGCTTTCAGTGTTTATTGCATTAAATCCTTTAGTAGGCCTACCTTCCCGAGGGGTTGAAAAACTCTTAAAGCCATTCTTTGGCTGGTGTGAAGGGAACGACCTAAGTGGGAAACTGCTTTGACACCAAGTGTTCCAACCCACTAAAATCAAAAGTGGAAAGTGACGAAAGTCCTTTTGAATGGTTGCACGCAATGATTAGCCTTCCCCCAGTATCCTTGAGATACGTAAAGCCTTTGTTCTAAAGGTTGGAAAGCCTCCTAAGGGATTTTATCACTGACGACCGAACAGGAACCCTAATTACGAACTTTAACATAGAAACTTTGAGCTGAGTCAGTATCCAGATATTTGTAATATCATAGTGCAAGGGTGGGGAAGAATCCACCCCCAAGATCGCTCACCATATATCTCCCAAGATAACTACTCAATTGTGAGGCAATTCACTTTGGGTTAATTTCTGGAAAAAGGCAAAAAAATGGGCGCCCCCTAGGGGGTGACAAGGCTATTTGAGCTGACGGAGTATCAAGACTAGTGGGCTATGATATTATTTATGACCCTTGAATAAAGAGTCTCACTAAATTGCATGTTGTTGTATCTAAACCTATTAAAACATTGGGGATTTGAACACATCCTCGCAAAACATACACTCATTGTTTAGATTAAGCAAAATGGTTGCTGCTTTTGTGTCGTGCTTTCATTTATTACCTCAGAAAATTATCCATCATCATTGAAAACAAAGTTCCAAAAATTGCAGAAAAAAACAACCAAGTCAAACTATCAGGGCAATTTAGCGCATAAGAGAAACTTCTTAGCACGTAGAAACCATCCTTTAGCACACTTGAACTTCACTTTAGCACATTCATTCTGAACTTTAACGCTTCATCAAAATCCAACACTAGCACTTTAAACTTAGCACTTTCTGAAAACATTCTAGCGCGTTGAAGCAACAACTTAGCGTGTGGAGATCAAGATTTAGCGCGTAGAGACCAATAGTTAGCACATTGGCAACCCATATTAGTGCATAACCCTTTAGACCAAGACAAATTCAAAACAAACTAGTTAGTGCATCATAGAGGGAAGCTTAGCGCGTGGATTCTGTTCTCTAGTGCATTGAGGAAATTCAGTAGTGCATTGCATTTCTGTCTTAGCGCGTAGCAGAAACTAAGAAAATAGGGGGCAAAAAAGAGGCTATTTTTGAAAAATCTGAAAACAATTTAGGAAACATTCTTTCCTCAACTTGAACTTCATCAAACAGAGAATCAAAACAGAGTATCAAAAACGGTTCCCAAGCAAGTTCTCCGTAAAACAAAGTTGTCAAAATCTGAAAACTAGTCGCAAGATAAAACATAGCTCTCCTATCAAAATCAGGAAACATCATCACAAGTATCAATAGGTCCTTCAATCAAAAGGATTTCTATCCAAAACACACTTGTTTTAAACTCCAATTTGTCAAATCAAGTTTCCATATCAGGAAAGCTCTTATTCCATATCATTTGACATGCTTTGTCGTGAGGGGGAGTCTAAACCTTCATTTGATAAAGTAAAACTTGAGTTTCCAAACAAGATAACTAAATCAAAAATAAATCAAACGAACCCATTGATCGCTTGTGCATGACTAATCCTCATATTCTAAGAAGAAAGAGTATTTATTATAACACTAAGTTGAGGAAACAACAACCCAGTTCTCTAAAACTTGTCAAATGGAATAATTTTTTTATACATCAATCACCAACTCTTCAAATCTCATCGACCATTCCTTCATCATATCTACTTGTATCTTCAAGACAAAACCAACAAATTTCACAAGGAACCATTGAGGAGTAGAGCATTCTGCCAAAAATCAGCATTTAGTCAACACCTAAATCAAGGAGGAAAGATCAATCCGGCCTTATTCCCCGAAGTATGCTTCACTTACAATATACTACAGTTTGAACCACCAACCCCGGAGAAACACATCGAAGAGGAGTTCATTCCCTTTGTCACAGAAATTTTCTACTAGATGCCTATTGTTACTCGCTCTCAACGAAACAAACAAAGCAAAATGCAACTAGAGTCCAACATGGATCGAAGATTATCAAATCCTTTCGAGTGTCCAAATCTAGAAGACACCAAAATTTTTGAGGAACTCCTCCAAGAGTGTCAAGAAAGCGCTTCATTTCAAAAACTTGTGGAAATACTCATGGAGAATGACAAAGAAAAATATCTACTCATGCTCACAAGCAAAGGAGTTAAACTCCCCTAAGACTTTGACACTGACATATTTAGAACAAGATCTCAACATTATGACTATCAAGAACGACAAAGAGAGGAGGAAGCACATGATCCTGAACAAAACATACCTGAGCAAAATCTACCAGAATAGAATTTTCCCAAGCAAAAGATCCCTGAGCAAAACATACCCCACCACACCATTTCAACTTAGAAATAACGCAAGGGAAGAACTCTTCCCTCAGTAGGAAAATGCACCTTTGATTTCTCTCACTCAACAAATATAAATGTTGCAGAGACAAATGCAAGACATGCAACAAGGGACAACAATATGATACTCCTTGACTGAAATTTGTCCTTATCCTTTTGACAGACGGTTAAATATGGTACCTTTTCCCCCAAACTCATATATTCCCAAATTTGACAAATATGATGGGAAAAGTGATCCTCGTGATCATGTTCGAGAATTTTGCATAATGAGTCTTGAATTTTCCCATGATGACACCTATTTGATGAGGTTATTCCCAAGAAGCTTGGGAGGACAAACAATGGAATGGTTATCCAAAATCACACCTCCTATCAGATCATTCGATGAATTAGTCAACAAGTTCATAACTCAATATTCCTACAACATTCAAAATGTTATCACTATGGTAGATGTTTGTAATACCAAGTAGAAAAATAATGAAACATTCATGGTATTCCTTCAACTTTGGCTACGTATGGTTTCGAGATATCCTCGAGATGTGCCCGAAGAAGAAAAGATGGAAATTTTCATCGACAACTTGAATAGTGAGATGGGTTACATACTCAAACTTCAATGCATACCATCTTTTTCCAAATTGATTGAAAATGGTATCCAAGTAGAAGAGGCATGTGTCAAGAAAGGAAAATTGAAATTCTTCAAAGAAGGAACAAATTCATCCAACTACAACAACCAAAACAAACAACAACAACTATACCCAAAGCAATAACACTAATCAAGGACCTAATACAAACTCACGAGGTAACACCAACAACTTTCCAAAACACATTTACACACCACTAGGGCAATCCTTGGAGTCAGCATTCAGAGAACTCCTGGCAAACAAAATTATCTCCTTACCAGTGATCAACAACTTTGAACCACAAATCAAACCACCCTGGTGGAATGACTCACACTTTTGTGATTTTCATCGCAACAAAAGTCATCAAACAAATGATTGCATGAGACTGAAAAACATTGTTCAAGACATGATTTATGGAGGCGATTTAATAGTCGATGGTCTTAAGAAAAATGGTGACCATGGAGCCTTTAAAATTCCTCTTCCAAACTACAACAAGAATGGAGCTTCAACCTCAAATGATACACGTGGAGCTCCTATCAATCATATATACAATAACACCATCAATCATATATCAGCTGAGGATAATCAAGTAAATGTCATCACAATCAAAGACAAGCGTAAACATGATTCCGTCAATGTAATAACTAGAGCTAAAAAATATCCCTTGAAGGGGCATACGTCAACAACAAACACCATACCCAAAATTCAATATGATCTAGTCAGTCAACTGCGCAAAAATCCTACTCAAATATCTATACTGGAGTTGCTAAAACTTTCGCCAAAACAAAAGGACATCTTAGAACAAGCACTATTGGAAACAAATGTACCTCAAGATTTGGATGCTGATAAATTCCAAGCCATGGTGGCTCATATGACAGGGCCTCATAACCTTACCTTTTCTGAGCATGATAATATCTCATTGAGCCATCCACACAATACTCCACTCCACATTGAAGTCTTGGTCTACAAGCATCGAGTCAAAAGAGTATTAATAGATGGAGGAGGTGGACTCAATATTTGTTTCTTGAAACTTATCCGTGCATTAGGCTTCTCTGAGAAATCTATTGATCCACGCAAAAACATCACTATCAAAGCATATGATGATGAATAAAGATCATCCAAAGGAACAGTAATGTTACCAATTCATGTAGGACCAATACAAAAGGACACTATGTGCCAAGTCTTAGACATAGACCTCACATATAATATCTTATTGGGTCGACCTTGGATACATGAAGTGCAAGCAGTACCTTCTACTTATCATCAGTGTGTTAAGTTCTCCTATAATGGACAAGAGATTTCTATATCAGCAGATCATAACCCATTTCAACATTGTAATGCTATGGGGGCAGCCCAAGAAGCCTGGTTCCGCATAATAGAGAAAAACAAAGTTCCTCAGCAACAACTATTTAGCAAGAAAAGTCTAAATCGCTATCTATGGATTTCAAGCAGAAAATGAAAATTAAAGAACAAGGCATGGGAGAATACTCTTTGGAACCTTTGTGTTTAGCCAACTTGCCAACATCACCTAAATCTAATGGATTACCTACAACATCAACACATCAAGCAACACATCCCATCACCAAGTTTGATGGCAAATTTATCCAACTAAGCAATCTAGCACATGAAACAGAGGAAAAAGACATCCTTAGTTGGCTATATAAGGATGAGGAAGAAGACAAAGCGACTACTATGGAGGTAGCTATACCAACACACCTGTATGGAAAAGGTTACTTAATCATGCAATAAATGGGATACAATGGCAAAGGACCTATCGGTAAATGTCAGGAAGGCGTCACAGAACCATTGGATCCTCCTTCACAATTCAGTAAAGACAAAACAAGATTGGGCTATGAACACACTCTACCACCAAAGAAGACACCAAACAAATACCAAAAACCTCAATGGAAAGCAAAGAATAAATACAAGGAGGACTCCTGGCAGGAGGCACTATTTGAGTTAGCAGAGACAATAGGCAAACAACGGGAAAATCAAGAACGAAAGCAACATCAAGAGAAGCCTATAAATCAAAAGAAGGAAGCATCTACTACAGAAGTACATCATGTTCAAGAACTAGTGTCCAACAAAGAGGAATCAAATCCTGATAACATCATTCCTCCTCGGCGAGAGACAATATATGAACAAATGCAAAGAGTGAAAGTAGGATCTGACACAGAATTAGAGAAAACTATCAGACTTGTATCAATCATGACTATGAATGGGGCATCTGTTCTAATGTCACTAAAGATATTACTACAAATGATAGTCATATGCCCATCTCTCAAGAAGAACATAGCACAAAACCTAGACTCCTTGAATTTGGTCCACAAAATATCTATGACGCCAAAGAAAATGAACAGCGACATTACGAGCAAGTCTACACAGAAGATGATACCATCGAAGACCTCAACGAAATCCTTAACTTATTTAAAATCCTAGCCAACCACAATGATACCTCCATCCTAACACTTACAATAGCTGATCTCGATCCACCTAATAACTCCTTACCACTTATCTTTCCTGACCTCATAAATTGGGACGAGCCTGAAAATCATGACATACCAGTTTTCCCAAATGACGAATCCATTATCCATTACTTATGTACCATTAACCCAAAAATAGACCCTACCAGTGAACAAAGTAACGGCGTCTATAATTAGAGGAGTGCCAAGTCTCTTAGTCACAAAAATGAACAAAATAAAAGATCTACTACTGAAAACCAGTCAGTGGCAGCAATAGATCACAAAAAAGTAAAAATAAAGGACGCATCTGAGGGTGAAAATATTTTTAAGGAACCTAAAGATGGGAGACTTGACACTCTTCTTGAACATTTTCAGGAGAGATCACCCATATTGATTGATCCCACTCAATCAATCAACATTGGTACAACAAAAATAGCCAAAAACATACACCTTGCAGAATCTTTGACAGAGGAAGAAAAATCAGAGTTTATCCAATTTTTCAAAGAAAAGAAAATCAACTTTGCTTGGTCATATGCAGATATGCCTAGGATTGATCCACAATTTATCATGCATCACTTGTCCATTACTCCAAGACCTAAACCAGTCAAGCAAAAATTAAGAAAGACGAATCCACATGTAGCACTCATGGTCAAAGATGAGTTGAAGAAACTATTAAACATCGGATTTATTCAACCTATCGACTATGTTGAATGGATTTCCAACATCGTACCAGTATCTAAACCTGATGGTAGCATTAGGATTTGCACCAATTTTAGAGATGTCAACAAAGCCAGTCCAAAGGATGACTTTCCTTTGCCAACTATCGACATAATTGTAGACCTCACAGCAGGCCAAGCAATGCTATCCCTAATGGATGGTTTTTTGGGATATAACCAAATCAAGATAGCCCCAGAGGATCAAGATAGAACATCATTCACCTTTCCTTGGGGAATGTACTATTGTAATGTCATGTCTTTTGGCCTAAAGAATGTAGGGGCAACTTATCAACAAGAAATGACAACAATCTTACATGACATGGTGCATACCTTCATGGAGGACTATGTGGATGATTTACTAGCCAAATCATTTACCCGGGTAGAACATCTAAGCATCTTAGAAAATATTTTTGACAGATTGGAGAAATTCCAAGTCAGGCTCAACCCTAATAAGTGTGTCTTCGGGGTTAAATTAGGCAAATTACTAGGCTACATAGTGTAGACGTCTAAAAATGGTCAACGCTTGTGGAGTCATACTTTAACATTTGTGCATTGCCTTATTTTAGGGTTCTTGCATTGCATTAACATTTCTTCTATGTTGCGCACTTGGTCTTCATCATTTGCGAGCATCGAGTCCTTCTTCTGCATTCCTCATTTTTCTTGCTTTCAAATTAGGTCTTGTCGATAGCAATCTTCAGTCATGATTTTGGTCGATCTTATCCTGTCGTATCATGGTGCATGCTCATTTATCATCATTTTGGACATCGTCAATCCTAATCGATGATAGAATTAGGTTTTTGTCCTCTTGTCAATTGTTCAATCATCTTTAGCTTGATTTGCGATTATCAACTTGTCAATCTTGTCATTTTGTGATTGATTCGTCATCGATCTTTGTCCTTGTCAATCTTATCATTTTGTGATCAATTCATCATCGATCCTTGTCCTTTTCAATTATGTCAATTTGGATCGATTAGTCATTGTTCCTCATCAATTGGGGGTTATCAATTTGATCTCCTTGTCAATCTTGGTCAATTTGTCATTGATTTTTGTCAACCAATCTCAATCATTTATCAACATTGGTCCTTTGTCAATTAGAATCATGATCGAACCTACATTTCTTGTTGCCTTGACCTAATTCCTTGTCCTCTTATTTCTGGGGTTTTATGATTTGTTCATCTAATCCTTTTCTTCTTCTTTGTGGGTTAAATAAATCTATTTATTTAGTTCTAGGTCTCTTTCATGAATTAATTAAAAGGATGAAAACCTATTAATTAATTCACCTAATTTCTATTTCATCTTTTTCCTCAATTTTCTAATTTGCTAATTTCTCCTAATTCCTAATTTCTATTTCTCCTATTTTCTTTAATTTTTCTAATATTTCCCCTAATTTCATGGGAATGGCATTTTAATCTTGTCATAATTTGTCATACATCTTGCATAGCAACTTGCCATAATTTGTGCATAATTTGTCATACACCTTGCATAGAAATCGTCAGACATTTGTCATAATGTTGTCATTCTTGATTTGAATTTCCTTTCAAATCTCTTCATGCTAATATTGTCCTCTCTCCAATTTGTCTATAAATTGGATGATTTTCTTCAATGAAAAGGGAATCAATCAATCAATCAATCAATCAATTAATCAATCAATCAACCACACTTTCGAGTAGCCTTATGCTGCGAATTTCATCTCTCAACAACTTGCTTTCCACTTGCATTTTGCACTTGTAGGTGAGATCCACATCAAATTTGAAGGTGAAAGAAGAACAATGGAGCCACATGAAGGAGATATCTACGTTGGTTTGCTTTGATTTCATTTGATTTGAATATCTTGTCTTTATGTTTTCATTGATTGGATTGGGATTACTTTCATAGCTGCTTTAGGTTTTGTGGTTGTCCTAATTGCTATTTGCTTTGATGATTTTCAATTTCCTGATCTACACATAGTTTCAGCAAAGGGCATTGAAGTGGATCCAGCAAAGGTACAAGCCATAATGGAGATGCCACCACCAAAGAATATCAGCCAACTCAGATCTCTACAAGGACCGATCCAGTCAATCAGAAGATTCATCGCCCAACTAGCAGATAAAAGTATACCATTCAACCATTTGCTACATAAAAATGTACCATTCAGATGGGAAGCCAAATGTACACAATCATTCTATCAAATCAAGCAATATCTAATGAACCCACCAATTCTAGTACCACCAATAGAAGGGAAGCCACACATTCTCTACATTTCAACAATAGATATATCATTGGGGGCATTATTAGCACAAAAATATCAACAAGGCAAGGAACAAGCAATATATTACATCAACAGGACATTAAATGGATATGAACTCAACTATACATTCATTGAGAAGGCTTGTCTAATAGTGGTATTTGCCTCTCAAAAAAATTGGCATTACATGCTAGCTCACACAATTAAGCTAGTTGCAAAAATTGATCCTCTCAAATATGTGCTCAGCAAAGTAGCTCTTACAGGCAGATTGGCTAAATGGGTCATGATTCTCAGTGCATTTGATATCCACTACACAGAGCAACGAGCTATCAAAGGACAAGTAATTGCAGATCCACTAGCTGAAGCACCACTACCGAGAAAATAACCAATAGAGATTGAATTTCCAAACAGGGATGTTCTTACTATTTCCACCGAACAATGGACCCTATACTTTGATGGATCCTATACTCAACATGGCTCAGGTGTTGGCATTCTATTCATCACTCCTGATGGGCACACCATACCAAGCTCATATAGGCTCATGTTTCCATGCACAAATAACGTTGTTGAATATGAGGCACTAGTTATAGGCATCAAAATGGCCATGGAATGGAGAATCATAGAATTAAAAGTCTACCAAGATTCACAACTAGTCATCAATCAAATCAAGAATTACTATCAGAAAAAGGACGACAAGCTGCTCCCATACAAATGAATGGTGGATGATTTCAGACAATATTTTTTACACATCACCTTCAAACAAATACCAAGGTTGGACAACAAAGCAGCCAATGCAATGGCTACTATCGCTTCACTACTGCAAATTCCAGAGCAACAAAGTCGTTATGAGTTTTTGGTAGAGCAACCGCTCTCCCCAGCCTATGACCATTCTAAATCCCACATTATCTATGCCTTGACTGGTTCTGACTCTCTGTTATACGGACTGATATACGACTATCTTAAAAGCAATATCCTACCTATGGACCTATCCCGAAACCAAAAATGCAACTTTATCCAGCAAGCCGCCCATTATACTCTCACTTCTATTACTCTGTACCATCGAGGTCTAGATGGTACTCTTCTTCATTGTCTTGATCATAATGAATCTGACTTCACTTTACAAGAGCTTCATGAAGGTATCTATGGCACACATTCAAGTGGTCCTACTCTTGCTAAAAAACTTTTGAGAATGGGATATTACTAGCCGACAATGGAAAAAGACTCTTACCATTTTGCAAAGTGTCCTAAATGCCAAATCCATGGCAATCTTATACATGCACCAACACAAGAACTACAACCATTCACAGCATCCTGGCCCTTTTTCCAGTGGGGACTGGACTTAGTTGGCAAAATTCATCCTTCATCTTCAAATGGACACAAGTTCATTATATTTGCAACATAATATTTTACCAAATGGATTGAAGCGGTCCCCATGACCACAGTAACTGGGAAACAAATTGCCTCTTTTATCCTTAATTATCTAATCTACCAATATGGCATTCCATGTTCCATCATCACAAATAATGGACGACCTTTCAAGAACCAAAATTTGCAAGAACTATGTGACAGATTTAAGATCCAACATCATTTCTCTACACCTTACTACCCACAGTGGAATGGTCAGGCAGAAGCATCCAACAAAACAATATTAAAAATCCTAAAGAAAATAGTGAATGATGGAGGCAAAGATTGGCATGTACAACTCAATCCAGCACTTTGGGCATACAGAAGTAGCATCCGTACACCTACGAGAGCTACACCATATTCATTCAGAAGCAATTTTACCCCTGGAGGTAGAAATTCCATCTCTTAGGGTCTCTTTGAAAGGCCTAATTCTAGATGAAGAATATCGAGTCAATCAACTACAAGAGCTAGAACTTCTAGATGAAAGATGCCAACATGCCTACACTCACCTCAAAGCATATCAGCAATGCATGTGCAGAAGCTACAACCATGAGGTCATTCCCAGAATTTTTTAAATTGGTGATTTAGTACTCAAGGAAAATCCTAGAAATCAACAAGATCAGGAAAAGAAAGGGAAATTTGAACCTAACTGGTTAGGTACCTATGTCATCATATTAGCCTATAGATTAGGTGATTATCAGCTAACAAATTTAGAAGGAGATGTGCTCGATGAACCAACTAACAACATCCATTTGAAGAAATACTACACTTGAGCAGTCTAATGCACGGAAAAGTCAAAAATATCAAAAAATCAAAAAATATCAAAAATCAAGAAAAAGCAAATAAAAAGGTACAATAAAAGCAACTGATGAAAACTTGGCAACATGCACTATTGTGAGAGGATAAATCCTCTATCTATCTATTGTAACAAGTCATTATATCCATAGTCAAGCACTATCGGCCATCGCCCACCATTTTATCACATTATCCAGGTTATACTTAGCGTAGTCATTATCCTAGTTTATCCACATATCCCTTCACTGCATCTCACCATGGCTTGGCAATCACTATACATATCTGCATTAAGAGGAAAACTCAGCTAGGGGCAGAATTGATCAAAACTTGTAGTACATTCAGAACATCGAAAACTTGTAGCAAACTTAGAGCATCATATCCAACAAACAAATCAACAATCACAAAAACAAACATTGATCATTTAAAAGGATTCACAAAACATAATGGATGATTTTCTAAAGTGTCAAATATATGCATCTTGCATGAAGTTTTGACCATTTTTGTGCTTAAATGTTTTGAACTATTGGATCCTCTACATTTTCTCAACGATGCATCAAGCTAGAGAAAGTCATGGGGACTCCAATATTTTTTTAGTTTTCTGCCTGTGAGGCGATCACTTGTACTATGCAAATACTTGTCTCGAGACGTGATTCAAATAAATCACTAAAGACATGCTTCTACTTTGCGCATACAAGGTTTGATCTTGTCTATTTATACGCAAGCCACATTCAAGTCGTCCTAGTTCAATTAAACCTTGACGGTTGTGCTATCTTGCAAAATCAAAAATCATGTAATTTTTTCTCAGATCATTATGGTTCAATTCTACCATTATGCTTGTATAAATTTTCAACATATCCCAAACAAATCAATGCTCAATGATGATACCTACAAAGAAAGAAAAAACATGTGACTATACAGAGATGACAAACGGAAGAATGAGGATGCTCAATTAGTTGCATATCATTTTACAATTAGTTGCACATCATATCATACATCGCATTTTCAAGATACATCTCACAGCATATCATATCATACATCTCATTTGCAAGATACATCTCATATCACATCATATCATACATTTCATTTTCAAGATACATCTCATAGCACATCATATCATGCATCTCATTTTAAAGATACATCTCATAGTACATCATATCATACATCTCATTTTCAAGATACATCTCATAACGTCATGCACTGACACATCATATTCTTCACATATCAAATCACATACATCTAAGCATTGCATCATCATCATAGAAACACCAAAATCATATAGAAAGCATTATCCATAACAAATCACATGAGGATCAAGGAAAATGGTGTCATATATATATCTCAAAAATGATCAATGTACAAAATATGTCATGTTTGTGCCAATACAAAAAAATGATCAAAATACAATGGAGACAACGTCTCTCAGTTGTCACTATCTTCTGAGGGTGACGGTCTCGCAGCTGATGTCCCAATACCTAGATCTCCGGGTGGATCCTATCTAGTAGGCCCTGTCACACCTCTACTCTCTATCCTCGAACTAGTCTCCCTAGATCGACTGGATCTCAAAGCTGTGAAACTCAGCACTTGGTGCTCCCTGGGCACCACATCCTCGTAATGCCTCCAGTAGTATTCCGCCTCCTTGGCTCTCAAAGCCACCCATCTCGAGGTATCTGTCATCGATCCACCCACTTCCACTCTCTCCAAAGCCTCTGCTCGAGCCTCAGATCAACCCAACCTCTCTAGAACTGTATCCCGCTCAGTGGTCAGCTGTGTAATCTACCGCTGATGTGCCAGTAGTTGTGTCTGTAGGTGTTGCACTGATAACTGCAGCGACCTAATCTGTGCATCCTCCCAATGCGTCAGAATCTGCATCTAGACGGGTACCTATGAAGTGGTACCCCTATCCCTCTCCCTATCCTTGGTGCTAGTGGGGGTAACACATCAAACCTCCTCCTCTGAGCTGGGTATCTAAACTCGTCAGTCCCTCCCACTGCTGCTATCACCCTCCAACTCTAATAACTAAACCTCTTCTCCCTCTATCCACTACACCTCACCACACTACTCTCTCCACCTAAATCCCTCTGTCACCACCATCACCACCCCTATCTCCTCTCCTCCCCTGATCTCCACCCCTATCTCCTCTCCTCCCTCTATCACCTCACCGACCTCAACCACCTCCTCTAGCATCTCCACCATCATCATCTCCACCATCCCCACCTCCCTCATCCAGCTCCTCTCCATCCTCTCCCTATCTCCCTAGCCTCTCAGGTTTCTCATCCTCATCATCATCAAAAGCAGGAATCATCTCCATTGGATCTGATATCCTAGCCACAACATGCACCACAAATAGTGTGGCGAACTCCTCTATCATCCCTACATCCACTACCCCATAGGCGTAGTCCCATATCTGGTCAACTAAGTGAAATAACTCCTCAACTAACGTCGTGCTATCAATAGTGGGCCCCCACTCTGGTATATCCTATCTCCAATGAGCATATAAGCATGCTCCCTGTGGAAATCCTGGCTAATGACAATACTGCTGCAACACTCAGCTATGCAGGAATCTCTCAATAACAAAGGGTGTCCACCCTATAAAAAATCAGGAGATGTAAACATAGGGCATCTCCATCCCATCCTCTACCCATACCTCGCACTCTATGTACGGTCTCCAGACAATATCAATATAATCTAAAACTCTCCTCCAATGCTCTAGTTTTCCCAACTTACGCTAGACAACTATCCCTTGATATCCGTATGCATAAGCACACCCAATAGGACTATCTCTATCCGCAAGTGGCCTGGCTATGGGAATATGCTCCCACACCCATACCTGTAGTAGTGTCACTCCAGTGGATATATTGTTGTACCCCAAGTAAACCACTTGATGCAGATCCCTGTATAGGGCCAGCATAGCTGACCCCCATGCAAATCGGTGACCCTGTGTCACCATGTCCTCTAAGACCAACCCCCATCCTACTACGAGTCCCTTCAACCTACGGTCAGGACATAAGAAACCACCTATGAATCCTGCCATCACTGATGGTAGAGGAGCGTAATCCAAATCAATGAACTCCTACCAGGGGATCTCATATCTGCAAACCATATCATCCTGTAGAATTCGGCGAAGTGCATCTGTTCCGCCTTCCTCTGTCTACTCATATGGTAACAATGCACCTACCATAGGAATCCGCAGAATCCAGTATTAATCCTCAGGTGTCACTGTGATCTCACCTATCGCCAAATGGAAGGTGTTGGTGTCACTATGCCACCTCTCAGCCAACACTGTCAATAAACCCCAGTTAATGATAAACCAAGGCATCTCTAATAAAGAGGATAGGCCACACCTCTCAATGATATCCTTGTCAGCCTATGTCAATCATGGTATCAATGACCACGGTCTCAGAAATCGCTCTCGCGACTAAACAACCTTAATGCACTCCTATCACAAACAAAACAAGCCCAATATCAGTTTTCTCATCAAATCAATTCATATCAAAATCAAATTCATATCAACTTGAAATATCAAAAATGTAATCAAGTTCCACATCATATCAAATCCATTTCCATATCAAATCATATCAACTTGTAAAACAACTCAAGTTCCATAATCATATCAACTTGTAACACAACTTAAGTTTCACAATCAAATCAACTTGTAACACAACTCAAGTTTCACATTCATATCAACTTGTAACACAACTCAAGTTTCACATTCATATTAACTTGTAACACAACTCAAGTTCCACAATCATATCAGCTTGTAAAACAACTCAAGTTCCACATATATATCAACTTGAAACAAAGCATATCAAATCAAGTTCATATCAAAACATCCATATCAAAAACCACATCAACATCAGATCAACATCAACTTGACACATTACAAATCAAATCAAGTTATCTATCCACAAACCATATCGGAACTCATATTGGACAACTTGTCAAAACAATGATAGCAGACACACAAACTGAAATTTGCACCCATCCCGACAAAACTGGCAAAAACCTACCTATTTTTCTTCATCCAAAAATCCTACTGTACCCAAATTTTTCTGCTCATGTGCTAAACAATCTTATCTATGCACTAGCCTACACCTATGCGCTATCTTGTCCTATCAATGCACTACATCATTAACCCTACACGCTAACCTGCACCTATGCACTACCCTATCCTATCAACGCGCCACCTAAACTACCCTTTGTGCTACTTCTATGCTATGCACTATCCTACTTGGTCCCTTTGTTGCGAACCTAACCCTACGCGCTAGGTCATGCCTACGCGCTATCCTACTCTACCAATGCGAGACCCTCCTAACCCTATGCACTAGATCTTTCCTACGAGCTAACCTTTTTCTCCTATGCACTACCCTATGCCCCCAATGCGCTAACCTAGTTCAATGTGCTACCCTAACCCACCCCTGCGCTATCCTAATCTACCTGGACGCTACCCTACTTCATTGAACTCTATGCACTACACAACTTATCTTATGCGCTACGGTTTTTACCCAACATGCCTAAAAATGACAAAACAAAAATAAAAAAGGGGTAAAAAATGATGACTTACCTGTGGTCCATACGTGGCGGGCCTCCGATACCTCCGAACACGCTCAAATCGATGAGAAGCAAAAGGAATCGGCATTTTGTCTTTTTCTCCAAGTGTCACTTTCTCCAAAGTCAACAAGCACAAATGAGACAAAATAGATCACTTTTTACTTTTTTATAGGGTAAATGAAAATTAGGGTTGCGTGGACAAACATGTAAATTGCTCGTGGTCTCATTTCTAACCCTCGCAAACATTATTATTGGGAAATGAATCAACTTATCGCATTCAACATAGACAAAAATTTAAAATGCAATCAAATTTTCAAATTTTTGATTCATCTCCTGAGGGGGCATTATCAACATCATTTATCAAATATGGGGCATCGGTTATCAAATCTTGGGCATGACATGAACATCTCAACACGACATCACACTGATCATAACCAAATCATGACGACACATCATTTTCTTTGAATCAATATGTGCACACACGTCACTTCAAAGAGGGGCAAAATGTAGACGTATAAAAATTACCATATTCCTAAATGAATATTTAATGTTCATTTTACTCTCATTCCTCTATTTAGTTAAATCTAATTTAATTAAATCACCCATATTCTTCTATTTAATTAAATAAATTTTTCAATTTATTTATTTGAATTCACGGAAGACCTTTACATCATTTAATTGAATAAATGATTTTATTTAATTAAACCCCTTCTCTCTAATTTTTAATTAAATTAACATTTAATTAAATAGTTTATCCCAATTAAATAAATCTAATTTATTTAAATTCCCAACTTGCAACCAAATTGAAATAATGCAATTTATTTTAATTAAATTCTATTTTCTTCACCCACTTGCATTTTCCTACATCTCCCACTTGCATCTTAACCCTCTTCCTAATTTCTTCTAGATTCCATCTAATCCTAATCAATTAGCCTAAACCCATCCATTATCCCCTTTCCCTAAATTTGAGGAGGTCACTTCTCAAATTTGGAGTAAAGTCTTCAAAAGGCATTAAAGCCTTTATGCCTTCAACAAGTTAACTTGTTGAATAACCCCAAATTTGGAAGGACTCTTACAAATTTGTCCCCAAATTCTTCAAACAATTAATGGTTATCTAACCCTTAGTGGCATGGTTAGAAACTTTTTGCCTAACTGAACCCTCATCTAACCCAGGGGTCTCATCTAACCTAGGGGTCTCATCAAGCATTCATTTCTTTGACCATGGTTATTCCTTTAACCCTTGCACAAGAGTTTATCCTTTGGGTAAAATCTTTATCCAATGGATAACCTTAACCTAACCTTAACCCTTACCTCCTAAGGTAACCATGAGGTCTTCTCAAGCATTTAATGATTCTTACCTCTCCTCTCAAGCAGTCTTATGCTGACAATTGTCACCATTTCATTGGTGAAAATTGTAAACATGGATTGATAACTTTCAATCCTGACCCTTTATTAACTCCTTCAATCTTGACCATCCATTGCCCTATATTCCCTATAAATAGAATTATGATTCCTCCATTTTAGGAATCCAAGCTTTTAGTATCACATTTATGCTCAGTTTTATCAATACATCTAGCCTCTCTTTATAATAGAAATTAATCTAATAATCATTTTAGAGTATTTATGTTATCATTAGCTTAAATCATTAACAAGTATATCATGTTAGGATAGTATTGCTACTAACCAAGTCATCTTATAATCTAGTTTAACTCATTTATAGAATCATGCATAAATAGGATGCATTCATGTTAAAATCAATCTAAAGCATCCCTCGTTCTTGCATTCGTCATCCCTAAGTCACTTTTCTCAGTGATCTGAGAGCAAAGGCATTGGCTTGAGGGACCTTGTGAGATAGAGAACCATGGAACCTACCTTGGGAAGTTGTGTCATTCCTCATGACTCCATAACTTACACCAAGAAGTCCTATGGGTGTGTGGACTATCCCTTTGAACATCTTTTTTTCACATTTTGAATTTCATTGACCCGCTTTTCCCGCATACAGCAGTAATAAAAAGTTGACCGGTTAAGGTCTTACGAAGAGCTTTGCTAGGAGTGAATCTTGTTAGAGATCCCAAGCTTGATTAGAAGCTTATACCCTATTAAGAGTACTACCCTTTTAAGAGTAACCTTGCTGGAGGATTTTAGAATCCAAACTAATGGATCATCTTGTTAGAGGATTTGTACAATGAAGCTTGTTAGAGCTTACCCAATTAGGGGATTTAGTTCTGTTGTAATGATTAGAATTCAACAAGAAAGATTTTTTCTGTTCTAAGTAGCACAAACTTGCTTGATCAGATCATTCTAAGTACATTCAACACTACTCTCCATCTAAACACTTATCGGTCTTTAGCAAAAGTATTCGCATAGATCACCTCTACTATACTTGTTCTCTCTTTTTTATCTCTTTTTAAAATGCTTTGCTAAGATGTCTCTAAATAGGCATTCAAAGCTTATGTCATCCATATGAACACAATTTCCTAGGTGCAGTGTATCTAGACATTTAAATATAACTCATCACAAAAATGACCGCCAAACAAACGGTGCTAGTAACGCATCACAAAATTAGATACCGGTTAGAGCAGTCAATACAGGTTGGAATAAAACTAGTGAATCATTGTCTAGGAATCTTCCACTTGATCTTCACCTTCAACTTCATCTTCACTTTGATGTCGACTTAGTGTTACCATAGGTTATCTCTTAGGCACATACCAATTGACACAAAGTACCTGTTAGAGATAGACCTTAAACATACCGGTTGGTAGTAAAAACCAATTGAAGTTATACCGGTAGTCAATGTAATCATATATGTGTGTGAGAGTGTTTCAAATAATGACAATAAGTGATGAATACATTACAATTATCATCAAGCCAACAATCTCCCCCTTTGGCAATGATGGAAACACTTAGAAATTTTTAGAGTAATACAATACCGCTAAGTGTGCATACACAACATATTCCCCTTTTAATGCAATACTCCCCCTTAATCCATGCATAAATACAAAATTTTCAAAAACACACATACATATTGTATATGGTGAAAATGGATAACAATAACAGCAATATTGAAAGGCTAAATGAATCCAACCACTAAACCCTAGCCCAACAATGAACAAAGATCCACCATAACATATGAAGATTACCTAAGACAATGCAAATAATTCAAAATCACAAAGATTATACCATCACATGTCCAATAGGGTTTTGATCTCCATTCTTCCTATCTCCATTGATCTTGCTTGATATATTTGCTCTCAGATTTTTGTATGCACAAGAGCTCAACAAAGAACGGAATGTGGTTGCAAGTAGGATCGTAGTGTAACCAAGTGATCATTAGCATGAGTCATTAGTCATTAGGGCTTGACAATGAAGGAAGTATCTCCTTAAATAGAAGACACAATAAGAAATGGAGGGTTAAGATTGAGAGGTGTAAAAAGAGAGGTCGGCTAGGATTAGAGGGTAGGTAAAAGAAATACCAAAATAATGAAAGAGGTAGGTAGTGTAGGAATTAAGAGATGAATGACATGTGTCATGTGTAGAAAAAGCTAATGAATTAATTAAATAAATAAAATTTATTTAATTAATAGAAGAAATAGGATAATTAAATAAATAAAAATATTTATTTAATTTAGGAAAGGGTAATTTAAATAAATAAATGTATTTATTTAAATGAGAAATAAGGCTAGAAGAGGATAAATGAATTAATTAAATAAATAAAAATTTATTTAATTAATAGAAGAATTAGGCTTAGATAATTAAATAAATAAAATATTTATTTAATTAAACATGACAATTTTAGGTGTCTACATTTTGCCCCTCTTTGAGACAATGCGACTTGTCGCGTTGTTTCAAAGAAGATAAGATGAACTGATACAGAGTTGCCCCAGTATGGGAATAATATGCCCCCTCGAGAGATTGGATGAAAATGTCTGAAAAAATTGCAGACAATCTCTCGATAAGAAAGAAAGGCTAGAATGGATTGACCGAATAAAGTGACAAAGTCACAGGATGAGAATATTGACTCGGGAAATGAAGGCGAGGGCTAGGGTAGGCTATAAGATAGACCACGGGAAAAAGACATCCTCATTGTCATCCACACCCTTACAAGATCACAGTGCAGAGCGAGAAAAGAGCAGCAGCAGTCAGCAGCGATGGCCTTCGTTCATAGATTCGACCGCGTTCGCTGATTCCAGAGGCCAGCAGAGGCAGGAGAGCCGGTAAGTACCACCAAACCTCCTCGTACTTTCACGCATTTCAATTTTTGTCATTAATGCTCAGTAGGTAGCAATAAATGCGCTAGGAATAGGACATTAAAAAATGCAAAAACGTAGAACCGCGTCTGTGTCAGTGCCAGGCACGTCTGTGTCCAACAGGCGCGTCTGTGTTGGTTCCAGGTGCATATGCGTCTGGGACCGCGTTTGTGCTTTATGCGGGTGCGTCTATGCATTTCAGACGCGTTTGTGTCCTGTAGGGGCGTTTAGGTTCCGAAGTCACGTTTGTGCATGATGTAAGCAGGTTTATGTCCAAAAAGCGCGTCTGTGTTGCAGAAGCGCGTTTGTGCAGTCAAGAAGCGCGTTTATGAGTTTAAAGCGCGTTTGTGTGTCAAAATGCATGGTTTTGGTCTTCTAGGTCAAATCGGCAGTTCTGTGATGAACATACGCTGTCGATTGGATAAGCTGCTGAGAGGATACACTCAAACAGGTCCTCTAGGAAGACTAGGATAGATCAAGGCACTTTGTGATGAACAGGGAGCACCAAGATAGAGTACTTTGTGATGAACAGGGAGTACCCAAAGTATGAGCAGCACTTTGTGATGAACAGGGAGTGCGAAATGTGAGTAACACTTTGTGATGAACAGGGAATGTCACACACGTAGTACTTTGTGATGAACAGGGAGCACTACTAGGATAGATAGCAACACTTTGTGATGAACAGTGAGTGTCACTAGGATAGATAACCATATGCATTTAGATAGCAAGTAGCATTTTGTGATAAACAGTGAATGCCACGATAACTGACATGATTGATTGTGTGACTGCAGGAGTATCTGCCTATGTTAGAGTCATGGGAGAGATTCCCGTCTACATAGAGATTGCGACCAAAGTTGTCGTTTGAGGACAGAGCTACTATTGAGGAGATGGGCCTTAGACATGTACTATATGTGCCTGAGTTTCGGGCAAACATGGGTTTGCTGACTGCGCTGGCGGAGAGATGGCACTCCGAGACTTGCACGTTTCACTTACCGATGGGGGAGATGACAGTGACCCTCGAGGATGTATACAGGATACTGCACATACCGATCGATGGAGAGCTGATCCCATACGATCGAGATGGAGATAGGGAGGCATTGAGACAGGTATTTCAGGACCCTGGATTGGAGATGAGAGCAGGACACGTGGCATGGGATACCATGACCGCGACAGGTTTAGCTTTACCAGCTGTGATCGGAGGAGCCATCAGTGGGTTCTTGTGTCCTGACAGGGCTACACGGGGATTGGTAGTGGGCTGGGGAGGAGCACTGGAGACATTGGTGACCGAGCACACTAGATATGCATGGGGGCCATGTGTCCTGGCACATCTATATTATGAGCTGCATCAGTTTGTCTACCACGGATCAGTGGGACTGGGTTGCCGAGTGACACTGTTACAGGTGTGGGCATATGAGCATCTGCCGATCACACGACCGATTCACTTCAAGGGTAGAGGGCATGGACGGAGCTTTGTACATCTGTACGATATGATTACTTCACAGCCTCGGATTGGCAGGCTAGAGCACTGGAGGCGTGTGATAGATGACATTGATGTAGTCATCTGGAGGCCGTACCTGGGGTGCGAGGAGTGGGAGGATGACATCATGGAGCTGCCATATACATTCAGGAGCAGATATCTGATTGGGCGGACGCCCTACATTTTGGAGAGGCAGCTGGTAGACAGGGTTGGCAGGTAGTTTGGCAGGATCCAGAGGATGCCACGAGGCTCGGGTATGTATGCCCGTACAGTCAGGGATCAGGCACAGTTCGGGCCATTGTTATCGTATGATCAGGCCGTCACACAGCTGATAGAGATGATGCCACTACCCTGGGATATGTGGCCGGAGGTTGAGGATGCAGGTATGGATGCAGAGTACTCTGCATATTGGGCAGAGCATCCGTTTCCACGGTTGACAGATCCAGGAGAGCTGCTGGAGGGAGAGGTTGGAGGGGATGATGATGATGATGGTGGAGGGGATGGAGGCTGAGGCCGATGGAGGCGGAGGGGAGTAGTGGGGGAGAGGAGAGTGGCACCTCGGAGGGAGGGGGGACAGGAGGGAGCAGCCCAGGTGGTGAGGGGTCGCGGTGGATTGCCCCTGCAGGTACCAGCAGCACAGGGACCTAGATAGGGACAGGTGCAGGGATAGGTGCCAGTACAGGCACAGGTACAGAGACAGGTGCAGGTTCCCAGGCATGTACAAAGACAGGCACCAGTTCAAGCACCGAGACAGGTACAGGTACAGGCACAGGTACAGGCATCTGCAGAGGAGGAGGCACAGGCCGAGGCTGAGGGTGGAGATCCAGAGGAGGATGAGCTGCTAGAGTTGAGAGAGATCTGCCAGGGCCAGGCAGACGAGATCCAGGAGTTGGAGCGGGAGAGGGATCATCTCAGGATCAGGCTCAGGGACACAGAGCGGGAGAGGGACCAGGCTATCCAGCGATATACTGAGGCTGAGACAGCTCTGAGGGTAGGGAGGCAGGCGGCAGAGGATGTAGGGGCAGGCTACGCATATGTGCTGCAAGCCGGAGAGGAGATCACCTATTGGAGGGACCTCTACTATGGTGCAGTGCCAGCGGATCAACAGGCGAGGAGCTTCCATAGACCATCGCGGACAGCGACGGCTACGGGAGGGAGTCGGAGGAGGTAGACATCTAGTGGTGGGGTCATGGGTCCTCCACCACCACCAAACAGGCAGGGTGATCCTAGAGTGGGTCCTTCTACAGCTCAGCGTCCGTCGAGGCCAGGCGGCTCCGAGGGAGGGAGTTCATCATAGCCATAGAGGGCTCCCCTTTGTATCAGTATATGTACCATTTTTGTATTGTAGACACCTGCGGGTGATTTTGTAGCCATATGATTCTTTTGACATCATTGTATCATGACACATTTGATTATATATGAGATGAGTCCCCATTTTTGCGGCAGCTATATGCATGTGTACCTTATGATGAGATGTATGTTTTATGATATGGATGCTTATATGATATGATGCAATGCAATATATTTTTGTTCTTTTATGTTGTATATGTGATGCATGATGCAAATGTGAATGTATGTAATGCAAATGAATATGATAATGCAAATGATTATTTACATGATGGAAATGTAAGATGTGCTAACATGTGTTGTATGCAGGATGTGATGCAATTGTGATATCTATATGTATGTATGAAATGCTTATATGTGGTGATGCAGGTGTAAACTATATGAAATGCAAGTGTTTTTGGTGTGTCATTATACTCAGTCATGTGATAGCGGGCTACGCGGACTCAAGAAGGATGATGGAAGTCAATCAAGAAAGGGGGATGGAAGACAGAAGATATGAACGTGAAAGAGCTTCTTGTGCGTTATCATCATTGAGCTTTATTATGGCAAAATAGGTTATGACAATCGAGGCATTTGTTCGACCCAGAAAGTCATTGTACCTGTTTGCATGGAGATAAGACAGTCACAAACAAGGAATGCCCCAGTTCATACTAGACTCACAGTGTCCTCATATCCTTGGACAAGTCATAGCATTACTAAGAGACAATCCACAGACAGCAAACAAAATAGGTGATGATACCCCATCCTCGCCTTTCTAGTCAAAGACATCTTGGAGATAGTATCTCTAGTCAGAGACATCCCAGAAAAGCTAAAAGACATGTCACCAAAAAGATGAAATCAAAAGAAAACCAAGACTTGACACCAACATCCACTGTAGTCCTCAAATTTAGTGTCTCTTGTCACTTGTATAAGTCATGTTTGATTGTGGTCACAATGTTCACTTTCACAAAAAGGATAGATTAACACTGAACCATATGTTGTCTAAGTCTGTTGAAAGATTTGATTTTGTTGAGGCCCATTGTTGCTGCTGTGTCTCATCTGAAACTGACTGAATCCATGAAACTGATACTTTATTGCGGAGAAGACGAAGCTTTATTGCGGATCTGCGATGCAAATGTTGCTTTACTGCGGATTGTGCGCGAATAGACTTGAAGAAAGCTGAAAGAAACTGTACTCCTCGAAACATGTGATGTTCTTAGTTCCACACCCATTACTAGACGTAGGATTTGCCTTAGTCACAGATAGGATCTGATTTATTATGGATGGAAAGGGAGTGAAAAGGGAGGTTTATTATGAATGGCTAACCAATCTTAGGTAGATCAATAACAAGCCATGATGGGAATAGGTAAGTTTATTGTGAGTGAATAGGTTGTGAGTGTGTGCAATGTGAAGGATGAAAGAGAATCCTGAAGGAGGGAGGAGCAAAGTCTCTACGCATGGCACTGGTGACCCAGTTTTCACCATGGTACTTGCCCAGGGCGCCACCGAAGTGGTTTTCACCATTGGACGAAATTATTTTTCTTTACTTTTTTGGATTTTTCAGTTTTTTTTGTGTCACAAGGCGCCTGTTTGCCAAGTTTTCACCAAGTAACGATTTTTTTTTGTTTTATAATTTTTTTTTGTATTTTTGAAGTTTTTTGATTTTTTTGTATATTTTTTGAATTAGAATACTCTGAAGAGCTATGTGTAGAACCTGCGAAGATGCATGCTGTTGATAGGATCCTCCAAGGGTTCACCTTCTGTAGTTGAGAGCTGATATGCCCCAGATCCATATACCGCTGTGATGATGTAAGGACCAAGCCAGTTTGGTTCGAACTTGCCCTTCTTATCTCTGTCTTGCTGATTCTTGGGGTTCTCTCTGAGGACTAAGTCACCTACCTCAAATGTGTGAGGCTTGACTTTGTGATTGTAGCTGCGACTCATTCTTTGTTGATAAGCCTTGAGATGATTAAAAGCAGTGTGTCTTCGTTCATCCAGCAATTCTAGTTCTTGTAAGCGAGAGACCCTGTAATCTTCATCGTTGATTATGTTTCTCAAAGAGACCCGTAAAGAAGGTAACTCGACCTCAATAGGCAAGATGGCTTCAGTGCCGTAGACAAGTGAGTAGGGTGTAGCTCCTGTAGGTGTGTGGACACTTGTGCGATAGGCCCAAAGTGCAGGATTGAGTTGGATATGCCAGTTACGGCCAGCGTCGTCGACTGTCTTTTTGAGGATTTCAAGAATTGTTTTCTTAGACGCCTCAGCTTGGCCATTACCTTGGGGGTAATATGGTGTGGAGAAATGATGAGAGATATGGAAGCGCTCATAGAGTTCACGAACATCCTGATTTTTGAAGGGACGCCCGTTATCAGTGATAATGGAAGTGGGAATACCATATCGGCAAATGATGTAGTTCAGGATGAAGGTAGCAATTTGTTTCCCAGTGACTTGTGTGAGAGGCACGGCTTCAATCCACTTTGTGAAATACTTTGTAGCTGTGATAATGAATTTATGACCATTGGAAGAAGGAGGGTGAATCTTGCCTATGAGATCGAGTCCCCACTGAAAAAAGGGCCAAGGAGATGCAAGTGGTTGTAGTTCTTGTGTTGGTGCATGTATGAGGTCTCCATGAATTTGACACTGCTTGCACTTCTTGACAAAATGATATGAGTCTTTTTCCATAGTGGGCCAGTAATATCCAGTCCTGATGAGTTTCTTGGCCAAGGTAGGACCACTAGTATGTGGACCACATATCCCTTCATGCACTTCCCGTAACGCAATCTGAGCTTCATCACTTTCTAAACATCTAAGAAGAGTGCCATCTAGACCTCATCGGTATAGGATATCAGCTAGAATGACGTATCGAGAGGATTGGCGAATGAAAGCGCGGCGTTGGTTGTTCGATAGATCGGGAGGTAAGATATTGTCGCGAAGGTATGTGAATATGGAACCATATAACTGGGATTCAGGACCAACAACGCATATCATTTCAGTAGGAGTGATCTCGTATGAAGGAACCAGCAGGTTGTCTACCAAGAACTCATAGCAGGTCTCATTCTGCGGTAGATCAATTAGTGAAGCAATTGTAGCCATGGCATCTGCAGCGCGATTCTGTTCTCTTGGTATCTGCTCAAAATCTATCTTTGTGAAGTACTGTTTCAAATCATCTACCAGTTGTTTATAAGGCATTAGTTTTTCATCCTTTGTTTGGTAATCATCAGTTGCTTGACGGATGACAAGTTGAGAATCCCCAAAAACACGAAGTTCTTGGATCTTCCACTGAACTACAATTCTTAATCCAGTTGTTAATGCCTCATATTCTGCTATATTATTGGTGCAAGGAAATGATAGGCGGTATGACTTTGGTATAGAATCGCCTTGAGGAGTTATAAAGAGAATACCAGCTCCTGCCCCATGCTATGTGTATGAGCCGTCAAAGTATAGTTGCCATGGCTTTGCATGTGATATTGTTAAAAATGATTCATCTGGAAATTTTGACTGTAGAGGAACATCATCTATCATAGGGGCATCTGCTAATTGATCTGCAATTGCTTGTCCTTTTATTGCTTTTTGATCCACGTACTCGATGTCGAATTCACTCAGGATCATTACCCACTTGGCCAGTCGTCCAGTAAGTGTAGCTTTGTTGAGAAGATATTTTAGTGGATCAATTCTTGCAATCAACTTAGTTTTGTGAGTGAGCATATAATGTCGTAATTTTTGTGAAGCAAAGACCACAGCGAGACATGCACGCTCAATTGGTGTGTAGTTTAGCTCATATCCTACCAATGTGCGACTGATATAGTATACTGCTTTTTCCTTGCCGTCAGCTATTTGTTGTGCTAGGAGTGCCCCCAGTGCTGTTGGAGTAGCTGATATGTATAGTAGCAAAGGCTGATCTGGAATTGGTGGCATCAAAACTGGCGGATTCAAAAGATAGTCTTTGAGCGTCTAAAAAGCTTGTTGACAGTTCTCATCCCATTTGAACTTTATGTTTTTAAGTAGCAGGTGCTGGAAAGGATTACACTTATCTGCAAGTTGTACTATGAATATTCGTATGGACTGGAGTCTCCCTTGTAAAGATCAGAGTTGACTGATATTCCTGGGTGGTGGCATGTCCAAGATAGCCTTGACTTTTGCTGGATCGGCTTCGATTCCTCTTTTAGACACAATGAATCCTAGGAGTTTCCCGGAGGTTACTCCAAAGACACATTTCTTTGGGTTTAATCTTACCTTGTATTTTTCCAACCGATCAAAGATGACTGAAAGTATGTCCAAATGTGTATCTCTGTCTATTGATTTTCTCAAGAGATCGTCAACATAATCTTCCACTGTTATGTGCATGAGATCATGAAAGATAGTGGTCATTGCTCTTTCATATGTAGCACCTGCATTTTTCAGCCCAAAGGGCATGACATTCCAACAAAAAGTTCCCCATGGACAAGTGAATGATGTTTTGTGTTGATCTTCAGGTGCAATCCTGATTTGATTATAACCAGAGAATCCGTCCATTAAAGATAACATTTCGTGACCTGCTATGAGATCAACGATCAAGTCAATGTTTGGTAATGGGAAGTCATCTTTCGGACAAGCTTTGTTGATATCTTTGAAGTCTGTACATATTCGGATACTGCGATCTAGTTTGCTGATAGGTACTAAATTAGAGATCCATTCGGGATAATCAATTGGGCGTATGAATCCAACATCCAATAATTTCTCCAGCTCTGCTTTGACTAGTAATGCCACTTGCGGATGCATTTTCCTTAATTTCTGTTTTACTGGCTTTGCCCCCGGTTTGACTGTCAAATGATGCATTACCAAATCCGGATCTAGTCTAGGCATATCAGCGTATGACCATGCAAAGTTGATTTGTCTTTCCTTGAAGAAGCTTATGAATTTTGCCCTTTCAGACTCTGTCAAGGATTGAGCCAGGAAGATGTTGTGTGGAACCTCTTTTGTACCAATGTTTGTCTTTATAGTCTCTTCTACCAACATGGATGATTTTTCCTCATATGATGTTGGGAGAATGTCGAGCCTTCCATCTTCGGGTGCCTCAGAGAGGTTTTCGCCCTCAGATACGTCCTTTCTTTTTACTTTTTTGGGATCAGATAGCGCCACAGTGTGGTTTTCGCCATAAGACCCTTGTTTTGTTCTTATTTTCACATTTTTGCGACTGGAAGGTCCGACACCCTCACCAAAATATGCCATGTTGTTGAGCTCTATGGTGTATCCTTCCTTATGGTCCCCAGGGGGCAGATTATCTCGTATGCCAAGATAGTCGATAATAGCTTCGTCATTTTGAAATGTATCAAATTGTGCTGGTCCTTCATAATCCCAGTCAATGAGTTGGGGGTGAACAAGGGGAAGGTCTTTAGTGTTTTCAGAATTTGCAGGGCGAAGAGTGAAGATGTGGTTATATTCGGGTATATCGAGGCAATCGTCGAGGTCATCGATGGCACTCTCCTCATCAGTTTCGATTGTGAGCAAATCCAAATTGTCATCACTAGTAGCGCCTTCCGGGACTAGTGTCCTCATCCTATGTGATTTCAACCTAGGACCTTGAAATGAAGACTGTGCGGGATCCTTATGGGTTGGTTCTTGACCAACTTTGAACTTTTTGTAAAATTCCTCTTCTTCTGTGGGTTCGTCTGGCTCTCTAAATGTCTCGGTGAGCTCATAGTCACTGGAGGATTTGTCTGAACCCCATTCCCATTCATTGGAATCTGTAGAATAGTAGTCCTCTTGTTGAACTTCGGCAACTTTGATTTGTGAGGTCCTTTCTGTGTTTTTATTGTGTCTCTTAGAAGTCAGAAAACCAAGTCCCTTTGAGCGTTCCCGTCTTACAGTTAATTCAGGTTGTAAGGGCTCCATGGCGCCTTCTTTGTGTAACCCAAGAGGGCTTTTTCCATCATACCCGAATCTTTGTAGAATTTTGAAGCCTTTGCCATAATTCTCACAGGGTAGAATAATCTGATCATGTGTGTCCTCTTCAATGTCTTTATAGAGCATTTTATATAAATTTTCTTCTTCTAGTTCACCCCATCTTTGAAAGGTAGTAGGATCCCATTTGAGTATCATGATGGAGATTTGCTTGTTAGGATGTGGCCTCCCATATTCTTTTGGAGAACTCATGACTTGTCATAAAAACATGGTCTGATTCAAAGTGTATTCTCCCATGCCTTTATCTTGAAATTTGCCTTTAAGTTCACCTTGTCTTGAGGTCAAAGGTTTCAATGACTCAGGATCAATGTATGTCGAAGAAGGAGTAGCCTCACGATTACTGGGAATGATGGTCTCAGTATGTGATCTCAAGTTATTGCAATATATGAACGGATTTGGATCACCGTTGACCGTTACCTCGACTCCATTATGAGGAAACTTAATGCATTGATGATATGTTGATGGGACTGCCCTCATTTCATGAATCCGAGGACGTCCTAGCAATATGTTATATGTGAGATCTAGATCTAGGACTTGACAAACCACATCCTTTGTGACTGGCCCTATTCTTAGCGGTAAGGTGACTGTGCCCTTGGACGAGCGCTCTTCATCATCATAGGCCTTGATGGTGATTTGATTTGTAGAATTCACAGCCTTGTCAGAATATCCCAATTGTTTAATGGTGCTCAAGGTACAAATGTTTAGACCTGCTCCTCCATCTATCAGGACTCGCTTTATTCGATGTTTATGTATGAAGGCTTCAACATGTAAAGGTGCATTATGTGGCTGACTTATGGAGGTGTCATCGGCTTCTGTGAATGTGAGGGAGTGTGGAACGGATAGGTATCCCACCATGGCTTGAAACTGGTCCACATTCAGATCAGTAGGGACAGTTGTATCTCTCAAGATTTTGTCAAGGATAGCTTTATGAGCGGGGGATATGCGTAAGAGCTCAAGAATGGAGATGAGCGCAGGTGTCTTCCCTAACTATTCTACAAGGTCGTACTCAGGTTTTGTAGATGAAGAAGCGGTGTTTTTAGTTGAGGCACCTGGCAACATAATCTTACCTCGACGGGTTGTAAAATGACATTCAGAGGTAGATTCGGATGAGGATCCAACACCTCTTAGGACAATCTTAGGTCACTGAGGAGGATTCTCAGAATTTTTGTTCTTGATAGTAATAGTAGAGATATGATTGTCCATTGAGATGTGGTTGATAGTAGAATCATAATTATAAGGTGCTCTAGTGTAATTGGCTTGATCATCTGTGACTTTGCCTTTTCCTTTGTCATGTTTTGGGAATGGTTCCTTAAACATCTCATGTTCTTGATTAGATGAATGTCCCTCAATCTCAATGTCACCTCTATTAATGAGATCTTGCACAATGTTCTTCAATCGATGGCAATTACCTGTTTTATGACCCTTGCTCTTATGAAATTCACAATACTCATCATCATTCCACCAATTTGGTTTGACCTTCGGTTCATATGGAGGAAAATCTGGAACTGTGATCACTTTGTTTGCCACAAGCTTTTTGAATACTGATTCGAGTGGTTCTCCCAATGGAGTGTACTTCCTTCGTGGTCTAGAAGTTGTTTGATTGTTCACTTGATTGTTGGTAGAACTTGATCCAGAAAAGATAAAATTTGGTCTCACTGTATTGGCATCAACAACGCCATCATTAACTGTATTCTTGTTCTTGTTCCAAAATTTTGGTTTGTCCTTTCCTTTAAAGTCCTCTTTGTTTTCTTTAAATATCTTAATGACTCCTTGCTCAATTAAAACCTTTTCTGTTGCTAGGCCCTTTTCAATAACATCCTTGAATGTAGACAAACAAGCTTTTCTGAGGTCATATCCAATGTCCTTATTAACATTTTGTGTGAACATTTCTACCATTTGTTTCTGTGGGATTTCACAAGAGCATCTGCTAGCTAAATTTCTCCATCTTTGTAAAAATGTTGCGAAAGATTCTCCTTCCTTTTGTTTAGTATTGCACAAGGTAGTGACTGAAACATCTGTTTCTATATTGTAAGAGAAATGCTGAATAAATGCTTCTGCTAAGTCGCCCCATGACTTAATACCGGGAGGTAATTGAGAAAACCATTCCATAGCTTGATCACCTAAGCTCTATGGGAACAACCTCATCAAGTATGTTTCTTCTGCCACTACCTCAATGCAAGCTGTGAAGAATTGTCTTATGTGTGCCTTGGGGTCTCCTTTCCCTCTATACTTGTCAAATTTTGGCGTCACAAAATGTGCAGGAAACGGAGGCATTGGAATGCTCTTATCAAAGGGATAAGGACATATATCTCTCATAGTGTATGTTGGTTTTGATGTACTCATGTCCTCCATTTTCTTTTGTAAATCTCTTATTTGTTGCTCCAAATTATTCTTGGGAGGAGATTGATTTCTTGTAGCATACCCCGTGTTTGAAACACCCATTTGAGGAGGAGCTTGTTGCATGTATGGATGATACTGATCGTAGACATGTCCATATGGAGGTCTATATTGCTGCAGCATATATGGAGCACTTGGCATAACTTCATGTTGAGGGACCCCATATCTATTTTGTGCATATATACCATATTCAATAGGTATTTCATTTTCCATTGTGTTGCCCCCAATTTTGACATGAGGTCTCCTTGTGTCAAAATTTTGAGGATGTCTTTGAGTATCTACTTGTTTTGAGCATGTGATTGAGCATATCTATCCACATAAGGCTTCCATGATGGTCTTTGAAGATAAGTATCATATGTTTGAGCTTGTGTGTGTGGGATTTTTGGTTTTTGAAGTAAAACTGATGGTGACTCTGGCATCATATTCAATGCTCTATTTCCTCCACTATTTGGTCTTCTTTGATCCATGTTGGATTGAGTTTGTTGTGAGGGTCGACTTTCCATAAGTTGAGACATGTCAAAGTCATGAGGTATTTTAGCTCCACTTTGTGCCATCATGTGTAAGAAGTATTGTCGATCTCTCCTCATTATCTCTTCAACCAATCTATTGAAATGAGGATTCATTATGGATTCTTCTATGTCTGCTGATAGTATTGAAAGGCTGTCCACATTGTCATTGCGTGTAGCATTGTTGTTTGTGGTGTTTGTGTTTTCCACATTTGGATTGTTTCTATAAACATCCATGTCTGGTAATGTAGTGTGCTCAGGATTATAAAATAAATCATTGTCATACTCATAAGAACTCATGTTTGCGGATTCTTGAGCTTCTTTAGCTATTCTCCTAGATTTTTGAAGGTGGGTTTCAACCATGAACTAGGTGTTTGACCAATATGTGAGAGACTAGATGAAAAATATAGAAAGAGTATGGAAGACCAAGAGTTGTATGGAGTGTAAATGAATCTTGAGGTGTACTTGCAATGTCCAAAGTGTAAGACCAAGTATGTAAGTAGTAGAGTAGGTGTGACTTCCAAAGAGATGATCGTTTCTCTTGATGAGGTAAGCTGACCTTGACTCTAAGTAAGACCAAATGAGACCCAAAGGTAAGAAACCTTGATGAGGGACCACTTAGCAAAGTGTAGTTGTATGTAGTGTGTTGAAAAAGTATAGTGAGGACAAGCAAGTGACCCTTTTGACCCAAGTTTAGACAAGTATGAATGTAAAATGAAATGTGAAGCAATGATGGACTGTATGAGACCTTAGAACAGGTTGAATGCTAGATGAAACCTGAAGAGACAACCTAGGAAGCTCAAGTATGCCGAAACTGATTTCCTTTGTTTGTTGTACTGTCAAAATTTTCAATTCCTGACACAGACGCCTCTGTATACTTCACAGACGTGATTCCCAGACACAGACGCTTCTATGTTAGACACAGACGCTGCTAAAAACACAGATGCTATTCTGCCCTTCACAGACGCACTTATATGATGCAGATGCAGTTAAAACAGACATAGACGCGTTTCTATAAATTTCATGCAATTTTTCCAATCTGTGAAGTTATTTTGTTGTGACCAAATCCAACTGTTTGACTGTTTTTCGTGACAAGAGGAAACAATGTTGATGACTCAATGTTTGCAAACTGTTTAGACTCCAAAAGTGTGTTGTGTGATGTAAAATGTTTTGCATACACTTGAAGACACAAAAGACACAATGTTTTGTTGTTTAGTCTTGAATGTTTGAGTGTTTAGCATAAGACAAGCACAAATCTTAAGGTTGGCCAAGACAATAGTTGTTGATCCCACATAGGGTTTTACCCCCGAGGCTACGCTATTCAGAGCGGATACTTAGATGCTTGACCTCACTGGCTCCACCCTCGGCACTCACTTCTTGGGTCAGCCAAGCATCAATCCCCATGAAAACTTCCCATGGCGAACTTTGTATCTCTACTAAGAACCGTATGTGTGTGGGCCGCTACCAGAGGTCCAACCTCCTGCCTCAACAACTAGAAGGATTTGGGCTTCTAAAACAAAAAGTTGCTAGTAAGGGCATCCGCTCGTGTGGCCATACATGCGGCACTTTCAGCTCTGTAAATACAAAAGGCTCCCAGCTGGTAGGGGTTACGCCCTACAAATGATCAAATAAATTTGATCAAACGGGTTTATGGGGAGACATAGTGTCGGTATGAACTAATCAGCACACGTTATTCATAGTTTTCACCATGAATACATTTGATTATAGTGGCTTGGAAGAAGATGGCTTTTCTTTTGCTACCACTTGGGTCGTTCTCTTCTCACTAGTAGTCCTAATGACCACACGGGAAGACAAGCCCTCTAAAGATTAAACAAAAAGAGCCTATTGCTCAAGACACAAAAGACAATGATTCAATTTTAGTGCACCAATGTAAGTGTTTGCTAATCTATGAAAACAAGGCACACAACAAAATTACAAAACCCTAGCTAAGGCCCTGCAACAAAATTGTTAGTAGTTTGGGTTGTTTCAAATGATAACCCCTTCCTGCAAGCACACAAGTTAGGTAAATTTTAGAAAACCCAAAAGACTTTGTGAAAAGGGGCCTTCAACAAAAATGTTTTTTGCCTCCAAAGCAAGCTGCACAAACTTAGTTAGCTAGATCTGCAAGGGTTAGTGCAAAAATAACCAGATCTGAAATCCTAAGTATAAAATCCGAAAACCCGAATCAAAGAAAAAATTTGAAAATTTCAAAACAGAAGACACAGACGCTGTTATACCAGACACAGACGTGGTTCTGTGATGCACAAACGTGCTCAGAGAACACAGACGCTCTTCCAGAATGCAAACGCAATCAGATTCAACCCAGACGCGTTTTTAATTCACAGACGTGGTTCCAGAAACCTGCAAAATAAATTTTGACAAAAACACAGACGCGATTCCTGATCTCGCAGACGCTTCTGAAACTCAGAGACGTGATCCGAACGCTCGCAGACGTGGAAATACCTAAAATGCCGTCGAAAAATGTCCGATCTGCAACTTCAAAAATGCAAAATCTGCAACAAAATGTTAAATGCAAAGGGACAAGAGTCCCACCGGGCGTGCCAAAATGTATATGGTGAAAATGGATAACAATAACAGCAATATTGAAAGGCTAAATGAATCCAACCACTAAACCCTAGCCCAACAATGAACAAAGATCCACCATAACATATGAAGATTACCTAAGACAATGCAAATAATTCAAAATCACAAAGATTATACCATCACATGTCCAATAGGGTTTTGATCTCCATTCTTCCTATCTCCATTGATCTTGCTTGATATATTTGCTCTCAGATTTTTGTATGCACAAGAGCTCAACAAAGAACGGAATGTGGTTGCAAGTAGGATCGTAGTGTAACCAAGTGATCATTAGCATGAGTCATTAGTCATTAGGGCTTGACAATGAAAGAAGTATCTCCTTAAATAGAAGACACAATAAGAAATGGAGGGTTAAGATTGAGAGGTGTAAAAAGAGAGGTCGGCTAGGATTAGAGGGTAGGTAAAAGAAATACCAAAATAATGAAATAGGTAGGTAGTGTAGGAATTAAGAGATGAATGACATGTGTCATGTGTAGAAAAAGCTAATGAATTAATTAAATAAATAAAATTTATTTAATTAATAGAAGAAATAGGATAATTAAATAAATAAAAATATTTATTTAATTTAGGAAAGGGTAATTTAAATAAATAAATGTATTTATTTAAATGAGAAATAAGGCTAGAAGAGGATAAATGAATTAATTAAATAAATAAAAATTTATTTAATTAATAGAAGAATTAGGCTTAGATAATTAAATAAATAAAATATTTATTTAATTAAACATGACAATTTTAGGTGTCTACACATATTATTACTCCCCCTTTGACAACAATGTCAAAATGATAAAGTAAAATACATACATATATATAGAAAATCTGTATCAAAGTGTTCATCATATATTACAATTTTAAACAAGTTCATTCATTGGATATTCTCATGAAAATATTATTGAAATTCTGTTACATATGGGATAGAGCATTCTTCCATGATTCCAGTATGTTGTCTGTATACTCAGAGGTAGAAAATAGTTGAGAATATAATTCTTCCATTGAATCTAGCATGCAGGTTTCAGGAGTAGCAAGAATAGCTTCTGCATTGGAGTAGGCTCTCCGAAGAATGTCAATCCGTGAGGTGAGCTGACTCTTGAGCTCTCTTAGAGATTGGAATCTCTTAGCTCTCTCATTATCATACTTGTTCATTTTGTCATGCATTTCATCTATAGACCAGTTAAAGGCATGAATAGAGTCCTGGATTGGGACATATGCCTTGCATAACCTTTCTATTTACTGCTCAGTCTCAACTTGATTCTTAGAAATATCAGAATAAAAGAAAGTAATATTGGAGGTAGATGCAAGATACTTTCCTCTAGATCCAATATCTTTCTTTAACAGAATGCCATTATGAGGTAAAGTCATTTTTCTATTTTCAATGTGCTTAGCCAATTTATCTCCATATGCCTTCTTGTGGCTCTTCTCATCAGATATTTGAGTAGCATCTTCAAGCAATTTGATTTGATCAGATGCATCTGCAACTAGTTGACCAAGTTTGCTGATAGGAGTAGGAAGATGTGCAATAGAGGTTTCTGGTAGTAATCCAGACATAATTTCTACAGCATTCTAGATTGTCTCTGCCTCAATTCTTTGCTCTTTCAACCTCTTCTTGTGTGCACGAAATTGCATAACATTAGCAATCTTTATCATTTCAGATGCACTCAAGGTATTCATGTCAATAGGTCTTGAAATACTTAAAGAGTCTTCATCATAATCATCAAGTAGTTCTGGCTTTGCCGATTCTGGGGGTGTACTCTTAATGATGGCTCTTTCTGTGCTCTTCTTTGTTGCATCTTCTGTTTGTTGAGTAATAACTTCCTCGGTAGACTCATTTTGAGTAGTCTCAATGACTGATGGAGATTGGGGTTTCTCTAGTTGTTCAGTTGCCGGTTCACTGACCTCTTTTAGTTGACTACCAGGTTGATCACCTGATGTAACCTGTACTTATGTGATTGTAGGAGGATCCATATCTAGTGCAGAAATGTCTCCAAATAGGTCTACTGTGTCCTGAATATCTTCATCAACAAGAATAATGGAATCATCCTTCTTCTTAGTTGGATAGACAACGTCAGCTTGAACAATTTCCTCTTCATCCATTTTTGGTCAAGGAACATCTTTTGTGGTATCATCCTTACTGCTTGAGTGGATGAAATCTTCCCTCTTTTTTATTATATAGGCTAGTTAATGTGTCTCAGACTCAACAACTAATCTTTTTCCATTAAGAAGCTTCAATCTTCTTACTTTAAAATCAAAATATGCTTTGTATTCCTCAGTTAAAGCATTAATTCCATTTGATGATACATTGGGAAAATACTGTACAAATACTTCATCAAAAATCTTCTTTTCTATTCGAATGGCTTCTTCCCATTTATCTAACAAAGTATTATACAAAGAGACTGAAATATCTTTCTCCAAATCATGTGGAAATCTACTGTAATGACCCAAGTACATTAGTACCTATTGAAGTACTTGCTTCTGTTCATCTTTAGTCAAAGAATCGTAATGTTCTTTGACACTGTCAAACTTGTTTCTTCCCAATGACTTCATTGTTCTTTCAAATGTTGTGTCAGGTTTGTAGGTGGCAATGTCTATAGGTGTAGTTTCCTTTGGCATTACCTATACCTTCTTAGGTGTTCTACCAGTTTTCTTTTCCTTTTTAGGTTCTTCTTCAAAATCTATACCCTCAGACTCTGGTTGCAAAATCAGTTTCTTGTTCCTCTTCTTTGGTACACACTCCTTCTTCTCAGAAATTTTAGGTGCTCGTTCCTTCTTGGTTAGGACACTTAGAGTCACCCTTGTAGTCTTCTTCATAAGAGATTTTTCATCACATTTATTTTTCTTTCCTTTTGCTTTTTCTACAGGTGCAATACTGGTTTTAGTTGGTGTATCTTGGACTACTAAGATGTCCAATTTTGCCTTCTTTTTGTCTTTGGGTGATGCTAACAAAGTATTAGCATAGCCAACTAGTAAGTCATGATTGACCTCGTAGCTCATATCTTCCATCTCTTCCTCCCTTGGTTCAATTGCTTTCATCAAGCAAAAGTCAGTGGTAACCGTGAAGATTATGTCTTTTTCAAAGTGTTTTACCACATCTTCAGGTAACCTCATTCTCAAGCTCATCTTCTTCTGGAATTCATTAAAGTACCTCTTCATGGCCACTAAAAAGTTATTCTTCATAGCCTTAATGTTGTTCTTGATCTTTGCATTGATCGGTTGTTCTTTGGACCATTCAATGCCACCTATACCAGGTAGAAAGTTCTGAAAGTAGAAAAATAACCCAGCTAACAGCTGACCATATTTGAACTTCTGAGTATTGTCCTTCTTAATGGATTTCAAATTTTGAAATAGCTGGAGTCTAATAGCTTCACAAATATCATAGTCTACATTATCAATTATCATTCCATGTGTTGTATGAATTGTTGCGGATCAAACACTGTTAAGTCTACTGGAGTAAAACACTCCGTAGCCTATCACCATTGCTGCAAGTTTCATCGTAGGGTCCCTGATATTGTTGATAGAAAAAGCATGCCTATCGGATGTAGAACCAGTTAACTTGAAGATAGTATCTTTTGAAATTCTCCTCAACCCAAGAACTTTACCGGTTGAGCAATAACCCGTTACAGCCCTAATAGCCTCCTTGGTTATTGTGTGAGTCCTCTCCAGATACATATTTTCACCATGGACTCGACTCAAAATTATTCTTATGTGTTCATCCTCAAAGTCTTCAAGAAAGTAGGCAGCATTATGAAACCCTTTTTCAAAAACCCTAGCATATTTAGCTGCAATCTTTCCATCCTTATTACAGAGTGATTTCAGCTGAGTATAGATGTGAAGAGTTCCCAAATCTTCAATTTTGCAATCTATATAGCTGGATAAATCACCTTTGACCATGACACCACTCGGGACTTGCAACAATGCATTATAAGACATAATTTCATCTACCTTTAGAGCTTCCTCAAGCTCAGCAGTGATCATCAACCTCCCTACAGACTTAGAAGTAGATGCCATTCTAGATAAACAAGTTTCGAGGTGGTATACAAAGAAATACCTAGAATCTTGCATGTCACTCCGTTTCCCGGTTGGACTGATCAAATGCACTCCCGTTCACTTCTCTGCAGCTGTTGATTCAACTTGATTTCTCTTAATCACAAAGAAATTCACCAATTCACACCAAGACAATCTTTCTCTACTCTGTAATCACCAAAAATCACCAAAATTCAAAATTCAAAAAAAATTATTTTCCACTTATTTTACAAAAGGGGTTCAGAAATGTTCTACCGTTACGCTCCCCTTAGCTACATTAGATAGGCTTAAGTCACCGGTGCTGGATTCTCTTCACTAGGTGAAGGAATGATTTCCTCTACAGGCAATTCTTCACTTTTCTTCTTCCAAGTCTGGTTCATATCTTCTCTTGTTTCCTCAACATCAATTTTATGTTTGCCTTTCTGATCCTTGAAAGAGTTGACAAGTTTATTGTTCTTTGATCTACAAAACTTTGCTAGGTGCCCCAATTTTTTGCAATGGTAACAGACCATACTAGATGATCTCTAGGGTCTTGCATTTCCTCTTCCTATTCTTTTTCTACAGTTCATAGCCACATGACAAAGGTTATTACAAAAGGTACAAACAACATTTGTTCCCTTTTTCATTTCGAATGGACTAAACCGGTTGCCATAGGATGTTTGCCAGTTCCTGTTTACCCGGTTATCAAAATTCCTTGTTTGATCACCATATGGTCTAGGATGCATGTGTGGTATAGGATTGTTTGATCCATATCTGCACTCAATATGTTTATGCCCATACATTCCACAAGTGTAGCAATGTCCATCAAACTTTCTAGACACATACCTAGCATTAATATTGTAACTTGCATTCTTGTTAGGTTTGTTCCTACAAACATTTGTAGTATGACCAGGCTTATGGCAAACAAAGAAGATGGGTTTGAAAGCCTTCTTACCGGTAGTCTTATTGACATTACAAGCAGTTTTGTTCTTTGGATTATTGCTCTTTGTGCCAGAGGATTCACCTTTTTCAGTTGTATGAAAACCAAGTCCAGAGATATCACCCTTAATTATCTATGATTGAATTCGTTCTTCCAACATGGTAGAAATTTTAATGAACTTCTCTAATTTCTCATTGGCTTCAATAATCTTTTTGACAAGATCTTCATTATGCTTAGACAAGTTCTCTTGTAGAGACGATGCCAACTCAAGATCTAGCTTTAAGTTCTCCTTTTCTTCTGTTTCAGCTATTAAGTCCTCATGCAAAGTATCTTTTAAAATCTCATTTGATCTTTATGATTTCTTGATCTCTTACCTTGATAAGATCTTCAGCACCTCTTCTGGCTTCCAATTCCTGACTCATGCAGACTGTGAGACCTTCCAGCTCTCTTCTTAAATTTAGTTTCTCACCCTGCAACTTTTCAACTTCTTATGATAAAGCATCAATATTAGCTTCATCTGAAGAACTAATGTCAGATATTTCTAACAGTTTTTTAGATAGCTCTCTCCTCTTGACTTGAGAAGCTTTCAGTTTTCCCCTAAGGGATTCAACTTCATTTCTACTAGCTTCTAGCTCTCTAGCCATCTCGAAGTAGCTTTTGTCCCCCATGGTAGTTTCAAGATTCCCTTCTAAGTGGTTAGGCTTCAAAAAAGTTAGGCTCTGATACCAATTGATGGACTTGAAAAGCACTAAGAAGGGGGGGGGTGACTCAATGACACCAAAACAAACACTACTTTAAACACTAACTGGTAGATGAGCTTAACCAAGAAGTTAAACAAAATATATGCTATCCAAAATGAAATAACAACATCCACATAAAGTAGAGCATCCATCATAACACAAGTGTTTATACGTGGAAAACCCAAATAGGTAAAAACCATTGTGAGATGGAACTCACAAGTTAACTATCCACAGTAATAGAAAACTGACCGGTTAAGGTCTTACAAAGAGCTCTACTATGAGTGAATCTTGTTAGAGATCCCAAGCTTGATTAGAAGTTTATACCCTGTTAAGAGTAACCTTGCTGGAGGATTTTAGAATCCAAACTAATGGATCACCTTGTTAGAGGATTTGTACAATGAAGCTTGTTAGAGCTTACCTGGTTAGGGGATCTAGATCTCTTGTAATGATTTGAAAACAACAAGAAAGAGTTGATCTGTTCTAAGTAGCACAAACTTGCTTGATCAGATCATACTAAGTGTAGATGTATAAAAATGACCATATTCCTAAATGAATATTTTGTTGGCATATGTGCAAGAGTATGATGACATGATGATATTGTATGTTGTCATTGATGTCAATGTGTTGAGAAGTGAACCAGTATATTGAAGTTAAGCAACTGACAAAGAGAACCGGTATGGTGATGTAAACCGGTATGTGTGCAATAAGTGAAGAGGTATGCTTGTCCAAGTGAACCAGTATGATGTTGTGAACTGGAACCGATATGTCAAAACAAGAACCGATACATGGAATGTGGTAGGACTACCGGTTGGTAGTCTTAGCTTCAGGGTTTCCGGTTGAAGTGTTCCAAGCCTGTGTGATTCAATCGATGACATTGTGTGATGAGTTAGCATTGTAATGGAGATCAGATCATGTTGCCACATCAGCCTCATGCATGTGAAGGATCTTGCATGAAGGAGATTGATCCTATCAACCTCGAGAATGTGCGAAGTCTTTGCAAATGGTGGAGAATGCATGATGGGTTATCGCCTCCATGAAGCAGTGAAGAACAAACAATGGAGAATATCTTGAGATCTGTTCAAGACCATTGTATTCAAATGCAAAGTGCTCAATGGTTGGGATTGAACTGATCAATTGCTTAACCTAAGTGTTTAGGGTTTAGGGTTTATGCTACCGACCTATCTATGTTCTATAAGGTCAATGTTGTGTTTCATGTTGAGGTTGTTGGCAAATGTTGTATGTGTATCTAAGTGCAGAGATACGTGATTCTTGCCAGACCAGATAAGAGGATTGATACCTGCATAGTGTGTGTGTAGAAGGAAGGAACTAAAGCGGATCTACATTGCCATTGAGTGCTATTACCAGATCATTGTAATACCTGTTGATCTTTAACTACTTCAACAGTTGGAAAATCCCTTAACCGGGTAGCTTTAACCAGCTTGTTGTAAATCCTTTAACAGGGTGACTCAAAGCCATTGAGTTCATAAAATTCTCTAACAAGGTAACCTCTAACAGGGTTTAACCCTTAACCGGGCATTCTAGCCATCCCTTAACCGGGTGATCCCTAACTGGATCAGTTCCTAACAGAACCTGTTGTAACAGTCTTTAACTAGACTAGGCTTCTAACAGAGCAGAATTCTAAAGAGTTCAAAAACAACATGTGGGTATTCATCCCCACCGTGGTTTTTCCCAGTTGGGTTTCCACGTAAAATATATGTGTGTCATGTGTGAGGCCTCTTTCATGTGATGCTTTGTTATTTTCTGTCAAGCGGTGAATCATGTTATGCTAGTAAATTATTGTATCTCTGATGATAGATTATCTATTTATGCATAAGGATAAAGTGGAAATGAGGGAGTAGGTTGTATGGAAAGCTAAGTGTTGCTGGTTTATGTCTTTCACAGTAGCATTGTGTTTAACCGGTAGTAATCTAGTTCTGACCGGTGTTAGTGATTGCCAGTTAAGTTCACTATTTGCAGTCAAACTAGTTAGGGAAAATTTATTGTGCTTGTAATGATTCACCCCCCCCCCACCTCTTAGTACCAGTTTGTTACTCACCATTCATCATTAAGTTATCAATTGGTATCAGAGCGTCCTCCAAGTCCTCTATGTTGTAAGCTTAACTGCTTGAGGGAAAGATCCTATTGTAATGATGAAGAGGGAAGGTCCAAATTTCAATAGAGATAACTTTAAAATATGGAAGGATAGAATGAATATATACATCAGAAGTAGGGGTGCTCAACATTGGAGCTATGTTGAGAACGTTTATGTTATCCCTACCGGTACTCTCACCGATGACCAAAAGAGAGAAATTTAGGAGAATGGGCAAGTCATGAAGGCCCTAATCAGTAGCTTATCTGACATTGATTTTATTGATGTCCAGGATAAAGACAATCCCAAAGAAGTATGGGATACTCTTGAGAATATCTATGGTGGTTATGAGCATGTAAACCAAGCTAAGGAAGAAAGCCTTAGAGGGAAGTTTGAAGACATGCGGATGGTTGAAGGTGAGACCATTCAACAATATGGAATATGAATCAAAACCATTGTTGGAGATATCAAGAGTGCAGGTGGTAAAATGGAAGATTCCACTATTGTCAGCAAACTTTTGAGATCCTTATTACCGGTCTATGCAATAAGGGTTGTTGCTATTTAGGAGTTGAGATCTATAGACAAGACTAAGGTATCCCTAGACTCCATCATTGCAAAGTTGACAGCCTATGAGCTAAATAGTTTTGATGATAGTATTCAGAACACTGAATCAGCTTTTAGAGCATCTGTTTCACCATCCAGAAAAGGAAAAGAAGCAAGAACCAGTGGTGAACCAAGACAAAGCAAAGAAATGGATGATGAGGAGATTCTGATGGAATTTGAATCTCTTCTTGCCAAGAGACTTCCTAAGGGAACCGGCAAATATAGAGGTAAGCTTCCTTTGAAATGTTTGTCTTGTAATTGGATAGGACACATTGCTATAAACTCTCCTAATGGTGACAACAAGGACAAATTGGAAAGGTTCAAGAAGTTCAAAGGAGGAAATCAGAGAAACTATTTTGTAGCAGTTGATGAAGGTGTCACTGGATAGGAGTCAGAAGCTGAAGAAAATGAAGATATTATGTTTGTTGCAGTGAAGGAAGATGTGTCAGACAAAAAGGCTCTTGTCTCTTGCTTTGATAATTCAAATGAGTGGATTATTGACAGTGGTTGTTCTCACCATACAACTGATGATCGGAGCAAGTTTATATCTCTAGAAAAGTATGATGGTGGTGTGGTTCACTTTGGTAATAAGGCACCATGTATGGTCAAAGGCAGAGGGTCCATCTCTCTAAATGGAAAGAGCAGTGCTGACAATGTGTATTGGGTGGAAGGTCTCAGACACAATCTATTGAGTGTTGCCCAGCTGAATGATGGTGGACTCACTCTAGAATTCAAAAATGGAGTCTGCAAAATCAAATGAAAGAATGTGAACTGATGGCCACCGGTATGCAAACCAAAGGTAACTTATTTCAGCTAAATGCAAATATAAGTACATGTCTTATGGCTAAGTTTGATGATAGCTGGATATGGCATAGGAGACTCTACCATATAAACTTTGATAACATAGTAAAGGCCAGTAAGATCAAGGCAGTTAGAGGACTGTCGATTCTAGCAAACTGGAAAATCCTTTGTGCAGAGAATGTCAACTTGGGAAAATGGCTTCCTCAACCTTCAAAGGTAAATCTTTCACTGCTAACAACTTACTCAATCTTGTGCATACTGATTTGTGTGGTCCTATGAAAACTAGGAGTGTGCAGGGAGATAGGTATTTTATGATTCTTACAGATGATTTCTCAAGAATGATGTGGGTCACATTCTTGAAGGACAAGTCTGAATCCTTTGGAAAGTTCAAAGATTTCAAAGTACTGGTAGAAAAGGAAAGTGGTAGAAGAATCAAATACCTTAGAACTAATCAAGGAGGGGAATTCACTTCCAGTGAATTCAACAAATATTGTGAAGAGAATGGCATCAAGAGACAATTGTCTACCCCCCAGACTCCATATCAGAATGCCCTAGCAGAGAGAAACAACCGGACTATGGTTGAAGTGGCTATAACTATGTTGATCCAAAGTAAGGTCACTCACACCTTTTGGAGAGAAGCGGTGAACACTGCAGTCTACACAATGAACCAGGTACTCATCAAAAAGGGAAAGGATAAAACTCCTTATGAGTACTGGACTGGTAAGACACCAATGGTAAGCTACTTTAGAGTGTTTGGTAGTAAATGTTACATCAAGAGGAGTGAACATCAGAGAAAGTTTGATGATAAATGTGATGAGGGAATATTCCTAGGGTATTCCACTAAGAGAAAAGCTCTCAAATGTTTCAACAATAGGACTCAGAGAATTGTTGAAAGCATCAATGTTAGGGTTGATGAAAACTCTAGGAAACCTGAGGAAACCGGCAATGAGCAAACTGGTAGTAACCTTCTGGGAACCAGTTGCAAATCAGCCCAGTACCAGTAATTATGCCCCTACACTGGTGGATGTTGATGCTAATGAAGATGAGGATGAAGAAGAAAAGCAAGAGGAATCTGTTAAGAACATACCTAGGTATGTCAAACTCAATCATGATCCAAAGCAAATCATAGGAGACAAGGATGCAGGAATCCTTACAAGAAGAAAGGTCAGAGAAAACTCATGTATGATCTCTGAATTTGAGCCTAAATCATTCAAAGAGGCACATAAAGATGAAGATTGGATCAAGGCAATGAAAGAGGAACTTGATCAGATAAAAAAAGGAACATGGTCCTTGGTACCCAAACTAGAGCATAAAAATGTCATTGGTACCAAATGGGTTTTCAGAAATAAGCTGAATGAAGATGGGACAGTGATAAGAAACAAAGCCAGACTGGTGTGTAAAGGGTATGCTCAAGAAGAAGGATAAGATAATGGAGAAACCTTTGCTCCAGTAGCCAGATTGGAAGGAGTTCGTATGCTTCTTGCATATGCAGCTTTTAAAGGATTCAAGGTATACCAAATGGATGTAAAATAGGCATTCCTAAATGGAATACTTGAAGAGGAGGTGTATATAGAGAAACTAGATGGGTTTACCCTATCAGAAGACAATGACATGGTGTGTAGGCTACATAAAGTCTTGTATGGACTAAAGCAGGCACCTAGAGCATGGTATGAACGCTTGTGCTCCCATCTGGTGAAGATTGGATTTGAAAGAACAAGTGAAGATAGCAATAGCTACTTGAAATAAGAAGGAGATCAAATTCTGATCTGTGAAGTATTTGTTGATGACATCATCTTTGGTGGAGATGACAAGATGAGTCATGATTTTGCAAATGAGATGAAGAAGGAATTTGAGATGTCACTCTTAGCAGAGATTAAGTTCTTCATTGGACTGTAGATTCAACAAATGAAAGATGGAATCTTTATTACTCAGTCCAAGTATGTCAAAGAGGTGTTGAAGACCTTTGGCATGGAAGACACTAAACCGGTTGGTACACCAATGGTGACCAGTTGTAAACTATCAAAAGAAGATGACACAGCACTGGTAAATGAGAAGAAATACCAATTAATGATTGGTAAGTTGCATTATGTCATGCATAGAAGACCAAACATTGCACATGTAGTGGGTATTATCGCTCGGTTTCAGCAAAGCCCAAGAGAATCCCACTTGGTAGTAGTCAAGCAGATTCTTAGATATCCGAAGGGAACTATTGACTATGGGTTATGGTATCCATACAATAATGAGTTCAACCTGAAAGTGTTCACAGATGTTGATTGGGCTTGTAATGTAGATGATCGAAAGAGCACAATCGGTAGTGCATTCTTTCTTGGTGGTAGATTGGTCTCATGGATGAGTAAAAAGCAGAGTTGTATCTCTCAGTCTACAGCAGAAGCAGAGTATGTTGCAGCTTTTATGAACTGTACCCAGACTATTTGGATGAAGCATGTATTGAATGGCTTCAAAGTTCCTATATCTGAACTGGTAAGTATATTTTGTGACAATACAAGCTCAATTAACATATCCAAGAATCTGGTTTTACATATTAGAACCAAGCACTTTGAACTCAAGTATCATTTCTTAAGGGAAAATGTTTAGAACAAAGAGGTTGTATTGGAACATGTTTCCAATAAGGAGCAGTTAGCAGATATATTCACCAAGCCTCTACTGAAGGCTTCATTTACCTATTTGAGAGGTGAATTAGGGGTGCTTCCCCTTCACAAGGTGAACTAAAAGTATGTGGTCCACATCAATCAGGTATTGTAGTGTCCAATCTTTTCTAGGATTGATGTGTTGAAGGATGCTACTCCTCAGGGGGAGCAACATAGTGGAACAGGGAAGCTTGTGCCTCCACTTTGGCATTGTTGTCAAAGGGGGAGAAGATGTGAAGCAGGGAAGATATCTACAGCAATAGGGAGAAGATGTGATGCTGAGTGATATCTTTGTATATTGCCATCAATGACAAAGGGGGAGATTGTTGGAATATGTGCAAGAGTATGATGACAGGATGATATTGTATGTTGTCATTGATGTCAATATGCTAAGAAGTGAACCGGTATATTGAAGTTAAGCAACTGGCAAAGAGAACCGGTATGGTGATGTAAACCAATATATCTGAAATAAGTGAAGTAATATGCTTGTCCAAGTGAACCGGTATGATGTTGTGAACCAAAATCGGTATGACAAAATGAGAACCAGTACATGGAATGTGGTAGGACTACCGGTTGGTAGTCTTAGCTTCAGGATTTCCAGTTGAAGTGTTCCAAGCCTGCGTGATTCAACCGATGACATTGTGTGATGAGTTAACATTGTAATGGAGATCAGATCGTGTTGCCACATCAGCCTCATGCACGTGAAGGATCTTGCATGAAGGAGATTGATCCTATCAACCTCGGGAATGTGCGAAGTCTTTGCAAACGGTGGAGAACGCGTGATGGGTTATCGCCTCCATGAAGCAGTGAAGAATGAATGATGGAGAATGTCTTGAGATCTGTTCAAGACTATTATATTCAAATGCAAAGTGCTCAATGGTTGGGATTGAACTGATCAATTGCTTAACCTAAGTGTTTAGGGTTTAGGGTTTATGCTGCCGACATATCTGTGTTCTATAAGGTTGATGTTGTGTTTCATGTTGAGGTTGTTGGCAAATGTTGTATGTGTATCTAAGTGCAAAGATACGTGATTCTTGCTAGACCAGATAAGAGGATTGATACCTGCATAGTGTGTGTGCAGAAGGAAGGAACTAAAGCAGATCTGCATTGGCATTGAGTGCTATTACCAGATCATTGTAATACCTATTGATCTTTAACTACTTCAATAGTTGGAAAATCCCTTAACCGGGTAGCTTTAACCAACTTGTTGTAAATCCTTTAACAGGGTGACTCAAAGCCATTGAGTTCATAAAATCCTCTAACAAGGTAACCTCTAACAGGGTTTAACCCTTAACCAGGTATTCTAGCCATCCCTTAACCGGGTGATCCCTAACTGGATCGATTCCTAACAAAACCTGTTGTAACAGTCTTTAACTGGACTAGGCTTCTAACAAAGCGGACTTCTAAAGAGTTCAAAAATAGCTTGTGGGTATTCATCCCCACCGTGGTTTTTCCCAGTTGGGTTTTCATGTGAAAAATATGTGTGTCATGTGTGATGCCTCTTTCATGTGATGCTTTGTTATTTTCTGTCAAGCGGTGAATCATGTTATGCTAGTAAATTATTGTATCTCTAATGATAGATTATTTGTTTATGCATAAGGATAAAGTGGAAATGAGGGAGTAGGTTGTATGGAAAGCTAAGTGTTTCCAGTTTATGTCTTTCACTGTAGCATTGTGTTTAACCAATAGTAATATGGTTCTGATCGGTGTTAGTGATTGGCAGTCAAGTTCATTGTTTGTAGTCAAACCGGTTGGGGAATAGTTATTGTGCCTGTACTAATTCACCCCCCCTCTCTGTACCAATTTAGTACTCACCATTCATCATTAAGTTATCATATTTAATTTTCATTTTATTCTCATTCCTCTATTTAGTTAAATCTAATTTAATTAAATCACCCACATTCTTCTATTTAATTAAATAAATTATTCAATTTATTTATTTAAATTCACTTAAGCCCTTTACATCATTTAATTGAATAAATCATTTTATTTAACTAAATCCCTTCTCCCTACTTTTTAATTAAATTTACATTTAATTAAATAGTTTACCCCAATTAAATAAATTTAATTTATTTAATTCCCAATTTGCAACCAAATTAAAATAAATTAATTTTATTTTAATTAAATCCTATTATCCCTCATCCACTTGCGTTTTCCTACATCTCCCACTTGCATCCTAACCCTCTTCCTAAAAACTTCTAGAATCCATCTAATCCTAATCAATTATCCCTTTTCCCTAAATTTGAGGAGGTCGGTTCTCAAATTTGGAGTAAAGTCTTCAAAAGGCATTAAAGCCTTTATGCCTTCAACAAGCTAACTTGTTGAATACCCCAAAGTCTTCAAACCATTAATGGTTAACTAACCCTTAGTGGCATGGTTAGAGACTTTTTGCCTAACTTAACCCTCATCTAACCCAGGGATCTCATCAAGCATTCATTGCTTTGACCATAGTTATCTCTTTAACCTTTGCACAAGAGTTTACCCCTTGGGTAAAAGCTTTATCCATTAGATAACCCTAACCTAACCTTAACCCTTACCTTCTGAAGGTAACCATGAGGTCTTCTCAAGCATTTAATGCTTCTTACCTCTCCTCTCAAGCAATCTTATGTTGACAATTGTCACCATTTCATTGGTGAAAATTGTAAACATGGATTGATAACTTTCAATCCTGACCCTTAATTAACTCCTCCAATCTTGACCATCCATTGCCCTATTTTCCCTATAAATAGAGCTCTCATTCCTCCATTTTAAGGATCCATCCAAGCTTTTAGTATCTCATTTATGCTCAATTTTATCAATACATCTAGCCTCTCTTTATAATAGGAATTGATCTAATAAACATTTTAGAGTATTTCTATTACCATTAGCTTAAATCATTAACTAGTATATCATGTTACGATAGTATTGCTACTAACCTTGTCATCTTAAAATCTAGTTTAACTCATTTGTAGAATCATACATAAATAGGATGCATTCATGTTAAAATCAATCTAAATCATCCCTCATTCTTGCATTCATGATCCTTAAGTCACTTTGCTCAGTGATCTGAGGGCAAAGGCATTGACTTGAGGGACATTGTGAGATAGAGAACCATGGAACCGACCTTGGGAAGTTGAGTCATTCCTCATGACTCAATAACTGGCACCAAGAAGTCCTGTGGGTGTGTGGACAAGCCCTTTGAGACCACATTTTCACTTTTTGAGTTTCATAGCCCCACTTTTCCCGCATACATTTCTGGCGCCCACCGTGGGGCTCAACCCTATTGGCATATTTGATGATGTTATTGTGATTGTCATTGATGGACACACACTTGCTTTGAGATCACTTTTTGTATGTATGAGTTATGCTCAACCGGTATTATGTATTATAGCCTTTAGGCTATCGGTTTTTGCAAAAAGTGTTTACTGATCCCAAGCGGTATGAAGACCTCAAGCAGTTTGAGGATCCCAAAGTGGTATGAAGAAACAAAGTGGCAGTTATCATTTTCCCAGTCTTCTTTTTTGTCAACCGGTAATCGGTTTAATATTTGAACTGGTATTACTCTATGATGAGTTTCCAACCGGTAATCGGTAAAGTTGTATGAACCGGTAATACTCTGTGATGGGTTACCAACCGGTATTCTTGTGATGAGTTATCATCCACCGACACTTTGGCGGTGATTCTATGTCATGTTACCAAATGTGTCCAGATGCACCAAACCTATGAACTTACAATGTAATCCTATTGGACCGACATGAAATCAGATTCCTTTATAAGGACATCATGTCTAGGGTTTTATGAGGTGTTAGGGTTTTTGTATGGTTGATAAAGTTTTTGCATGTGTGATCACAGAAGAAGATTAGGTCTATGTGAAGAAATAGAGTGTGAAGATATTGAAGACTGATGTAATATTGAAATGCATTAACAATGAACTATCAAGGATCTAACCAAGCATAATGTGCTAGTATTTAGATCACTCACTTGTTGATTACTCACATCTTTGACAAGTCTATAACCCTTAATCGAGTAGGCCTGGCAAAGCCTTTATAAATCCTCTAACAAGGTGGTTCACAACTGTGGATCTGAAATCCTCTCACAAGGTAGTCTTTGATCGGAGTTATCTCCTAATAAAGATTGAGATTCCTAACAGGATCTGTTCTGGTAAAGAACATTGTATGACCTTAACCGGTCCGGTTACTATTCTGCAGATAGTTACTTGTGAGTTTCATCTCACTGTAGTTTTTCCCATTTGGGTTTCCACATAAAAATCTATTATGTTATGGTGATTGTGCTTCTGTAGGTGAATGCCTTATTTGTTGTTTGGTTTGCATTTGTGTTAACCGGTTTGCTGGTAAAACTGTTATACCGGTTTACTGCTAAACTGTTTAAGTGTTTAAGTTTAGTATTTTTTGGTATAATAATTCACCCCCCCTCTTAGTATTCATCAATTGGTATTAGAGCTAACCTTTCTATAAGTTTAACCACTTGGAAAAAGATATGGGGGAATACACTGTGAGGGAACTTACTCATCGGCTCACTCAGACCGAGAAAGCCTATGATGGACTCAAAGTCAAATATAAGGCCTCTCTGGCAAAAAAAAGAGAGCATGCTGAAAAATTGATGGAACTAACTGAAAACAATTCCTCTGATGAAGCGGACATGGAAGCCCTAGTTGAAGAAGTTGAAAAAATGAATGAGTCTAATGCCAACCTAAGAAGGGAACTTGAAGGACTGACTATCAGGATGTGTCAAGAGCTTGAGAACCAGATAAAAGTTGAAGGTCTGGTAAAAGACAAAAATCATGAGATCTCCAAGCTAAAGCAAGAAATCAGTGCACTTATCGCTCATCTCCAAGAGAGTAAAGTGGAAAAATAAGAAATGCAAGGTGAACTAAGCTTGGCTATTTCTGAGAATGCAACCTTGAAGGAGTCCAATGTTGCTGTTTCCAAAGAACTCACTGAGTCAAAGGAAATACTTGCCAAATTCAATAAGAGCACTATTAAGCTAGAACAAAAGCTTGAATCAGCAAAACCGGTGAAGAATACCACTGGACTTGGTTTTTCAGGTTATGAGGAAGGTGAGACCTCTAGAACAAAAGATGTAGCATAAAAGAAGCAACCAACATCAAAGGATAAAGGTAAGAAAAAGTTCAAACCTATTTTCTTTAATTGTCTCAAGGAAGGACATACTGCTAATGTGTGTAGAAATAAGGCTTACAATAACTTTCCTTACTTTCTAAATAATAAGCCTAGATCCAATAGATTCAATGGAAATTGTTATGCATGCAACAAGTTTGGGCATAGAGCATTTGAATGCAGGTCTATCATGCACAACACCAGAAGGTATCCTCAAAGGAGTCAAGGAGTTTTTTCTGAACCCTCTCGAAACCGGAATCCAAACCGGTTTAATACCTACAATCATCAGTCAGGTAGCAGTGGCTATCAAGTGGCAACTGGATGGAGAGAAACCTATTTGATCTGTCATGGAAATGGTCACACTACTGCAACATGCAAGAGGAAGAATGGAAACATGAATAATGGACCTTGGAGAGCACCTAGAATGGTTTGCTATCATTGCAACAAATTGGGTCACACAACAAGATTCTGTAAAACAAGAAGGAACATATCAGATGATATACCAGTCACACTGGAAGGAAAGATTGATGTTGAAACTGTTAAGATAGATATGAAGACAACATGGAAGAAGAAACCTGAAGAAGTGTCACAAGAAGAATCGGTTTCTGCACCTAGTGTGGAAGTTGCTGAACCGGAAAACTAAGCTACAAAAAAGCTTAGGGGGAAACAAATTGATGAAATGTTTCTAACCCTTGTTTTACATCAGTAAAAGACCTTAACCGGTATGTGATACCTGTCAACTGGCAGAAGACCGAAAATAGTAAAAGGCAAATTAGGGTTTACGCCCTAATGGTGGAGCATTTATTATGGTAGGTGGAGAATTAATTTAAAAGGGATTTTCAAGTCTTTTTCACTTATCAATTTGTGAGCAAAGTTTTCAAGTGCAAAGCAACAAAAGGCGATTTGTCTTGGGATTCAGAGAGATTTTAAAAATTTGTAGAAGAATCAGAAGATAATATCAATCGGTCAAGTGTAGAACTCAAAGCGGTAATCTAGCAACCAAAGTAGTGTGTGGCGAAGCGGAATTTGCAAGCCCTAAATCTCGATGTGCGAAGGTATTTTTTGAGTTTCTCTGTTTATTATGGATTCTGCATCGCACTCTAGTTCTAGTGCACCCATTGATTCAGTTAATTTCATCCAACGGAAGGCAAAATATAATGCCCTATCCTAAATACATGTTGGTGTTATAGTTGAGGAAGGTATTTAGGATTATATTGACTATAAAATTGAAGACCTAGGATCTCTAGTGATCCATTCATAGTTAATCCTATTCTGCAAGAAGGACAAGAAGATCAAACCGGAATACAGCATCTTGGAAAAGAAGAAGCTTCACAATGTCATCTATTTCCTTGAAGAATTTACGGATGATCAAATATGCATCATTCTAAGTAGAGTGCATGGTGACAAAATGTATTTAAAGTGGAAACATGACATCACACCGAAAGCGATTCATACCGTCACCGGTTTCTGTAACGTTGGAGATGTGTCTGCCCTAAGGAAAGTCATTAAGACGGAAATGACAAAGCTCAGCAGTTTTGTGAATGACCAACAGAGAATGACCATCAATACCATCAAGGATGATATGGTCAAATATGCCTGCATGGTGATAGGTTACCAGACATTCCATGCTAGCAGAATTAACTATGTCTCTACCGCAGCAGTAAATGTCGCCTATAGGATGATCATGGAAGATGCCTCATTTGATTTATGTACCTGTATGCAAAGACAACTTTTGATGAATCTGAAGTCAATCAAATAGGACAATGCCTTAAAATTTAAATTTGGACAACTATTGGTCAGATTGTTCTTCTACTTCCAAGGCTACTTCTCAGGAATCGGTGATATTCAATGGTCTACTGACCAACCAATTACCAAGCAAATCAGATAAAGTCTTCAAGTGGTTGGAACCAGTTATCCTGGAGCCCTAAACAAATACTTTGATGAGTTTAGATGCAAGATGAGCCAAAAGGTGAGAATATCTGGTGATATTGTCAAGAAGTATGAAGAGGACATCTGCTTCACCATCAATGTAGATGAGTGTATAATGGAGGCGGTTGAGCCTAGAAAAGAAAAGGTGGAACCTATGGGATATGAGGTAATGTATGATATGCTAGATGGGTATGCTTCTACCCTACTTGTCTCACCGCTTGATCCTAAGAAGAAGAGAACCGACACCTATCTGGAAAGGGTTACACTGGTTGAAGATCCTTCAATAAAGAAGGGAAAGGAAGTGCCATCTGTATCAGCTCCGGTTACTTCAACAAGTCCTAAAGTGACCAAGCGGTCACCAGCAAAGAAGAAACCAAAAGTTGCACCCGCCAAGGTATTTGAGAGGAAGCGAAAGACAAAAGGCAACACACCGGACTCAGAGGACACAAAATATGAAGAACAGCCTAAGAAGACTAGGCAAATGAGGAAGAAGACAAAGACAACCAGCATTGAACCGACATCATCAACACCGGTAAATATTGATATTTCCTCTTACAAACCTTTGACACATTGTCAAAGAACTATCAAGAATATTAGGAGAAAAGTGTTGAGTGATTTAGTAGATTATTTTGATGATTTCAATGACAATGAGAAAGAGGAAGTAGAATAGGAAGTCATTCAATATTTATGTATTAATGACCGATCGCCATCAGAAATTAAATCTGTGACACCAGATTCTTAATACAATTCTTTAGATAACAAATGGTGCATTGCCATAGAAAAGGAACAGGAAATAAGAGAGAAAATATTTGCTCAATATTTTCCTGATGTGTCTAATTCAGAACTTTATGAAGTTATGGAAAAATATAAAAGCCTCTTCTTCATGAGAAGAAGGAGACTCTTGTTGCTAGAAGGGAAAGTCTCTGAAGTGGTGAAATATACCCACTCTCATGCCCAAGCTGCTCTAAGGTTGCACCAAGTGTCTGAAGCCAACAAGAAGGTTGAGCAAGAACCGAAAACTAGACAACCGGATGAGGTGTATAACAGTGAAGGAGAACAGGTCACTGATCAAATGGACCCTATTGATATTGATGCTTTGGATGGTGAAAATGTCACCCTGGATACAACAAAGGACAAAGCTGACAAAGAGAAAGTGGACAAGGAGAAACAGGACAAAGAAAAGGCTGATAGAGAGCAAGCGAAGAATGAGAAAAAGAAACAAGATGAGGAAAAGAGAAAAAATGAAGAGAAGAGGAAACAAATAGAAAAGGAGAAAAAGAGAAAAGAGGAGGAGGAAAAGAGAAAACAAGAAGAGGAGAAGAGGAAGCAGGAAGAGGAGAAGAAGAAATAGGAAGAGGAGAAGAAGAAGAAGGAAGAGGAAAAGAAACAGGAAGAGGAGAAGAGGAAGCAGGAAGAGGAGAAGAAGAAACAGGAAGAGGAGAACAAGAAGAAGGAAGAAGAAAAGAAACAGGAAGAGGAGAAGAGGAAGAAGGAAGAGGAGAATAAGAAATGAGAAGAGGAGAAGAAGGAAGAAGAGAAGCGAAAAAAATAAGAAAGGAAGAAGGAAGAAGAGAAAAGAAAGAAAGAAGTAGAGGAGAAAAAGAAGACAGAAGAAGAAAAGCAAAAAGCCAAGGACAAGGAGGAAGCGGCAAAGAGCGTACAAGTGGAGACCCCAAAGGCAACCAGTACTCAAGCCAAACCAACTGACATTACCAGTCCCATTGACCTCCAATCTGCAAATGAAACGAAGTTGCTGCAAAGCATTAAGGTTGCCCAAGAGCGACTGGAAGTGCTAAGGAGGAAAAAGGAGGAAGGTGTTATTCAAACTGTGGTGGAAACACTTACCAGTTTGATTCCTGGTACCAATCTCCCAACTACCAATTCCTCTCTAGCTCAACTGAAACTCCTATGCACAATTGTAGAGGACCAGGTGCAATGCCTGGAAGATGTTGCTAAAGCCAATGCACAAAAGAAGCATCAAAAGGATCTGAACACTGCCTTAGTGAAGAAGTTAAATGAGCTTTCATCATAACTTCAGAAGGCACAAAACGACATAAGAGATGCTATGGATGAGGGGAATCTACTACTTAGTAAGATTAGTTAGCCCCATCTATTTTGTGATGATGTGCTTGCACAGAAGGAGAAGTTGCAATCTGACCTGCAAGCATATATAAGCACCTTCAAGACACCCTATGATTCCTTCACCACATTTGGGCAAACCATTCACCGGTTTCAACTCCAGACTGCCAGAATAGAGTTAGAGATCAGCAACCGGACACTAAATTTGCAGGATCTTCAACTGGTTCTACTACCAAGACTACAAATACTTCATAAATGCTATCTCAATTTGGATGCCTTAACGGTCACTCAAGAGATGAGTACCTTGGATGCCATGGAGGAACAAGTTTTCCAGATGCAAACGAAAAGTGAGGTTGCTACCTCATTTCTTGAGTCATGGTCTTTATCCATGAAGACATTTATGCAAGACTTTAAATCAGTTTTTGACAAGTTTCACTCTTTATTGTCATAAACTCTTATGATTTTAATGATAATGGAAACAGGGGTTATTCAGCTGTACTTTGTCATTGTTGGCAAAAGGGGAGTAGTATTTTGTATTTAAAATTTTGATGCATGTTATGTATACTTTCATGTTTATCTCTGTAAGAGAGTAGTATACATTGTTTTTTTTCTGTAAAAGGGGTAGTGTATATTATTAGGGGGAGTAATTTTGATTATGGCATATTTTTGTTGTAAAAAACTTAGATGTCAAAAATTTTCCTAAGTGTTGCCATAAATGCCAAAGGGGGAGATTGTTGGCATTTTTGATGATGTTATTGTGATTGTCATTTATGGACACACACTTTCTTTGAGATCAATTTTTGTATGTATGAGTTATGCTCAACTGGTATTATGTATTATAGCCTTTAGGCTACCGGTTTTTGCAGAAAGTGTTTACCAATCCCAAGCAATATGAAGACCTCAAGTGGTTCGAGGATCCCAAAGTGGTACGAAGAAACAAAGCGATAGTTATCATTTTCCCAGTCTTCATTTTCGTCAACCGATAATCGGTTTGATATTTGAACTAGTATTACTCTGTGATGAGTTTCCAACCGGTAATCGGTAAAGTTGTATGAACCGGTAATACTCTGTGATGAGTTACCAACCAGTATTTTTGTGATGAGTTATCATCCACTGACACTTTGGTGGTGATTTTGTGTCATGTTACCAAATGTCTCCAGATGCACTAAACCTACGAACTTACAATGTAATCCTATTGGACTGACATGAAATCAGATTCCTTTATAAGAACATCATGTCTAGGGTTTTATGAGGTGTTGAGGGTTTTTGTGTGGTTGATGAAGTTTTTGCATGTGCGATCACAGAAGATTAGGTTTGTGTGAAGAAACAAAGTGTGAAGATATTGAAGACTGAAGTAATGCTAAAATGCATTAACAATGAGCTATCAAGGATCTAACCAAGCATAATGTGCTAGTATTTAGATCACTAACTTGTTGATTACTCACATCTTCGACAAGTTTGTAACCCTTAACCAGGTAGGCCTGGCAAAGCCTTTGTAAATCCTCTAACAAGGTGGTTCACAACTGTGGATCTGAAATCCTCTCACAAGGTAGTCTTTAATCGGACTTATCTCCTAACAAAGATTGAGATTCCTAATAGGATCTGTTCTGGTAAAGAACATTGTATGACCTTAATCGGTCTGGTTACTATTCTGCAGATAGTTACTTGTGAGTTTCATCTCACCATGGTTTTTCCCATTTGGGTTTCCATGTCAAAATCTATTATGTTATAGTGATTGTGTTTATGTGGGTGAATGTCTTATTTGTTGTTTGGTTTGCATTTGTGTTAACTGGTTTGTTGGTAAAACTGTTATACCGGTTTACTGCTAAACTATTTAAGTGTTTAAGTTCCATATTTTTTGGTATACTAATTCACCCCGCCCTCTTAGTATTCATCAAACCCCATTAATCAACTTGGTTTTTAAATCTAATCACTTTTGTAGGTACGCGAGAAACAGGAATCGACGCGTAGGGAACATCCCTTAGCGCACTTGGTTAATAGTCCAGCATATCCGACTTATTGTTCGGCGTGTGGGACTCATTCCCTAGCACGTGCAGACCATCACTTAGTGCATAAACTTTATTAACATTTTTTTGTAGGTCTCGGCACAGGAAAATAACAGAGCAGCGCATTCAGAAAATAGTTTAGCACATCGGGTCTGTCTGATGGCGCATCCCAATTATCTTGTACCACGTACAGTCTTTTCTGTAGTGCATCACAGACAGAAAACAAAAAAAAAAATTATAACCGAGCTTAAATTTAGACTTGTAGAAGTCCACAAAATCCAAGATTTTTTCTAACTATTTTGATTGGTATTTTGCAGGATTTTGACAATTTCTTGCAGGTGGAGATTAGTTTTATTTTCAGAATTACAAATAGTTTAAATTTTTACTAACTTAGTTGAGTTAGTTAAAGTTTAGAGTCTTTTTTAATTTTTGTTGGATAAAATTGAACTCACCTTATTTTGGGCAAATAAAAAGAACCGCAAAAACAATCTTTTTTTACTTTTTCTAGGAGAAAATTTTTCACTTTGGGCTCTAAAAAGAACAAGGAAATCTTTCCATTTTTGCAAACAAAGGGCTTTAAAAAGAACTTCACCATCCTTTGGTGCATAAAAGGATCCACTTAAAAAAAATTCAAAGTAAAAGAATCGCACATGTCCAAAGTCATTCACAATTAAGGAGGGAAGATCTTCCCCTTTTGATCGATTTCTTTCATTGACCAAACATCAAATTTGCTTTGTTGACCAGATTTTTTTCCTAGATCAGAAAATCATTGCTTTAAAGGGATAAAATAAACACCATGTTTTTGTGGAGCAACATCTTCGTATAGATTTTAATAAATCATTGCAATGACGAGTTAAAAAGAATAATTGTTTGCTTTGCTACGAAAGTGGAAGGAATATGCTCTCCCCTTAACTGGGTGATCAAAAAACCAGACCACTCTTATGCTTTCAGTGTTTATTGCATTAAATCCTTTAGTAGGCCTGCCTTCCTGAGGGGTTGAAAAACTTTTAAAGCCATTATTTGGCCGGTGTGAAGGGAACGACCTAAGTGGGGAATGACTTTAAAGCCAAGTGTTCTAACCCACTATAATCAAAAGTGGAAAATGATGAAAGTCTTTTTCAATGGTTGTGTGTAGCGATCCTTCCCCCAATATCCTTGAGATACGTAAAGTCTTTGTTCTAAAGGTTGGGAAGCCTCCTGAGGGAGTTTATCACTGATGACCGAACGAGAAGCCTGATTACGAACTTTAACATAGAAAATTTGAGCTGAGTCAACATCCAGACATTTGAAATATCATAGTGTAAGGGTGGGGAAGAATCCACCCCCAAGATCGCTCACCATATATCTCCCAAGATAACTACTCAATTGTGAAGCAATTCACTTTGGGTTAATTTTTGGCAAAAGGCAAAAAAATGGGTGCCCCCTAGCGGGTGACAAGGTTGTTTGAGCTGACGGAGTATCGAGACTAGTGGGCTATGATATTACTTATGACCCTTGAATAAAGAGTCTGACTGAATTGTATGTTGTTGTGTCTAAACCTGTTAAAACATTGGGGATTTGAACACATCCTCGCAGAACATACACTCTTTGTTTAGATTAAGCAAAATGGTTGTCTCTTTTGTGTTGCGCTTTCATTTATTACTTCAGAAAATCATCCATCATCATTGAAAATAAAATCCAAAAATTGCAGAAAAACAACCCAAGTCAAACTATCAAGGCAGTTTAGTGCGTAAGAGAAACCTCCTAGCGCATGGAAACCATCCTTTAGCACATTTGACCTTCACCTTAGTGCATTAAATTTGAACATTAACGCTTCATAAAATCCAACACTAGCAGTTTAAAGGAGCGCTTTTTAAAAACATTCTAGTGCATGGAAGCAACAGCTTAGCGCGTAGGGATCAAGAATTAGCGCGTAGAGACCAGTAGCTAGCGCATTAACAACCCATATTAGCGCATAACTTTTTAAACCAAGACAAATCCAAGGCAAATCAGTTAGCACATCACAAAGGGTAGCTTAGCGCATGGAATATGTTCTCTAGCGCGTTGAGGACTTTCTATAGCGCATTGCGTCTCTATCTTAGCACGTGGCAAAAACTAGAAAAACAGGGGGCAAAACAGAGGCTATTTTTGAAAAATCTGAAAATAATTTAGGAATCTTTCCTTCCTCAGCCTGAACTTCATCATCAAAATAGAGTATCAAAATCTATTCTCAAAGCAAGTTTTCCGTAAAACAAAGTTGTTAAAATACGAAAACTAGTCAAAAGATAAAACACATCTCTCCTATCAAAATCAGGAAACCTCATCACAAGTATCAACAGGTCCTTCAATCAAAAGGATTTCTATCCAAAACACACTTGTTTTTAACACTCCAAGTTGTCAAATCGAGTTTCCATATCGGGAGAGCTCGTATTCCATATCATTTGACACGCTTTGTCATGAGGAGGCATCTAAACCTTCATTTGATAAAGTAAAACTTGAGTTTCAAAAACAAGCTAAACTAAATCCAAAATAAATCAAAGGAAAACATTGATCGCTTGTGCATGACTAATCCTCATATTCTAAGAAGAAAGAGTATTTATCATAACACTAAGTTGAGGAAACATTAACCCAGTTCTCTGAAACTTGTCAAACGGAATAAATTTTTATACATCAATCACCAACTCTTCAAATCTCATCGAACATTCCTTCGTCATATCCTCTTGTATCTTCAAAACAAAACCAACAAATTTGACAAAGAACCATTGAGGAGTAGAGCATTCTGTCAAAAATCAGCATTCAGTTAATGCCTGAATCAAGGAGGAAAGATCAATCCAACCTTATTCCCCGAAGAGTGCATCACTTACAACATACCCCGATTTGAACCACCAACCCCTAAACAAAACATCAAAGAGGAGTTCATTCCCTTTGTCACAGAAAGATTCTACTAGATGCCTGCAATTACTCACTCTCAATGAAACAAACAAAGCGAAATGCAACCAGAGTCTAGCATGAATCGAAGATTATCAAATCCTCGAGTGTCCAAATCTAGAGGACACCGAAATTTCTGAGGAACTCCTCCAAGACTGCTAAGAAAGCGCTTCATTTCAAAAGCTTGTGGAAAGACTCATGGAAAATGACAAAGAAATATATTTTATCGCGCTCACATGCAAAGGAATTAAACTCCCTGAAGACTTTGACACTGACATATTTAGAACAGGATCTCGACATTATGACTATCAAGAACGACAAAGAGAGGAGGAAGCACGTGACCCTGAACAAAAACATACCTGAGAAAAATCTACTGGAACAGATTTTGCCCGAGGAAAACATCCCTGAGCAAAACATACCCCACCACACACCATTTCAGCTTCAAAACAATGCAAGGGGAGAACTCTTCCCTCAGCAAACAAATGCATCTTTGATTTCTCTCACTCAACAAATGCAAATGTTACAAAGACAAATGCAAGACATGCAACAAGGAACAAAAGTATGGTACTCTTTAACTAAAATTTGTCCTTATCCTTTTGACAGATGGTTAAACATGGTACCTTTTCCCCCAAACTCAGATATTCCCAAATTTGACAAATATGATGGGAAAAGTGATCCTCGTGATCATTATCAAGAATTTTGTATCATGAGTCTTGAATTTGCCCATGATGACACCTATTTTATGAGGTTATTCCCAAGAAGCTTGGGAGGACAAACAATGGAATGGTTATCCAAAATCACACCTCCTGTCAGATCATTCGATGAATCAGTCAACAAATTCATAACTCGATATTCCTATAACATTCAACATGCTATCACTATGCTAGATGTCTGTAACACCAAGCAAAAAAACAATGAAACATTCATGGTATTCCTTCAATGTTGGCGATGTATGGTTTCAAGATATCCTCGAGATGTTCCCGAAAAAGAAAAGATGGAAATTTTCATCAACAACTTGAATAGTGAGATGAGTTACATACTCAAACTTCAATGCATACCATCTTTCACCAAATTAATTGAAAATGGCATTCAAGTAGAGGAGGCATGTGTCAAGAAAGGAACATTGAAATTCTTCAAAGAAGGAACAAGTTCATCCAACTACAACAACCAAAACAATAACAACTTAGAAAAATCTAGGTTTTGGACCTGAAACAAAAACACTAGAAACGAAGGAGGAAATGCTCCTAATGATGCAAAATCCAAGCAACCAGTGTTAGCTTTATCAGGAAATCCTCAAACTACAAAGAATCCAAAATGTGTTAACCAAGGTACTAACATTTATGTATCGAATACCAATCAAGATCAACTCAATAGAAACAACGCCAACAATACCCAAAACAATAACACCAATCGACGACCTAATCCAAACTCACGAGGTAACGCAAATAACTTTCTGAAACGCATTTACACACCACTAGGACAATCCTTGGAATTAGCATTCAGAGAACTCCTGGCAAACTAAATTATCTCCTTACCAGCGATCAACAACTTTGAACCACAAATCAAACCACCCTAGTGGAATGACTCACACTTTTGTGATTTTCAATGAAACCAAGGTCATCAGACAAATGATTGCATGAGACTGAAAAACATTGTTCAAGACATGATTGATAGAGGCGATTTCACATTTGATGGTCTCAAGACAAATGGTGACCATGGAGCCTTTAAGAATCCTCTTCCCAGCTACAACAAGGATGGGCTTCAACATCAACTGATACACGTGGAGCTCGTATCAATCACATATACAATAACACCATCAATCATATATCAATTGAGAACAATCAAGTAAACATCATCACAATCAAAGACAAGCGTTAACATGAATCCGTCAATGTAACAACTATAGCTCAAAAATATGTCTTGAAGGGGCATACGTCAACAACACACATCGTACCCAAGATTCAATATGATCTAGTGAGTCAACTATACAAAACTCCTGCTCAAATATCTATACTGGAGTTGCCAAAACTTTCGCCAAAACACAAGGACATCTTGGAAGAAGCGCTATTGGAAACAAATGTACCTCAAGATCTGGATGCTAACAAATTCCAAGCCATGGTCGCTCATATGACAGGACCTCATAACCTCACCTTTTCTAAGCATGATAATATATCATTGAGCCATCCACACAATACTCCACTCAACATCAAAGTCTTGGTCTACAAGCATCGAGTCAAAAGAGTATTAATAGATGGAGGAGTTGGACTCAATATCTTTACCTTGAAACTTATCTATGCATTGGGCTTCTCTGAGCAATCTATTGATCCATGCAAAAAGATCACTATCAAAGCATATGATGATGAAGAAAGATCATCTAAAGGAACATTAATGTTGCCAATTTAAGTAGGACCAATACAAAAGGACACTATGTACCAAATCTTAGACATAGACCTCACATATAATATCTTATTGGGTCGACCTTGGATACATGAAATGCAAGCAGTACCTTCTACTTATCATTAGTGTGTTAAGTTCCCCTACAATGGATAGGAGATTTCTATATCAATAGATCATAACCCATTTGAACATTGTAATGCTATGGGGGAAGCCCAAGACAGCTTGGTTCAACATAATAGAGAAAAACAAAGTTCCTCAGCACCAACTATTCAACAAGAAAAGTCTAAATCACTATCTATGGATTTCAAGCATAAAATGAAAATCAAAGAGCAAGGCATGGGAGAATACTCTTTGGAACCTTTGTGTTTAGCCAACTTACCAGCATCGCCTAAATCTCATTGATTACATATAGCATCAACACATAAAGCAAACCAACCCATCACCAAGTTTGATGGCAAATTTATCCAACTAGGCACTCTAGCACATGAGGAAAAAGACATCCTTAGTTGGCTATACAAGGATGAGGAAGTAGATAGAGCGATTAGTGTGGAGGTAGCTATACCAACACACCTATATGGAAAAGGTTACTTGATCATGCAACAAATGGGATACAATGGCAAAGGACCTATCGGCAAATGACAGGAAGGCGTCACAAAACCATTAGATCCTCCTTCACAATTTAGTAAAGACAAAACAAGATTGGGCTAGGAACACACTCTACCACCAAGGAAGATACCAAGAAAATACCAAAAACCTCAATGGAAGGCAAAGAAGAAATACAAGGAAAACTCCTGGCAGGAAGCACTATTTGAATCAGCAGAGACAATACGTAAAGAACGAGAATATCAAGAAAGAAAGCAACATCAAGAGAAGCCCATCAAACAAAAGAAGGAAGTCGCTACTACAGAAGTACATCATGTTCAAGAACTAGTTTCCGACAAAGAGGAATCACCTCCTGATAACATCATTCCTCCCCGAGGAGAGATAGTATATAAACAAATGCAAAGAGTGGAAGTAGGATCTGACACAAAAACTGAGAAAACGATTAGACTTGTATCAATCATCAAAGACTTGTTTTCACCCTACAACATACCTATCCACAACACTGCCAAAATATGGGATAATACCTCTAAAACTAATTCCAATGAATATGAATGGGGCAGCTATTCCAATGTTACTAAAGATATTATTGCAAATGACAGTCATACACCCATCTCTCAAGAAGAACATGGCATAGAACTTAGACTCCTTGAATTTGGTCCACAAAATATCTATGATGCCAAATAAAAGGAGCAACGACATTACGAGCAAGTCTACATAGAAGATGATACCATCGAAGACCTCAACGAAATCCTTAACTTCTTTAACACCCCGGCCAACCACGATGATACCTCCATCTTGACACTTACAGCAGCTGAACTTGATCCACCTAATGATTCTTTACCACTTATCTTTCCTGACCTCATAGACTAGGATGAACCTGAAACTCATGACATACCAATTTTCCCGAATGATGAATCCATTATCCATTACTTATGTACCGTTAACCCAAAAACAAACTCTACCAGTGAACAAAGTAACGACAACTGCAAGCAAGGGAGTGCCAAGTCTCTCACTCGCAAAAATGAACAAGATAAAAGATCTACTGTTGAAAACCAGTCAATGGCAGTAATAGATCACAAAAAAGTAAAAATAAAGGATGCATCTGAGGGTGAAAAACCTTTTTAAGGCACCTAAATATGGGAGACTTGACACTCTTCTTGAACATTATCAGGAGTGATTACCCATATTGATTGAGCCCACTGAATCAATCGACATTGGTACAGCAAAAGTGGCCAAAAACATACACCTTGCAGAATCTTTGACAAAGGAAGAAAAATCAAAGTTTATACAATTTTTCAAAGAAAAGTAAATCAACTTTTCTTGGTCATATGCAGATATGCCTGGGGTTGATCCATAATTAATCATGCATCACTTGTCCATTGCTCCAGGAGCTAAACCAGTCAAGTAAAAATTAAGAAAGATGAATCCACATGTAGCACTCATGGTCAAAGCTGAGCTGAAGAAACTATTAGACGTCAGATTTATTCGACCTATCGACTATGTTGAATGGATTTCCAACATTGTACCAGTTTCCAAACTAGATGGCAGTATCAGAATATGCACCGATTTTAGAGATGTCAACAAAGCTTGTCCAAATGATGACTTTCCTTTGCCCAATATCGACATAATTGAAGACCTCACAGCAGGCCATGCAATGCTATCACTAATGGACATTTTTTCAGGCTATAATCAAATCAAGATAGCTCCAGAGGATCAAGATAGAATAGTGTTTACCTGTCCTTGGGGAACATATTGTTGGAATGTCATGCCTTTTGGATTAAAGAATGTTGGGGCAACTTATCAATGAGCAATGACAACAATCTTTCATGACATGATGCATACCTTGTTGGAAGACTATGTGGATGATTTACTAGCTAAATCATTTACCCGGGCAGAACATTTAAGCATCTTAGAGAATATTTTTGACAGATTCAAGAAATTCCAAGTCAGGCTCAACCCTAACAAGTGTGTCTTCGGGGTTACATCTGGCAAGTTACTAGGCTACATAGTTTCAGCTAAGGGTATTGAAGTGGATCCAACAAAGGTACAAGCCATAATGGAGATGCCACCACCAAAGAACATCAGCCAGCTCAGATCTCTACAAGATGGCTCTAGTCAATCAGGCAATTCATTGCTCAACTAGTAGATAAAAGTCTACCATTCAATCATTTTCTACATAAAAATGTACCATTCAGATGGGAAGCCAAATGTGCAGAATCATTCTATCAAATCAAGCAATATCTAATGAACCCACCAGTTCTAGTACCACCATTAGCAGGGAAGCCACTCATTCTCTATATTTCAACAACAGATATATGACTGGGGGCATTATTAGCACAAGAAGATCAACAAGGCAAGGAACAAGCTATATATTACATCAGTAGGACATTGAACAGATATGAACTCAACTATAAATTCATTGAGAAGACTTGTCTAACAGTGGTATTTGCCTCTCAAAAGTTTTGGCACTACATGCTAGCTCACACTATCAAGCTCATAGCAAAAATTGATCCTCTCAAATATTTACTCAACAAAGCAGCTCTTATAGGCAGATTAGCCAAATGGGTCATGATTCTTAGTGAATTTGATATCCACTACACAGAGTGACAAGCTATCAAAGGACAAGCAATTGCCGATTAACTGGCTGAAGCACCACTACCTGGAAAACAACCAATGAAGATCAAATTTCCAAATAGGGATGTTCTTGCTATTTCCACCAAACAATGGACCCTATAATTTGATGGATCCTATACTCAACATGGCTCAAGTGCTGGCATTCTTTTCAGCACTCCTGATGGGAACACCATACCAAGATCATATCAGCTCATATTTTTGTGCATAAATAACGTGGTTGAATATGAGGCACTAGTTATAGGCATCAAAATGGTCGTAGAATGGAGAATCACATAATTAAAAGTCTACAAAGATTCACAACTAGTCATCAATCAAATCAACAATGACTATCAAACAAAGGACAACAGGTTGCTACCCTAACAACAGATGGTGGATGATTTGAAACAATATTTTGTACACATCACCTTTTAGAAAATACCAAGGTTGGACAAAAGAGCAGCCGATGCAATGGCTAGTATCGCTTCACTACTGCAAATTCTAGAGCAACAGAATCATTATGAGTTTTTGGTAGAGCAACTGTTCTCCCTAGCCTATGACCATTCTGATTCCCATGTTATCTATGCCTTAACTGGTTCTGACTCTCCATTGTACGAACTAATAAACGACTATCTTAAAAGCAATATCCTACCCATTGACCTATCTCAAAACCAAAAAAATCAACTTTATCTAGCAAGCCGCCCATTATACTCTCACTGCTGATACTTTGTACCATCGAGGTCTAGATGGTACTCTTCTTTGTTGCCTTGATTGTAATGAATCTGACTCTGCTTTACAAGAGCTTCACAAAGGAATCTGTGGCACACATTCAAGTGGTCCTACTCTTGCTAAAAAGATTCTAAGAATGGGATATTACTAGCCGACAATGGAAAAGGCTCTTATCATTTTGCAAAGAAGTGTCCTAAATGCCAAATTCATGGCAATCTTAGACATGCACCAGCATAGGAACTGCAACCATTCACAACATCCTGGTCCTTTTGCCAGTGGGGACTGGACTTAGTTGGCAAAATGCATCCTTCATCTTCAAATGGACACAAGTTCATTATAACTGCAACAAAATACTTTACCAAATGGATTGAAGCAATCTCCATGACCATAGTGACTAGGAAACAAATAGCATCTTTTATCCTTAAATATCTAATATACAGATATGGCATCCCAAGTTCCATCATCACAGATAATGGATGACCTTTCAACAACCAAGATGTGCGAGAACTATGTGAAAAATTCAAGATCCAACATCATTTCTCTACACCTTACTACCCACAGGGGAATGGTCAGGCAAAAGCATCCTACAAGACAATATTGAAAATTCTAAAGAAAACAGTGATTGATGCAGGCAAAAATTGGCATGTACAACTCAATCCAGCACTTTGGGCATATAGAACAAGCCTCCGCACACCTACGGGAGCTACACCATATTCATTAGTATATGGATCAGAGGCAATTTTACCCTTGGAGGTAGAAATTCCATCTCTCAAAGTCTCTTTGAAAGGCCTAATTCCAGACGAAGAGTATCGAGTCAACCAACTGCAAGAGCTAGAACTTCTTGATGAAAGATGCCAACATGCCTACACTCACCTCAAAGCATATCATCAATGCATGTGCAGAAGCTACAACCATAAGGTCATTCCCAAAATTTTTAAAATTGGTGACCTAGTACTCAAGGAAAATCCTAGAAATCAGCAGGATCGAGAAAAGAAAGGGAAATTTGAGCCTAACTGGTTAGGTCCCTATGTCATCATATCAGCCTATGGATCAGGTGCTTATCAGCTAACAACTTCAGAAGGAGATGTGCTCGATGAAACAACTAACAAAATTCATCTGAAGAAATACTACACTTGAGCAGTCTAATGCATAGAAAAGTCGAAAATATCAAAAAATCAAAAAAATATCAAAAATCAAGAAAAATAAAATAAAAAGGGTAGAATAAAAGCAACTGGTGAAAACCTGGCAACAGGTGCTATTGCGAGAGGACAACTCCTCTATATATCTATCTTTACAAGTCGTTATATCCACAATCAAGCACTATCAGCCATCGCGCGACATTTTATCGCATTATCGAGGACATACTTAGCGTAGTCACTATCTGGGTTTATCCACATATCTTTTCACCGCATCTCACCATGGCTTGGTAATCACTATACATATTCGCATTAAGAGGAAAACTTAGCTAGGGGTAGCATTGATCAAATCTTGCAATACATTTAGAAAATCAAAACTGGCAACAAACTCAGACAATCATATCCAACAAACAGATCAACAATCACAAAACCAAACATTGATCATTTAAAAGGATTCACAAAACAGGATGGATGATTTTTTTAAGTATCAAATGTTTGCATCTTGCATGAAGTTTTGACTATTTTTCACTTGAACTTTTTGAACTATTGGATCCTCTATATTTTCTCCAGAATGCATCAAGCTAGAGAAAGTCATGGGGACTCCAATATTTTTTAGTTTTTTGTCTGTGAGGCGATCATTTGTACTGTGCAGATACTTGTCTCAAGATGTGATTAAAATCCTATCACTGAAGACATGATTCCACTTTGAGCATACAAATAGTTTAATCTTGTCTGTTTATTGAAATCCGCACTTAGGTCATCCTGGTTCAATTATACCTTGACGCTTGTGCTATCTTACAAAATCACAAATCATGTAAATTTTTCTCAAGTCATTATGTTTCAATTATACCATTCTGCTTGTATAAATTTTCAACATTTCCCACCAAATCAATGCTCAATGATGATACCTACAAAGAAAGCAAAAACATGTGACTATACGGGAATGAAGAACGCAGAATGAGGATGCTCAAATCAGCTGCATATCATTTTACGATTAGTTGCATATCATTTTACAATTAGTTGCATATCATTTTACAATTAGTTGCATATCATTTTACAATCAGCGACATATCATATCATACATCTCATAAACAAGATACATCTCACAACATATCATATCATACATCTCATAAACAAGATACATCTCACAACATATCATATCATACATCTCATAAACAAAATACATCTCACAGCATATCATATCATACATCTCATTTTTAAGATACATCTCACAGCATATCATATCATACGTCTCATTTTCAAGATACATCTCATAACATCATGCACTAACACATCATATTCATAGAAAATCACATACATCTAAGAATTGCATCATCATTGTAGAATAATCAACATCATATAGAAAACATCATCCATAACACATCACATGAGGATCAAGAAAAATGGTGTCATATATATATATATATATATATATATCAACAATGATCAATGTACAAAATATATCATGTATGTGCCAAAAACAATAAAATGATCAAAATGCAATAGAGACAACATCTCTCAGGTATGACTATCTCCTGAGGGTGACGGTCTCACAGCAGGTGTCCCAACACTTGGATCTCCAGGTGGATCCTATCTAGGAGGCCATGTCATGCCTTTGCTCTCTGTCCTTGACCCAGTCTCTCAGGATCGACTGGATCTCGAAGCTGTAAAACTCGGCACTCGGTGCTCCCTAGGCACCACGTCCTTGTAATGCCTCCTATAGTACTCTGCCTCCTTTTCTCTCAAAGCCATCTCTCTTAGGGTATCTCTCATCAAGCCACCCATTTTCACTCTCTCCAAAGCCTCTGCTCAAGCCTCAAATCAACCCAACTGCTCCAAAATTGTATCCCGCTCAATGGTTAGCTGTGTAATCTGTTGTTGATGTGCCAATAGTTGTGTTTGCAGGTGTTGCACTGATAACTGCAATGACCTAATCTGTGCATCCTCCCAGTGCATCAGAATCCACATCTGGATGGGTACCTGTGAAGTGGTACCCCCTATCCTTCCCCCTATCCTCGGTGCTGGTGGGGGTAACACATCAGACCTCCTCCTCTGGGCTGGCCATCTAAACTTGTCAGTCCCTCCCATCACTACTATCACCTCTCCTACCCTCTCCTCTCCCCCAACTCCGATAGCTAAACCTCCTCTCCCTCTATCCACCATAGCTCACCGCACAACTCTCTCCACCCAAATCCCTCTAGCACCACCATCTCCACCCCTATCTCCTCTCCTCCCCTAATCTCCTCTCCCTCTATCCCCTCACTGACCTCAGCCACCTCCTCTACCATCACCACCATCATCCCTTCCACCATCCCCACCTCCCACATCCAGCTCCTCTCCATCATCTCTCTGTCTCCCTAGCCTCTCGAGCTTCTCATCATCCTCATCATCATCAAAAGCGGGAATCATCTCCACTGGATCTGATATCCTTGCCACTGCATGTGTCGCAAACAATGTGGCAAACTCCTCTGTCATCCCTGCGTCCACTACCCCATAGGCATAGTCTCATATCTAACCAACTAAGTGAAAGAACTCCTCAACTACCATCGTGCTATCAATAGTCGGTCCCTACTCTGGTATATCCTGTCTCGGTCGAGCATACAAGCATGCTCCCTATGGAACTCCCTGCTGACGACCATACTGCCCCAACACCCTACTATGAAAAAATCTCTCAATAACAAAGGGCGTCCGCCCTATTAAAAATTGAGACATGTAGACATAGGGCATCTCCATCCCATCCTCTGCCCATACCTCGCACTCCATGTATGATCTCTACATGGTCATATCTATATCATCTAACACTCTCCTCCAATGCTCTAGTTTGCCCAGCTTACGCTGGACAACTATCGCTCGATATCCATATGCATATGCACACCTAGCAAGCCTATCTTTGTCAGCCAGTGGCCTAGCTGTGAGAATATGCTCCCACGCCCATACCTATAGCAATGTCACTCCAGCGGATAGACTGATGTACCCCAAGTAAACCACCTGATGCAGATCCTTGTATAAGTGGGCCAGCATAGCCGACCCCCATGCAAATCGGCGACCCTGTGTCACCATGTCCTCCAGGACCAACCCCCATCCTACTGCCAGTCCCTTCGACCTACGATTGGGACATAAGAAACCACCTATGAATCTTGCTAGCACTGATGGTAGAGGAGCGTAATCCAAATCAATGAACTCCTACCAAGGGATCTCATATCCACAAACCATATCATCCTATAGAATCCAGTGAAGTGCCTCTGTCTCGCCCTCCTCTGTCTGCTCATATGGTAACAGTGCACCTACCACGGGAATCCACAGAATCTGGTAGAAATCCTCAGGTGTCACTTTGATCACACCTGTCGCCAAATGGAAGGTGTTGGTATCACTATGCCAACTCTCAGCCAACGCTGTGAATAAACCTTGATTAATGATAAACTGAGGCATCTCTAACAAAGAGGATAGGCCACACCTCTCGATGATATCCCTGTCAGCCTGTGTCAATCGTGGTATCAATGACCACGGTCTCATAAATCGCTCTCGCGATCGAACCACTCCAATACGCTCATGTCACAAAGAAAAACAAGTCCAATATTAGTTTCCTCATCAAATCAATTCATATCAACTTGAAACTTTGAAAATCTAATCAAGTTCCACATCATATCACATCCATTTCCATATCAAATCATATCAACTTGTAAAACAACTCAAGTTTCACATTCATATCAACTTGTAAAACAACTCAAGTTTCACATTCACATCAACTTATAAAACAACTCAAGTTCCACAATCATATCAGCTTGTAAAACAACTCAAGTTCCACATATATATCAACTTGAAACAATGCATATAAAATCAAGTTCATATCAAAATCAACTTGAAACATTGCAAATCAAATCAAGTTATCTATCCAAAAACCATATCGAAACTCATATTGAACAACTTATCAAAACAATGACAACAGACACGTAGACTGACAATTCACACCCATCCCAGCAAAACTGGCAAAAACCTACCTATTTTTCTTCATCCAAAATCATAATTTACCCAAATTTCTCCGCTCATGCGCTAAACAATCTTATCTACATGCTAGCCTGCACCTATGCGCTACCATGTCCTATCAAAGTGCTACCCAATTAACTCTACGTGCTAGCCTACACCTATATGCTACCCTGTCCTATCCACGAGCCACCTAAACTACCCTTCGTGCTACTTCTAGCCTATGCGCTATCCTACTTGGTCCCTGCACTGTGAACCTAACCCTACACGCTAGGTCATACCTATGCGTTATCCTATACTACCCATGCGAGCCCCGGCTAACCCTATACACTAGGTCTTTCCTACGCGCTACCCCTTTTCTCCTATGCGCTACCCTGTGCCCTTGATGTGCTAACCTATCTTTATGCGCTACTCTAACCTATTGTTGTGCTATCCTAATCTACCTGGACGATACCCTACTTCATTAAACTCTATGCGCTACAAAACCTATCATATGGGCTACAATTAAAACCCGACTCGCTAAACCGTTAAATTTGCGTGTAAAAATTCAAAAACATGATCAAAAATGACAAAACAAAAATCCAAAAGGGGTCAAAAAGGTTGACTTACTAGTGGTCCATACGTGGCGGGCCTCTGATACCTTTGAACGCGCTCGAATTGATGAGAAGCAAAGGGAACCAGCATTTTGTCTTTTTCTCCAAGTGTCCCTTTCTCCAAAGTTAACAAACACAAATGAGACAAAATAAATCACTTTTTACCTTTTTATAGGGTAAATGAAAATTAGGGTTGCATGGACAAACACGTAAATTGCTCGTGGTCTCATTTTTAACCCTCACAAACATCGTTATCGAGAGATGAATCAATTTATCACATTCAACATAGACAAAAAATTAAAATGCAATCAAATTTATCAAAACAAATCAAATTCTCAAATTTTTGATTCATCTCCCGAGGGGGCATTATCAACATCATTTATCAAATCTGGGGCATCGTTTATCAAATATGGGGCATGACCATCCATTGCCCTATTTTCCCTATAAATAGAGCTCTCATTCCTCCATTTTAAGGATCTGTCCAAGCTTTTAGTATCTCATTTATGCTCAATTTTATCAATACATCTAGCCTCTCTTTATAATAGGAATTAATCTAATAAGCATTTTAGAGTATTTCTATTATCATTAGCTTAAATCATTAACTAGTATATCATGTTAGGATAGTATTGCTACTAACCTTGTCATCTTATAAACTAGTTTAACTCATTTGTAGAATCATGCATAAATAGGATGCATTCATGTTAAAATCAATCTAAAGCATCCCTCATTCTTGCATTTGTCATCCCTAAGTCACTTTGCTCAATGATCTGAGAGCAAAGGCATTGACTTGAGGGACCTTGTGAGATAGAGAACCATGGAACTAACCTTCGGAAGTTGATTCATTCCTCATGACTCCATAACTGGCACCAAGAAGTCTTGTGGGTGTGTGGACAAGCCCTTTGAGACCACATTTTCACATTTTGAGTTTCATAGCCCCGCTTTTCCCGCACACACTAAGTACATTCAACATTGCTCTCCATCTAAACACTTATCGCTCTTCAGCAAAAGTATTCGCATAGATCGCCTCTATAATATATATTCTCTCTTTTTCATCTTTTTTTAAAATGCTTCACTAAGATGTCTCTAAATAGGTATTCAGAACTTATGTCGGCCATAGGAACACAATTTCCCAGGTGCAGTGTATCTAGACATTTAAACATAACTCATCACAAAAATGACCACCAAACAAACGGTGTTGGTAATGCATCACAAAATCATATACTGGTTAGATTAGTCAATACCGGTTGGAATACAACTAGTGAATCGTTGTCCAAGAATCTTCCACTTGATCTTCACCTTCAACTTCATCTTCAATTTGATTCTGACTTAGTTTTACCATGGGTTATCTCTTAGGCACATACCAGTTGACACAAAGTAGCGGTTAGAGATAGACCTTAAACATACCGGTTGGTAGTAAAAACCAATTGAAGTTATACCGATAGTAAATGTATGTATGTGTGTGAGAGTGTTTCAGAAATGACAATAAGTGATGAATACATTACAATTATCATAAAGCCAACACTTTGTGGTATTTTTTGTGTCCCTTTATGGTTCCTTCCTATCCTTCCACAGGTGTCAAGCCTACATTGTTTGGACACTTTTTATTTTCCTTAATTTTCCCCAACCCATGCATGTCCCTAGGTTCTCCATGCAACAAATCCCTTAAAACCAAATGAATTTGACCTAGGGATTAGGATTCAAGGGAATCACTAGATGCCAATTGTTAAGAATAAAAAAATTCCACTCAATTTTCCCTCTAACACACCTAAGAAACAAATCAAAACTCAAGAAATTTGAGGATTGGGCCTCATGGATCTCCTTTATGAATCATTTATATCATATGAAAAATGATCGGGGATCCCTGATCTAATGTAATCGAACATCAAGCCTTATTGTTAAAGAATCGAGTGACACGTAGTTCTATGACCACCTATAGGTATGAAATCTCAATCCACACTAATGAGATGAGAAAAATTTAAGTTTTTCAAGCCTCAACAATTGGGTGTCACCTTTGAAGTTTTACTAGAACTAAGAAACCATACCCTCGATCCTCGACACCTTATGTCTGATTGGCCTTTAGTTGACTGGACATTGAGCACTGGAGATGTGCGGTAGTCTTTACACTTGGAATATCCAAAACCTTGATCCCTAATCCCTACTATCACCTTCCCTTGAAATATTTTATAGGATGGGCTTGAGGGTGACTAAGTCTACAATGTGAAAAGGTCATGGTAAAGACTAAATCTCAACCTCTACCCTTTGAGGATCCTTGGTCCCAAGTACTAAATGCCTATCAAGGATAGTCCAGGCCCAATCCTCGATCCAAACCTAAACTCCATGTTTTTTGCTCATGTTTCATGCAACTCAAAGATTTGTTTTCATATCAAAGCATGTTATGATGAATTTAGAGAATAATATCAATATATAGATCTTGTCTTACATCATGTATTTTACTAAATTAGTTATTTTGTGTAGAAGAAGTAATGTTTGAAGAAAGAGTAGCTCCAATGAATTACAAATTTCTTGATTACTACCCTCCATCCATGTTAGTGTCTTTTGATAGATAAATAATAGATACAAATATAGGTCATATTGACTTGGATGAGTTCATGAAGAGAATGGACTATCCAAGTGGTAGAAGCTATTAGATGTCATCAATAAAATCTAGACGAGTGCGGGTAGCAGCTTTTCGAATCTCTTTCCAATCCTCAAACCTAGTGTTTGGTGCCAAACTCTACAATGCATTTGAAAGAAAATTCCATGGGCCTATAGAGGAAGTAGTCCTAGATATGACCCCAAACTCAATTGAAAGAGTATTTGGTGTTCCTCCATATGATGACTATGCAAAGATGAGTGTAGTTTTTGGAGATGTATATTGTAAGAATTGTATAGACCCTATGAAATACATTAACGACCATTTGTTGGAGAGGCCAATTAAAGAACAAAATTTTTGAAGTTGAAGAAAATCCATAGAAGCATGCTATATACGGATATAAGAGATCAAGTCACTCTCCTAAGCAGAGAAGTAGGGTTACTTGATGTCAAAAAATTCTACAATTATTAATGAAATTTATATATATTAACCTTATACTAATTATTAGTTTCTATAAAATCCTCCCCCGATACCCATTGTGTTGTATTTAGAAGAAAATTTCCTTGATTTTCAAAGACTATTTTAGCCATTATTATGAAATGCATAAATGAATTCTATTTTTCCCTACCACACACCAAACATAGGTATATCCATGTGGCTTCAAAGAGTAGGAGGGAAAAGTTTTTTCTTTAGAAATGTGACCCAACACAAAAGAATATAAACTTTTGCTTCATCATTATATTTACCATCCATTTGTAGCCTCCATTTAGGAATCATGGTTCACATGAACAAGATATTTAAAATAAAGAATTATGATATAAATGTACTCAAAATCCTCTAGCTCACCAAATCATCATTTTTTCAATAAATGTTATGGTGTAAATCCAAAGTCATCTATTTAATTGTTTGTTGGTTTAAGACTTGATCATAATTCAACATTGCTCTTGATGACACTTTCTTCAATAATTTCAATTATAGAATTGGTATGAATATCTACTCCATTGATTATGGAATATAGCGAAAACAAGAGCAATCAAAAAATTAGAATAACTCATTACCCCATTACACGGTGAAAAAACAGGGTCACAAAATATAGCGAAAACAAGAGCAATCAAACAATTAGAATAACTCATTACCCCATTACATGGTGGAAAAATAGGGTCACAAGATATAGTGAAAACAAGAGCAATCAAACAATTAGAATAACTCATTACATGTTGAGGAAGAAATAATCAAAGTTATCCATTCTTTTTTCATTGAATTAAGAATATATAATTACAAAATATAAATGAAAACGATAATCATTAGACCATGGACAACAAATTAAAATTGTTATTCATAATAAATACATGTATTTTTCTTATCATTTAACACCATATTTACAAAAATAAATTTTATTTTTTCAAACTATCTATACAAACAATTTATTTCAAATTAAGCAAAATGTTCTACATTAACATAAATGACACTTATTACATATTGAAGAAGATATAGTCTAAGTTGTCCATTCCTTAGTGACCAAGATAGTTAAAAAAAGTCCTCTTTTTGTGTTCAAAATAGCCTATTTTTTAAAGTGTAAATTATTATAAGTGAGTGGTAGTTATGTCATTGTGGGTCTCATTCCATAATATTACAAGTTCACTTGCATGCTTTTGTTTTCTTTTTGGCTTACAAAACGTTCATTGGTTGCACAAAACGTTCATTGGTTGTTTGGACTTTTTTTATTTTCCCTAATTTTCCCCAACCCATGCATGTCCCTAGGTTCTCCATGCAACAAATCCTTTAATGCCAAATGAATTTGACCTAGGGCTTAGGATTCAAGTGAATCACTAGATGCCAATTGTTAAGAATAAAGAAATTTCACTCAATTTTCCCTCTGACAGACCTAAGAAACAAATCAAAACTTAACAAATTTGAGGATTGGGCCTCATGGCTCTCCTTTATGAATCATTTATATCATATGCAATATGATCGAGGATCCCTGATCTAGGGTAATCAAACATCAAGCCTTGTTGTTAAATAATTGAGTGGCACGTAGTTCAATGACCACCTATAGGTCTGAAACCTCGATCCACACTAATGAGATGAGAAAAGTTTAAGTTTTTCAAGCCTCAACAATTGGGTGTCACCTTTGAAGTTTTACTAGAACTAAGAAACCATACCCTCGATCCTCAACACCTGATGACTGGTTGGCCTTTAGTCAATCATACATTGAGCATTGGAGATGTGCAGTAGTCTTTAAACTTGGAATATCCAAAACCTTGACCCCTAATCCCTGCTATCACCTTGCCTTGAAATATTTTGTAGGATGGGCTTGAGGGTGACTAAGTCTACAATGTCAAAAGGTCATGGTAAAGACTAACTCTCAACCTCTACCCTTCGAGGATCCTTGGTCCCAAGTACTAAATACTTATCAAGGATAGGTCAGGCCCAATCCTCAATCCAAACCTAAACTCCATGTTTTTTGCTCATGTTTCATGCAACTCAAAGATTTTTTTTCATATCAAAGCACGTTATGATGAATTAAGAGAATAATATCAATATATAAATCTTGTCTTACATCATGTATTTTACTAAATTAGTTATTTTGTGTAGAAGAAGTAATGTTTGAAGAAAGAGTAGCTCCAATGAATTACAAATTTCTTGATTACTACCCTCCATCCATGTTAGTGTCTTTTGATAGATAGATAACATATACAAATCTAGGTCATATTGACTTTGATGAGTTCATGAAGAGAATGGACTATCCAAGTGGTAGGAGCTATTAGATGTCATCAATAAAATCTAGACGAGTGCAGGTAGAAGCTTTTCAAATCTCTTTCCAATCCTCAGACCTAGTGTTTGCATGTGCCAAACTCTACAATGCATTTGAAAGAAAAGTCCATGGGCATGTAGAGGAAGTAGTCCTAGATATGACCCCAAACTCAATTGAAAGAGTATTTGGTGTTACTCCATATAATGAGTATGCAATGATGAGTGTAGTTTTTGGAGATGTATATTATGAGAATTGTATAGATCCTATGCAATACATTAACAACCATATGTTGGAGAGGCCAAGTAAAAATCAAAATTTTTGAAGTTGAAGAAAATCCATAGAAGCATTCTATATATGGATATAAGAGATCAAGTCACTCTCCTAAATAGAGTAGTAGGGTTACTTGATGTCAAAAAGTTCTACAATTATTAATGAAATTTATATATTAACCTTATAATGATGATTAGTTTCTATAAAATTCTCCCCCGATACCCATTGTGTTGCATTTACAAGAAAATTTCTTTGATTTCCAAAGACTATTTTAGCCATTATTCTATTTTTCCCTACCACACACCAAACACAGGTATATCCATGTGGCTTCAAAGAGTAGGAGGGAATAGTTTTTCTTTAGAAATGTGGCCCAACACAAAAGAATATAAACTTTTGTTTCATCATTATATTTACCATCTATTTGTAGCCTCCATTTAGGAATCATGGTTCACATGAACAAGATATTTAAAATAAAAAATTATGATATCAAGTTACTCAAAATCCTCTAGCTCATCAAATCATCATTTTTTCAATAAATGTTATGGTGTAAATCCAAAGTCATATCTTTAATTGTTTGTTGGTTTAAGACTTGATCATAATTCAACATTGGTCTTGACCACACTTTCTTCAAAAATTTCAATTATAGAATTGGTATGAATATCTACTCCATTGATTTCTCTAGAAATATATTGAACAATGTATTTCTCTAATGATTTTAAGAGTGAACAAACTTGCTAGAGGAGATTGTTAATTTTATCATTCTTGTAGCCTTTTTCTTTTTTAAAACATTTAGTACTATCATAGAGTGACCTTTGGTTACTTTTTTTTTACAATCATTAAATTTATTAAAATTTAAGCCCAAAATGAGGCCTTGCACCTCTACTTCATTATTAGATCCCTCTTTTAGTTTTTCAAAAATTCTTCAATAATTTCACCCTTTTCATTTATTATGATACATATATAACTCCAAAAGATTCCAGATTGCCTTAGGAAACATCATTTGGATCCATTTTATACCAAAAATTATTAGTGGTTCCGTTAAAATTATTTTCTTAATTTTGAGTAATCAACCCTTTCAACCCCGTTAATAGGGGTTTTGAGGCCTTACCAATTTCTAACTCTTTGATTGTCCCAAATTATAAAGGTTTTTTCTTTTAAATATCGAGAATTTGTTCTATTGTTTATAACCTCTACCAAAGTTAATTCCAATTTATTAATAAAAAAATGACACTGATAATTCTTTCTTGAAAAATTTTTACATTTCTTTTTCCCAAAATTCTCATATTATTATCAAATGATTCACATATTTGAATTGATTGATTTATTTTAAGTATGGGCCAAGATTGAAATGACTTAAAATATCATTTGGTAGAGCACTCTTCCATCCTAATTTGGAACAAATATATTTCCATTTTTTTTGAGAAATTTGACAATTTAGTAAGATTTGATTGATATTTTAGTCATTCTATTTACATAACACGCATCTCAAACGACCATTGTAATTGAGCTTCTAAAATATATCTATTGTTAACTTCTTCTTTTTTGTAGATCTGCCCATGTGTAAAGCCCATCTTTGAGGAGACAATTTGTTCCCACAAGGGTGAATGGGTATGATAGTTCTTTGTTTTATAGATTCCCCCACCACACATCTAATCTTTGTTGAATATTCTTCATTTTTTTGAAAAAAAATCCCACTTATTATGCCTTCATTATTTAAAAAGAAAATTTTCTTTTTCTTTAAAATTTATTTTAGATATAAAATCTGATTGAATGAAAGGTTCATATTATTTAAATTTTTTTTATTCTTAGTTAGTTTCTCTATATTTGAAATAGAATTCGCATGATCAATAATTTTTCCCTTCTTTTTTAGTTGGTACCAAAATAATGGATTTAATCTACTGATGGGAAACCATTCGTGAATCTTCCTAAAACTTCTATTTCTTATTTCCTAGATTAGATTATTTATGATAATAGCTCTATAAAATAGAATAAAATTCTAAATATTGGAACCAAAACTTTAATTGGACTTAAAGAATCTATGTATTTACTTTTTAGAATTTTAACATAATTTAGATTAAATTTAGAATATGTGTTATAAAGCTTTGTTTTGAATAATTTTAGTTGAAAATTCCACTCCCCTTCTTTAATTTCCCAAGCTATTAATGGAATCTTTAAAATCCTTTTATTTTATACTTAATTTTCACAAGTTTTTTAAGGATGTTTATAAGAAATAGATTAATATACAAGGATGGATGATACAACTTTCAGCATAAGAATCTTATGTACCCATAACAACCACTTACCTTTATAGGATGCCATCATTTTGCACATGTTTCATTAATGGACTCTACAATTTTGTGGATTAGTAGCCTCCATATAAAGGAATACATAGGCATTATTTTTAAAGAATACTTGACTTGTAGTCCAAGATGTTCATTGCATCCTTTTATAGATTATGGTGTGCAAAGAAGAAAAAAAAATTATTTTAGATGGTTATTTTTTTTTAATTAAATCTTGTACATAATAGTTTATAGTTTTCTTAATTATTTTTCTTATAATTTCTAGATGAATCAAATAGTAAATTATTATCTATAGATTATTGATGTTCATTATCATTCATTTCCCTTCTTAATATGATACCTTTCTGTAGCGTCCTAAAATTGCGACACTTGCAATTTCGACTGCATTTCAGTCTTCACGATGGCGACGCAACACGCAACCTGAATGGAGACCCTGAAACCTGATTACGACACTAAAAACTGCATTTTTCAAGCACCCTGGCCTGAACCTCCTTGCACCCCGTTGTCCCGGGAGGTGGGACCAGAGCGCCCAGCGCCCTGGTCCTTCAGGACCAGAGCGCCCAGCGCCCTGGTCCTTCAGGACCAGGGCGCCCAGCGCCCTGGTCCCTGGGCCTATTTTGGGCCCGGTCTCTTTTGGACTTCGGGTCTTTTTGTTTGCAATTTGGAAATTATCATTTCCTGGTCGGCCTAAGGTCGGGAAAATCAGTCTATCAACCCTAATTGGCAAGTATATAAACTACATTTTCTCTCTCATTTTGGAAAAAAGAGGATGAACATATGTGAAAACGACATTCAAGCATTCAAGCATTCAAGCATTCAAGCATTCCTTCTAAGTCTCCATTCAAGGCTAAGTGTTGCATTCAAGTCAAGGATTCAACCATTGAAGAGGAGATCACTTACTACATACTACTACAACATACAACAAACAACAACATCTAAACCTTCGCACATGAGGATACAAACATCCTTAGAACAAGGTATTAGTACTTGTTTTACATTACAGACATTTACATTTACAGCATTTCTCATTTCTTGGTTAATTCCAAAACCGGGGTTTGACCTAAAGGCAAACCCCTAATCCCTAACCCCCCAATCGTCTTCGCTTTTCTGTGTGTAGGTTGCAGGTACGTGGCTGAAATTGAAGATCTGGAATCCTTGTGCAGAGACGAACGGATCCCCCTTCGTTTCGCGGATTTTTCGGAGGACCGTGGCGCCGGGCGCCATCGTCCCGACAACTTTTGTTCAAATTTGCAGGACAGCGCCGTATCGACATTCTACTGCTAATTCAAGGTCCGCAGCTTCATACTATATCCCTATCTCAGTTTATAAAGCGAATCTTTGTCACTTTCTATGCATTCCTAGCTTAATTCTCCTATGCACATTCTTTACAAAAGAGGGTAGCCTTTGCTGTCTTAACCCCTTGAAACTCATTTAGCATCCAATCTTGCATTACGTGGGATTGGATCTTGTGGGTTTCAACCCCTCTTTTGAATGTAAAGTATCTCCCTTAAGTGAAAACCATCAACCCTAGCGAACCTCCCTTCTCTCTCCTCGGAGTTGGAAGAAGGGAGAGCAACTAGGGTTCGATCGCGATTTTCCGCTTTACATTTTGGTGAACCCGATGTGAACATCCTTTCTGATTATTCATGATTAGATCTGAAAATTGATTCCTTGATTACATTTCCATGTTTGATCTTTTGCAAAATTTTAGAGGTGATTGCATAAAAACCCTAAAATTTCTTTTTAGTAATTGAACTTGTGAAATGCTTAATTGTTAATGCTTGTTTAAGATCTGCCCTTCTATTACAAATTATCAGTTCATATTTGTGCTTTAATTTTGAAAATTAAGTGGTTAAGTGTCAAAACTCTAATTTTTGAAACCCTCTTGATTCAACATTTGTCCGACAATTTCACTGATCAAAACATCTCCAAATCAGCTGTAACTTTGGATTCCGCAATAAAATCACAATATCTTTCATCCTTGAAAATTTGGAAAAAAGTTGCGAGGACCGTGTGCACTCCGAGCGCCATCGTCCCCGACATTTTTTCCGAAATTTCGGGAGCGAGATCTTACTGTATTTTCCTGCTAAAATCCAGAATTTTGGTTGATTTTGTCAATTATAACACTTTCAAAATTACAGTCAAAGTTGGTCTTGTGATTGCTTGGTTTAGGGCTTCTAATCATTCAAAAATCATCGAAATTGAAATTTTGTGTCAAAATTGTGTTCTTACTATCCTAAATCTGAAAAGTGTATTTGCATTCATTCGAAATTTCAGTGCTTTATTCAAATTCTTGCAATTTGTGACTTTTGAAATTAAGTGCTTAATTACAACAACTTTGATTTCCGCTTTCAAAATTGAATTTTGCGTGAAATTGAGTCAATTTTTGAATTTCAAAACTTGCATTGCTTTTGGCATTCCCTCTAAAATCATAAAATTCAAAATTTCAGTTTCCCTCTCTTTTTCAAAATTCAAATTTTGCATTTTTCGACAATCTTGATAGGGTTCAATTTTGAATTTGCAACTTTAATTTGGCCTATCTACAAATCGTAAAATCACTCAATTTTTTCAGATTAGCTTTAAAATCATCATACCTTTCATCCCTGCAAATTTTGAAAAAAGTTGCAAGGACCGTGTTGCACTCCGAGCGCCACGGTCCCGGACATTTTTTCCGAAATTACGGGAGACTGTCGTGATTGCATTTAACAGCTTAAATCCAGAAATTTTGCTGATTTTACTGAAAATTGCTACCTCTAAATTCAAAATCTTCTCTCTCTCTCTAGTGCATGAGTTTTACAACAATAAGCCCTACCTCCACTATTCCCGTTAGACGAAGTTGTAGAATTAAGTCTCTCCGAGGTTTAATTACTGAGGAGATGGAACCTAATTTGAATAGCCTTTTTAACGAGGACATGGGTAATTCCCCTAATCCTCCTAATGATGAAGAAGCTCTCCATAAGGTTTTTGTAGAACAACTTTCGAAATTAGATAACCAATTTGATGATTTTCACCAATGAATGTCTCATGAGTATCCCGATAGTCAAGCTCTTCCTTTAATTGAGGGTCTAAAACATATGCTTCAAAGTGATAAGAATGGAATTGATATTTTGCGTGGTATTGCACACATTGTGGATTCTAATGTGATGCCTATAAAGAGTTGTGCCGAAACTTTAGGTTATACACAACCTCCTACACAAGTCAATCATTCTATTCCTTTGACAACTCCTATTGCTAGCATACCTACTTTTACATCAAACATAATAACTACTTCTATACAAGACATTCCCCCTGTGATCACTAGTCATGGGGGCAATCCTCCCTCTTCTTCAATTAACCCTATTCCTTCATTCAATCCAACTTCTTCATTCATTCCTTCAATGAGTGTTCCTATTACATCTTCACAAATGAACATGACGCAAGGGGACAATTCATTTAACCATTCCATTCCTCCTTGTAGTGTTCCTCTTGTCCAATCATCCCCTATGATGGACTATCATAGGGTCCCACCACCTTACTCTCTACCTTCTTTCAATAACATCACACCTCCATCTCAATCTAACACACCTAATATGAACTCTTCGACTGAAGCTACCATTAACAATCTTGCACAAACTGTCTCTTCTTTACAGCAACAAATTGCCTCTATGAATCAATCTAAGTTTAGTGTGCCCACATTTGATGTTGCCAGCCCACTTTCTCTTGACATTGTTCGAGCTATTCCCCTAAACATGTTGAAATCCCGCATTTGGAGCTTTATAATGGTAAAGATGATCCTCTAACACATGTTAAGACTTTTCAAACAATTTGTACTGATTTTGCTTATGACCCAAGGTTGCTTGCAAAATTGTTTACTAGAACATTAAGAGACAAAGCCCTACAATGGTATTGCTCATTGCCTTCTTATTCTATTACTTCTTTCGAACAACTTGCAAATGCTTTCATTCAACAATTTCAAAACAATATAAGTCCTAAAGTTACTTTGATTGATTTAATGCATTGTAAACAAGGTGTTAAAGAAAAAGTGACTGATTTCATTGGTAGATATAAGCATTTGTATGCTCAAATTTCTTTTCCAGTGCCTGACAATGATATTCAAAGAATCTTTATTTCTAATTTACAAAAAGATATTCGAGACAAACTTCTATTTTCTGAGTTTACTTCTTTCCAACAATAGTGTGCAACTCTTCACAATTATCAACTGACTATGAGTCAAATGGAACAATCACATCCTATGGCTCCGAGTGATAAGGGTGATAGCAGTCAACAACCATTTGGGAAGTTTAAACCAAACAGAGATTCCATCAAATTCAATGAAAACATCATCAACAACAATGTGAATTCAGCATCAGGTGTGCCTCCTATTTCTAAATTTTTCAAGAAAGAAAGAAAGTATACTCCTTTGAATGAATCATTGCATAGTATTATGAATAAGTTATTGGAACAAAATGTGCTTACTCTTCCTCCTATAAGGCAAATTGATCCTGCAAAGATTACTTCACCTTATTTTGATAACAAAGCTTTTTGTCACTTTCATCGTCAGCCTGGGCATGATACTGAAAAATGTTTTTCTTTAAAGGGTAAAATTCAAGATTTGATTGATAATAATACTATCTCTATTTCTGGAGTGAATGATAAAGGCAACACATCTGTAGCTCCTTCTAACCAAAATCTTTAGATTTTTACTGATCCATTACCTTCTCATACCTCTAATGCGATTGAGGCTAATGATTCCTCTCTCTCATCTGATGGTCTTGTGTCTATGACTCCAAATGTGATTAACTTTGTAGAGCAGAAAGAAAATCCTAAAGAACCGTCCATCACATTTGATTCTAGTGAAACCATTAGGGCACCTGATGGTCCTTTATACATAGTTGCAAAAGTCAAGAATACACCTTGCCGTGGAGTGCTTATTGATCCTTCGTGCATGGTTAATGTTATTACTGAAGAATTTCTTTTTACTTTGCAATTGAATCAAGTGGTCTATGACAAAACAGATGTGGTTGTGAAATTATTTGATGCATTTTCTTCTCCTGCAATTGGTTCTATTACATTACCTATTGAGGTCCATAACAAATCCCTTGATGTGAACTTTGCTATTATTCCTTCGTCCGAACAATTTTGTGTGAAGCTTGGCTATCCTTGGCTATCTTCCATGAAAGCTATTGCTTCTCCTATTCATAAATGCTTGAAATTTCCCCATAATGGTGAAGTTGTTACTGTCAATCATAGTCTCTTTAAACCAGCTGAAAGAACTTCTAGTGTTCCTATTGATTACTTTTGGCCTAGACAATTCCAATCCCTTCCTCCGCGAAGTGATCATCTTTTCAAATCTTATCAAAAGTGGAAAACAGATATGATCCTATCTTTAAGTGAACCTAGAACACCTAAACTTGATATTCCTATCGTTCTTGAGAAGCAAGTTCTTCCTTTGAAAGATAAAACTAATGTCTTTACTCAAGAAGATTCCCAACCCATCCCCATGGATGTGACTATGTCTATACCTAATAAACCTTCTAAAAGTAGACCCATACCTCCTCGTCATGATGGACTTGGTCTCCTTCCTAAACCAAAAATTCCTCCTTTATATGGAGCAGTTCCTCCTCCCTCCTTCTATAGAGAGAAGAGACCTTCTTCTTCTCCTATTTTCCAGCCTAAGAGACCACAACCTAAACACCCAAGTGATAAGGATGAGAACATTCCTCCTCCTCAATCTTCTCCACTTCCTACTAATACTAGATGTAATCGTTCTGCACGTGAACGCCGACGAAAGCGTCGTCTTAGAGCTCAAGCAGCTGCTTCTCAAACTTTACAATCTCCAAAAACACCTTCAACAAGCATTATTCCATTTTCTCCTCAGCCGGAAATTGAGCCTAAATCTCCTAAACATAAGATGCATGATGGTCTTGATCCTGTGCGAGTTAAAGATCCTATTTTTATAAATTTTGATGATGCTATAGATGAAAATGTTATTCATGATGAACATGTTACTCCTCTTGCTTCTGATAGTGAATATGAACTTGTTGATATTGATAACCATTTATCTAATGAATTTTCTAAAGCACTTATCCTAGCTCCTAGACAAGAACAACGTGGCCTGGAACATGAACATAGCCCTTGTTTGGATCTTGTGATAGCTCCATCTACTATGTTGGATGTTCCTCCTCTAGCGTGTTCCCTGCCTTCTCGAAACATTGATCAGCAAGATCAGGGGGTAGATGACGTGCTAGACTAGTTACATTAGCATAGTAGATTCTCTCCTCCTCTCTTTTGTTACTTCTTCTATATGTTATTCTCATTCTTCTATTTGTTGTCCTTAGTGTTGTCTACTTGAGGACGATGCAAAGCATTGAGATCTCTTTTGGGTCTCTCTCATGTTGACTCAAAAGACACATGTGTTCCCTTCTTCTAGGTGACCTTCCTTGATTGGGGAATGAAGAACAATTACGCATACATACATATGATATATATATATACATGACTTATCATACAGCATACTGACCCCGAGGAAAGCGAAGTCACCTCGTGCTTTGTGTTTTGTGTCTATTATCCTTGGGTTTATCTCACACTTGGGGGCTAAATCTTTGCGATAACGTGCTCCTTTCCTTTCTCATTTCTCATGTGTATCACTACGTTAAAACAATCACCCCCGTTGAGGCGTGTGTGATCGCTTTAACGTAGGGGGGCATACACCCTGTCTATCCTTTCAAAATACTTGAAAATTTCTTGGCGAACTTAGCTTTGCCTTGAAAATTTTTGGTATTTCTCTTGCATGACTCATAGTGAGGGAACCTTACTACTGACAGTCATGGTTCTCCCTCGTGATTTTCCCTTTTACTTTGTCAATCGAAGTCGTAAGATCCTTAGTCCACTGGGGGCTTGGTGTGTCTTGCCTCCTTGACGTGGTGAAAGTCTTTCAATGTTGTTTCCTTGTACTTTACCGGAAGTATGAGCATACATACTCCCGCTAAAGTGGGGGCTAAATGTAGCGTCCTAAAATTGCAACACTTGCAATTTCGACTACATTTCAGTCTTCACGATGGCGACGCAACACGCAACCTGAATGGAGACCCCGAAACCTGATTACGACACTAAAAACTGCATTTTTCAAGCACCCTGGCCTGAACCTCCTTGCACCCCGCTATCCCGGGAGGTGGGACCAAAGCACCCAGCGCCCTGGTCCTTCAGGACCAGGGCGCCCAGCGCCCTAGTCCCCCAGGACCATGGCGCCCAGTGCCCTGGTCCCTGGGCCTATTTTGGGCCCGATCTCTTTTGGACTTCGGGTCTTTTTGTTTGCAATTTGGAAATTATCATTTCCTGGTCGGCCTAAGGTCGGGAAAATCAGTCTATCAACCCTAATTGGCAAGTATATAAACTACATTTTCTCTCTCATTTTGGAAAAAAGAGGATGAACATATGTGAAAATGACATTCAAGCATTCAAGCATTCAAGCATTCCTTCTAAGTCTCCATTCAAGGCTAAGTGTTGCATTCAAGTCAAGGATTCAACCATTGAAGAGGAGATCACTTACTACATACTACTACAACATACAACAAACAACAACATCTAAACCTTCGCACATAAGGATACAAACATCCTTAGAACAAGGTATTAGTACTTGTTTTACATTACAGACATTTACATTTACAGCATTTCTCATTTCTTGGTTAATTCCAAAACCGGGGTTTGACCTAAAGGCAAACCCCTAATCCCTAACCCCCCAATCGTCTTCGCTTTTCTGTGTGTAGGTTGCAGGTACGTGGCTGAAATTGAAGATCTGGAATCCTTGTGCAGAGACGAACGGATCCCCCTTCGTTTCGCGGATTTTTCGGAGGACCGTGGCACCGGGCGCCATCGTCCCGACAACTTTTGCTCAAATTTGCAGGACAGCGTCGTATCGACATTCTACTGCTAATTCCAGGTCCGCAGCTTCATACTATATCCCTATCTCAGTTTATAAAGCGAATCTTTGTCACTTTCTATGCATTCCTAGCTTAATTCTCCTATGCACATTCTTTACAAAAGAGGGTAGCCTTTGCTGTCTTAACCCCTTGAAACTCATTTAGCATCCAATCTTGCATTACGTGGGATTGGATCTTGTGGGTTTCAACCCCTCTTTTGAATGTAAAGTATCTCCCTTAAGTGAAAACCATCAACCCTAGCGAACCTCCCTTCTCTCTCCTCGGAGTTGGAAGAGGGGAGTGCAACTAGGGTTCGATTGCGATTTTCCGCTTTACACTTTCCATTTAATTTTGTTTAATTTTACTTGTATATATCTTTCAAAGGCATGTGCCATTTTGATGAACAAGAAGATGGAGATTGAATTTCCTTCTTTAAGACTTCTAGATGCTCAAAAAAATTGAAGGGCCAACATTTATCAAAATTGAATATATTGGTCTGGAAATGAAATTATGACTACAATCCAACCATTGTTTGCTAAAACCATATCTTTCCATTACTTTCATTAAAAATCTCCAATCCATATATCATAAGCTTTCTTAATATCAATTATTAGTATCATGTTGTTTTCTTAAATAAATTTTATCAAATCAGTGGCTTCCTAGATAATTAAGAATCCATCCAATATTGATCTCCTATGCACATACCCACTTTGTTATTTCACCACCTACATAGTAAATTTAATCAAAGTTCGCTAATAAGATATCCTTTTGTATTGCAAATAATAATAACTCCATTTATATAAAAGGACCCCAAATAAATATTCTACCTAGAAATGTTTAGAATCTCGTAGGTCACCCTAGTAGCATTGTCCTAATATGCTTCAACATTTTCATTCATTTTATTCAATCCATATAGGCTTACACTAACATGGTATATCATATTTAAATTCGCAATAGTTAGTTAAGGTTTAGTTCACACAATTTATCTAATGTTTATAAATACATAAGCGATCACTCAATATTGGTTTATAAGATCCTAAATATATTTATGGATTTAAAAACAGATTTAATTTGACACAACAATATCTCTTTCAAAAGAAGAAGCTTCATTGAAATAATCCAATAATCCTCAAAATTTGAGAACATCGTAAATACACTCAAAACTATGGAGAGCATATGGCAAAAGTCATAGGGCAAAAGTTTGATTACCTTATCAAGATAGTTGAAATCAGAACAACATATAGCATTCACATATAATCACTTAATATTCATTGAAATTATATTCTTTCTTTTCTAGAATTGACTACATGTAATGTCAAAATTGTTATACACCAAGATTACCTCTAGAACTATAATTAGAACTATTCAAAAAAAATGTTCTATATTCACAAAACATATTTGTACTACTTAAACTTGACATCCAATATCTATAAAGCTCACATTGTACTCCATAAACTTGACATCCTTTCTCTATATAATATTTCTAAAAAAATATCAAATCTTAATAAAAAATAATTATTAAAAAACAAATAAATTAAAACAAAAACCTACAATTCAATGAACAAATAAAGCACTATAATCAATTTGAATTTTAATTAGCCCATCGAAACAAGTTGATTTGTTAAAAAAAAATCAAATCAAATCTAATTCAATCATACTTTTAAAAAATAATTAACATATACTTCATATAATATTATAATCTTATATAAAAACAAATATAGTGACATATATACAATCTAATTATTTTTATAAATTTTCTTCTTTTGTTTATGGAGGTCATCCACAAATTACGTTTTTCTATCTGATACGAGAGCACGAGCCTTTTCAATTGGACCTCTAAAACTAAGAGCCAAGGATTAACGGGTATCCATTCTGTCAAATTCGCTTGAGGCATGATCCCGACCTCATCCTTTTTCAAGATGTCGGAGCCATACACTCAGCAAGACTTGATCCCTAGTGGGCCCATTAAGAACCATTCAACTTCACCAACAGATCAAAGGCTCATTGACTTTATAAAAAAATTAAACAAAAATATATTTGAGAAAAATTTTATCGCCCAATTGAAATCTAAGCAATATACTTTAGACTACTACAAAAAGAAACAACCACGCATTATTTTTTTATAATAAAAACAACGTTAACCTCAATCCACATATTGCTAATAAAATAATACATTATTAATGAAATCAAAGACTTAGGATACTATAGTAAGTAAACCACCACTCGATTTGATGATATTATTGAATATCTTTTTTGGTTGAATAAACATAAGTACACCAAAACTACCATACAAATAGACTCTTAAGAACATGCTTTCACATTCAAATGTGTTATTTTCCTAAAGTTAACGGTCCTTTTGACTAGAAATGGACTTACATTATTTTTATACTTCTTTGAACTTATTTTAATTTTTTTTCCTCAATGTAATATTTAGTATTTAAATGATAGCATTTTTTTAATTATAGTTCGATGTTTATATTAAGAGTTGTTTTGGATTTGATTCAATATCTTAAGAATTTATATATGTTATTAATTCTTTATTTTTTAATTATGGTCTTTAATTTAATGTAAAATTATATTTATAGTATTGATTTATTTTTTTAAATTTAAATTTAATTTTGGATTTTAGTTTATTTTATTTTGATTTGTTCTTGTTTATCGATTTAATTGTGAAAATTTGAATTTGAATATTAATGTGTCGTATAAAAACATACACGTCTAGGTTTTTTAGTCATTTAGGAATCACACTGCAAAAAATATTCGCATTCAAGTACCTACATTGTTACTTCAATTTTCGCAATCATGTGAATAAACATACAATAAAATGTATGTTTCTTGGTATGTAATTGATCACCTCAAACATTGTAGAATTGGTACAACAAGGTTTAACTAGGGCACAAAGCGCAAAAATGGTTGACTTCCCTTCCTAGCATAACAATCTCTATGGGTCTTTTTAATACTAAGCTACTGAGTTTTTGAGATTATCATACACAAACATATTTCTAAAGGAAATATGCATCAATTTTAAGACCATAAATATGAGGATCAAGTTCGAACTTGTTGGATTGAACCTTGATAGAGAATAGTCACATTTATAGTTTGTTGAATCTTAGTTAAGACATTTGATTTGATTCTAAGATAAATTATATACTCAAAATATTCCTCATCACTCATAAAGCTAAGCATTCACAACCTCTTTTATTGACTTTAACATTTATTCCAATACTTACTTTAAAATCAACTCAAATTCTAGGTTAATTGTTGAGCCTAACCCTCAAACCCCTCTAGGATTTTGAAATTATTTCTTATTGCAAATTTATTTTATCGTTTTCACCCTTGCTTAGTATATGAAATCAGTGTATGACAACACTTAAAAATAATTAATGCATCTTCTAATCATTTCTCTTCATTTATTCTTCCAATAATTAATAAAAAAAATTATTACTTAATCAAGCTAACAACATTTCTTCACTCATTATTCAAATTTGAATTTACTCTCCACTTCGATTTTAATTAAATTATTTTAATTATTTCATTAATTATTCATTTCTTCCATGTTAATTAAATAATTTTGATTATTTAAATAATTTATTAATTTTCCATCCTCGCACATTAATTAAATAATTAATTCATTTCCATTTATTCTTCTAGTTCATAATAATTAAATAATAATTTTAATTAAGTAATTGGCTAATTATTCCTCTATAATTAACTAAATTATTTTAATTTATTTAATTTATTTTTTTTCTAAATGTATTTCCTCTAAAAATAAAATAAGATAATTATTTTATTTATTTTTCCATGTGTACATGAATTGAATCATTTATTTATTTTAATTATTTTATTAATCATTCTCATGCATTTCCACCTCACCACTTAACTAACACTCAATTTCAATCTTCTTTCTAATCTAATCAGTCCACTCACAGTCACTCTTACTTATCTGATCAATCAATCATTGAGTCATGAAATCAATTAACTCCTCAATCTTCTCAATCAATTTCTCTCATCAATTCTCATCCATTGATTTACTCATGATGATGTTAATCTTACCAATGGCATCTTCCTATATTTCATGATAGTTATATATCTCTAGGTTTATTCTTTTATGTTTCATATCATGACATGAATGTGTAATATGATGATACTACTTTAGCATGTCATATATATTGCTTGAATAATGGTAATTATCCATTATTTTGTGATACATTACAAGGTGATATTTCTTCTTAGTGATGAATTCATACTTAATGATTCCAATGATGCTAATTATGTGTCTTTACTTATTAATTCATTTTCACTTGTATATTATAAAATTATAGATGGCAATGCCTTGTTAATAAACTATTTTTAAATCACTTTGATTGGTGAGCCATTGCAATGGTTGATTTATCTTGTATTTCTTATAGATCATTCACCATATGAGAATATTGTTATATTGATTATTTTCCATGTTCTTGAGTTATTATGAACACTATGGATTTGTCCATGCTTATTTATGCTACATCATCCACTTCACCTAATAATAATATAGATTACACTTTCACTCCTATTAAGCCAGCTATATTTCACTTTGTCTCACTTAAGAGAATTTTTATTCCTTCTTTCTATCATCCTTTAAACCTCTTGTGCTTCAAGAAATGCTAGATACACCTAATCATACTCCTATAATAGTTTAGTGACTTCTACTTCATAAAATTATCATGAAATCGGGCATACATATTAGACAATTAAAATGTGATAAAAACATGTACCAAATAAACTAGTTTAACTCAAATTCCTAATTTGTTTCCTTCACCTTGTTTGATAATAAAGTCACATAAAGAGTATAACTTAGTTGATCAAATTCATAATACTCAAGTTAATATGATATTTGGTTCTATGTCAATTGAAAGGAGTTATCAAGGAGCCCATGAGTGGAGGTTTTTAGTTGATACATCTAAATTAGATTGATATCATCAAATCTTATAATAATGGTCAGGTAATGTTAGAAGGGGGAACTAGAATGCAACAAAGTTTGGCCCACCAAAAAATATCTTATTTAATGATTGGGCCTAGCGGCAAATTCCACTTAGTGAAGAAAAACCAACACTCTTAAATGATGTGATTAATGAAGAGAGAAGTAGAGAATGAAAATGATTTTTTGTGATGTATGAGAAACCCTTTCGAAAATAAAAAAGAACTTGAACTTTATTCACATATAAAATTAGTTGGTGGAAATAAGAGAACATAAATAATGATTTTAATAAAACCCTAAATGATCTTAATTTTATTATAATTTTAAAATTTCAATATAGATCATAATAGTGAGATTGAAGATGTCACATTTTCATTTAAAAATACTACTCTAAATAAAATAATATGAAATTTAAAGAAAATGGAATTGAATGGAAATTTTTACAATTCATGGCTAGCTTGAAAAGGATGAAAAAGAGGGTAGGAGATTCATGAGTTTTATCAAAATATATACCTAAAAGGTTTTTCATTGTCAAATTTTCAAGTGGTAAATAAAGGTGGGAAATATTATATGGAGGTCCTTTGTTAATGGAGGGCACAAATTTTTATAGCAATAAATAGTCCAAAAACTTTGATACTATAATTTTCTAAATCCTAAAATAATATTGGTAATGATCTATTTTGAAGGATATTGGTTCTAGTTTAGAAAAGTTCAATGTTGTGATGAAGAAATCCTCAATGGTGATTTAAGAGTCTATGCTAGAATCTACATTCTAAAAGCTCAATTTTATATATTCCCAAAATACGTCTTCCTATATTCATGTATGAGTAAATCGACTCAATTGGTAGAAATTAATAAAATTTCCATCTTTTGTAGATTTTGTATGTCAAAATCTCTAGCTATAAGCTTAACTATTATCTTAAAAATGGAAAGGGAGTGGATAATGAAACAAAATTTAAACCACAATTGCAATGAAGAGGAATTATGCAGTATCTCTAGGATTTATCAAAATCCTCCCTCACTTTGATTTTAAAGTGATAACAATATTGATCCTTATTCCAGATAAGAAAGATAGTATCAATATTTTAGAAACGCAAGTGATGAGAATCTTCCCATCCCAATGTCTAAAGTATAAAAGGAGCCTTAGTTTAATAATATGTCCTATAGTCAAAAATAATAAATTTTAATCAATAGTTTGAATGATTTAGTTGATGTTGAAGGCAAGACAACCAACCAAGAAAGAGACATGGACAATTTGGTATATGTATGTACATATGTATATGTATGTATGTATGTGTGTGTGTGTGTGTGTGTGTGTGTGTGTGTGTGTGTGTGTGTGTGTGTGTGTGTGTGTGTGTGTGTGTGTGTGTGTGTGTGTGTGTGTGTGTGTGTGTGTGTGTGTGTGTGTGTGTGTGTGTGTGTGTATTCCATCACTCAAATTAAAATAGAGAAGGACAACCCTAGTTTTGGTCTCACAACAAGGAGAGGAAGAAAAAAAGTAGAGCAACTTACTCAAATGAGATCAATTCAAGGTCTCAAACAACTTTAAAATTTAAAAAACAAATAGAAAAGCAAGCAAGGAAGGGCCCCCTCACAAGCCCATATATTATATCATAGAATATTAGAGGCTCAAATGCCCCTATAAAATTATTAATTATGTTTCATCTTGATGTGTAGGAATAAGATACCATAATTCTACAAGAAACCAAGTTAAGCATTGAAGAAACTACCAATTTAGTACAAAAATGGTTTGAATAGAAAGACATTTTTACTTCAACCATTGGAAATTTTCATAGTAGAAGCACTATCTAGGAAGCATGAGAAAGTTGAAGCTTTATTATGTCTTGTCTCAATATTAAAAGAAATTTGGATAGCAAAAGCCAAAGCAGAGTGGTAGAATGATGTTACTACAAGTAATATCATTCAACAATTACCGAGTGATCCCAATAGTTTAGATAAGTTTGTTGGAAGGGAAGTGCCTTGTGGTTTTTATTAGATTTCAACCTTACAATAAAATGTCACTAAAGTAATAGACAAAGACGAACAAGTTGTCTCCAAAATATTATGTCCCATACCAAATCATGCAAATGATAATCAATGTTGCCTGCAGGCTTCAGTTGCCATCAACAAAAAGGATACATCCAAATTTTCATGTTTCCTATTTGAACAAAGTAATAGAGCTTGATATCCCTACATAGACAATGTTGTCAGAGATCAATGAAGAAGAAATAATCTTATTGGAACTAGAGTTCATTCTTCAAACACTCACAAATAATTTGAAGATTATAACACCCATTATCTCATCTAGGGGAAGAGTTCACCAATTGAAGATGTCACATGAGAAGATGAAATGTTAATTTAGAAGCATCCACACTTGACTATAATTAAGGACAATGATTCTTTGAAGAAGAGGGACATGTTATGCCCTTTAAGAATATACAAAGGTTTATGAGTAGTCATCTTGTGGCTACCCGTAATGGTCAAATTTTAAACCTTAAGACAAACAAAAACAACAGCTTTTTTCAAAACATTTTTACTAACATGTCTACCATGATCAACCTAGGAGTGTGATGTGCTCACCAGTTGTCTTTGTGCATGTGATGTCTTTGTCAGTGTGGTGCCCAAGTGTGATAAAGGTAAAAGAAAAATGGGTATATGATTCCATCCTTGCACCTCTTTAAATCGAGAACAACTGCCTAAAATGGTTTAGGTGCCAACTCAAGTGGCCCATTTAAGAAAGAGCCATGTATGGGTCAGTTTCCATAGTCCCATTATGATAAAGAGAAGGGTGAGAATGTCACGCCATCCTAATGCAACTCCAAAGATTCATAATCCTTTGAATAACTCTTTACAATCACATGACTAAAATTAACATAGCATTGACACCACTCTACACTTACAAAGAGCGGTCAAAATTACTAAAAGGAACTCCTACACTTCTAGTATTACAAATAATTTTGTGAGAAATGTTTGATTATTTTTTGTGATAAAATCCATGTTTCAACATTTTCTTACTAACCTTAACTAAACTATGTCTCACTAGTCCACATTAGGGCTCATTTAAAAACCTCATGTGTAAAATAATGTTGTCCTCGATTAATTTTTATATTGGAAAGGTGAAGGCCACATTGATTCAACTATTAGGAGTTTAAAAGATATCTTTTTTGAAGTTTTAAGCATTCACAGCTGATGGTAACCCCCTCTTTCCCCTCTTTATTTACTATCTAGGATCCCTCACTTGAAAAAACCCAACTGATTAGTTTTACCAAAATCAAGGAGTAGTATTATCATTACATGAAAATGAGTAATCAAGATAGCTTTTAACATATAAATTTCAAATATTAATTTTGTATAATATACTTACATATAATTTGATTTAATCATTAATCATGTATTTATCTTATCAATTATAAATAATTCAATGTCTATTATATGTAATCCTTAATTTAAACTATGTATTTATTTAGTTTAAAAATTTGCATTTATTTACTTATTTATATAAGGTATAGAATAGTAGTTTGTTTTTCTCACAAATTTCTCTTTTTGTGACAATCAAGAGAATTATTTATTATACGTACCAGGTATTAAAATTACTTGACTTAAGTTTATTTCCACTTAGGTGCCCCTGATTTTTTTTTTCTCTAACCTATGCACCACCCCTAGCCTAAAAAATTGCTACTTGCAAAAATCTTATACTCTTAATTTTAAATTATCCCATGTAAGCCTACTTGTAGTACCCTACCAAGGAACCCCCAAGGACATAAGACAAGAAAGCATAACTAAAACTAGAATAAATTTTTTCTGAAATGATTAAGTTAATCATAAATAAATTTTAAAAACAAACTAGCTCAAATCACTAACTTATGACATCATGTCACAACTCAACAGTGCACAAGCAACGAATTAGACTCCAAAACACCAACCAAGCATAGGGGAAGACTCAAAACACCTTAGGAAAGTTCAAAATAGGGTTTCAACCCTCTCAAGGCTTCAACAGAAGCTACAAGACTTCAGTTTGCAAACTAGGCTTTCTCCTCAGTCCTAGGTGTGGCGATCGTCTTCCTACAGACACGATCATGAAAACCGATAAATTTGACACCATAATTACTCATAAAAACACCAGTGGACCACCTTAGATGTTCCCTATACTCTGTAAGACCTAACAGACAACTTTTGAGAACAAGGCACCCCCTTTTGGGGCCTTTTTCTTTTCTATTGCAATTTATTCGCCATTTCTTCATAAACAAGATTGTCAGTACTACCACCATCAATAATAACATTAGATAATTTACCTTCACACTTACATCTTGTTCAAAATAAAATTTTCATTTTATTTGATTATTTTCCTTCATTCATCAAAGCTCTTCTTCTAACAAGTATTTCTCCACTTTTAGCATCTTTTGAGTGTGATGCGTTAGCATCTTCATCAACATGTGCAACTTGTGCATTACTTTTAGATCTCTTATTTGTCTTCCCTTTATCTAGACACGCATAAGCTCTATGACCGCCTTCTCTACATCTACAATAAGTTATTTTGTAATTTCCTCATAGAGGTCATCTGTCATATCTTTCTCTTCCTCTAAAATTTATTAATTTGTAATATGCAAACATAACAAAGATTTATTAATTGAAAGAAAAATATGATTTATTTTCCAAATCTAAGCCTATTGGCTTCACATTTAATACAAACAAATATTATTGGAATGTCTCATAACTTGCAAGAAGAAACTACAAAAAATAGCCTTCAAATTTGATTTCTCTTCATCTCCCTCCTTCATCTTCAAACCCCTAAAAAATCTATGTCTGGAAATGAAAGGATGAAAGTTGAAGTTGCTAGACTTTACCCAAGTCACCTCAAACTATGATTTGGTAACCCCAAGCTAAAGATTACACCAAAACCAAAAGGGAAGCCTCTTTTCCAATTATAAATTGCATTAAATATCACAAGATGCTTTTCCAACTCCACCTCCAAACCGAGCAATAATATTAGTCAACTAGATCGCCCACTCCACTCAACAAGACCCTGAATCAAAAACTAACCAACAACTTTTTCTTGGCCTCCATTTTGAATAGCTATCATATAGGAGGGAAACTATGAGTGGTCAAAATGATAACTCCCAAAAGATCAAACCCGAAGAGGAATGTCCCAAGTTTAAAGAATAATATGTCACATTCAAATTTGAATCACCTAGCTAAACTTGCCTCCTAAACTATAAGAACAAATATTTAATAAAATATTGGCCTTTTACTATAAATTTTTGGTTTGATCAAAATAAGTGATAAACAATAATTAATAGTAGAATTTAAAGATAATTTGTAGGGATTGTAGATTTTTAAACCAATATTGACTTTTATATCATGTGGTAAGATCAAATTTATTCAAAAATTTGAATTGAACTTTTGTGTTTTTTATTAGTAAAGCAACGTTAACTAGGACGTTAACCCTTAACATAGTAAAAACTATCAATCACATACAAACAACACCAAAATACGTGATGTTGGCATCTAAAGCAATAGCTCGAAAGCAATAAGAAAAAAAACACATTCATACAAGCCAAAGAAAACTTGCCAAACCGGAAAACACCCAAAACCCCAATCAAGGAAGGGGAGAGACACACAAATCCAGACAAAGGGGGGTTTGGGGGAGGGGAGAAGACTTCCCCTTCCGCCTGCGAGAAACCATTGTCTAGGTGATGTTGTCATTAGGACCATTAAAAGAGAGATCAATCAGGAGGGACCCCACAGGGTTACAAACAGTAGTGTCGATGGAGTGCTACAATAGAACAACAAGAGGTTATTGTAGAACAACAGTAGGTTGTGGCGAAACAACACCAAAAGCAAGTCCAGTAAGAGTAGATCATGGCTGCAGAATAGGAGAAGTTGGGGTGGGGGCCTCAGGAAAGGAGGCCACAATAGGAGGATCAATAGGAGCTTCAGCAACAGTGAGGGGCACAACTTCCTCCCGAGATGAGACATCATCCTCATGAGAGGAGCTAGTAAAATCAAAATTGGGGGCATTGACCATTAAATGATTAGTAGTAGCATTCTTCCACCAAGTAGTAGCACCCCTATGACGTGGAATAGAATAGTTCGCAGTAATATGACCTGTTGAATAGCACTTCCGACAATGAAAAGGGGGGGCCCTCATAATACAACGGTTGCGTCCAAGGCCTATCACCAACCATAAGAACCACATCCCTTGAGAGAGGTGAAGAGATGTCAATATCAATTAAAATGCGGACAAAAGTATAGTGCCCCATAGAAGACGTGGCATCATCCACTTTCAAGAAATGACCAATAGAGTTGCCAATGCCCTCATAGCAAGATTGTTCCCAAAAATGGAGAGGAAGATTAGGAAGGCGAACCCATACTAGATGCACATTAAGTGGTTCAATAAAGGAGTTAAAAGAAGTTGTCTAAGGCTTGATAGAAAGAGAGCGATCTCCCCAAGCCCACAACGTACCCAACACCAAATCTCTATCTAAGAAAGAAGTAAAAGAAGAAATGAAAAAACCTTTAGCACAGAAAAATGCTCAATGCTAAAAGCAACCAAAGGCTTCCAAGAATCACTCACCCAATGATGGAGATCTGAAGAGAAGGCCAGAACCCAGCAAATCTGCACACCAATGCACATCTTTGATAGGAATCAATATTCTCCATAACATCATGACCACAAACCACCACAAGGGAGGATTGGGATGAATCCCTTTAAGAAGAGCAATAGATTTGGCCACACGAGGAAAACTTCGCCAACCAGTGAAAGAGGGAGGTCAGGGAGGATCCAGGGCAACACCAGAAGCATTCGCACCCCCAATAACAACACCAGCAGAACGACCCCCCGAACTAGCCGCCACACCACCCAGAAGAGAATCCAGGAAGGGGGGAGGGCACATTTTGTCCGCAGCAGCACTGTCGGCAAGCACAAAGGCACAAGGGCCAGCGAGGGCATCACAATCAACAACACAGTCATCAGGATGTGGGGCATGCAAGCCACCCACACCACCAAGCACGCCAGGGAAGGAGCCGTTGCAGGCCATTGTAGATGCCTTTTTCAAAATTGCCCTTCCAGCAGGAAAAGCATCGAGAGAACACATCATAGATCGATAGGTAAATTTAACTATTGTGTTGAATAGTATAATGTAAAGAAAATAACAAATATTTATTACATGTCCTTTAAATATATAAAAATTCTTGTAATATAAACAAAAGGTGTCAACTTTAAAATCATATCAATAAACATTAGAATTAGAAATAAGTAATAGTACAATAGAAGTTGTTAAATAGTTATATTATGTTTTTTTTCTATCATTGTAACTTTAAAAGAGAATAGCAATGCAATAGAAAATTAAATATGTTTTTAAATTCAACTTTGGATTGGTTGCAAAAATTAGATTGATAAACTATTTTAATGATCCATGAAAGCTAAAATTACAATTAAAAATAAATTTATTAAAGTTTAATGTAATATATCAAAAACATTTAAATATTGAACAATATTTTTTAAAATTACAAATTATTGTAAAATGTATATATATATTCAAAATATTAATAGGTTTTTTTTGTTTTCTATAGAATAAAATTAATGTAATTTTTATATTTATTTTATTAATATAATCAATGTTATACGTTTCCTATACAAAGTAATGTGATATAAGATTATAGTAGGATAGATAAATAACTATAATTTTAAATTAGGAATAAAGTGAAACTACATGAAGTGGTGATGCATGTCTTGTTTGGATAAAAATTAGTTTTTACAAAATAGAAATGATCATGTTTCCTAATTGATCGATTTATAAAGTTATTTTGCATATTCTTTTATTGAACATATTAAATTAAAAAGTAATTTAATAATATGTTTGTAATGATAAATTTTCAAAGCATATTAAATTATAAATGAAATGAGTTTTTATTCAATTGATAAATAAAAAATAAAATCTATGTGATGCAAACAAGATGTTTATTATTTTATTTCAATCAACCCATTCGAATTTTTTGTTACAACATTATGTGATTTTAAATGACACTCATACAACAACAAATGATATAAAATAACTCACCCAAACCACTCACAATTAAAGTTACAAAACTATGTCCAAACAATACATATAAACTTCAAGAAACTCAACTCTCTTCAATTTTAATTATCGAACAACTTCAAATATGGAATAACAATAAAATAAGGTTATGAATACCTCATTTACAAGTACTTTGGCTTTAGAAAACATGCATTTGGATTGGGATACAAATTGTGCAACTTCACGGTAATTTCTAGGTTAAGTATTCAAAACGAGTAATCTTATTGATGTAGAATCTTGTCCTCTTCAACATGCAACTTCTTAAACCTCTTGTTGTAGAAACATAGAATGTATTTTAATATAAATATTAGTCTTACAAATTTTAGAATAGTGCAGCAATAAAGGACATCAAACAATGTGTTGAAAACCAACTACAATCTAGTGCAAACTATCAGAGACATCTTCTTCCATTTTCTCCCAAACCTCTGAATCAACTCAACAATATTTCCTTCTTCTTTTTCAAAATATCTCTTTCAAAGATAATTTTGTACTTCTTTTTCCTCTTTTTTGAATCAAAATTGCTAAAAATGGTCCCCCAATAACAGCCTCCTATGCCCACTTTGCAAACTCGCATCAATTATTGATTTTAAATATTGAGTATATACTAACACTAATCACCATTTGAACATTAAATATTCTAACCACTTTTATATTTAAAATATCTTGTTTATTTTATTCGCATATCCAAGTATTACAACAATAGTGACTCTTGATTTCTCAAAGATTGTAAACTTCATTAACCAAACCTACAAACACCAAAAGGAAACAAAACTAACAAAAAAAAATTTAAAAAAAATTGGATGATGCAGAATTTATCTACAGTCCAAGATGCTCCTTCATCACTATGTAATTCATTTGTTGGAGTATTTTTATGATAATGAAGTTGTTGCAATCTTAATATCAATCACATTTTCAAATTAAAACAATAGAAGAATCCAACAAGTAGAACTAATTTTAAATTGATGCATGTATCGATGTATTGATATCATGTTAAAAAAAAGGTAGACATAAATAATTTGTTTAATAATTACAATCATAGGGCACATCATAAAAATAGCAACTAACCATTTTAAAGAAACTTAGGAAATAGATTAAAAAAATTATATAAGATTTTATAATTGAAGATGCTTTTTCAAATCAAGTATTTATACATTTACTTATGGATTTGAATAATATATATGTTCATCAGTAATGGTGGTAAGACCTTCAATATAATGTTAAGTTTGGTTCTAACATGAAACTAAACTTTCTATCACAACTAACACTAAACTTTATTCTAGGAAATCAAACTAAACTTGAGTTTTATTGAATTCAACAACAGAGAAACATTATGTTAGATATAAATACACCAAAAACTAAAAAATCAATGTTAAAGTTGAATTCTTTTTGTCTAATTTTATACTATAATAGATAAGAATTGTCTAACTATTCACTTAATTGCTATTGTCTTTTTTTTACAACATATAGACATCAAGACAATAGATCTACCTTGCTAAATATGCACAATTGAAATATTATTTCTTTCTTTTATGATTATATATTATGTTCATTCTAATTAAACTGAATTATATATTTTTCTATATGCACTACTACATTCTCTTATTAATATATTCAAATTATTATTCTTTAAAATCTATCATTACACTGATAGGCATTCTACAATAGCAATAAGATTAACAAAAAAAATTTAAAAAAAATTGACTTATTTTTCATACCTTAATTATGTCTAAAATTTATTTTGTATATAAATATACTAATTTTATTTAATCAAAATTTTCTATCACATATAAAGTTTATTTACTTCTATTTAATTTTCCTTAATTCAATACCTAAAGAGAGTTAAAACCAAAATTAGTGATGGTGATTGACAAACAAGCATAAACATGGTGTGTGTCCATTGCTTGTTAACTTTTGGAAAACAACACATTTTAATAGGTTTGTAGTACTTTTTAAACGACCCACTTTTATTCTACCAAAAAAGATATTCAATAATATCATCAAATTGAGTGGGTGGTTTTACTTACTATGGTATCCTAAGTCTTAGCTTTAGTATTATTTTATTAACAATACATGGTAGCCCTCTTATTGTCTAAAGCTTATTGGTAAATACAATGTTGTTTATTGTTTTCTAATTAAAATAATCTGATTATAAAGATGTCCTATGATGATTTGTTTTTTAAGGATAAAGCTCTCTATTAATAATCAAAACACAAGTTGGTATGATTCTTTCTATATAATCTAATATATATTTCAAAAGTCCAATTTAATTTTTAATGAATTGAAAAAATTGGAATACTTTGTTCGTATCAACAAATTATTATTTAATTAATATATCCTATAAACATATGATTTGCATTGCGATATCGGATATATATATATATATATATATATATATATATATATATATATATATATATATATATATATATATATATATATATATATATATATATATATATATATATATATAAATAGTTTTTTAGATTTAAATGAAAAAATTAGTTTATTTTCATTAGGAAAATATTATAAAAAATAAAATGCAAAATTTATATAAAATTATTCTTAATCAAAATTAATTTTTTTTTCAAGTTTATATTTTCTTTTTATTTTTTGTTGAAATATTTTATTCACTTTTCATTTTTATTGATGAATATTTATAGTCTGACCAAACAAGGAGAGGCCACAATCAAGAGATGTCATAAGAAAATGATTAGAAAAAATCAAAAGCAAAATTTATATCAGTGTTGAAATTATTCTAAAACAAATTTAAATTATTATTTTTTTCTTTAAAGTTTATATTTTGTATTGATATATTTTACTCAATTATTATTTTTTATCATTGAATATTTATAGTTTGGCCTAAACAAGGAGAGGCAGCAATCGAGGGATGTGATCCCCGACATGAACGCACAATAATCCAAACTTGCAAGCACATTAGCATAAGGGAATAGAGCCCATGAGCCACCAACTCAGCGAGGGTCATTTGACATGAACATCAACAACATCAACACAAAGGTTCTAACTACGGTTTATATCTTGATGACCACAATACCACCACCACTTAACCATCACACTATGAAATGAAACTCTATTTTATTCAATTTTTTTAATCAATAAATTACAAACAAAAAGTCAACACCCCATATATATTGATTAAAAAAAATATAGGTAAAAAAACAAATCCACAATGGAGGGTTGAACATGACACCATAAACATGGAAGCATAATTTATCTTAAGAGATCCTACACTAAGATCATCATCTCTTCCCTTCTAATAGATTATTTCATCCCCAAAATTATGGCAACTTTTCCTATGATATATTCCTTCTCGATTTCTCTATGTTTTACTTATTCTCAACCAACAATGTACTTATCTCACATGGACCTACTATATTTTTTTATTTATCAAGAGCACTAACTTCACAAGGAACCCCATAAGTCTTTTTTGCATTTGAATTCGCTTTACACCAAAATCTATTTTATTCAATAATCATTTTAAAGAATTTTTTTATAAACAAGTTTTGAAACAAAAATTAATCATAAAATAATTAAAAGGAAACATTAAAAATAATATAAATAAAAAAGAAAATAGAAAAAAATTGACAAGAATAAATAAAGAGGAAAGTCAAAGGAAAAGGAAGAATTAAAGAATTAAAAAATAGAATTAGAATATTCTAGGTGAGTGGATTATATTTCATTATTATAATTTTAGATAATATTATTTCAAATAATTAATAAAAAGAAGAAATTGTTGTAAATATATTTGTTAGAATTAATTAATAAATTGTATAAATTTATTTTTTATCTAAATTATAATGATTTTTTATTAAATAAATAGAAGAAATTTTGATAAAAAGGAAACTAAATCAAACATAATTATTTATTTATTTATAAAAAACTACAACTCAATTTCCTTGAGTTCAAATTTTATTTAGATTTAATACTTTAAAAGCCTTATCTAAATTAAATAATTTAAATTTTTAATTTATTCGATTTAACATTTTTATTAAAAAAAATTTAATTGTTTTACAGCTAAATATATTTAAGTTTGAATCAATTGATTAAATTTTATTTTAAATTAAATTAAAACTTACTTGAATATGTAGTTTCTTAATTTGTGATTATTCTTGTTTTCCAATTTTTCCTTTGTCGGTTTTCCTTTTGATACGTATCTTTGCATGAGCATTTTTTCTTTGTATTGCTTTTATCCCAAATTTTATACTTTTGTACATATTTTGGTTAAACTATTTAGAAGTATTTATAATCTTTTATTTAGTCTTTATTTATTTCCTCATTTTTATTTATTTTTTCATCCTTGAATCGAGTGCAAAACCTTCACCGTCCTACCCCTCTCCTATCTTTATCTAGCCTTAAGCTGGAAGCCATTGTCTAATGATGGATCACATAATGTGATCCAAAATGTTGAAATCAAATGAAGGGCAATATTATTATACAAGAAATCACAAGGAAAATCACACTCACATTGATTATGACAAATGAATGTGCAACATAGTGTTGTGGGTCAATGGCCAAAGTTGGATTGGCAGCCATTTAACCCTCCAATTTCTTAGCTTGTCTACTTCCATTTGTAACCATTGACTCTCTTTCGTCAATTCATTCCCACAGCCCAAAAAAGAAAGGTGAAAATGTGTATAAGGATGTATGCTGAATAGTCAAGGTGATTTCAATCATCTTGTAGCCATTTGAAAAGCTTTTAACTAAAATTTCGAAAGTCAGTGTGCTCACTCTCCCCAAGGGAATACCTTCAACATAATTAAGTGTTATTGCATGCAAGTCCCAACACTTTATAGGGAACTCTACAGCTATTCTTTTTAATGAATTAATTTCTTTGACATTTATTTCAGTATATAGGTCTTTAAAATAATGTTATCTTTTATTATTATTATTTTTGATAAGTACTTCCAAAGGGGCAGCTCCCATAATATAAAAGGTTCAAAACCAGATTAAAAGCATGCCCTTGCCACAAGGAGTGCAACATAGAACAACACAAATATGCAGTCATAATTCCATATTATGATAAACAAAAATTTAATTTGATATGATCTACACAGTCTCTATACCAAGATGTTTTATCTTTCCCTTATTTCCCTTTTTTCACAGACAACCTAAGCACCATTTGATGTTTACCTATGGAGATATTTTCCCCTTAACCTCTATCCAACCATGCGCTGATTGGGAGTCCATTGAATTCTGATGCACTTCTTCGAGGGGTGACATAAGCCTCATATCTTCTGCCCTTGCCGAATCTGTATGAACCCCTGCCATGGCACCACTATCATCCTATTTTGGAACATCAGAGGGGGCAGCAAGGGAAACTAGATGCCTGAGGCCAACACACCCCAAGGAGGCCACGGTGATGTCTAAAGGAACACAATTGTTGGAAGCTTGAAGCAGAATGCTTGAAGGAATTGCATTTGAAAAATCCAATGGAGACGACACAAAAGTGCACTTGGTTGTCTAGGAAGAAATTATGTGAAGGTTGTCTTCAACACCAAACCACCATGGGCACATAGATCAAGAAGTCTGCTTTCCATAACTAGAGTTATTAAATTTAACTAAAGTTTTTAAATTTTGGGCATTTTGGAGTTAAGTGCTTTGTAGAATAACACCTTCTACACCTTAAGGCAACCTTCTCATAGTCTACTTGTTACCTCCAAAGCCACTTGCCAACTTTCAATGAAATCTCAATTGGAATGCCTGTGGAAACATCCATTTCCACACAAATCCAAGCACAACAGCTGGTACTCACATAATTGGTTGTTTCCTCTGGGGCACATAAATATCTTCCCAAACTGTTGCCAATAGTTCGCAAACACTCCAATTCCCAAAATTGAATCGGAAGGTATGGTAGTCAAACCCAAAGACATGTATTAGTAAAAATCTTTGTGTGGGGATCAAATGAAGGATACTAAGCTTTCAGGCACAAGAAATCGCCTTAAAACACCAACAGACCATTCGTTAACACCTTGTCCTTATCCTCTTGGGACTCAGACTCAAGGAAGAAGAAACTCCTTGCACGAGACAATACTAACCTCATCTTTCAGCTAGTATTTCCATTCGGGAGAAATCCAATCATGCAAATCGTTGCAACTTTGACAAAAACTTTACAAATCTACATGAGTGTATGGTCTTGGAGGAACTCCTCCCAGTCATGGACAAGCCCTTTGTTGCAAATCGTTGAAATGTGCCCAATGGGAAGCGCAAATGGATCGAAGAGAGAGATTTATCGCTGCCAGTCACAACCCCGCCAGCAAGTTTATCCCAGTCCACATTACACAACTTACTGGAAATAGAAGCCCTACCAGGCTTGAGTAAAATGCAGCCATTCTGAATCCGTAAACCCTTAGCGTTGTGTGCAACGAGCAAAGAGGGAGGGGGAAAGCCCTACTCCCAACGAAGGAGAGTACCCAGAGATCGCTGGGGGGATAGCTTTGGGCATCACAAGCCCTGGCATCACTTCACACTACCTCCGCAAAGGAGGTTTGCACAACACCACCTACACCTGAACTAAAATCAGAGCCTTCACACAGGATGCCAACGCCATTGAAGTCGCCCTTCTCACAAACCGAACCGAAGAACTTAAAGGCCTTATCGTCAATGATAGCAAGAGGAGAGAAAAGGAGCGAAGGTGTGCACTACATTGCAAAGCAGAGATTAATATTATCATTTTTATTAGAATCTTTTATTATTGTAAATATGTATGAAATTTGTTATTGTCATCATTACACATTGTTCACAGGTTGTTTACAAGTACCTACCCTACTAATAGAGTGGGGGCTTTAGCCATGTTCACTACTGCTAACTGCTTTTCTTTGACAAATCTCAAAAGTACAGTTTCCAAATGATTTTTCTTTTAGAGCCTGCTTTCTTTGCAAATGCACGTAAGTGTTTTCCATAAAGTTCCCCTGAAAATAATCATTTTTATATTATCATCCATCTATTAGTGACAAAAGGTTTATTCTCAGATTAGTGTGCCATGATTTTGGCAGCCATACTATTAATACGCCCAAACTATGAACCTTTTACTCCACATCAAGTAAAACAAATAAAGATATGAACATAATTTTTCATTTTTGTTCAGTTTTTTATAATTTAATTTAATTTGTACACCAAAGGAAATCCCAACAATATACACATTAATAGTCCTACCCGTAAGCCACTAATTAGATAAGGTCCATTACAGCCACAACCAACAGAAAACAGCAATACAAGCATCCCAAACATAGTAATAAAACAACTCAAACTGAGGAAATTTTTATTTATAAACAATACCACTACAAAAGAACAATCTAATTAAAGCATTTATTAAATATTAAACTACCATCCATAATTAGTGGCCTGGTGCTAGAAACAAAATATCAGGGAGAATTCACATATTGGAGAGCCAGGGGCTAAGATCAACAGGGATTTTCCTATTTACACAGGAAAATAAAATACAATGACACCCATGTAAAATTAATTACTTGTCTTACAACTCGCTTGTCTAAAATCGATTCTCTCTTTAAAGATACAGCTGTATTCACCATACAGTGAATTCTTACAAAAGTTTTCACGGATCTAATCCTGTGTATAGTAAAAGATCTTTTACTTGTAAAAGAAAAAGGGGAAAAAAAACTGATAGTTTCATGCCCAAAAATGTTTCGGCATACAACCAAAAGCCTCTGAAATGCAAGTGCTCAGAAAACAGCTAATAACTGAACTGTTTTGCTGTGGCACTAACTCTTAATGTTTTATTGCCTGATATTGCTACAGGACAGTTTTCTTGGTCCTTTTTCTTGATAAAGATTGGTATAACAAAATACCTGACCAATCTTTTATTTGAAACAATATACTAATTCTCTAATTCAATTTTCATTAGGAATAAAAATGGTGGTGAATAGAAAATTACAAGATAAAGAATGGATTATACGTCATCAAACAGGGTTCACCCACTCTAAATAAATGGATGGCCAAACTATTATAAGTAACATAAAATTAAAATTTGGATTCGCCAATCTAATACCTGACTGATTTTTCATGCATTTACCTCAAATTGTAGTCCACCTTTTGTGAGCACTTCTGCAAAAACTCCAATGCATCTCTGGCTACACTTTTAACATCAACGGCACAGAACAAATTATCTTGGCCATTGATAATTGTTTTCTCCAGCATTATTTCAGAGTCAATCAAAAACTCTTTAGAAAATAACGTTTCCCAGTAATCCTCACAAGTACTCTGTAATTTAGGAGAAGATAACAATTCAGTAACTTTCTCAAAGGTTGCAACATTCCGGCCGGCTCCACAACCCATTGCTGTAGCACCACCAACAGCATTTGCTAAAGCAAGAGTGGTTATTAAAGGCATTGAATTTATATAGCCCATAACAATGGCAGATGCAAAGCTATCTCCGCATCCTACGGTGTCTGCAACATGAACCTGGAATACATTTGAATTAATTCCTATATTATTTTTATCAAACAATGTCAAAAAATTAAAGTAGACAACCAACGTCATATTCTTGAATCAACATAAAGACCTTGAATGCTGGTGCGTAGTGATAACCATTTGATGTGACCATCAATGATCCTCGAGATCCCAGTTTTATAATGACCCACTTAGTGTTGAGCCCACTTTGAAGTAAATCTTGGGCAGCCAAAACAGGGTTGGAAATTTCAGTCAAGGACTCAGCCTAGCAAAACATATGACATTGACTTCAGGAGCTGGAAATATTTTCCATGGTATATATATTAAATCAGTTTTTAACAAACATAATTGTGAAAGAATCTCTAACCTTGGAAACAAGAATGATACATACAAAAAGGCTGCTTGAAGGATTGAGAAAAAGACAAATTTTACAATTATAATATGAGAAAGTATTTTTCTATATTAAATTTATAGTTATCCAGATAGATATCACTGTCTCATAGATAGCAGCATTGAGGAATATTAGTTTGGTACCAGGTAACTATCACTTCCTAATAAGAATGTACCAACAGGCCTATTGAAAAAGGCTCAGAACAGTTGTGATGCATGTAAGAGCAATCTATCACAATTATCGAAAAACTATTGCATTCTTTTGGATGTAACAATAGACAACGAAAATGAGCTAACACATAACAAATGAGAAGGCAATAAATGCTAAAGAACAGCTAAACATCCCTTATTTTGCCATTTTTCATTTCATAAAAAGACAAAGAAAGAGAACAGCAGTGAGAAGGAGACAGGAACACTAAAACTACGTCATCTGAAGTAAATTTATTATCCATTATTCATTTGCACAAATCCTTTTGAATTTGTTTTTTATTTCTTTCAAAGTTTCAAACACTTTGTACTTTTTTTATTTTTTTTGTTTTATATTTGCACTTGCAGCTGTGTTTTCAAAAAGAAAAGAAAAATATAAGCAGCAATAAGAGTTATGGTAGTGAAGATGAAGAGGTTGGGATTCACCAAAGAAGCCAAAGAGGTCTAGGGATTATTTTAGGTGTGGAAGTGTTGCAACTACTGAGGGTTCAATAACCCATTATAATGCTTCTAGACTCCTAAACTCCTTTTGCAAAAGGCCCATTCGATTTGAGCAAAAAAAACAGATGCAATTTACAACAGGTGGTAGACAAAGACAACAAAAATTCAAGGGGGAGTAGAGTTTAATTATACCATTTATGCAACAAGAATATAGGGGCAGTTACTTGGTCTCGGGTTCGACTCTGAGGCCTAGATTCACCCGATGGATCTGGCTTACGGGCAGCTTGGTTCATCTCCAGGGACTAGTCTCGCGGCACTCTCGCCTCAGCTCGCCCCATAATGGGAAACCTGTGTCGCTGGGCTGAGTCGCAGGGATACCCTGGACTGTTGTTTGTAATTAGGGCTGGCGGATTCCAATTGCCTTGGGCAACATTGGAATCCGCCTAAGGGGGCCAGCCCCTTCTCCAACATATAGGGCCAGGCCCTATACCTCTCGGCTACTCCTAAAAGGTCCCCATGCTACAAACCCAACACGCCACCATGATAGGGCCGACCCTATCCACTTCGCACAAAAGGAATTAAATAAATTAAAAGATAAATTAAAAGGTTCATTTGCAAGGCAAGCTGACTTAATTAGAAGTATTGCCACTCCTATAAATAAGACATATACTTCACATAATATTCATCCATTCAGTTTTATGTATATGCAAAATACATCTGGAGGTAGCGAACTTCTTTAGAGGCAGCAGATCATAGCGAACTTCATTAAAAGGCGGCAGAGTACCAGTCAGATCACAGCGAACTTCATTAGAGTCAGCAGGTTATCATTAAAGACAGTGATCTCCATTGAAGGCTCAAGAAAACCCCATAAAAGGACTGCGAACTAGTTGAAAGGTGCAGCTAACCCTTGTTATGCACAGCAAGTCAGATTAGAAGGACTGTAAATCATGATTTCTGTCAGTAAGCTAGTTGTGTAGACTTCTATGTCATCTTCCTTGTGACTGCAACATCTATACTCCAGATAAGTGTGTAATTATCAATTGAATCTAAAACCATAATCAGATCTGAGGATCTTTTTTGGCTGGGTTTTTCCTCCTAGGAGGTTTTCCCAGGGTAACCTTGTCTTGTCTTTATGCATTCATTTCTTACTATGCTTAAATCTGGAAAACAATAAATCTAATTAATCTAGTTAGAAACAAATTCTGATTTTCTGAGTTTTATTTAATCTGAAAGTACTAAAACTAACATGGACTACCAAAAAAAAAATATAGGGGCAGTTACAGAAAAGTTTATAGTCATCTTTTATGGATAGGTGGACAGGGTAAAAGTTTGTGCAAAAATAACCTTGGATAAGAAAGCCGAGGTGACTTGGTTGTATGTGGAGAGTGAAGCAAGAAATAAGGCTGTATCAATAGACACCACGTAATTTAGTATGGCATTGCCTAGCCAAACCATGGAATGTTGAAACTTAAAGGGGAGAGGATTCTACCAAGAAAAAGGAAAGAGTTACTAGTGTTGAGGGAGGTTCATTATGCAATGACAAGCAGCATAGTAATTGATTGCCAATTTTTCCTTTGCCCATGCCATCTCATTTCATGTAACATTTCTCCCTATTCCAAACAAATGATACCACATAATTTAGTACGGCATTGCATAGCCAAACCATGGATATTGAAACTCAAAGGGGGGAGGGTTCTACCAAGAAAAAGGAAAGAGCTAAAAGGGTGTGTCATTGCCTAGCCAAACCATGGATGTCGAAACTCATAGGGGAGAGGGTTCTACCAAGAAAATGGAAAGAGCTACTAGTGTTGTCGGGATATTCATTATGCAATGACAAGCAGAATAGCAATCGATTGCCAATTTTTAATTTGCTTTTGCCATCTCATTTCATGTAACATGTCTCCCTATTTCAATCAAATGATCAAATATTCAATTTTTTGTCTATCCCTCATTTACCCCCAAGAGAACATAAGCTACACACTAGCCTCCTTGATAAAGAGTATTCTTGTTCGGACTTTGATGTGCTATTCACTTATAGAGAGTTATTGTTTGTTATGAAGAAATTTGAGTGCAAAAACCACAATAATGTTAGTACGCTTATGTAGTAAAATGTGGTGAGAGTTAAACTTTGCAGTTTGGTTTGGAGATGTCTTATACATTGTTGAAGCCATGTAGCAACTACATGAGGTCTGATAAAGTTACTGTTATTGCATCTTGTACATAACACATTGCTAGTGTATGTACAATGCTAAAGTATGTGAGGCATTACTGGAGTGCTTGCAGCAACAGAGATGTTTTGGGAGGTGCTATAGAATACCACAACACATGAAAGTATCGTCTCTGGTACTGCAAACCATGGGAATGGTCTTGGCATTATTGATAGGAAATATTTGGTCAACAATTAAATAGTTGGATCATTTGTGAGAGCATCTAGAATAATGAGTAGCTTGTTTGTTTTGAAATCCCTCATAGGAATTGTGTGGCAAGTATGGCATCACATGAAGTCCTAGTTAAGTAGCGTGATGGTTGACATTCAATAGGTGGTTGGAATGTGGATTCAATTGTGATTCCAAGAAATGACTCAATCTACATCTAGTCCACAACATGGAAGGAATAGATTGATGTTCAAATGATACTTGTGGTGAATATGCAATTGTGAAGTGCATGTAGAGGTTGTACAGTACAGCTCTACAACTTGGAGAAGGCAAAAATAGGAGATGAATTTGGATTTTGTATTTACAAATTAATATAATTGTTATTTTTCTTTTGTAGTTGGGTTTTTTTTTCCAAATGAATTTCCCAGGATAACTTTTGTGTTTCAAGTGTTTTGTGGATTGTGTATGAGTTTATTTTTTTCCATAATGTTTTTCTTATTGGATGCTAACACAGAAAATTTTAATCTCATCGCATAATATAAAGTTTTGGGGCAATCAAGTTACCATTATTTCTCAAAATTCTAATTTGAATTTGGTGATGGAGGACATCGGTCGCACTTGGCTAAGGACAAGCTACTATATTATCATGGATGGATGGACCAATATTAACATCAGCCACCCATCCATATCATAGTCACATGTGTTGTTGACTCTTTTTTTCTTACAGCTACTGATTATTCAAAGAAGTATAAGGATGCAAACTTCCAATTTCAGATTTAGGAGACCCTAGAGGAGGTTGGGGTCTCAAATGTTATTCAGGTAGGTGCTCACAGATTCAGCACATATATGTAAGTTGGCATGATGATGGAGGGTACTTAGAAGCACATTTTTTGGAGCCTTTGTTATGTTCATGCATTGAACAACACATTGAAACACATAGGGAGTGAAGAGTGATGACAAATATAAGAAATATACACATGCTCATTTGCAACCCTCACACCTCACTTACTCTTTAGTACTTTTTCAAGTAAAGGATTCCTCTAAGATGTGGAAACTAGATATGTCAGCTACTTTATTTTGTTGAAGAGGATGTTTAAGGTGCAAGAGCCTCTACAATTAATGATAGTTAATGCAAAGTGTGGTAGATGGGCAAGAGAATATATAAAATTTAAGGCTAAGTTGTCAGTTTGGGTTTGAGGACCAGGTACGCTGGTTTGGCATAATTTTGAAAATGGGTTTTGGGTTTGTTTGGGTTCATTTGTACAAAAACAATGTAAAAATCATATAAAAATAAATTTATGCAACCTAGAAGCATACCATAAGTATCATATAAACAATGAAATCACCATAAACTTGTAATCATAGCATCATGATCATACCATATGCTCTAGCTCTGACAAGATAGATCTAGCTCTTGGGGGAGAGAGAGATAGAGAGAGGTAGTGAGAGGAGATAGAGGAAGGTGATAGGGAGAGAGATAGGCCTACAGTTCAAGGCAAATAAAGTGAGTGAGATAGAGAGAGCAAGAGAATGTTGATAGGAGCCTGCTGATTACTGAAATTTGACTAAGTTTGAAAATTTATAAGATCTTCTAAAACCTAAAATTAGCATTATAACTCTTTGAGATTTGAAACCACTCTCAAACATCCTACTAATATATACATGAAATATAACTTAAAGTATAAGAACCTTTCTTATACTTAAATGTTATATTTCATATATATATTATGGCGAGTCTGTGCGAGTCTCGTTTCTATGGTATTAATGGTCACTTCTAGGGTTCCCATGGTGTTAAAAGTCAAACTAGATGCCAAAAAAGGTTTTAAAATTGCACATTTTTGTTTGGTTTTTGTGCCTGAGTATCTTGGTTCACCCGAGTTCCCCATGACGAACCAAGCACCAAAATGGTGCACCCCACTCGAACTCGCAAACGAACCAAACCTAGATCCCGCACCCCAAGGGATGAACCTTGCAATATAGACTTTAGGAAAAAGTGTGAAGCAAAAGAGCCTTGATGATGATTGGTGGTCTATAATGAGGTCAAAATTTATTTTATTATTAAATTATCAATTTATTAATGTTTGCAAATAGTGAATAATTTTCATTTTGTAATAGAATTCACTCTGATTTTTTTTTTTAACTTTTGTTTGCAAATACATTTGCTCCCTCTCACCTATTGTTCAAGTCATTAGATATGATAATACAAGCTCTCCTAGTCTTGAGAGATTTACAAGACATTTGACAACATGGTTGGATAGATTAAGAAAGAAATTTATAGCAAGAATCTTGATTAGGATTATATGAGGAGCATATAAAGCCCACTGTGATACAATGGTACAAATAAACACCCCCTTCATATGATGGCATGTTCTCTAAATCCCAAATGATATGCAACAAGGCTTGGAAAAGTATCTCATTCTATTGATGCATGAAGGTCCTAGAAAAAATGTATAGCAATGAGGAGTCAACCTTACTTCAAATGCAATGACTTACCTTTGTCAATCTTCAAGGTCCAACATTTTGTAAACCAAAAGGATGGTTAGATATGGTTGCATTAACTTAAATTGAACCTATTGGATGGTGGACATGGCATGGCAAGGAAGCAAACAAAGTTGAAGATGCTTTGCCACTTACCTCCTTTCCCGAGTTGCTAGTTCCTCTACTACAAAGAGAAATTGATCTCGCAATGGAAGAAGGCATGGTGGTCAACGCTGAAAAGCTTACCATGGTCTTACAAGAATTTCATATAAACACTCAACATCACATCTACTAATGTCGATCTGCAGTTTGATGATTTGTGCAACAAACTCTTACAGCAAAACAGATGGAAAAAGCAGTTTGGTAGCAACAGTGATTCCCTTAGTACGGTACAAACCTTTGTAGCCAACAACAAGGGCAAAGGCAAGTGATCTCAAAAGAAAGGTCAAGGACAAACTGAAGATACTTCAAAGAATCTGAAGAATATCACATGTAATTATTGTGGTAAACTTGGTCACATTAAGAAGCATTGCAAAAAGAGGTTAGTTGATCAAAAATACAAGAGACTTCACCAAAGGCTCATGTTGCAAAGCATTTTGAGCAAAAGGAACCAGCCTTGTATGCTTTTATGGCCAAATGACTAGCAGATCACTCCAAGTCTTCTGCGTGGTACATCGATTTTGGATCATCTAGACATTTTTCACACAAGGATTGATTCATTTAGTATATGGCTTGCTCAAAATCAGCGATCTTCGATGTTGACGAGGAGAATACAGTTGTCGGCAAAGGCAATGTTTAGATTTCATCTAGAGGGAAATCTCTTATCTTCCTCAATGTACATACCATGTTCTGGGAATGGAGCTCAATCTACTCTAAAGGAATCAGATCATTCACCACTATCCCAAGTTCAACATCATCTTCAGCACACACAAGTGCCATACTATTGATAAGGAATCCAAGAAAACCATTGCACTTGGCATAGAGGATAATGGCTAGTATTGGCTTGTTGACACTGGAGAGATTCAAGAGCATGCATTGGCTTCAAAGAATTCATCTGTTATCAGTACTCTTTGCATCAACGTTACAGGCAGCTCAACCTTTCGTATCTCTCTCAATCGACTCAAGAGAATATGGTTGTAAGTTTACTAGAGATCTAGCAGCTGATATAGGTTGTTTGCAAAACTTGCCAAGCAAGGAAGCAGCAAAATAGTCCATTTTCAGAAGGACAAGCTAGGAGAGCACAAAAGGTCATTCAATTGGTTCGTGCAGATGTATGTGGACCAATGGATACACCGGTCACTAGTGCCAAGTATTTTCTTTTGTTTGTAGATGATTACAATAGGAAAATGCAGGTGTTTTCCTAAAAGCAAAATCAAAAGTGTAACAAATCTCAAAAGTTCAAGTCATTAGTACAAAAAGCTTTTGGTTCTTCAATAAACATTCTTGGGTTAGATGATGGGGGTGAATTTGATTCCAATGAATTCACTGGCTTCTGTGCTAAACACAGCATCAAATGCTAATTCACAACACCTTATACATCTCAGCAAAATGGCTTAATTGAGAGGAGTCGTACAATTAAGGAGATGGCTCAGCGCATGTTGGAGAATCACAGTGTTCCCATGAAGTTTTGGGGTTGAGGTAGTTTACAATGCAATGTACCTTCTCAATAGGTCTCTAACACAACAAATGAAAGAGAAGACTCTAGAGGAAGAATGGTCTGGGAGGAAGCAAGAGTGAGCCATCTTAAGGTTTTCGATTATAACGTGTATGTCTAGATTCCAGATGCCAAAAGAACCAAAGTTGACTCCAAGAGTTAGTAGTTAATGCTCACAAAATACAATGACAATCATAAAGCCTACAAGTTAATTGATGTGGACACTGATCGTTTGACATTCAAAAAGAATATGGTGATTGATTGAAAAATTGGGGCTTTTCAGCTCTCATTTAACATCAAAAGTTTTGAAGATCAGACCTTGAAGGCTAAAGATTTAGGTGTCTAGCTTTCATTAGCTACACCTGAAGGGGGGGATATTGATGATTCTGAAAATGTGGAATCTCCCAAACCAGTACATGTGCATGTGCCTATACAAAAAGAGTTTCTTCATAAGCATCCGGATGTTGATCCGGATCAACATCCAAATGATACAGTACTGGACAACCCAAGTCATGATGACCACACTGATTTGGATGGAGGCAATTCTTCAAAGAGACCTAAATGGTGGCAAAAACTCATTGATGATCTAAGGGATAATGAGATGATTGAAGGCAAAGCAAACAGTACATAGTAATTTTTTGCACTTATGGATAACATTCAAAGTGTTTGTGAACCCCAAGATTTTCCTAAGGCAAATGTTAAACCTGAATGGGAATGGAAGTTGAACATCACAGCCTTATGAAGAATAGGACATGGGTTCGTTCAGATCTTCGACTAGAGAAGAATCCCATAGGCTGCAAATGGGTGTACAAACCTGATGGCACGCTTGACAAGCACAAAGCACAGTTGGAGGCTAAAGGATTCTCATAAAGACAAGGTATTGATTATGAGGAGACCTTTTCTCCTACAACAAAGATGAGCATCATCTGCTTGGTTCTAACTATGGCAGCTTAGTTTGGTTGGAAAGTCCATCAAAGGGACATGAAGAGTGCCATCCTCAACGGTGACTTAGAGGAAGAAGTGTCCATGCTTCAACCTCGAGGATTTCAAGTTGTGGGAAAAAAGCATCAAGTATGCCGACTACCAAAGGCTTTTTATGGCCTGAAACAAGAACCAAAGGCATGGTACATAAAGATTGACAGGTATTTGGATGGACAAGGGTTTCAAAGATTTCCCTAAATGTCAAAAGTGTAAGTGATGACATCATCCTTCTGGTCATATATATGGATGATATCATCATAGCAAATAGTGAGGTAAGTTTGAATGAGCAAATCGAATGGAATTTGAGCAAGGTTTTTGACATATCAAACCTAAGCCTCCTACATTATTGTTGAGGTGTAGAGGTTTGGCAGATAACTGGTGGTATTTTCATTTCTCGGTCTAAATATCACAAGTGTTTGCTAGACAAGTTTAGAATGACAAATTGCGAGATCTCATCTACACCTTTGGAGACCGGGTTGAAGCTTTCAGCCAAAATAGACTCCAAAGTTATCCATGAGTCAACATTTTGGCAACTAACAGGCAGCCTTATCTATCTTACCACCACTAGAATTGACTTGAGCTAAGTTGTAACTTACATTTCCAAATTCATGACAGAAACTAAGGCAGAACATTGGATTGCAGCAAAGAGGGTATGTGAAAGGTACACTCGACTTTTGCATTCTATATAGCAGAAGCAAAGATTATAGGCTAGTTGGGTTCTATTGATGGTGTTTTACGCACTATGCAACATAGAATAAAATACTAAGTATTCTATCCTCTCTTGAACAAAGACTCCCAAATGCTAAGCTGCATGATCAAGTGGGATGACTCCAAGGTTCTCGAATGTCAGGTCTTGATGTGCTCTGGATAGACTCAGTTGTATATGATGTGATATTACTAGGATCACAAGATGGACTTACATTGAATGCTCGAATGTTGCTAGAACGTGGGATTTCACTTGGTTTGAAAAAAAAAAAAGAAAAAAGATAAGGGTTGAGAAAGCTATTCTAATCCTAGGAATGTGAGAGCAATGGACATTCTTTGATGGAACTCAAACTAAGTCTTACTTCGACATGCAATGAACATCTCCACAAGGCTAGTGCGATCTTCTAAGGATAGCTTTATGATTTTCAAATCATCACCACAAGTATAGACACCATCAAGTTGATGCATATCAATGAAGAAGAGATAATTGAAGTTAAGCTTAGCTAAGGATCCAATTGACTATGCAAGGAACTTTACCATCGGCAAGGTGTTAGTAGTATGGATATAAGAATTTCACTATTGATCGTACACAAAGTCTTCCATTCATCTAAACAACATGAAAATCAAATGAGAAGTAGAGACCATGCAAATTGTTGAATCAACATATAGAATTCACCATATCTTCAATGAAGTTTACATGCTTCTTGCAACAATATCTTGGCAACAATATTTGCCTTCTCTTCCTACTCTGCTCTAATTATTTGCTACTCTACTACTTTCTTGAGCTCTATCTATTAACTTTACAAATGAAGTGGAGCCTTATATAGTGCTCTCGTTACAATTCAGTGGCTCGGATTGATTCACAATCAATGGCCAAGATTGAAAGATAGAAACCATATTGCAAAGCATTTAATGCTTGACCAATGATAAATTTACAATTGACGTGACATGTCCTTTGAAAATTTGACCAATAGATGGTGATGATAGGTACATCGAACTTTGTGCCCATGTGATAGTTATCTTCTTTTGATGAATGAGTTAGGTACATTGAATTTGGACACCTTATCTTGAAATGATGTGACTGGATAAGTGATGACTAGGCACCACCTCATCTTGTTTGATCTTCGTAACTCATCACAAGATGTAATTGAATGAACGAGACATATCTCTTGATACTCAACATGTCCAAGCTCTCGATGTGATGATGATTTTGCTCATGTTGATCTTCTAACTTTGATTAACTCTTCTGAAACTATCTCTTGTCTTGATCACTTGCATTCTTGAACCTTCATCTGACTATACTGACAATGATTCTTGGATTTCCGAAGGAAATTCAAGACTGAAAGTTTCCACTTTGAATGCTTGATGATAATTGTTATCGGCTGCCTTGATGTTGCATTAATCTTCATTGTGTCTGAAGTCTTCTTGTATTCCCCTTGAAGTGTATGACTCCTATTCTTGCCTTATAATGCTTTAATGATGATCCTATCAGCTGCTTTGTATGAGCTTGAGACTTGACGTGATGCAATGTCTTCCTCGGTCCTTGTCTTTGCTTAGGTGATGATCTTCTTGTTGTATATGAGCTGATAAACGTTCACCTTGGAGCTGATCCTTATCACATGTTGCAATTGAAGTGTGCTAACGTATCATCATGCTGATCATATTCTTTGTATCCGCTACCACCCTTGAAGTTATGATGAAATCTTCCATGCCTTGAAACCTTGACCTTCTTCACATTCCTTTGAATGCTCATTTCACTTGCATCAAACCAGGAACCAACAAATCTTGAATCAAAACATTGTAAAAAGTACTTAATCATGCTTTCTACTACCTTCTTTAAGTCTAAAAATGAATTTTCTGATCATGAAAACATCTAATTTTAAGTCTGATTTTATGTCTCAGGCCAGATTCTTCACCAACTTGGGTCTGATTTTGTGTAAATATCATGAAATGAGCTCTCATTTCACACCTGATTTATGTCTGATTTCCCACTTTTTATGCCTGATTTGATAAATTTCAGGTCTGGGACACGTCTGATCTGCATTGAATTCATGTAGCAAAGGAGGTGTTAATCCTTAGATCGCTGATTGTCTTTGCTTGTGACGAACCCTGTCATTGCCTTGGACACACTGTATCATTCCCTTAGACAGATCTTGTCATGTCTAGGACGCCTTATTCTAGCCCAGGATGGGTAGCTTTGGTCAAAGGACGAGATGATTCTAGCCTAGAACGGGTGGTGTTCTAGCTTGGAATGACTGGTGTTCTAGCCTAGAACGGGTGGTGTTCTAGCTTGGAACGAGAGGTGTTCTAGTCTAGAACGACTTGATAATGCAATTGTATAAATGTTCTAAGTCAAGAGATGAGATGGTTCTAGCCTAGAATGGATGGTGTTCTAGCTTGGAACGAATGATGTTCTAGCCTAGAACGGGTAGTGTTCTAGCCTAGAATGACAAACTCATTTTCATGCCTTAGCTGAAATTTTTATTTTCAAGGTGACTGAATTCGATGCCTTATCAATGACTTCGCCTTGGCCTAGACATAAATCGCTGTCAATAATAAATAGTTTCACTGTGATTGATGATCAATCCAGATTGCTCCTTGATTGAAATCGCCTAATCCGCTGTAGCATAGAAAGAATTGCTGTGATCTGCAATAAGTTTTGTGCAAAATCAATTTTCACTTGATCAAATGCAACTGAATAGACATGGTAACTCATCACAAAGCCGACATCTTTTAATGTTTGATGATCATCATTCAAAATAGAAATCAGCTTGGATCATATTTTAATATTTTGCAACTTGAAATTGAATGAAAGACTATTGCATTGTTGAAAGATCAAACTTAAAATAGCGCCTTAAATGCATTCCTTCGTTTTGATCAAATCGTTTTTACCAAATTAAATGCTTTGCACTAAAGCAGCACCCTTATCAAATGCCTTGTAATCAATTCTTGAGGCCGACTTGGTTGAATATATAAAATGTTTTTTAATTTCCTTTTCGCTGAGAGGTTTACATCATGATAGCCGACTTGATATTATTGCTTACTTGATGTCAGCATTTAGGCTTTTATTTGTATAGCCTAGTCAGCATTTACCCTCTCATTTGTATTGACTTTATCTTTTCAATTGCATCATGACTTCCGCATTTACCCCTTCACTTGCATTTTGGTATTTTGCTCTTCATTTGCACAATTTGTTTTGAGGTGGCTTTACGAGCTTCATTTGTATTAGCAGATCGGCTTCTCATCATTCATTTGTAGCGATTTGCTAGCTGGGTGGCATCAAGGGTTTCATTTGCAAATCAAGGTTTGTTTGATCATTTTTAATCGCTTAATTGCCCCTTAGGTGAATCGGCTTTATAGACTTCATTTGTATGAGTTGATTGGGTTGATCAACTTTTGATGATCTCCTTGAACCTTGGTAAGTCGGCATTTTTAGCTTGATTTGTATGAGCTCATTCATTCAATCAAACTTGATCGCCCTATTTCACCAATTCAAGCCAGTATTCATGTGTTCATGTGTACCTCTTCATTTTGTCAAATTCAAATCTGATGTTGGCAAATTCTGTAGGGCCACTCGCACAAGGTCATTTGGTGGAAAGACAATCTTAACTTTGCATGGACATAATCCTCATTTCCTAATCAGTCATTGGAGCTCCATTTGCACAAGGTGATTTGAAAGATTGAATTTTACTTGCCTTCACCTATCAAGACAAATCGGACTTTGAAGCTTTGCTTGCACAAGGTGAATTTGACTAAGTTTTGATTGGATTTTTTTTAAGTTGTGAAGTGCCACCAACATGCCTAATGTCCAATTCCTCCTCATGTCTTTCAGTTTATGCAATGAGCTTAGACATCTTAAGCTGCCGATTCTGATACTCTTTGTCTCACATCCTTGTGTTCCATTCCTCATTTGTTTACAATCGTACCTGCAGAGAGACATAATTTGAATTAAAACATCATGCACATTAATCATATCTCTGAGTGTGAAATAATAATTGGTCTGATTGTGGTCTAAACTCAGAAAAATTAATGCACCAAAAATTAGAAATTGCCTTTAACATCAAAAATCTTAAGAATACTTGATCGAATTCTTTGATTTTATTATTTTTTGCCTTTAAATCAAGGGTGAATGAGGTCTGATAAAGTTCCCAGAGATCTCATAAAGGCATTGGTCAGGGACCAGCCTACTTGAGTCTTCTTTCACACGACTTATCTCTTATAATTCACCTCTTGATGCTTGAAAATCTTCTCTCCTTTGAAGCAGATCAGTAATTAAAATCTTCTTTCAATGTGAATCCTGTTTGAGCAGATACGAGCTTGGAAGTTTGGATTAAATTTGAAGTGGAGTGCTCTATCTTCTCCATCCTAAAATTTTAGTGGGGCCCAAACATGCCATGGATGTGTAAAGGGGGGTAAAGGTGTAATAGTGAAGGGGATATCGTGGCTAGAAAGGATGATGGGATGTGGTAAAGAGATGCCACGGGTTAAGGTGGAAGGGATGTGGTGTAGAGTGAATGCTACGGTGGGGTAGGAGTTATGAAAAAGGAAGTTTGTGGAAGGTAATAAAGAAGGTGTCGGGAGATGGGAGTTATAAGGGATAAAGGATGGTAGGTTAGAGAGGGCTGTAGGGTGTGGGAAATGAAAGGGGAAAATAAGGATAGGTGTCGTGGGATATGGGAAGATAAAAGAGGTTGATGGTGGGTAGTGAAAGGATAGGTTAGGATGGAATGGGGTTTAGGGAAGAAAAGGGGGTTTAGGATATAAGGAGTGGGGGTGTTGGGGAATATAAGATAGGATGATGTGGGAGGTATAAGGGGTAACGAAGGGAGTTAGGATAGGATAGGAGTAGGGGAGTAGGGTGGTAAGAGAGTGTGGATAGTGGAAGGTGAAGTGGAAAGATAGGAAGGAAAGTTGGAAAGGGAAGTGATCGGACTTGGGCACCCACTAGCAGTGCTGGGAGAGGCAGGTTAGAAGCTTGATTGGGCAAAGGAAGTGTTGTGTTTGACTTCATCCTAAAGAGAGGGAGCTTTGTCCTAATTTCCTCCTGGCCACTCAAGAAACTACACATCTTCAAAGTGAAAGGCTAATAGCTAAAAGACTCAAAAACTAGCCTAGAAGCAAAAAAAAAGTGCAAGTCCCCATTTGCAATGGGGCGATGTGTGAAAACGTCACAAAGGGTTTATAGACTTAGATTGGGCAGGTTCAATTGATGACAAGAAGTCCACTTCTAGATATGTTTTCAGTTAGGTACACGTTAAGTCGCATGAACTAATCAGAAGCAACAAGTAGTAGCTTTTTCCTCGATAGAAGCAGAGTATCAAGGAACAATCAAAGCAACATGTGAGGTAGTATGGCTACAAAGGATGCTTTCAAACATACAAAAATCTCAAGCAGGGCCTTCACCCTTGTTTTGTGACAATCAAGGGGTGCTAAAACTGGCCAAGAATCCAATCTTCCACGAACATAGAAAACATGTGGAGCTTCATTGTCATTTCATATGACTTGTAGACGATGGATTGGTGATGTCGCAGTACATTCCAATCGAGGAACAGACTAAGACATTCTTACCAAGTCTTTGAGTCCCAACAAATCTGTAAATTTTGAGATAAGTTTGGTGTTGTCAACAAATTGACCATTAAAGAAGGATATTTGTAATGAACCTAGTTAGAGCCTAGGTTGGCAAGGTCATCCTTTTGCATTTTTTTTAATAATAAATAAAGTTTTGAATAAATTGAAATTAATAAATGTAATTATTAACATTTTATCCCTGGGGCCGACTTGCATTATATAAGGAAATATTATTAATATTTTTCCAAGAGTAGATGATTGTTTTTAATATTTGTTGGGCTGACCTGTTCTGACCAACACCTATATGAGGCAAACAGATTTTATTGAGATCATCACAAAATTATATTGCTTTAGGCACTATTTGCTCTTCTTGGGAAGAAACCCTCAGGTGGGACGACACCCCTAGCTGACTATCCTTTCTTTTGCACAACATTGAAGGGAAAAGTTGAGAGGCTCACAGACGAATGAACCTCAGGAGCATCAACAAAAAGGGACAGGAAGAATCAGAAAGATTAAATCGCTCAGATCCATCAGCAACTGCAACCATAGTGAATTCAAATCATGATCCATCCAACTAGTTGTAAGGGAATTGTTTATCAGACTTTGATATTCATACAATCTCTAATTTAAATGTAGATGGAGGGCAAAGTTAGATTATGTAGATAAAACTCCTATTTTCTGAAAGTACAATCATTCTCTATAACCGAAATAAATATTTGATGGCAAAATCATGAAATCTAAATTCATTAGTTTTAATTTTCTATTATTACATATTCGTAAACCAATTGTTTTTTTCGATTCATTTTGAGGCTCAGGATTATAGGAACTAGGTTTCTTTCAGTGGTATCAGAGCCACTGTTCTGCTAGCCTATGGATTGATGAGTGACAAGGACCAAAGATACAAGAAAAGGGAAAAGAAGAAGGCAGTGGTTGATAGGGAAGAGGCAAATCCCCAAGACTTCATTGTGGAGATCAACGAGATTAATGCCAACATCTAGGATGTCTGGTTCACCTGTCCTAGCCCCAAGTTTTGGTCTAGTTCGACCTAGGTTCTGGTCTGAGGCAAGTCCGCCTGTGTGTCTAGCCAGGGTCCGTGACCACGGGGGCTAGTCCGAACTGGTTGGACCAAGTTCAAACTCGGGCCAGACCTGAGCGAATTTTGTCGGACCACAAGCACACCAAGCAGAAAAGTGACGCCAAACAATATTTTTTTGCAAATTTTATAATATTTTGACATCAACCACCCTAAAAAGTGGATTTTAAATGATTTATGTTGGGTTTTATGTCTCATTTGGTGTGCAAACAGATTGTTTTCTCTTGAGTTGGAGCAAATACGTAATTGAGCAAAAGTTTGGTTGAACAAGAGAGAGTTGGAAGATCGCTTTGTGAAGCTTGATCAAGTGTTTGTGCTTCATTCCTACTCCTTTGTAAAGCTTCTATTGGGTGAAAGAGGTAAGTTTTTTTTCATTTTATTTTGTCTTTGTTTTATTTTTTAAGATTTTTTCATTTATCTTTGATTCATAATTGTCCAAAAGATCTACCTTTTTTTTTTCCATTCTCTTGTTTTTATTATGAATATGTATAAAATTTATTGCCATAGGAACTACAATGCCATCTACCTTTTCCTCCATAGTCAATAATGAACAACAACCAAATTTTGATACTCCTTTGTCGAAGTGTGTTGATATTATAAGACCCCTTCCAGATGGTGGGGGATTCCATTGGAAATGTCTAGGTTGTGATAAAGAAGGGAATAGTTCAGATTTTAGGGTGGTAAGCCATTTTTTGTGGAAAACCTGGAAGAGGAGTCGAGAAATGCCCTGGAAAAAAAATGCTCCTATACCAAATGAGACAGTATTAACATATATCATGGAGCATGAAGAGACTAAAGAGAGAGAAGCACATAGACGGAATATGCCCATTAAAAAAAAATCAAAGGGAATGCAGTCCCCATCTTTGAATATTATGATAGAAGACCACCCCTTTTATACTACGCAGCTAAGACTGACACTGAAACTCAAGCACCCATTCCACGCAAAAGAAAGGGGCCTTTGGAAACTTCATTTCAAAATGAGAGCCAAGACATTGCCAACAAAGATATAGCAAGATGTATACATGCAAATGGGTTGCCTTTTAGTGTTGTTTGCTCTACATACTGGAAGAAGATGCTGAAAAGTGTCAATGAAGCTCCAAAAGGTATAAGGGCCCCGGTTATGACAGATACGCAACACCTTGCTGGAAAGAGAGGTCAAGGGGGTTGAAGATGTATTGAAGCCCATAAGGGATTCATGGATTGAGACAAGGGTATCCATTGTTTCAGACGGGTGGAAAGATTCAAGAAACTATCTCTTGATCAATGTCATAACGGTGTCCCCTAAAGGGGCAATGTTTTTGAAATTCATGGATTGTGAGGGGCAAGTACAAGATGGGCAATAGTGGGACCTAGTAATGTTGTTCAAGTCATAACGAACAACGCAAAGAATTGTAGAGTTGCTGGTTTGTTGGTTGAAGAGCGATATCAGCATATCTTTTGGACACCTTGTGCGGTTCACTCACTCAATCTTATGCTACAAAATATTGGGAATAAAATTGGGTGGATCAAAAATGTGTATGCAGAGGCTGAGGATATCCAGATGTTCATCACAAACCACGACGTCTCAAGGAATTTTCAGACTATTCTCAAATTTGGAGCTATTGAAGGTAAATGAACTTAAATTAGTAATTTAATTTAAAAAAATTAAAATTAGTATTTTACATTTTCTGATTTTCATAATTTGATTGTGTAATGTGCATTCTTTTTACATGTTTGTCTCTAATTAATTGTATTTTTTTCCTTTAATTTCTATTACAAGTTGTTGAGACCCGTTTTGCATCTAACTTAATCATCTTGAGAGGACTTGTGAAAGTAAAGGCGGCACTTTGCAATATGGTGATCAGCAATAATTGGTCTATATGGAAGCAAAGCAGCAGTGAGAGGGCAGCAAAAATTAGTTTATGGATATTCGATGACTCGTGGTGGGAAAATGTGGAGTGTCTCATTCGCTTCACTGAACCCATTATGGGATTGCTTCGCTACACTGACATGGATAGGCCATGCATTGGAGAGGTGTATAATGGCATCGATTCAATGCTTGAGAAGATGAAGAAAATCATAAATGACAAAGAGCAAGACCCTAAGGAGACCTTCTTCAAACAATTGCAAGCAATTATTGTAGAACAATGGAACAAGATGACCACTCCTCTACATCTTCTTGCCTATGCATTGACACCAAAATATTATAGCAACCAATTTCTTGATATGCCGAGAAGGTTCCACCATATAGAGATTTAGAAGTGTCTGATGGGTACAAGGCAACATTCCTTAGACTCTTTCCTGATGATAATATGCGAGATTTGATTTCAAATGAGTTCATAGAGTTTGTGAAAGCAAGAGGTCTAAGTATTGATGCTCTTCGTCATCAATTTAAGAAGGATGCTCCCTAGCCAACAATTCCAATTGTTGGAGCCCCTCACCATCAAAATTATATCACAAGTAAGTTTTATTTATAATTTTAATTTACATTTTCTTCATAAGTTACTAGTAATTTTAAAACAATAACAATACAGTTTTAATTGTTTACTTTGTCTTGTCTTCATTGGTTGCTAGTTCATTTGCATCAAAAAGAAATTGGAGCACATATTCTTTCATCCACTCAGTAAAGCACAATAGGTTGAATTCAAAAAGAGCAAAGAGCTTAGTATAGTGCATTCCAACTTGTGTCTCCTTTCACACAAGCAAAATGAATACAAAGAAGGGGAGTCAATGATCTGGGATATGAATGTAGAGCATATGGACTTGGATGCTTCCACTTCTCAGGTTGCAATTGCTGCATTGGAGGACTTAAACAGCCAAAATGTTATTGGTGCAAATGATCCCATTGGCCTTGGCAGTATTTGTGAACTAATGCCATTGAAGAAAAACAAGAAGAAGAATGCATTAGATGATTTAAACTTAGTATAAAGTTCCAATTGTTGCAAGTTGAATTTTGAAACAATGATACTGGAACTTGATATTATCATTTTTATATTTTGATGTTGAACTTGAAGTATATGATGCTATGTTGGTATGATCATGATGCTCCGATTACAAGTTTATGGTGTTTTTGTTGTTTATATGATATTATGTGACATTCTAATCTTAATTCATGCTTATAGACTGCATATATATATATATATATATATATAAGTTGTCGGTTCAGGTTCGGGCACCGGTTCGGGTTCAAATAACCAATACACCGATACAGCAAAATTTTGAAAAGGGGTTTGGGTTCGTTGGATTCATTAGTACAAAAACATATATATATATATATATATATATAGAGAGAGAGAGAGAGAGATGCAGCCTATAAGCATGAATTAAGATTAGCATGTCACATAGCATCATATAAACAACATAAACTTGTAATCATAGCATCATGATCATACCATAACAGTATCACATACATCACCTTTAATATCAAAATGACAAAATATTCAAGTATCATTGTTTCAACTTTCAACGATTATTAGTTTAGTTTCTTATTATTATTTCAACAATTATTAGTTTAGTTTATTAATATTCAAGTTTCATTGTTTCAACTTTTCACTTGCTTGTAGTCATGTTGCTTGTGTGAAATGAGCAAGTTAATGTTTTAAAAATCACTTTTAGGGTTATATTTTAATTTTTTATGTGGTGGATTTCAAAAAATATTAAATTTTGCAAAAGCAATACACCATTTTTGGGCCATCAGAAACCTGGTTCGACCTGGATCCTCTTGGGTTTGACCTGGGTCCTCTTGGGTTCAACCTGGTCCAAACAGGCTTGTGAATCACAGCCTTGTCCGGACCACAGGCGGACCAGACCAGGACCGGACCTGACCAGTAGATGTTTTTGTACTAACGAACCCAAACCTTATTTCAAAATTTTGCCATACCGGCAAATCGGTTCTTCAAACCTGAACCCAAACCGGCAACCTAGGCCAGTGCGAGGAATGCCATGAGGGAGATGGTTCAATTGTTAAGAGTAATGATCCAACAACAAAGTGTTGATAGGCCCATTCAAAATGATGCTGAAGGCAGCAGTTCGGGTGGAAGAAAAGCTTCAGTTGGTGGTAAAAGAGCTTCAGCTAATGGTAGCAGAGCTTCAATTAATGCCATGACCTTCAAGGCTAAATTTCTTGACAAAGAAACAGCTGAAGGTAATGGGGAAGAACAACCTAATCTAGAGGAAGACACAACAAGACTTCATGATGCATACCATGCCCTAAGCACTATTATTTGTGCAAATCTGACTTTCAAGGACTATTATGAGATGAAGAAAGCAACTGGGCATGAGAGGAAAGGGTTTAAAGAAAGAAAGGACATCCAACAGCAATTGGGAAATATTACTATCCCAATTTTTAATGGATCTAGGAGCTCATCAGCAAGAGATTGGTTGCAAAAACTAGAAACATGTTTCTCATTGAATCCAATGCTTGAGGAAGAGGCTTTCAAATTTGCCACCTTGCATCTTGAAGGTGTGGCTCACAAACGGTGTTACCATGGCCTGGTAACCCAAGGGCATGATTCAATCACTACCTTGGAAGACTTCAGCCAAAGATTGATGGAGAGGTTTGATAGGAAGGATCCAAAAACTTATTTTAGAGAGTTAGCACGGCTGAAGCAAGAAGATAAGATGGAAGATTACTCAACAAAATTTCAGATGCTAGCAATACTAATTTCTGATGTTTCAGAAAAAAAGCTTATGGTCTTCTTTATAGAAGGCCAGGCTTAACCCCTCAAAGGGTTAGTAAGAGCATTTAACCCAAGCACTTTACAAGAAGCCATCAAAAGGGCTTTGAGTTTTGAAGATTCAGTGAATAAAGATAGATGATGTTTCAAGCAAACAACTCATATGCTATCAAAGAAGCCTCCTCAGAAGAGTACAATACCACCTAAGACAAATACAGTGGAGATGTCTAAAAATGAGTTGAGAACAAAAATATTATGTTTCACATGCAGAGAATCAGAGCCACCAGGTCATAGATGTTTGGGAAAGGGGCAGATACATTATATTGAGGTCATTCACGATGAAGACACAGATCACAAGGCAACAAGGAAAGATTTGGATTCAAATCTGCAGTCGCTTTAGGGCAAGCAAAAACCAGGACAAGCAGACTATAATGAACCTACTTAGACTCTAGGTAGGCCAGGACATCCTTTTGTATTATTTTAATAATAAATGCAATTATTAATATTTTATCCCTAAGGCCAACTTGAATTATATAAGGAAATATTATTAATATTTTAGATGATTATTTTTAATATTTGTTGGGCCAACCTGTTCTGACCAATGCCTATATATGACGCACAAGGATTCAATTAAGATCATCAAAAAAATTATATTGCTTTAGGCACGATCTGCTCTTCCTGGGACGAAATCCTCAGGGAGCATTCTCAGGTGGGACAACATCCCTACCTGACTATCCTTTCTTTTGTGCAGCATTGAAGAAGGGAAATTGAGAGGCTCACAAAAGAACAAACCTCAGGAGCATCAACAACACAGGACAGGAAGAATCAGAAATATTCAATCCCTCAGATCCATCGGCAGCCGCAACCACAGTGAATTCAAATCGTGATCCATCCGACTAGCTGTATGGGAATTGTTTATCAGACTTTGATATTCATACAATCTCTGATTTAAATGCAGATGTAGGGCAGACTTAGGTTCTGTAGATAAAAGTCCTATATTCTGAAACTAGAGTCTATTCTCTGTAACTGAAATATATATCTGATGGAAAAATCTTGAAATATGAGTACATTGTATTCTGGAATATTGCCCTCTTAGACGTCTCTATCTTGCAATCAGTTCTAATTTTCTATTATATATCCATAAACCAATTGTGTTTTTGGATTCATTTTGAGGCTCAGAATTAAATTAATATGGTAATATTTAGTTATAATGGTCAAATAAGTTGTTAGGATAAAGGAATATTCTTTATTCTTTTGGCTCATCTACTTCTCTTAGTTGTTGATCTTATCCATATCAGATAAATCATTTGTAACTCTTATTTAAGGAGACTTTTACTCCTTTGTTAATATCGAATATCTTGGTAATCATTCTCTGTGTCATTACTTTTCATAATAATAATACGAAACTTCCAGACTCCCACGTCATAATTAATACTGTTCATTTCTGCTAAGTCTGGTAGCAACTACAAGCATGCATGCAAAATTATGTGATAGGAATATGAACATAATTTTCAATTCTAGCAACATTAAGGTACTGTGCCCTACATTTCATAAAAGTAAGAAACTTAATTAAATGTCAAATGCTTAGGAATCAAACTCAATCATTGTGGCACTTCAGGTGCTTGTGCTTTGTTTGCTAGACTTTTTCATTTGAATTGAATCAAAAACCATTGCAAATTTGGAACATGTAGATGTTAATATTATAGTGGCAAAAGAGAGCATAATAGAACTTGTGAAGATGACAGAATGCAATCTTCATGTCTATAATTAACCAAACCCCTTAAAATGGAAAACTTGCAACTGCCACCTCTTCCCTATTTGATATAATACTACAACCTAACAAGCTCATATTTTGAGAACGATTTAACCTACCTCATCAGCAGTCAAAAGGAGAACATCACTCATGCGTAAAATCCTTCTGAGTGTCTGTTGTTGCTCAGGAGTCCCATGAAGAAGGGACTTGTTACGTGGTCCTGGATCAAAAAAGATCGCAGTCCCTGCAACCCTTGCACATTCAAGCATAGAAACAATTAAACCAGGGGAAATCTCATCAAAAAGAAATCCGTTGCAGAACAGAACCTTGGACTGCTTAATCACTCCCTCTGCTTTTGCAGATAATTTACTGATCCATTTAAAAGCAGGCTCCTTGTTGAAATCAAATCGACTGCAAGAAAAAGAATAACAAAAACTTTAGAGAAAAAGAAAAGATGAAAATATCCCATGAAAGGAAAAAAAAGTGCATTGCATCCATAAATCAGTCAGTAATTTCATTCTCGTTTTTCCATTTTTCAGACATATTCGGAAGAAATAAATGCAAGAAAATTACAATTTTCTAAGCCAGTAAAACTATAACAAATGAAAAGCCTCAAGATAAAAGACAGCATTATTAAAAGCTGAACGGTACGAATATAAGTATCAAATAAAGCAAAAATGTTCGAATACAATTAAATAAATGAAAGAATCATATCTACTGATCCATGCCAGGGCATATATCTGGGACAGCAAAACATTTCCCCTGATTTTGGGATCATGAAGGGGATAGCTGGGTTATAGAGAATAATACACACAAATAGATATAGCACACACACACACCCAGACCGAGTGCACGCAGTAAAATTAAATAAAAATATATATTTTAATAATTTCCATTTGCATAATTATAAAGAAATGAAATTCAAATAACACCCTTAACGAGCAAGTTTGAACACTGAAAACCAAAATCAATCTCTCGTATAACAATTAAAATCAGTTAATACAAATATAGCAATTTTATTCTGCTATTAGCCATGACAAGTCACAAAATGCTTGGCTGCAACATTAAGCATCACCCTCGATAATCAGAGATGCCATTCGATGCATATCCCGTGATTCCCAAAAGCTCATCATCTACATTGGACTCTAAATCAGCTATCTCCTCCTACAAGGCCCCAACCAATTGTGGATGTCCCTATTGGTCTTCATCAACCTGTATCAACTCATAGAATTCCACTTTCCTTGTACTTGTGCATCTTCAATTTATGAGGTGCAAGGCACTGTGTTCAACACATAGCTTCTACAGTGTCCTAGAAGTAAGCATGTTCCTCTTGATAGAGTGGAAAAACCATGTGGAAATATTCCTTGGTTGAAAAAATAACAACCTATGAAAAGTGAATAGCAAGCACATCTAGCATCATCAGGCCGCCCTCATCTAGCCACTACCATCCTTTTGAATCATACAATAAAGTGAGTCAACCCTCCCTCATCATGTTGTAGTTTGTAAGACAATTGAATGTATTCCACGCAACCTAAATGCACAAAGCCTCCTCTATACTGTACATATTCGCAAAGAACTTAAATTATACTTTATTTGCCTCCCCATCCTCTATACTGTACATATTCGCGAAGGACTTAAATTATACTTTATTTACCTCCCCATCCTTTATACTGTACATATCATTTAGTTTGTACCACAAAGTTCGCTAAATTTTGCTGCAAAAACTCAAAATTTGCCTAACTTAATAAAAAGGCAACATATCTGTCAAAAATTGCCCAAAAGAATCTTACAGCACACTTTTACAAGCAAACCCTCAATAAACAATATTGCTAAGGTTTTGACTTTTATTGAAGAAAAATGAAATATTCACATGCACTAGGGCTTTTCATTTGTATTTTTTAAACCCATGACTGCCATTGCCAATCCAAAATAGCATTTATTGTGATTTTCTATGGCTTGGGCCCTATACAATATTTGTTATTTGTCATAATCTCAGCCCTCATAAGATTTGTTGTTCTTCACTTCATCTCTAGCCTCTAATGATTATATTTTATAGATGCCTATGTAAACACTGGTGTGCATGCTAGAAAGTGGAACGCTATTGTGTGTTGCCCTTGGCAAATGTCAAATGTCATTGCCATCAATGGCTCTTGCGCCTAATGTTTTCACACACCCACTCTTAATATATTTTAAACTTAGACTTTATCATATTTTTTAACCTTGAATTAAAATTTCAATAATGCTTTTTTATGTTGTATTATTAAAAATTAATTTTATAATGTTTTACAATTTTATCCCATTTTGTTTAATTTATTATTTTTAGTTTTATAAGTATTTTGCTTTTTATATTTACAGATTTTATAAAATTTTAGGAATTTTTTATTAGTTTTTATTATTTTACTTCTAATAGGTTCTAAAATTTATTTACTTAATTCAATTTTGACCTTTAATTTTTATGATATTTCTTGATTAATTTATAATTTTCTATTTAGTTTTTATTAATTAATATCCATTTGTGTTTTTTAAAAATAAATTCTATTATTTCTGGTTGACAAACTTGTTCTAAATATTTTCTTCACCAAAACTTGAACATCAACCTTGTGACATAATCTATAAGTACTTTCACAACATGTGTGGAGCCAACCTCCCTTGTAGTGTCCTTCAAATTCTGAAACTGAAATTATAAAGGCGTTGGGTGTTACAAAGTATAAGAAAGGAAAAAGACATATTGAAATGCCACTTATACTTAAATGTTATATTTCATGTGTATATTCTGGTGAAGAGAAGGAAACTGACCTGAAAAAACAAAAAATGATAATTTTTTGACATGTTTGGGCCTCTTTTTTTAGTCTAGCCGAGTTTTTTAAAGAAACTCGCCGAGTTTTTGCAAAAAACTCGGCGATTACTAAGCGGGTTTTTTGCAAAAACTCGGCAAGTTTTTGTTGCGAGTTAAAGTCATAAAAACTCACAGAGCTCAAAAACTCGCCGAGTTTTTTGAAACTCGCCAAATACTCTGCAAGTGTGCCATCTATGGGGCCCAGAATAATATCCCACCTTCTATCACCAATAGTGGAAATATTGGATGCATCTACGATCTTATTTGAAAGGAGTCACCAATAATTAAAACAACAGTAATCCTAGTATTCCTATGCCAAACTATTAATACTCCATATGAACATTAAGATATCGGCAGATATAAAGTATACGGCAATCATATGATGGAGCGGACTATTAGTGAAAGAAAATTTAATATATTTCTCAGCTCTTATTAAGTTCACCAATAAAATGCAAATCTCCAATTGATACACTCAAAAATACAATAACAATTAAACCCGTCACATATCAATATATCAATCCTTATTTCTGATTCTAATAGGAAACCTCTACAAATTTGTCTCCAATGGAGACTTCACAAGTTTGGCAAATGTAGACTCTGTCACGAATCCACTCACGGGAAGAGCCAGATTTTCATCCAACACTTTTACTAAACTCCTGAAGGTTTTCGTCTCCAGAAAGCATAAAATGCTTATCAAATCCCAAGCATGCCCTTGCTACAACCTGTTGTGACCATTTCACACATCGCCCCATCGCAAATGGGGACCCCCTCTTTTTTTTGCTTGTTTTTCGCTCGTTTTCGCTTTCGTTTTTAGGGTTTTGTTAGTTAGTTAGTTGTCTGGATTTAGGGCCAAGCCTTAGGGTTTTAAATTCTGCCTTTTCAAGCCAAAATCCAGTCGTTTTTGAGAGCTTTTGAGCTTCCTTTTCTAGGATGCAAATTTTGAATGCAATGAATTCGCCAAAATGGTCTAATTTTCAATTGGAATGTTAATGCAGAGCTTAGATTTGTCTAAGTGTTGGATGTCAATGCGAATTTTTTTCCGATTGAATATTTTGACCAAATTTTGACTTTTTTTGATTTTGACCCTGGGCATTGGAATTGGTTTGTTTTCGCCTCGTGAAGTGTTAAAATGTGAAAAATCATGTTATTTTGGCCTGTAGGAGCAAAATCGCTCCTGTCCCTCAGTGAAGGACGGGAGCTCATTTTCAAATATCTCATCATCCCTGCAGAGTCCAGACAAATTTTACGTTTGAAGTGATGGAGAACGACGAGATCTTTCCATTGAATATAAATTGAAGATTTTTATAAGCACAGAAATGCCTCCAGGAGGAAAATCGCTCCTGTCCCTCAGTGAAGGACCGGAGCTACAATTCAAATTTCGCCTTGTCCTTGCAAGATTTCGAAAACTTAATGATTTGAGGACGTCCAAGGGAGGATGCTTTGCCAAATGAATATAATTTGATATGCAAAAACGAAGGAGAATGGCCTATATTGACCAAATCGCTCCTGTCCCTCTCCAAGGGACCAGGGCGAGGTACCTTGTAGCTCTCGTCCCTCTCCCAGGGACCAGAGCGATTTCCTTCATTATGCAAAATCCAGACAAAGGTCAAGGCAAGTTTACGTTCAAAAACAAGGGAAAACATGAGATAAATGCGTTGAATATAAATTGAAGATTTTTGGGACGTCCATAATAGTGTTAAATGCCTAGTTCGCTCCTGTCCCTCAGGAAGGGACCAGAGCGATTTTTGATATAATTGCTTTTTTTGCAAAGTTACAAACAATGTCAAGGCATGAACGAATAGAGTGAAGAAGGACGAGTCCGTTGAATATAAACTTGGAACCTGGCAAAGTGAGATGAAGGCCACAAGGGGAGGATCACTCTTGTCCCTCTCCAAGGGACCAGGGCGATACAATGGTGATGATACTTCCTACGCAAGTTCAAGGTCGTTCCTCCAAAGTTCAAGGTCGACACAAGTCAAGACAAGGTGGCGAGGGACGTTTCAAGGCATTTTCAATCGAACGCAAGCATCAAGGTCGTCGCATTGAAGGGATTTGCACTCTAAGACCCAGGATCGCTCCTGTCCCTCAGGAAGGGACCAGAGCGATATTTCCATTAAGTCATCGATTTCAAAAGACAAGCAAGTGTTAAGCTACCAAGAGGATCGAAAGGACGTCATTACACGCATTGAAGATAATTGCAAGTTGATAAAAACAAGAACAAGCTCACAATGTTGAACTTCGCTCCTGTCCCTCAGGAAGGGACCAGAGCGATATTGAGTGTATTGATCAATTCATGCAAAATTACGTTGAGTCAAAGTTTTTTCAAGGTCACACGAGGTTCAAGACATCTTTTTAAAAGTGATATTCAAGGGTTTTTAACGTCCAAATGTTATTAATCAAGCTAAGGAGTCTATATCGCTCTTGTCCTTTGGACAAGGACCAAGGCGATTATTGCAAAAACACTCATACTCCTTCAAAGGCAAGTCAAGGCGAGGATGGACGAGGTAAAAAGACATTATTTCGAAGACGATAAACAATGAACCATGGTCAAATGTTACCAACTTGAGCTCAAAACGGAGAAAAGACATGGATCGCTCCTGTCCCTCTCCAAGGGACAAGGGCGATGTTAGGCAAAACACATGATATTCTTTGAAAATCACGTTAAGACAAGGACGCACAAGGTTTTAAATGGCATTTGGAAGATGATACAAGGAAAGGATCGTATCAAAATGGAGAATTTCAAGCAAAAACCTTAGGATCGCTCCTGTCCCTCTCCAAGGGACCAGGGCGATAATGGTCATGAGATGCACTTGTTCGCACAAGAAAGAAATTCAAGCTTGAAGGACCCAACAAACATCGCAAAATCAACGTGGAGATGAGGACCTTGGACGTAAAAATTGCAAGAGTCATGACAAAGTTGATGGATCGCTCCTGTCCCTCAGCCAGGGACCAGGGCGATGAGGTACGTATCTTCCCACTTTTTCATTTTTGGGCGCTAAACAAACATTTTTGAATTTATTTAAATGCTAAAATTCGATAAGTTTTGAAAATTCAATTAAATGGCATTTAAATATTGCGCTTGATATTAATTAAATTATTTTGCCTTGTAAAAAATCGAAATTCCCATTTAAAAAACGCCAGGCATTAATAGTTAATTATTTAATTAATATAAAAATCGATTTGAGCGCCCAATTAGGCAAGTCGGCCTTGTTATTTTATTGCAAATCATTTAAAAAATGGTTTTATTTTGTCAAGTCGGCCTAAGGGGTGAAAGGATGAGCGCGCTATAAAAGGGGAGTGAGAGATTTCATTTTCACACAATCATTTTGTTTTTTATCCTTCATGCGAATTGAGGAAAGCAAAGGTGGTGCGAAGTGTGCTTGAAGGGTGGAGTGCGAATTGCGTTGAAGACCAAAGGTGGTGCGAGTTTCATTCATCCAAGGGTGGCGCTTAGTTATCAAAAGGTTGTGCGAACTTGAGGATCCATTTAAGACCAAAGGTGGTGCGAGTTTCATTCATCCAAGGGTGGCGCTTAGTTATCAAAAGGTTGTGCGAACTTGAGGATCCATTTAAGACCACGTCAAAGGCGATAATTGAAGATCACGTTCTCTCCAGAGGTGGCGAAGTCAATTTTGAGGAGATCATATTGAAGATTATTTTATACCTCAATTTTTGCCTAAGCGAATTTCGTTTTTGCATTTTAGAGTTAGCTCTCTATCGAGGTATGGCGATTTAATTATTATTGTTTTATTCATTCATCGTCATATTTCAAATTTTGAAATTTTGAAATTTTGAATCTCTTAGCTCAATCGTTGTTTTTTAGGAAATGATAACTCTAGAGACTTATCATGAGGTTTCCTAAAAACTTTTCTCTCTTATTTACGCTATTTATTGCAAAATCTATTTCTTATAATGAAATGTTGTGTAGGTATGGCGACCCCAAAGGCGGGAGCATCCACCAGCCGCTCGGCTCTCATGAAAGAAGATCAGAAGACCGAAGAAGTGGAGACCAAGATCGTGTCAAAGTGGAGCAACATTGGAGATACAAACTTGGGGAACTTTAGCACGAAGAAGTTCCGAGAGGTCCCTTACATCGGCAAGCCATCACCTGTCGCCCGGAGAATAATAGAGAGTGGCATCATTAAGGCGGCCGGTTTTCCTCCAGCTATTCAGTGCCACGAGTTGATGATCGAGTGTGCCCGTCATTACAATCCACAGTCCAGGACAATTGTGTCCAACGAGGGAAACACTTTGGCGTACCTTTCAGAGGAAGCCATAAGTGAAGCCTTCCATCTTCCAGAGCACAGGGACATGATATATAAGAGCATTGAAGGAGCCAGATCAGTGTACGATGATGATCCAGATGCTTGCCTAAGCATAATCAACAAGAACTGGCTACTTAAGAGTCGTCCCCGTCTGAGCAAAGTACCGAACACACCACACAGGATTGATTTCCAAGAGGAATACAGAGATTTGATTACCATGCTCAACAGAATTACATGAGCACCTCATGCCTTCTATTTTGAGAAATGGATGTTTTACTTCATCCAGGTGATTGTTCAAGGAAAGGGTACGATACATTGGGCTAGGATAATTAGCCATTGCTTAGACGTACAGTTGAGGAGACTCAGGGCTACTAAGTCCTTCCACATGAGTTCATACGTCATCTATGCCTTAATCAGGAGCGTTGAGTACGCAGGACTACCTCACAGAGGAGTGATTGGAAGAGGACCCGGCGAGGTCAGAGCTTGTGAATCCTATACCTACTTGCATCATCCACCAGGGAAGAACTACAAATTAGTCAATGATACTTTCACGATGAACATCACAAGGACGTTGCAAGGAGGGATTCACAACAGATTATCTCAGGATGCCCAGGAATTCATCAAGAGGTACGGTGCTTGGTTCATTCAGTTTCCCAAGTTCACTTACATTAGAGTGCATGGATGTCCTTTACCTCCATACATGTTGCCGAGGTACCCGACAGATAGAATTGTGTTACTTGAAGTAACAAGGCAGTTGGCAGCATATGTGAAGGCATTCAGACACAGACATCAGAATGGAGTTCAGGTACCTATTATTTTGGGTAATTCAGTTGAGGTATGTCCCAATGTCTCAGCCATGGATGACGCAGAGAAGGAGTTAGCCTTGTATCCTTTTTCATCTTTTGCTTGGAGGAATAGTTTTGATCCACATGGACATTTAGAGGAGACGGTCGGTAGAAGATTTAGACATGAGCACCAGATTGAAGATTTTATGATGAATCTCCTAGATGATCTCGAAGTGAAACGAAGGATACATTCTAGATTGCCTTTGGATTTCATCAGGAAATGTAAGATTTACAGAGTGGCCGACCAAGCTCAGGACAACGGCAGGCACGTCCAATCTTCATATGATAGAGAAAGCAAAACAATAAGTTTGAATTGGAATGAGCCCGAGGCCGTGGATTTAGATGATTTGATGGCACCAGTCTTGTCTTGTACTCGCAGATGGGTAGACGTTCAGCATCAGAAGTTGAGAGAACAAGGCATAGCTATGTCTTTTACTTTGGAAGAAAAACCAGCTGAAGGTGGAGCCAGTGTTAGTGAAGGCAATCCTAATCCTAGGAATTCAGGTGAAGGTAACCTTCGATGTGCCAGTGAGGGCAATCTCCATTCAAGAGGTTCGAAGAGAAAGGAAAGATCAGAAAAGAAAGAGTCTTCCAAGAAAAAGCAAGGTGCCAACAAAGATCAAACACCAGGTACTTCTTCCAGACCAGAGGATAGAACAGTTCGAGTGGAAGAGTCCATGGAATCGATGGTACAGAATGACAGACAGGAGGAAGGACAGGCACAGCATGTTTCATCCGATGGATCTCTCCAAGACTATGATTTAGAAGAGGATAACGAAGTAACATCTCCTCCCAGACAAGAAGAAATAGTACATAAAGAAATTCAAGTTCAAGAGACAAGATCGAATATCCCAGATTGGTTGAAGGAAAGATTGACTAAGGTGATCGTAATTGAGGACGAGGACAGTGCAATTGATTTAGAGAGCCTCGTGGGACGTTCACATATGACAACAGAGAAGAAGAAGGCTACAAAGATGTCCAAGATGATTCGAGATGAGACTGGATCTAGAAAACTGCAGATAGCTACACCGGCAGCAGACAAATATGAGGGTGAGATCCTAGCAGAAGACTATCATATACAGACTATTGAGTTAGGACCATCCACAGCAGAGCAGACTTTAGATGATGCCACCGACACATTTGAGGCATTGAAGGACAAGCTTAGAGAAGAAGTGGAAAAGAATAGAAAGCTTGAGAAAGAGGTCGGTGCATGGAGGACATATTTCAGTCATATCAATGAACCTTTGGGACGTCAGGATCCAGTTAGATCACCAGTGCAGGCATTGCCCCTTCAATCGATCAATGAAGCAGAAAGATTCAGGAACCTGGTCCAGCGTACATGTAGTTGGATGGATAGATCTCACACGGTGGCCATTGAGTTTGTTACAAGGATGTCGAAGATCACCCATCAGGCTATCCAAGTTCTTGAGATTATTCACAGATTGATGGCAACAGTAGCTGCATTTGCCCATACCAAGGACGTTGTCATCCCTGTCTTGAAAGTTATAAGACACACATCCAGAAGAATTTTAGCGCAGGAGAGGGTCTTAGAGGGTGATTCTCACAGTTTGTTTCAGTGGTCAACCTTACTCCATATAAAGAGTGTTCTCTTCGAGGACATCAGTGTTAGATGTGGTCAAGTTGAGGAGGTGATCAATCCGATCCAGGATAGAGTATTTGAGGTACTTCGTACCATTCTTGGCAGAAGGATCGAGGTCGAGACAGATGTGGATTTACAAGAATTTGAGGATAGAATCACGATCATCTTTCGCAAGGACGCAGATGTTACAGATGAGCAGTATGATCAAATGTATGCCACCATGCTCCTGATTGATAGAACGAAGGAACTTGAACCTACTTGGGACGCAGCTCTTCTAGATGCATTTGATCAGGTTATCCACTTAGAAGAGAGTATCAAGAATCTTCCCGAGATTCCAAACACAGAAATCGAAGGAATCGTGACAAAATTCATTGCATATGCTAAGAAAGAGAATTGGAAAGGGAATAAGATTCTAGATGAAAGGTTGTTACAGATGACATGACATCTTATTTCTCATTGGTTGATACCTCCTAGATTTTTGTGCCAAATTTAATATTTGGCTATGTATTTAATGTTGTTCAGTAAAAAGGAGGTCATTTGTAACAAACCCTAATTAGGGTTTAGGTGTCATGATCTTGTCCATTGATTTATTTTCAATCTGGACCTTTCATTGTAACTGGGGATGCTATTTATACCCCCATTTTTCATTTCATTTGGTAATAGTGAATAGTGTAAGAGATAATAGTTGATGTAATAGAAGAGAGATTAGAGTTAGAAGCAATTTTTATTTTGTAGCAAGATTGAGTCTTGAAGAGAGAAATTCAAGCAATTGTTGTATATGATGACTTGGAAATCAATAAAATATTGAAGTTATGGTGTTTTGTTGCAAATTACTTAAGTTATCTTCATGGTTGTTGGATGTACTTGAATCACGCTCAATCAAAGTAGTTTGTTAATTTGAAAGACTAAGTGTGAGATTTGATATTTGGTGGGATTCGCAATCCAAACCACTAGCTTCTTGCTGATTGTAGGAACACCTTGCGTGGTCAACTGGAAAACATTTTGAGTCCTTAACCTTCAAGCATTCTCGTATCTAGGATATGTACCTTCGTAGTAGTGTCCTTGGTCTTTGATGCATTGAACACCATTATTACCTTAGAAGATCGCACTAATTTCAATTGAGTTGTTATCTTATGGCAAAATTGAAGTTGGTTGAGTCTTGCCAAATCTCATTCATGCTAAGTCGTTCATAGGGTTAGGCTAGATTAGACTTCCTTAAACCCTGTCCTTTGCCATTTTTTGAAAGTTCCTTTTTAGTTTAGTAGAATCTTCGAGCCTTTGGAATCCGTAAGACGCCTTGGAGGAAACAGCAAATCACATCATACCACTAAAAAAGCTTGTCCACACGTGGAGACCCCACTAAAAGAACCTTGGAGTCCATCTAACTGATCCTTTTTGCAGATCTTCAGCAGTTAGAGACTATTTTCTCAAGAGAGGATAAGATGCCTGTCGGTATTTTATTCTGTGTATGATTGTGTACAAAATACACGTCAACACAACCCTAGGACCTTATAAAGCCCTCCACGAAACATCTAGAAGATCAAGCCAACTGAAAAACTTTATTAAATAAAGTGACCTTATAATAATATTTAATTATTTTATTGTTATTTAATTAAATTAAATTAATATTAAATCATCGAATGAATATTTTTTTTATATTTTGATAACTTAATAAAAATCAATTTAATTAAATGACACTTAAAAATTGGGGAAATTATAGTACTCTCGGCCCAAACATTGCTTGTCCTCAAGCAATTCTCTGCTGCACCACCAAGATCCCAAACTAGCCATATGAAAAATATTACATCATTCCGCTGCTCCACTCTGACGCAACCAATAATGCCGAATTCTGCAGCTCTAATATCCTGAAGCATTCCCACTATCAAGCTGATTGATGGATCTCAAATCATCACAGTCATGCCAAGGAAAACTAGAAGGGCAAAAGTCCCTTATCATGTCACCAATGCCCAATGTCCATCCAAGTTTGTATGAGTTCCTAACGATGGGATCAATGATCATCCTAAGTGCATAATCACTCGTGATAATATACCAAGTGCTGCTGTTATAAATGAGGACAGCATCTATTCGACTTAGAATCTCACACCAAGTGAAGCAATAAGTACCTCCAATGACGATGGAAGATAGGAGTTAAGCAATAAGCCAACCTTCAATAAGAGGAAGATGATACAATCCTTTCCAACTCCTCCAATCAGCTGATGTCCCTGAAATCTTTGTGTTGTCATCTTGCCATGTATCAAGGCTCCGTTGAGACTTATCCACTCCAAGTAAATGCCACACAACATGAAGTACATTGATTATGCATACTTCATACCCTGAAAATTGAGCAACTTCACACTCCAATAGTGTCTCATGAGGTGGAAGAGTAACAATAGCTTCTCCAAGAGTGTCTACATGATTAAACAAAGCTGAATCACTAATGGTCCCATCCATTTTCACTCCTTTATAAGCTGGCCCAAAAAAAGTACGCTCTACCATGAAAGCCTCTAGGAGAGATAACTCCTCAAACTCTCCACGAATGACCAAAGGTCCAACCAAGAAATTTGTGCCTCCCTCCACAAATGTAGATATAACACTAGTGGCTGATCCACCAAGTGCGTGCTCAGCTATTCCATCCTCCTCTATGATTTGGGCCTTCAATGGATTCTCTAAAAGACGAAACTCATGAACCTTATAATGTGTAGAAATAAAAAAATTTGAACCATATCTCTTCCCATGTCCACACAAATTTGAATGATCCTCTTGTAAGTAGTGTCTTGCTTGGGCAGTCAGCCACTTGGCCTTCCTATCTCTTTGTAGCCATCAATCAGATGTACTTTGTGACTTCTTAACATCCTCCAATGTATGATGCACAAAATCAGAACCTTTGTGAGTTGAATCTTCAATACATTCCTTGCACAAAATTTGATTGCCCATATTGGGAGACTCCTCAATACCGTCATCCTCATATGAAGTGGCTGTTGTCACATGATTATGCCAAGGTGAGGAACTGTTGTTGTCAAGCGAAAAATCAGAATGGCAGTCATACCTTTCTGTAGTGTCCTCACGAGCCTAAAACACTCCCTCCTTTGTTGAGGGTTCTCCATCAAGCACTGCTCCTAGATATGTCTCTAACTGAAGATCACACCTCCATCCTCTTGGCTATCATGTTCATAGTTGTGCCATTGATTTTTGTTGTCCCAAAGTGTGTACCGCACCAAAAACCATTCTCCTCAAGGTTGTCAACAGTTCCAACTAAAATACTGTTGTCAACAATTGAAAAATCAGAATTTTCCGAATTTAGGGCAGCAACGTGTCCAACCAAGAAGTCATCCTCTCCAAGATGAGATGTCAAAACACAAGGACGTCTATTCCATTCTAAATCAAGAATAATTTTTCTCCCAAGTGCACCACTATCATCTGTTGATGGCCCACAAGGAGTATAAACAATCTTCTCTCCTTTAATCATAGTTTGAGCCTTCATTGCAACTTCTTCACTAAGAGGTTCCTCTTCAACAAAGGCTGATCCAAAAAAAGTATCCAACTGAAAATTGTTGCAAACTAAATCCTCTTCTCTATGAAGATCCTCCATCCCTTCTACAATTTTAGTAATTTCCTCTTCCTTATGTGTGGCTGCATCAATTTTAGTAACTTCTACATTTTCATCTTCTTTTCTTTTTAATGCATTAAAATATATCTCATCAAGCTGAAGGCAATGATCTCTATCCAGAATTAGGTGTATGTAATTTAATTTCATCATAAACAAAACTTCTTTTTGAACCTGTAAAAATGCAAGAGATAGTTCTCCTTGAATCTTCCAACAATAATCTGCCAGCATCTTATGAGTGTCATCAACGTGAGCTAGGACAGCAACAATCATGTCTTTGTTTACCCTCATTTGACCTTCCAAGTGATGTGACTCTTGAAGACTAAAATTTTCAAACAAATGTTCTGACTTGCCTTCATAATCATGCCATTCAAAAGCAGCTTCCTTCATAAAATGTCTATCACCACAACAGTAAGTAGAATCATTTACCTCATGCTCTTCTTCAACTGCTGATGCAAAATCAGACTGTGAGAAGTCTGAATTTCATCTTTAACTTTATACTTATCAATCCATTTGAGTGTTACATCCCACTTGTGCCATACTTGATTTTGTGCAGTATTTACGCCTTGATACATGTTAACCCTAGTGCATTTTTGATATACTTGTATGATGAATAATGTGCCTAGTTTTTTGCTTTAAATGATGAATTTGTTCAGATAATTATGCATATGTGAATGATGATAATTATGCTTTCTATGATGATTTGCTGTACTTTGATTGATTAAATTGATGAAATTGCAGTTAACAATATGATATCATGTTTCACTTCTGTCATGAATTATTAATTGTCAGAACTAGACAAGATTGGATCTAACCAATTTCTGTGGGCCAAGTGTGTGCAGGAGACCGTCGTCCTCCACGAAAGGAGGGAAAGTATCATCAGGGCGGGAGGTGAAAGGAAGGAAAGGACTCAATGCCATTTCAAACCCCTAACCTAAGCCAAGTAAACCTATGTTGATCTTGTCAAACCTTGTTAGCCAGTGCGCTAGGTAACTTGGTAGATCAGTGCAAAGAATTTAGGGTTTATAACCCTAGGGTTTGTCGCTTCTCGAGATAATTATTAATTATTTCATTAATTATCAATCAAGTTGGTTGGGACTAATGTTACTTTTATTATATAAATATATATATTTATGTATATGTATATATATGTTACATATATATCCTATACGAGTACCTGGGTACGAGAGTACGTATACATGATCATATACGTACTACTGCAGTTAGGTATTCGTAGGGAGTATAGGTTGCCTATATATAGATATACATAAATATGTATATTTAATCAATTTATAACTTGTATGGCAATGTTTATTTTTAATTAAATAAATTATCATTTGTCAACTTCTATTGGCAACTCTACAATTTAGTAATAAAATGAGAGGGGTAAACATATAATTAACCTCTCCTAAAAATAAAAATAAAAAAAAATTACTAGTCGAATTGGCTTGGTATGCATTTTAATAAATCTTACTTTATCGCCACCTTACTTAATGAATATCGAGCATAAAGAAGGTTAAAAAAAAAATAATTAAAGTAGAAAGGGAATTAAACTATTATGTCGCCATGCTAAATACATGAGATATCGGGCATTTGAAAGAATAAAACAAAAAAGTTAAGGAAAAAACACCTCATTATTTTCGACAAAGAGAAAATATTTTTCACGAGAGAGCTTCTTCAGGAAGCCTAGAAAGTGCAAAACGCGTGAGGGCTGCAATCACGTGAATCCTGAAGCTGAATTGTGAATCCACATGGTATTAGGGCGTGGCAATGAGGAAAAACGTTTTGGCAAATACATAAGCGAAAAAGGAATGGAAAAGGATTCATTCTTTCTTCATTTTTCATCTTGGATGGCAAGAACTATTGAGACATGGACCAGCTAGGACTCGAACCTAGGACCTTCCATATGCTGCTGGAGTGCTCTACCACTGAGCTACTAGCCCCTCTTGGACCATTCCATCGTCGGTCCAGGTGTGGCTTATTTCCAACACCAACACCCCCCCTTAAGCCACACCTCTCGTGTGTTTGGGGCTTCTAGCCTAGACCTGGCTCTGATACCATGTTGAGACATGGACCAGCTAGGACTCGAACCTAGGACCTTCCATATGCTGTTGGAGTGCTCTACCACTGAGCTACTGGCCCCTTTTGGACCAGTCCATCGTCGGTCCGGGTGTGGCTGATTTCCAACACCAACAAGAACAAGGGTTTGGCTCTGCGAATTCTCTTTTCTGCTATGCGTTTCCAGGACCAAGGGTTGGGCAAGAACTTGGTTGCAGGAATACATTCCAAGAGCTTATTTTCCTTCTTTCACAGGTCATGTATTATTACTAACCTGGGATTATGGGTTACATCTCTCCATTTCTCATTTAGTCTGAAATTAATGTTATGGGAACGGAAAGAAAGGAAATACTAAGCTATATGTTTCAAATTATTTCAAATTATGGATGGATTTTCTTTTAAAAAAGAAATGGGGAAAAACTTCTAAAAACCCCATGGCAGATTTTGCTAATTTCTAAGTGTGCTCAGTCTGGAGCAAGTGTAGAGAATCCTTTGTTTATTTAAAAAAAAAAAGAAGTTAAAACTGCTGTAATTTCAAAAAAAAAGATATACGTCTATACTTGCCGTGGAATGAAAGGTTATTTTTATACATATTTTCTGTATATATATATATATATATATATATATATATATATATATATATATATATATATATATATATATATATATATATATGAGACATTCTGCTATATGGGACAGCAGTGCTGTATCTGTGCATCCAATATTTTAAAAAAAAAACAGGGGTTTAGAATAAACTGGTAGAGATAAACCAGCTGGAATAATATTATAACAACAGTACTTTATACTTTTAGACTGAAACATTTCAATTAAACCTGGAAAACCTGCTAGATTTGTTCCTTATATATATTTCAGATTTGCAGAAACCTTATGTTGGATAAGGCTCTAATAGTTTGCAACTATAAGAGAATTGGATATTATGTACTGCTGTAACTAGGCTGTTAGTTTCTTTGAACAGCAAAACCCTGTTTCCTTCATAAAAAATTGTGAGCAAATTATCGTTAATGGAGTTCTTTAATAGAACTCCTAACTCTTCATTACTTCAATGATGGGTTAGAGTATTAGCCTCTTGAAGGGAGCAGTCCATTCTTTTTCTGTTATAAAGAGAAAGAGGGGGCGGTGGGGGGGGCTGTTAACTTGCATCACTGCTTTCTTACAAACTAAGCGAATAAGGGTGTATGTAGTGTTATATACATACTTACATACATATACCACATGTATAAGTACTTGCATATACATGGCTGTGTGTGTGTGTAAGCATGGAAGTGTAATACTACATACCGGTATATTTATAATATACAGATTGAATTCTTAAACTGCGAAATAAACTGAAAACAATTATAACCGCAGTGTCCCTCAGTTTAGAATCGGAAACTTGCATAGTCTCATGTTTAGAAGACTGTTGACACCTTAATCAAAATTCCTCAGTTTTGCTTAAACCTAAACAAACCGATCAGCAAAGTCAAATACACTATCTAATTGAGATTACCCTCCTGGTTATTAAACTAACCTATACCCTAGCCTAGGAAGGCAGTGGGTAGAAGAGCACTGTGTACATGATGCAGTTAGCATCACTATTGGGAGTTCATTCTCAAGAGGCCCGGACAATAGAGACATGTCCGGCAAAATATTTTCCATACTTAGGAATTGTACGTACAATTGGCAGCTCTTATGCCCCCTAACTTCCCAAGCCAGGGATTCAGTTGATACATTTTAAAACATTGCAGTTAGAATGAGGAAGAAATTAATGATAACACTTAGAATACTAAAACTGTATCCATTGAACGCTAATACAAAAGTTGGGCCTTAGTTCCCCTTTTGAGTTCAGTTGAACTCCTAAAACCTAGACTTATTGCGGAGAAGGGTGAGATCATTGACAACACGTTAATTCGTGCTTACAGTGTAAAACCTTGGCCAAGGTGGTGTTGCATAATCCATGCACTCGTCCGATCTTTAGCACCAGATACACCCCTAGTCAGAGCGTCATACTAGTAGGGAGTTACCCTTAGTGTATGACCGACTAAGAGTGTAGGTCCTAACACGAAGTCTCATATGGCATTGAGTTCTCTTTTTTCCTTTACCTCCCTGCGAAGGGCCGGGCCAATCCAGATGGATATGGCACGGGGGACTAGATAGTTCGTGGTTGGGCGGAAAAGCGCCCTAATGATACTTTCCCTTCTCACCAATATCATGACAGAGTTTGAAATTCAGAATTTAGCATCAGTTGAAAAGTACTCTCTAAACCCTATCTCTCTTTAATTTCATGCAAAGTTATTTATTTCTTAATTTTACATGTATGCTTAAATTTAGTTCAACGTAATTAATCTTTCAGTTCCTGTTATTCTTGTTCCTGTTTTAAAAAAAAAAATTTAAAATCCTACTTGCTATGTTATGTTAACGGCTATAATTGCAACAGTTAGATTATTTGAATTGATATCTCTTTTAAATTTCTAGTATGTTACATTGAGTGTCCTCAATGCAAGGTTTTGTTGTAACGTATTCACACATCGCCCCATTGCAAATGGGGACCCCTACTTTCTGCTTTCTAGGGTTTGTTTTTTTAGGTCTTTTAGGTTCTTGTCTATTAGCCTTTGCACTTTGAGAGTTGTGAGAGGGATCATTAAGATAGCAGGCTCTGCTTGAGCTAGGGTGAGTCAGTAGATGGTCTAGGTTAGGGTTTTTTTGAAAGCCTTCCCTAGGTCAAGTTTTGCTCTTATTTCTAGGTGTGACTAGCCTGAGTTTGAAGAGGTCAGTGAAGTTTTGTGAGTGTCATCTTTGAGAGTTTAAGATTGGTCCAATAGGTGAAAGATGAAGCCTTAGGTATGATTTGGTGTGAAGATGACTTATTTATCCTCTGGGAACGCCTTGTGCAAGGCCAGACTTGGTGAGATAAGCAAGAAAGGTCAAGAAACTTGGCTAATCAGGAATTTCGCTTCTGACCCTTCCAAAGGGTCCAGAGCGAAATTTCACAAGGGACCTAAGATTTGACCTAAGTCAGTGAGTGGTTGAGCAAATTTGCAAAGATATGAAAGGAAATGCATCAAAGGGTTGAGTCTAGGGCGAAGTCAAGTCAAATTCAAGGTAAATTGAGCCAAGAAGAGGAATTTCTCTCTAACCCTTCCAAAGGGTCCAAAGCGAATTCCTCTATAAGACACTCCACCTTGACCCAAACTAGGAACTAGCTCATTCCCAGGCATTAGTGAAGGCAAAACACTCATTTGGATGAGGAAATGTGGGAAATGAAGTCAAAATTTGAGCTCAAGGAGGAATTTTGCTCCTGACCCTTCCAAAGGGTCCAGAGTGAAATACATATAATGTTGATATTAATTAGGGAAAGGGCGGATTCAAATTGCCTTAGGCAACATTGGAATCCGCCCAAATAAGGTCTGGCCCCTCTTCCCTCTAACGTGGCCCTATCACCCACACTATAACAAATAAACACTCAGCGCACTATCCAATAGGGCCAACCCTATTAACAAGGCAGATAAAAGGAAATAATTGAAAGTTTAATTATTGAAAAGCTGACCCAGTTAAGGAGTTCGCTCCATATAAATAAAAGATCAAGATTCATTTGTTAATCAATCAATTCAATCTGCTTCCTCATGCGAAACCTACATGCCTAATGCGAACTCCAAGAAATCACAAGAGATTTGCACTTAAAGCAATCTGCATATTGAACGTGGTGCGAAATACATGATAGCTACAGCAACATACATATATTGGAGGTGCGAAATCATGACAGCAACAGCAACATACATCTGCCATTAGAAGGAGGTGCGAAATCCATCACAAGGAATCAGTGAACTTCTTAAAGGTCTGCAATTAAAGCAATCTGCATATTGAACGTGGTGCGAAATACATGATAGCTACAGCAACATACATATATAGGAGGTGCAAAATCATGACAGCAACAGCAACATACATCTGCCATTAGAAGGAGGTGCGAAATCCACCACAAGGAATCAGTGAACTTCTTAAAGGTCTGCAATTTAGGTTAAGACAACATCAGCATCCATCTCCCACATAATAGCAAGTAAATGTTGAAGGCAACCACCGTGATCTACCATACCTCCAGTGACAGCAAAATCTGAACCTACAAAGCACATGAGATAAGTGTTATAACTATAATCCATAATCAGATCTGAGGATCTTTTCTGGCTGGGTTTTTCCTCCTCCTAGGAGGTTTTCCCAGGGTAATTGTGTCTTGTCTCAATTTCTTTATTTTCTTTGCTGTGTTAAATCTGAAACTATAAATCTCTAAATCTAATGAATCTAATTAGTAAATAAATTCTGATTTTCTGAGTCTTAGTTAATCTAAAAGTGTTAAAATTAACATCGTATCAGAGCTATAGGCTAGATCAACTTTCAGATTCAGAATTCAGTACTCCTTTATTTTAAGATTGTTGTCTCATTTTCAGGTTAGGTCAATGGGGCTGAAAGTTGAAGATAGGCTTGATGGGAATCTAAACTTTACTGCATGGAAAGTTCGAATCAAGTTGGCTCTAGAGGAAGAAGATCTTCTCCAATTCATAGAAGCAAAAGAGCTAACTGAACCTACGGATGCAACCAAGCTAAAACAATTCATAAAGGATGTTGTCAAAGCCAAGAAGATTCTCATTGATTCAGTCAAAGACCACCTAGTCACCTCTATTGTCTCATTTACCACTGCAAGGGAAATGTTCAGCCATTTACAAGGTACATATGAAATTAACAATCTTAGTAGGGCAATTACTTTAAGACAACAACTAAATATCAAAATGGCAAAAGAAGATTCTATTATTTCCTACTTTATGAGAATTTCAGAACTAAAGAATCAGCTAAGTTTAATTGGCCATAACATGGAAGATAAAGACCTTGTCATGATTGCCCTAAATGGTCTACCTCACTCATGGGAGTCATTTATCCAAACCATAAGTGGTAGGACTGAGTTACCCACCCTTGATCGCCTTAAAAATGACTGTATCCAAGAAGAGTCTCGCCTCATCACAAGAGTACAAACCAAAAGTCCCCATATAGATGATCGTCACATGCTTGCAGCACAATGCAAGAAAGGGGGAAATTGGAAGAAACCTTATCCTAAAAGAAATAGAGAATTCAGACCATTTAGTTCCCAGCACCCTTGGAAGAATCCAAGAGATACGTCGCGTGTCCGTTGCTTTAGATGTGACAAATTTGGTCACTATGCTAAAGAATGTCAGCATAACCCTAACCAAAGTGAAGCCAACCAAAATGAAGTATCAGAACAAAATGATGATTTTTTATTCATCTCCGCTCTGTCTAGCAGTGTTCCTTCAGATAGCAATACTTGGTTGATTGACAGTGGTGCCTCCAGACACATCACTGGGTATTGTGATCACCTTTCAGACTTAGTAGAAAAGGATACCAACCTTCATGTAGTAATTGGTGATGACGCTCGTTATTCGGTAAGAGGTTCTGGCTCTACCTCTCTAAATTTAGTTTCTGGTATTTCCTTGCACCTCAGTGATATCTTGTTTGTTCCTGGAATTAAAAGAAACCTAATTTCCATTTTTGCTCTAGAATATAAAGGTTATCAAATTGCATTTTCTGATGGAAAAGTTCTTGCATGGCCTAAGAAATCTAGTTTTAAATCTACTCGCATAATTGGTCGTAGATATGATAGTCTTTATAAACTCTCTACTAACCCTATTCAAGCACTCATTAATAAGGTTCCTGAATCCTGTGAGTTATGGCATAGAAGGCTTGGACACTTGCATTATCAAGATCTTCCATCCCTTGAAAAGTTAGTCAAACGTATGCCTAAACTCAGTCAAATCCATGATAACACTTGTAAAGGTTGTGCTATAGGTAAAAATGTTAAAAGTCCATTTCATAAAAGTGAAAATAGAGCTAAAGACAAACTAGAACTTGTTCACTCTGATTTATGTGGTCCTATGTCTATAGCTTCTCCTAGTGGATTTCCTTATTATGTAATCTTCATAGATGATTTCTCTAGGAAAACTTGGATCTACTTCTTGAAATCTAAAGAATCCGATGAAGTCCTAAGTAAATTCAAAGAGTTCAAAGCATTAACTGAAAACTCCTCTGGTAAAAGAATTAAATGTTTAAGATCTGACAATGGAGGTGAGTACACCTTCGGTAGCTTTTATGATTTTTGTGTTGAGTCAAGAATTAAGAGGGAGTTTTGTGTTCCATACAATCCTCAACAAAATGGTGTTGCCGAAAGAAAGAATAGGACTATTGTGGAGGCTGCAAAGGCTATGATTCACGATCAACACTTGCAGACCTCCCTATGGGCAGAGGCCTCCAGAACAGCTGTATATATCCAGAATAGATGCCCTCACCATGTTCTAAAGAACATGACCCCTGAAGAAGCCTTCACAGGATCCAAACCAGACATCAGTCACCTCAGTATCTTTGGATGTCCTATTTATGTTCATGTGCCCAAAGAAAAGCGAACCAAACTGGAACCCTCCGAAAAGAAAGGCATTCTAGTCGGTTACAGTGAATCCTCCAAAGCATTCAGAATATACATCCCAGGTCAAAGGTATGTTGAGGTAAGTAGGGATGTTACATTTGAAGAAGATATTGCTTTTAAGAAATCAAAAGGTTCTTGTGTTATTGATGAAACTAATGACAATCAAGATATAAATGTTGATTCTAACCCTGAGATTCTGAGGGAGCAAGTAGAACCTCCACCTCAAGATGATCATGATGATCCACCAAAGCCCATGAATCCCACTGATATTCCTAGCGACATTGTCGTTACCAAAAAGAGGCCTCTTTGGGTAAGGAACACCATTCAAGAAGCTGAAAGATTTGCTGCTCCTAGTGGCACCTTTCGTCAAACTAAGAGACCTCAGGTATTATCCAACTTCGTTGATTTGATGTGCAATCTCATTGAAACTGAACCTTGCAATGTTGAAGAAGCCTTGATTCATCATGCCTGGAAACTTGCTATGGATGAAGAATATCAGTCAGTCATCAAGAATGATGTGTGGGACATTGTGCCCAAACCCAAAGGTAAATTTGTTGTTTCCTCTAAATGGTTATTTAAAATTAAACATAATACTAATGGTAGTATTGAAAAATATAAGGCTAGATTTGTAGCTCGTGGTTTTTCTCAAAAGGAAGGCATAGACTATGAAGAAACATTTGCTCCTGTTGCTGGATATACCTCTATTAGAACTATAATAGCTATTGTTGTTGCTAGGGGTTGGAAACTACACCAGATGGATGTTAAGACTGCCTTCCTCAATGGTGTCATTGAGGAAAAAGTATATATTGGGCAACCTGAGGGTTATAAGATTCAGGATAGATTAACTCAAGTGTGCAGGTTAAAGAAAGCTCTGTATGGTCTTAAACAGGCTCCTCGTGCTTGGTATGAAAGAATTGATAAATACTTGCTAAGTCTAGGCTTTTGTAAAAATGATGCTGACTCTAACATATACTTTAAGGTAGCCAATGATGAAATGCTAATTCTAGTTCTTTATGTGGATGACTTATTCCTTACTGGTAAAGATGAACTTATTATTAGATGCAAGAAAGAATTAGCTTCAGAATTTGAAATGAAAGACTTAGGTCTAATGCATTATTTTCTAGGTCTAGAAGTATGGCAAAGATCTAACGAAATTTTTCTAGGTCAAGGAAAGTATACTATTGACATTTTGAAAAGATTTAGAATGATGGATTGTAAACCCATGTCTACTCCTATGGAATCTAACTTAAAGAAGTTAAGTGTTTCTGCAGCTAACTCTGAATTTGCAAATCCATCCGAGTACCGGCAGTTGATTGGATCACTGATGTATCTAGTTAGCACTAGACTAGACATGTTTTGCTGTAAATGCTCTCAGCCAGTTCACGAGCATGCCCAAACATGTTCATCTTGTTGCAACCAAGCATATCCTAAGATACTTGTGAGGCACAGTTGGTTTTGGGCTGAAGTATCCACTTAACACTCCAATAACCTTGGAAGGTTATTCAGATGCAAACTGGGTTGGAAGAGTCAAAGACAAGAAAAGCACCTCCGGTATTTGTTTTAGCTTGGGATTCGCAGTAATCTCTTGGGTTTGCAGGAAACAATCTTCAGTGGCATTGAGTACTGCTGAAGCTGAGTATATTGCAACAAGTGTAGCTTCTAGAGAAGCAGTGTGGCTTCGAAAGCTTCTTGCAGGGCTGTTTGGTCAGGCTTGGGATCCTACAGTTATTCACTGTGATAACCAGAGTTGTATTAAGATGTCCATCAACCCAGTGTTTCATGACAAGTCAAAACATGTGGAAACTCACTATCACTTCGTTCGGGACACGGTGCAAAGAGGTGCTATTCAGCTGAAGTATGTCAGCACTGATGAGCAGGTTGCAAATATTCTTACCAAGCCTCTATCCAAAGTGAAGTTTGCGTACTTCAGGGACAGACTTGGTATTATGGAAAATGAAACCCTAATTGAAAGGGAATCTCAATCTCAGTAATACATTGTGTTGTATCAAACCACCCTCTGCGGGCAATGTAAGGTGGTATTGTAAACTTCTCATGGAGAAGTGTAATTAGTAACCATCCTCTGCAGGCAATGTAAGATGGTATTGTAAATGTTAAACCACCCTCTGCGAGCAATGTAAGGTGGTATTGTAAACTTCTCAGGGAGAAGTGTAATTAGTAACCATCCTCTACGGGCAATGTAAGACGGTATTGTAAAATGTTAAACCATCCTCCGCGGGCAATGTAAGATGGCATTGTAAAACTTCTCAGGGAGAAGTGTAATTGTTAAAACCATCCTCTACGGGCAATGTAAGATGTTATTAGTATAATTGATTGACCATCCTCTGCGGGCAATGTAAGATGGTCGAAAAGATCCTCTCCACCCTCTGCGGGCAATGTAAGGTGGATCCAGTCTAGGCTTGTGTGCAAGCTGGAAGATTGTATTATGTAATTCCATTTCTTGCTTGTGTATGCAAGATGGAAGATTATAGTTATGTTCTCCTCCCTAATTAAGAGGGAGTGTTGATCTTAATTACGTAAAGGGCGGATTCAAATTGCCTTAGGCAACATTGGAATCCGCCCAAATAAGGTCTGGCCCCTCTTCCCTCTAACGTGGCCCTATCCCCCACGCTATAACAAATAAACACTCAGCGCACTATCCAATAGGGCCGACCCTATTAACAAGGCAGATAAAAGGAAATAATTAAAAGTTTAATTATTGAAAAGCCGACCTAGTTAAGGAGTTCGCTCCATATAAATAAAAGATCAAGATTCATTGGTTAATCAATCAATTCAATATGCTTCCTCATTCGAAACCTACATGCCTAATGCGAACTCCGAGAAATCACAAGAGATCTGCACTTAAAGCAATCTGCATATTGAAGGTGGTGTGAAATACATGATAGCTACAGCAACATACATATATAAGAGGTGCGAAATCACGACAACAGCAGCAACATACATCTGCCATTAGAAGGAGGTGCGAAATCCATCACAAGGAATCAGTGAACTTCTTAAAGGTCTGCAATTTAGGTTAAGACAACATCAGCATCCATCTCCCACATGATAGCAAGTAAATGTTGAAGGCAGCCACCGTGATCTACCATACCTCCAGTGACAGCAAAATCTGAACCTACAAAGCACATGAGATAAGTGTTGTATTGTTTGCATAACTATAATCCATAATCAGATCTGAGGATCTTTTCTGGCTGGGTTTTTCCTCCTATGAGGTTTTCCCAGGGTAATTGTGTCTTGTCTCTATTTCATTATTTTCTTTGTTGTGTTAAATCTGAAACTATAAATCTCTAAATCTAATGAATATAATTAGTAAATAAATTCTGATTTTCTGAGTCTTAGTTAATCTAAAAGTGTTAAAATTAACATATAAGACCCTATTTCTTCACAAAATCTTGAAGCGAATGCCAATTTCAACTAGATGATGATAGGGGGAGGCCTGAGAAGTTATATCAAAGCCAAGGAAGGGTGAAAAAAGGTGAGAAATGAGCTCAAGGAGGAATTTCGCTCCTGACCCTTCCAAAGGGTCCAGAGCGAAATTCACATAACCTCTATATTGCTCCTTGTTATGGCCAAGTTTTGGACTTCTAAGGCATGGTTGAAATGACTTTGATATGTTCTTGCCTTTGAAAGGTGAATTGAGACGATGGAGTGGTGAAAATTAATCTAAATCTAGAATTTCACTCCTGACCCTTCCAAAGGGTCCACAGCGAAATCCTCAATTTGACCCTCTATTTTGCCTAAAACATTGAAAAGTGAGGATTTTGAGCTAAGTGGATGGCAAATAGACTTGATTGTTGTGAGGAGAGGTGAGTTTGATCAAGTTTGAAGGTGGATCGAATGAAAGAAGTGTGAAATCAACCTAGAGTGTGAATTTCGCTCCTGACCCTTCCAAAGGGTCCAGAGCGAAATTCTCCATAAACCTCATTTTCTTCCTTGTTTAGGCCAACATTTTAGTTCCTTAGGTATATTTGGAAGTGGATTAGCATGTTTTTGCCTTAGGAAGTGATTAAAAGTGAAGGAGTGAAGAATTGTGTCCTAAATCTTGAATTTTGCTCCTGACCCTTCCAAAGGGTCCAGAGCGAAATTCTTGAAAACACCTATTTTCCCTTTAGATGAGGTCAAATCCTTGGTTTCTATGGTGTGGTTGAAAGTGGATTAATTTATATTGGTTTTGCAATGGAGATTGGAGTTCAAGAATGAGAGATCTTGCCTAGAATGTGAATTTTGCTCCTGACCTTTCCAAAGGGTCCAGAGCGAAATTCTCAAAATCTCTTTTCTCTTCAAATTGTCAAGACAAATGTTGATCAAGGTGAATTGAGCTTGAAGATACCCCTAGGCATGCCTTTGAATAGCTTGTGACCACCAAATGTGAAGGAATTGAGCTAAAACTTGAATTTCACTCTTGAACCTTCCAAAGGGTCCAAAGCAAAATTCTCTATAGGTCCTGTCCTTGGCCATGATTTGGACTGAATGTCTCCTTTCAGGCCTTCTTAGGGGTCGAACAAGTGTTGCCTTCATGAGAGAGGGATCCAAAGATGAGAGTCCAGGTAAAAGAAAGTGAGAAGAATAGACCTAAGTGAGAGAAATCGAGCAAATCATGAATTTCGCTCCTGACCCTTCCAAAGGGTCCATAGCGAAATTCTCAAAATCACCTAGTTTGCTCATGATTGAGATAAAGAGATGGATTCCTAGGCCTTGGTGGAGAGAAGGCTAGTGTATGCTTGACTTGGGAGGCATTTTGGAGTATAGAAATGATGGAATTTAGACTTAATCATCTGACCCTTCCAAAGGGTCCAGAGCGAAACTCTTAAAACCTCTATTTTGCTCCCAATTTTGCATCAAGCCTAGTGTTGATTGAGATTAAAAACATCCTTAGACATGCATTTGAGTAAGTTATGGTCGCAAAATGTGAAGAATTTGTCCCAAAATGCAAATTTCCTCCTGACCCTTCGAAAGGGTCCAGAGCGAAATTCCTAGGAGGTCTAATATTTTGCCTAGGTCCTTGAGCAAAACCTATTCCTAGGCAATTTTGGAGGCGAATGACTTGATCTTGGTAAGGTAATGTTGAAAATGAGGTCTGATTGAGCAACTCTGTCAAATTTCGCTCCTGATCCTTCCAAAGGGTCTTGAGCGAATTTTATTAAAGGGTCTGTCCCTGGAGAGGATCTTGAACGAATTTCATTCTAATTCCTTCTTGTAGATGATTTAAGGTAGGAAATGCTATGTTAGAATGAATTTATTATGTGTACTTAATCACCTTTTGGTTTGTTTTGCAAATGGAAGAAAATCAGGCCAGGTCAAGGACCACCTATTCTAAGCCCATCATTATCAAGGACACTTCAAAGGCATGGAGGAGGACACTTCAAGAGCAAATGTTTCCTTCTAACTACATCTAGCTTCATATTTTCAAAAAACTTCCATATGGAACTCTCTTTTAATTCTTAATATAAAATTGTGGTAATCAAGTCTCATGAAGATTGCATAAACTAAGAATCAATCAAGGAAGGCAGCCATAAATCAAAGATGAGAAATGCCAATCTTTTACCTACTTCACTTTTACGAAATGGACCTATAGTACAATCATTATGATCAAGGCATACCTTCAAGTGAAGAAACCAAGCTCCCTCTTAAGCTTTAAGGCATGGTAATTCAAGAAACTCTTGAAGAGAAAATATCCTAATAGAATGAATTAACATGTAAAGTAACTTATCTAGACTTCCACCATTGACAACATGTGTCAAGATTGCTCAAAAGGATATTGCCAGTCTATGATCAACTTCAACCATAGTGTAAAGCTACACAACATTCTAAAATTGTTTTCCATAGTTGAATAACAGAGAGTTAGCTTATATTAGAAAACCAAGGCAAGTGTATGACTTTAAAAAAAACATTTTACAAAATCCATAAGCAAGGTATATAAGCCTAATTGTCTTTCCAGCCAATGCGTAAAATCAGATATGAGTATCGACCACTCAAAAGGATACACATTGTAGTTGAGCACAAGCATATGATCGAAAGCCAACTTCAATAAGTTAGATACCTCATTCATCTTAGGTTTCATCATCAAGAGAATACTTACTTCAAAGAATGTAATAGGTAGTATGCTTAAATTGAAGAGATAGTGTCACAATGAATATTATGTAAGGATGATGAAAGCCATGACAAAAAATGCATTAGAGCTGAAGGCAATCCTCTACACAAGAGGAGCAGAGCAAGGTTATAATAACTGCATAACAAAGAACATGAGGGCCTATTATGAAGAGCTGAAGAGAACCAAGTGTTACACAGTCACAACCCTACATGACAACCTTATCCAAACATAAAACAGAATAGAAAATGCAGTCCATACGATGTTAAGAGATTTGATACAAATCAAGAGACACACCATAAGAGTATATAATTCCAGAGCAGCAAGACTATTGAGCATTTCAAGACTTAGATAGAATACAGTGCATCAGAACTATGCAGCAAGTATCATAAGGGATCAGATCATAATATGAAGATAGTAAGGTTAACATTGGGCATAGATACTAAGTAGAATGTCTATCACACCAATGACTGAGGTTCCATGTTTCTGAATCTCCTATAATTTATTCATCTTTCTATTTGTGCTTGTTGTTATATCCATCATAATACTCCTAGATTTATATCTGAATACACATGCTAAAGTCTTAAGTGCCAAGGATGTATTTAGATCAATGCATCAATTTGGATCACCACATCAATTAGGTTGAGAGCTAAACATACTTAAAATAGAGAGTAGGGCATAACCATCTTCAATAGTTCAAACTGGATTAGAACAAATTCTTAACACAAGAACAAGGCTCGAACTAGGGTGATTGTTCCAAACCTTAGAAAGAAAGATAGGCAATACTAAGATCTGAAAACAAGTGCACAAACCAACATATGAAAGCACCCTCAAATGAAGTAGTTAACAAGCAAGAGAACCTTGTGCACTAGATAAGGCACTAATAACAATGAGGTAATCAGATGCAAATCTCCAACCAGGTGGGACCCTATAATTGAGAATAGAGGAATGAGAGCACCTGAAATCTTATTCTTGCTATCGTCCCATCGATGCCTTTAATTTGTCACGCAGACATTGTTGTTGAATTTTCTAAGTCATGGTAGACTTCTTGAATTGCTTTAGCTCATCTAGATCCGAAGGCTCTGTCAGATCCTTATCTTTCACAAACTGTAACGGACCTTCCATGGTGTAAAATTTAGGGCACCTTCAAGTCTGTCCTCGACTTTCAGACCTGTATCCATCTTGCAGAACTAACAACAAACTAAAAGTGAAGGACAACTAATAATCTGATTATTTAGAATGAACCTAAAGCTCTGATACCATGTTAATTTTAAGCAATCAGATGTTAATCTTAAATAATCAGGTTACAACAGAACAGTAACAGCAATAAAAACACAAAACAAGACACACCAATACCTTGGGAAAACCTCCCTCTTGGAGGTGAAAAACCCAGCCACAAAGAACAATGTGTATTATCTCAAATGTAGGCAATTACAAGGCAAAAGTGCTTATCTCAGATTGTTGTTCAACCAGCAAGATAACAGATCTGAATTCCTCTTTATATGATAATGGAGATTGCAGCCCTTATCATCAGCATCAAATTCGCTCAAGACAAGTCTTCATTAGCTTCGCAAGATCTTGATAGCATCACCTAACAGCCAGCCTTCACACAATGGATGAGGAGCAAGTTCGCACAAGAGAAAGAGAGAGACCGCCAAATGTTGGAGAACAGATTACATGTGTTGACAGCCTTAAGAATGATTCGCCTTGTATGTTAAATTGATTCTTTATGCTATGCAAATGGCTTGCTTATATACTTCACTTGTGGTGTCAAGTCTCAAGTCGGCCTACCTTGTTAATTTAATAATAATATTATGTATATCGTCCAAATAGGCACAGGGGACTAGTAAGTCCGTGGTGGGGTGGAAAAGCACCCTTATGATACTTTCCCTCTTCCAATCATTGAAAAGCTAATTGAAGTTCAGAATGTATTTCAAGAAAAACTATAATCCCTAATGTCTCTACTTTACTGTTTTAGTAAATTGTAGACGTTGCAAGTATGTACTGATTACATCTATCAAGATTAAATCTTTGATCATAAAAAAAATTAATATGCTTTTTTTTAACTATTTCATTTTTTTAAGATGTTAGTTGATGTAATTCTCTTTTTAATTTCCTTTTAAAATGTTGTTGTTAAAGTTGCATAGTGAATGCCTATTACATATAGTAATAAAAAGTTGAATTTAAACACGTCTGGTACTTTGCAACAATACTTTACTACCAAAGTCATTTGAACACTCAACTGTCTTGTCATAACAGTTGACCCTAGACTTGTGTTGCCCTGACCATTTCATACCTAGTATGAAATTATAGGTGCCTAAAGGTGCTACAAAGAGGTAAACTTGTAATGTCCCCTTCTCAAGCATGATGTTTCAGTTGACCGATGGCCTATTTCGGAGACTCAATGGGTGAAATTAGGGTTTCCAGTTTTGGAGGTGGTTGTTGCTCGTGAATTAGAGTTTGGATCGCGGATTCTTTTTGGGTTTTCAGAGAGCTTTGCAGTGGTATGTCTGGCTTTGCGTTCCAAGCACTTTTTGTAATTTACTATTTTTAGTAAATTCTATTTCTGGCAGTGGTCCTGATTATTTTGGCATAGTTGGTTCTCTTCTTCAGTTGGTTCAGTTGGCTTCGTCACTTTTGGCCTTGGGATGTTTTTGAAGAGATAAGTTCATTTCATTCAAATAATGTTATGTTTTAATGTTATATTTTAAAGTTGACCACTTGGCCTAGCTTCATCACTTCAAGTTGTTTTAAAAGGTGGTCTTCAAGGGTGGACGCATCATGGAAGGGATTTAATATTTCCTAAGGTCTAAAATCTTGCTTATGAAAAGCGGTGCCAACTTTATGAAGAGAAGTGAATTAAAATAAAGGTTAATTAAAGCTTTTAAAAGTGGCATCATCTCTTGGAGGAAAATTCAAATGTGAAATTAGCGCACACTTTCTAGAAGCCTCTTGAGATTCCTTGTTAAGCTTATAAATGGAGGCCTCTTCCCTTCATTTGGGCATCTTATGTCTATTATAATGTTACTCTGCTGGAATGGTATTCGGGTTGCTTCGAGGAATGAATGCCTCCTAGCCTTGGCATTGCTTCTTGCTTGAAAGATAGCAACTAGTGGTGATTTAGTGTAGTTGTGAGAGTTTGTATTGAGGATTGCATTGTAGCTTGAGTTGTGCTGGAAGTTCAGTTATTTGCATTTCATTTCATTTTTGAGAGTCGCGATTAGTAGGGCAGATTTGTAGTTTCGCTCATATATTTCAAAATAAAAACATATTCATTCTGGGTATTGCATATTTCCTCTTGTTTTGGCTTGGCGCTCCTTTGTGCAAATTTGCAGATTCTAATATGAAGTTTTTTATTTTATAGAGAAAAATCGCCATTCTTGCCTGGCGTCACTGCTGGGAATTGCCTTGGGGTTCGTGTTAAATAATCTGTTGGGTTAATGTTTGATTTCTTGGTATTGGTTTGGTCGCCTCCTTCATAGGAAGCCATTGCTTTTGGTTTTGGGTCATTCGAACTAGTATTGAGAGAGTAATGAGCATTTTAGTGATTCCATGGTGTTGCTGATTAAGCATTTCAAGTGCATGTCTGTCATAAATCAGAATATTAAGATTGATCCTTGAGAAGAATTTCTTGGACTTATCATTTTTGTTAAGCCCGAGAGAGTCTTCTATATTGTTGCAGCATTGTATAGTCTTAATCTTATGATTTTGGCAAGCATTCACTATCAAATTGTAAGCTGAACAGTAGAACTGGCAACATTTCTTCTCATTTTCATTTCACGCTTGTTATTTACATTTAATTCCATTTCTAAGTTCTTAGCATCTCCGCCATATGGTAGCTCCATTCCCACCCTGGGTTTGAAAGCACATGCTTGGTGTCGAGTTTTCCTTTCGGCAGTTGTAATTGTAAAGATCCTCTGACCATATGTTAGTCCATCTTGGGCACATTCTTGGTTAGAGTTGCTTTCAGCATGCACTAAGATCCTCTGACCATATGTTAGTCCATGTTGGGCACATTCTTGGTTAGAGTCACCTTCAGAATGTTTTAAGACCCTCTGACCATATGCTCACGCCTTGCCCAACCCGGGATCCTGGTGTACATTCTCGGTTAGAGTTGTATTCCGCATCGTTTTTGTTTAAGTGCTAACCCTAACGGATGTGTGTTGCATTACTTTTTGTAATTGAAAAATTGAAAAAAATTGGTATGGGATATCTCAAAACTTCAGTAGTGAAGTTAGGAAATTCAACCCTTGTCCCAAACAGGCATTGCTCTACCGGAGCTCTTGACTAGTTTGCATACTCAACAAACCAAGAGTTAGCCATGAAGCCAGCTCTTTTCGGAAATTTACTAAGAAAATTGGTAGAAATGAAGTTTTCAGTAGCTCCTGTATATATGAGTATTGTAATGGGAATACCATAAAGTGTACCAAGAGATTCCACTGGAGTAAAAAAGTATTCTACCTGTCGGTTATCTACTATCGCATTAATCCTCTGTTGGAAAGTGGTCTGCTGAGGTGGCAGAGGGTTCCTCTGTTGTTGCCCTCCATGTTGTTTCATTGGGCATTGGTTGGTGGAGTGGTCGCGGTTGGTGTTGTGCTTGCCTCCACAAGTATAACATCCCCCTGGGAGTCTTTTCTTTTTTGCCCTGTTTCTATTTCCCTCACTGTCTCTCTTGGATTTATTGAATCCATTTTGATCCCCTCGATTATCTTGATGGCCTCCTTTGAATCCTTTACTATTTTTATTACTCAACTCATACATGTTTCCCTTTCTCTTAAAGGTCTGAGAAGGTTATGACCAGTTTCCCTTCTTTCTATTCCCGTCTCATATAGAATCATCCTTACGGAGCTTTTGTTCTTGTCGGACAGCCTTCTCATAGGCTTCGTCCATGCTCGAAGGGGCTAAGACATCCACCGAACCCCCTATATGGTTATTAAGGCCCATGATAAATTTTTTGATCCTATATTTCTCATCAGCTTGGAACGGAGGTACATACTTCAATAAGCGGGTAAACCTCTCCCAATAGGCGAGTATTGAGTGTTCCCCTTCTTTCAAATCCTAGAAATCAATCAACTTCTATTCCAAGAATAGCTGAGGCAACCACCTTTCTCTAAATATTTCTACAAATCTATCCCATGCTATGTTGGCCGATCTTAAACCAAGTTCAACTTTCTTATTTTCCCACCAGTCAGTAGCCTCTTCGTTCAGCTAGTAAGCCCCCCATACTGTTTTCATATTTTCAGTGTAGTCTCGGATTTCGAAGTACTTTTCCATATGGGTTAGTCACTCCTCTACGGCATCTCCTCCTTCTGATCCATCATACTAAGGTGGTTTGACCTTCTTCCTGTCATCAGAGATTCCACCCACTACTTGTTTATCTCTCCTATTCAAGTTATGGGACTATGTTCCCCAAAACTCACTCTGACAAGTGTGTTCCTATTCTATTTCCTGTCTCTAGACCGAGACTCATGTTCTTCATTGTGGGTTTTTGTGTGACCTCCCTCCCTCTGCTCCAAAACTAGGAGCCTGTTCTGAGTGTCTTCCATCATGCAGATAAGCCTATCTAGCTTGGTGATTGGACTCTGTGGGGCTCTAGATTCTCCTCTGCCCTCTTGGTTTTGAGACATCATAGTGTTTCTTGATTAACTTGTTGTTTACATTAATATCTAGTTTCAGATTCCATCTAATTTTCGTTATTTAAAAGCAAAACATTGAAACAAGAATTTTTGTTTTTACACAACCAAAATTGATATTTTACTAATATTGAGCACACCAAAATTGTTTTTTTTTACATTATGTACAATGCAAAGATCTTTCTAAGAGCTACTATCTGATGCAGTCGTGAGCCGTTCCTGCCCCTCAAATTCAGAGAAAGCTATTGATCGGAAACCGGAAGTGGGTACCAATTGATGTGTGTTTTATGAACATACGAACACAAAATAATATACCAAGGTATCTTATCCTCTCTTAAACAAAGTCTCTCAAATGCTATGCTTCGCGATCAAATGAGACAACTCCAAGGTTACGAAATGTCAAGTCTTGACGTGTGGATAAGTTCAATGGTAGATGTGATATGATGTCTTCACTTGAGGACTTACGCAACTGTTTGTATTTGGAAATCTTATCATGAATTTGGAATAGGTTTTGCCAACGATTTAGGATTTTGCAATATAGCTCTTGATCTAATCTAACAAGGATTTTAAAAAAAGGACAAAAGAAATAAGGGTTTAGGAATTCTAATCTAAAACCTAGAATGCAAGAGGCAATGAACAATTGAATGGAATCCTACCAGCCAAGGTCTCACCATCAATGAACAATTTGACACAAGCTTAGTGCAATCATCTAAGCTAAATCTCATAGATGTTCAAATTATCACCATCAACATCAATACCATCAAGGCAATGCATACTAATGGACATGCAATAATTGAAGTTAGGTTCAATTCTAAATTCAAATTGACCACGCAAGCCAAGCTTACAATCAGCAAGAAGCTAGTGGTATGGACTGAATGGATTCCACACAAATGCATTCAATAACTCTTTCATTCAATCTAAGAAACTTGAAACGAATTCTAATCTAAATTCTATTCTAATCTTGGAGGCAATGAGTGAAAGATCCCTGATTATAATTCTGATCCAAACTACTGAATGTTTCCAATTTTGGTACTTTGACCAGCGAATGTGTTTTTGGCTTTTGTAAGTTTTGGGGGTTTTGACAATGCATAAAGGAAATAGCAATGCAATACAAAGTAACTAGTAACTACTAATTGAAATCAATTATCAGATTTCTGATTTTATTAACAGCAAATATTTATTGCAAGATATTAATGAATTACAACACAATAATGCCAAATATGGCCTACTAGAGGTCCAACGCCTTGCCTAGAGGGCTGCTTTATTAGCATAAATGAGTCCAGGTGCTGCTACAGGAGCTCTCAATGAGCCCTAACTGCTCCCATGAGTTTATTTCCTCTAGTAAATAATTACCAAAAACAAATCTTACATAAATAGACTCGATTGTTGCTATTTCCTTCAAACCCCCAGGAGAATTCACTGAAAATGTACAATTTTCCACATTGATCTGCTCATATCTCTCTCCTGTGACATCATAAGCCTGAAAGAATGATATCAACCCTTATTCCTACTGCTGACAATGAGATTAGTCCAAAAAGTTCCAAGTAAAACCCTTCAATTTATTTTTAATGAATCCCAGGCAAGAAGGGATAGTACGGCTGGCCCTGAGTGATGTAATTTTGCCCTTTGAATATCACAATCTGCTGGAAAATGTATGAAAACTGCTCAGATCAGACGGATCAGACCTGACAATACTGCAAATGGTGACTTCCTACTGTAATCTGACCCCAATCCTCAAATGATCGTCAGATAGTGCTACCATGGGGATGCTAGTGATGTGGGTTTCCGTCCACACAAGCAAATACTGGAAGGGTTTCGTCCTCCAATGGCTGCATAGGCAGATACGTGCTGCTGCAAGCTTCCAAAATAAAGAAATGCCAAAAAATAATGCATCAAAAAGTGTCTCCAAAAACCCACGACTTCCTGCTTTATTCACCTTTACCCTAAACGTATCACAAAGGCATCTCCCAAAGATTCCATTGGAATCTCTCTCTCTCAAACTTGGCACCTAGCTAGGAGGGTGAATTCATCATGATAAAAGTTACCACCTTTTAAGTTATATTATTTGCTTGGGGAATCGAATCAAAGGGTGAAATTAAGTTGTGACTTAAATAAGTTACTTTTATTAATATTTTCTATTTATAGAAAAAGTAACTTATAATCTTTTACAAGCTTTTATTAGCTTATAATATAAACTTTATTAAATAATTCTTCACCAGGGTCCAATAATTGACTAAGTATAGCTCCTCTTGGTGAATCCAACATCTCCTAACCCCATCATTTGTTTGCGGAGATAACTAACAGGCAAATCTAGATTCTTGAGATATCACTAGAAAAATGGGGACATTACAATGAGAACCATAAATGCATACAACACTTAAACAGAATCACCAAACTTCAATGATTGTATTCAAATCTGCAACATATAGGCAACAATTCTCAAAATATCTCGCTTACAGATGAGAGACAATGGGGTATATATAGGGTCTCAAATGAAATGAATGGCCAAGATTCATTTAGAATCAAGGTCCAAGATCATGCCAACACTACCCTAAATTTGCCCTAATTAGGGTTTACATCAAAAAAAGGAATTGCCAACATGTGACACAATAGAATGACACCTAGTCATCAAATAGGGAATCTTTAGAAGATTTTGGCCTACATCCCTCTCTTCAAAAGCATATTCCAAGAATCTGGCAAGGACTAAGTTGAGCTCCTCCATGGTGACACTAGGCAAAGCATCCTGTTGTGCATCAATTACATCCAAACAGGCATCAAAAACATTCTCCCAATCTGGCATAAGTTTCTGCAAATTGTGGATGTGGATCAACAGGGAAACTAAAACATCAATCTGATTCTTCTTCAAAGAATCCAAGTGGTTGAAGTACATGAACTTCATCTTTTCTCACAATTCCTCTAAGTGTAGACCATTGGAAGCACTGACATCTACCCCTAACAACTCTTCGATGGATGTAAGGATTTTCGATTGAATCTCATGGATTGATCCCTCCATCTCTGCACAATCTTTCCTTGCATGATCATAAGTAGACTTCCGCATGGCCAATGAACAATACCATCCCTAAAAATCATAAATAACTCCCTCATGCACAACTCCCTCGTCAATCAATGTGGGCATCGGGATTCACTTCAACACCTTGAGGCAAGGAATTGTCTTTTCCGGCACTAGCTGGAAATCATCCCAAACTCCTTCCAAATATTGTATCCTGAACATGAGCATTCATGATTTGTCAAATGCTTGGAAAAATTGAGCCAGGAAATCATCTGCTTGTTTTGTAACATCTTCAATCCACTTACCAAATTTTGTATGTATATTCCTCGCTGCCTCATGATCAAAGGGAAATCTGCGATCAAATGCAATAGGTGAGACAAAAGTGGGATCCTCATGCCTATGGGAACTCATCCCTGCAATATATTCCCTATGTCTCCTATTCTCATCCTTATACATATTCTTCTTTTCAATTGTCCTATCCAATCGTGCCCTGATTGCCTAGACTGTATCATCGAGTTCTTGGAACTCTTGTTTCTCTGTAGTTTGTCCAAGGTTGATCCTATTAATCTGGTAATCCATGGGACTAACTACATCTTTGGTCACATCACCCATCGAGATAGCCACTTGTGCAATTCGCATACTTGTTTCATCTCTAGCAACATTAGAGAATATTTTAGCCTTCTTCCGCTCTTTCTCTTTGTTATTCATCACCAATATCTTCAGTGGGTTGTGTCCCTATCATCTTTCTTTTCTCCATGCTTTGCAGTAACCAATCGGGAATGGAGGAAATCCCCATCCCATCATCGAGGCAGATCTCTTGATAGAGTCCTCTCAAAGCTAATGAGATGACATCGTCATCTTCTTCCTTATCTTTGGTCAAATCAAACACATTATTGCCCAAACTAACATTCAACTGAATGGTGGGAGATCCTAGTTGCTCTTCATCCTCATTTGGCGGTGTCGATTGTATTGTAGCATGTAATTCCTAATTATTCTCCGACAAGATCTCCGTATTGGAACATTGTTCAAACTCTTTGCTCTTCTTTGGCATTCTTATTTCCTTTACTAATGAGGAACAGATGGTGCATAAAGGAGTGCTAGGCTTGTGCTTCTTCTTCTTTGATTGCAGACTAACTACCTCCTTGCCCTTCATTTTAGATTCTCCAGGCATACCCTTCCTTCTTTTGGGAGCATGGCTCTCCTCATCATCATGTATCCTTATATCTATGGGTGTTTTTTCATCATCATCGAGGGAAGGCTCCACTTGCCTCATTTTTTCATAGGTGAGGGTGACATCCATTTCTATCAATTTGTTCACATATTTGTCTAGCCATTCCCTAGAGAAATCATTAACTTCTCTCATAAGTTCATTCAAGTCCACCACCTCAAGTTGTGTCCAACTAGGCCATAAGATGGGCTTGCTCATCTCATTTTCATACTGCGGATGAGTATGATCACTATCATCAACTACCTAATCAGGAACGGAAAAGAGTTCACATTTCCTCATGAAATCCATAAACATTCAAGACCACATTCTCTTCCTTACTGCTGGCTCATCCATGACATTAGCCTGAAAAATCCTCAATGTCAATCTTATGTATGAACTTTTCTCCTCTGATCTTCACAACATTCTTATGCAGATCAAATCGATCCCTGCCCTTGTATGTTCCAAGGTGATAAAACTCAAGTTCTCCAATGACTGAACTAGCTGCAGCTACAGCGTGGCACACCTCCAAAATCTTCCCCAATGCAATAGGGAGAGTTATCCCTATTTTGTGCTTCTCCTTCTAGATAAAATCATATTCCACAAGTTGTCTCGCCACCTCAAGTAGGATCATCTTATCAGTCAAATACCTAGGAAGTTTCTGGGGTTTGGATCTAAATCTTTGAATCCGCAGATATGCGAAGGTGGGAAATTAAATGTACTGTGATCCATATTTTTCAATAAGCTTCACTGCCGCCTTGGACAACCATTTGTGGATCGCGCCCTGCAGTAGCCTTGTGATGTACATGGTGAAAGCATCATTCACCCTTCTATAGTGTTCAATCTTATGCATATGAAGTTGTGGATAGCATTCGTAAACTCTATACTGCCTAGGTCTGTTCCCAACTTCACCTTTGCATATCAATCCTTTGTATGTGACAAATCTTGCAAGTACACAAAGTAGGAAGTCATTCCAAATGACTTGGTTTTCTCCACAATTCTCAACTAGAAGTCGAGGTTATCACTTGAAATCTTGGCCCAATTGACCACTATTCCTCTTACAGAATCCTGGACAAAGTAGAACATTCAGCCCTCAAATAAGGCACCTTGAGGCATCCTCATCACTCGATTGAGAAAGAAAATCAAGTCACCATATTCATCTTTGAAGTTCGTACATAAGAACCTCTTGGGAAATTTAGAATGGTTAGGCCTAGGCTCGATTATCCACTCTTTATTCACAATTGTCATGCATGCTTCCGCCTTCTTCAAGAATTTAGCTTCATATTCATCCTTGGTTTTCTCTCACATATCCGCACTCCTGGGGATTCCAAACACTTCCACGATCGCATCTTTGGCAAGGTATGCAAGCATGGCCCCTTTAGGTGATCTAATCATTTGGATCATCAAGTCATAGTGCTTTGCACACTCCACAATTAGCTCACTGCATTGTATGGATGGAGGAAAGCAAACTGCTTGGTATATGCCACTCTTCATGATATTGGCAGAAAGTGTGAAAGGAAGTTGATTCTTCACTCCGAACATTCTTTGTCGCATCTGCTCCATGTCTAGGAATTCCATGTTTGTGTCCGTAATTTTCTTCCATCAGGATGACAACTGTGAATCTGGATAGAAACCTTCTTGCACTATCCTCAATTGTTCCTTCCTCGCAAAGATCCCTGCCTTAGACATGGCACCTGTATGAAACTCTAAGTCAATATCATAGAAAAATACTTAAAAAGATGTGTTTCCAGAATTATCTAAGTTCTGATTTTTAATGATTTTCACAAATTTAGGGACGTAAAATCAGAAATTCTAACAATGTTTATCACAAAGTATGGAAACAACATAAGATTTGATTAGGGTTTAAAACCCTCATAAAATCTCCATTTTCAGACTTGCATAAGGTCTGATCATAAAAACAAGTTTGAAGACAAGCTAGTATACTCAGAAAATGGTAAAAGATAAGCTCGAAAAGTATACCAAAAGTTTGGAAAATACTTGGAAAATGAGGTGGAAAGGTCTGATTTTATAATTTCTAAGTTTAAGTACACCTTCCAAGGTCCAATAATGGCTTCCAAAAGTCTGAAGACACGCTGCAAATGTTAAAAATCAGTGACTGGAAGTGGTCAGTCATATAAAGTGTTTGCATTTGAATTATTTTACCTCCAAGGTCAAAATGCCTATGCTTGGGCAAAACATATGTGGCTAGAAGTGATTGATAAGTCTGAAGACAAGGCTGGAAATGAAGCTTCAGACTGTAACAACAATGGTGTCAACACAATATGCCTCCAACCTCCTCACAATTGGTGTCTAAACACAATTGCCCAAGTGTGAGGATGGCTGGAAATGAAAAATCAGTCTGGAAATGTAAATCTCAGCCAATGACCAGCAATGGTGGCCAAGAATGATGTCCAAATTCGCCCAGCAAGCACTTACATAAAAAACGCCATGGTTCCCAATGATGGTGCCAAGCACGATTCCTCCAAATTGCCCCCAAAGTCTGAAGCAATTAGCCACACCAAAATCGTAGCTTTCCAACAATGGTGCCACACTTGCAAAATTGCCAAAAATGTGGCTTAATCAGCCACTTGAATTGCTGTAACACCCTCTCCAATGGTGGCGCCCAGGTCTGGTTGGGCAAAATAGCCCACTTAAATCTGCAACCTCTCTTCAATAATGGTGTCAAGCTGACACTTGGGCAAAAATCGCCCACCTGGGACTTCTAACTTGCCTCCAATCTGCCGGTTGACTATCACAATCAGCACTTATATTATTATTTTAATGTTGGCTGGAGCAACTTAATCACCTTGATTTTTCACCACACAAGCAATGTGGGGTAAATCGATTTGACTTGGGATAAAAATTTATCATTAAATGATTGTTGCTGGGAATTAAATAATTAGCAACAAGGTAAAAACAATCAAATGTAGGCACACTTGGCATTTATAATCAATTACTTTCATTAAATTAGGGTCAACTGGGGAAAATCGATCCATGTTGGGACAATAAAATTCATTTAATTTCACCATAACTCATCACAATTGGCCATTTGGGGAAAAATGACACCCATCAAGAAACATTAAATTACATCATTTCATTCGTTAAGTCCCAAAAATCCACTTTGGGGAAAATCGACCCCCATCAAGACAACTAAATTTCGTCATTTTACTTGCATTGTCCGAAAAAAATCACCTTGGGGAAAAACATAGGTCATCTGGATACCAAATTCTTTCATTTTCCTCCACAAATTCCACTTTGGGAAAATTCGATCCCATCTGGATAACTATCTGCATTCATTTCCTCAAATTTATCCCCAAATTGGTCCAAGGGAAAAACGACCCTGATCAGGACAAAGAATTTTGTCTGCATTAAACTTCATCATTCATTCTTGGGGAAATTCACACCTCATCAAGAAAATTTCCAACACCTAGTCAAATTTTGGGCTTCTCAGTGAAAAAACGTGGTCCATCAACACAATTCTCAAGATACATGGGTAAACATGTCTCTCATCAGGAAAATGAGTGGGGAAAATCATGACCCATCGAAAAAAAGTCCTTTTAAGCCTTAAAACTCAGGAAACAAGATGTCCATCGGGGAAACTCATTTTAGACTTTAATTTCATGTTTTCCATCAGGACTTTGATGATTTTCGCACCACTAAGTATCCAGACATGTCAAATTTCATCATTATGCATCGTGACATTCACCATTTAACTGGATTTTGGGCAAGAAAATTAGGATTCCATCGGGACAAAGTGCAAATTTTGACTTAATTTACCTACAGGGAGTGGAAAAACAACTCCTAAAGGACCTCTTGATGCTTAGGCACAAAAAATATCACCAACTTAGACACACTTTGGCATATTCATGCTCAAATCACACTTGTTGCAACTTCCAGACTTTAGACAAAATTTTAAGATTACTAAAAATTTTGACATTTTTACACGCTTGATCCTACAAAATTCAAAACCCTAAATGCACCCTAGGCATAATCACTTCAAAACTAAGACTCATGCTTTTGAAATCTCAAAATTGCCACCTAATTGCCAAAAACCCTAAACTAACACGACAGAAAAAGCAAGAAAGAGAGGGCCCCCATTTGTAATGGGGCAATGTGTGAAAAGGTCACAACAATACCCCAGTTTCTTTCGAGTCTACAGACTTATGTTTAATTACAACAAAGTTTGGTGTTTTGTTGTCGGGTTTTGGCACTTTGTTGCCAAGGATTTTGGTTCTCACTATTGCCCTCCTAGAAGCAATCCAGGGTTGTCTCTCCCTTTTAAATCTTTTTATGGCATCCGCTAGGGTTTCATCATCAGATGGCAGTGAGCAGCATGAATAATCATGCTTGAGATTCATTACTCCCCAGAGCTGGGAGTTAACCGGATAACAAGCTCGTTTCCATTTTGTGGTTCGAATCCACATCCTAGCAAAATACCAAAATGTTTCGCTTCAGTTAACTACCGTAGAATTGTGGTGGCGAGCCCTAGGTTCAGTGTCGAACTCAATGCTCTGATACCATATGTAACATGCATTCACTATACAACTTTAACAACATTTTAAAAGGAAATTGAAAAGAGATTTACATCAACTAACATCTTAAAATAATGAAACAATTAACGTTAAGCATAATATTTTTTTTGATCAAAGATTTAAACTTGATAGATGTAATCAGTACATACATGCAACTTACAATTTACTAAAACATTCAAGAAAGAAGAGAGGTTTAGCGATTACAGTTTTCCTTGAAACACATTCTAACCATCAATTAGCTTTCCAATGATTAGAAGAGGGAAAGTATCATCAAGGCACTTTTCCACCCAACCACGGACTTACTAGTCCCCCATGCCATTTACAACTGAAAAGGTCTGACCCTTCGCAAAGACATAACGAGAAGTTGAACTCATGCCATCTGAGACTGGTGTTTAACCCTACACAATCCCTAATCAGTCACACATTATAGGCTACCCTTAACTAGTATGACCTCTGACTGGGTTGTATAACTGGATTAACGAACTAACTGACACTCAGAGAAATTAGCATCACCTTGGCCAGAGGTTTTTTATATAATTGCAATCATGTTAACGCATGAAGTCAATGTTCATCACCCTACTCGGCTGCAACTTGAACTTTTAGGACATAGGTTCTTTTCTAAGAAACTTAATTAATGGATGACCACTAGTCTTTCATCTTGGTAACCAATTACAATACACATAATTCGAGTATCATAGCTTATTTGAAAATGAAAGATTCAGTCTTATTGTTTTGAAGTGTATCTTTCCCCCTCCGGGTTCATTACTCCATGCTTTAGACCGACATAATACCTTAGTGTGGAAAAGATATGATAGGCAACAGGGCTGCTAGCTCTCATATTCGTGCTAAGCTTCTATGTTTTGTATGCATTATGAGCATACCTGTTTTCACTGCACTATCCAGGTGTACTATGTGTTTCTATAAATATTCCAATCTGCATTTAAGAAGTGCTATAGAGCTCCCTTATGTCTATCTAACCTTCTTCACACTAAGGGTTTGCTCACTAGTTTATTTAGGCTCGATTAAACAGAACTGGAAAAACTTCTAATTATTTCAATTAAAAAACAGAATAAAATTAAAGAGATGTCACTAATGAATTGTGACTCTTGGCACTTCTATGCAATTACTATTTCCCAGTTCACATTCTACTAATTTTTACTTAATTTCTGGGTTTCATTTCTGCCTTAAGCAAACTACCTGAATGTTCTTCTTGGTTACAATTCTGCAATTGGAATGAACCCCAACCAATAGGGTTTAGTTCAATTTCATTTCTATATTCAGCTATGAGAAGCTACAGTTAACAGAGTATAAGCGATGCATTTCCCTTTTCTATTTACTAAAGTTTCTTATGAAAGCTTCAGCTCAATAAGAAATATTTACTTGCTTCAAACAATGCAGGGTTTCTTTACTTCCGTAATCATTCTTTCTTTTGTCAGCCGAGTATTGGAGAAATTAAATCCTATTTCATTCTTCTCCTATGAAATTAACTTGCTTTTTAAGATTCTCAAATTCTGAGGGTAAAAATGCGTATTGCATTCTTCTTTTATTAGCTAAGCTTTCTCTACAATTTACATGCACTAGCTCGGTATTGGGTACATGACCTGGTCTCAGCAGCGAAAGATATGAGTCAAGGTGGCTTCCTTTGTTGAGAATTTCCACACCCACGATGCTTTTCCAAGCTTCCATGAGTGGCTTATACAACAGCGTCGCTAAGCTAAGAGATTCCAGCTCACGTAGCAGAGCAAGCAATACAAAACACTGTATATTTTCTAGTAGAGAGTTCCAATATTTTTCTTTTGAAAAAGATTACGCAGTCCTAATAATAATCTTCTTACAGATACCGAAAGACATTATAAAATATCCCCAGAGAAACAGTTGGATTCATCTTTGTTAATTCCAATTTGATTTCATTTCATTCAAATTTGACAAGCATGCCTCAATCTCCACCCAGCCACTATGGCATTACTCAGTTCGAACTTAGGTTCGAATATTGCTTAGCTTATGAGTTTCTTTCTAAAACTAACTTGCTGTTTTTATATATGCAAAGCGGTGTTTAATACAAGTAATAATCTTATTCATGAATAAGGCACCCGCAAAATGGTTTCATATTATAAACATACCAAGGATTGGTAATAATGATTTTAAAATAAACTTTATGTTGCACATGTATGTATATATTTACATATATACAACATGTATACATATCTATATACACATGTATATGTATGTATCTCTCAATGTCTTGAGTACATTCTTATATTTACTTTTATGTGTGTGTGTGTGTGTGAATTGAGTTTTTTTTAATAATTAATAAATAATAATCATCAAGGAGTTCCATAGCTATAGCAACATAGAGTAAAGATTAGGATCTGAAAATGGTTTGGTAGCAAGAAAAGAATACCAACTCCAAGACTAGGACAGTAAAAACCCTAATCATCTACAGTGACCAAAATAGAGTTACTTGGCACATATTGGTTAATGGTGACAAGGTCAACACAAATCAACACGACTCAACTTACAAATAGGATTACATATAGCATTGAGTTCTTTCGTTATCTCTCGACTTGATGATACTTCCCCTCCCTTCTCGGAGAACGACGATCTCCTACACACACTAGGTCAAATTCAAGTAGTTAGTCTAAAATTTTAACATATCTCTGTCATTGCATTTATTAATAACAAAAGAGAACATCTCATATTCCATCATGATTTAAACTAAATCATCAACATATGTTCTACAAATTATCATTCCACAATACCGAACAACAGGTATCGATGCATAAAATAACATCTAAATATCTAGGGCACAAGTGGGGTGTAACATATCCTTCCCCTTGTGAATCATCGTCCTTGATGATTTAAAGTATCAAAAAAAAAAAAACATGAAATTCAACATTGTTTATCCAGTGTAAAAAGGAAACAAATTCAACTATTGTAAACATTAAACAAATGAATGAATCTTTGATGGATCTCATTATAATCTTCCCAAGTGGCGCTATCCTCAGAGTACTGATCCCACAGGACCTTGCACTGAATGACCTCTCTATTACGTAAGCGACGCTTACGTACCTTGAGCACCCTGATTGGCTTGATCATGACCACCCTTGGGTCTTGTACCTACAAAGAGTTCCAATCAATCATGTGTGCAAAATCAGATATATACTTCTTCAGGTAACAAACATGAAATACATCATGCAACCAGGTGAGAGCTAGTGGTAGAGCAATTCTATAAGCAACCGGGTTGACGATCTCCAGGACTTCAAATGGTCCTACATAACGAGGTACAAATTTGGAAGACTTTCCAAATTTAATGGCACTTTTATTGGGTTTAACCCGTAGAAGCACTTTCTCTCCCACTTCAAATTGTCTAGGAGTTCACTTTGCATCTGCATAGCTTTTCTGCCAATCATTAGCTTCTAATAACCTTTTTCTGATCAGCCTAACTTGCTCTTCCATTTCTGAGAGCATTTCTAGACCGAGGGTTATCTGATCTTCCAACTTATCCTAGTCGATAGGAGTTCTACACCTCCTTCCATATAGTGCTTCAAAGGGTGCCATCTTAATGGATGATTGATAGCTATTATCATAGGCAAACTCAACTAAAGGAAGGTAATCTTCCCACTTGTACTGCTAATTCATGCAATACATTCTCAGGAGATCCTCTAACACCTGATTAACCCTTTTTGTCTGGCCATCTATCTCTAGATGATATGCGGAGCTGATATTCAACGGAGTCACTAAAGCTGCAAACAAAGTTTGCCAAAATCTGAATGTCAATCTGGCATCCCTATTTGAAATAATCTTTTCGGGTATCCCATGCAACCTAAATATCTCTTGTACAAACTTGTAGGCAATGGTAGGTGCCCTGACTATTAGGTTTCCTGGTATTAAGTGAGCTACTTTCGTTAATCTGTCAACTACTACCAAAATGGCATCATGCTTATTTCTACACATAGGCAATCCTTGGACACAGTCCATGTTGATTATTTGCCATTGCCAAACGGGAACTGCATTGGGCTGTAATAACCTTGTAGGGTGCTAATGTTCGGCCTTAACCCTTTGGCATTCAAAACAACTAGCCACAAACCTTGCGGCATCTTTTTTCATTCCTTTCCAGAAATACAAGGGTTTAGTATCAACTAAGAGTTTAGTAACTCTCGGATGTCCGGAGTAGGGTGTTGAGTGTACTTCTTTCCACACAAAATTCCTTAATTTGGAAAATTCGACCATATACATCATGCCTTGATATCTCAATAATCCATCAATTTCTATTTGGAAACCCTCGTATTGTGGATCTTGAGGGTTAAGTCATAGGGCTTCTTTTACCTATTGGTAGTATCTATCCCCCTCTAACTGTTGAAGCATACAATTCCTAAAATCAGTATGTACTACAGTAATGGCATTAATGTGGCGTCGACGGCTCAAAGCGTCTACCACCCGGTTTTCTTTACCCTTAATGTAATTAATCTCAAAGTCATAATCGAAGGTCAGTTATAACCATCGTCTTTGTCGTGCATTGAGATTGGGTCATGTGAAAATATATTTCAACCCCAATGATCAGATTGAAGCTCAAACAGTTTGCCTAGCAAATAGTAACGCCACATTTGTAAGGTATGTACTATTGCCACGAGCTCCAACTCATGAGGTGCATAGTTTTGCTCATAGTTTTTAAGCTTTTGGGATTCATAAGCTATAACTTGTTCATTTTGCATGAGAACTCCGCCCAATCCTTCCCCTAATGCATCATTTACTACCATGAAATGGCCTTCAGGATCTAGCACCTTTAGAATCGGCAACGAAGTCAACTTTTCGTTTAGAAGCTCAAAAGCCTTCTAACACTTTTTAGACCAGTCAAATCTCTTCCCCTTCCTCTGAAGTGAAGTGATGGGATAAGCTATGAATAAAAAGTTTATTATGAACTTCCTGTAATAACCCGCTAGACCCATGAATTTTCTCACTTCGTGCACGTTTTTTGGAGTTGGCCACTCCAAAATTGCTTTAATTTCTACCGGATCTACTACTATTCCCCTAGCTGAAATTATCTACCCTAGGTATTGTACTTCTTTATGAAAGAAGGTACATTTGGATAGCTTTATGTACAGCTTGTTTTCACGCAAGCGCTGAAGAACAATTGCAAGTGTTGTAGGTGTTCTTCTTCATTCCTAGAATATATCAAGATATCGTCATGGAATACCAAGACAAACTTGTCAAGGTTGTCAAGAAATACACTATTCATTAAGTTCATAATGGCATTCGGACTATTGGTAAGCCCAAACAGTAAGACAATGAACTTGTAATGCCCATAACGAGTTCTGAAGGTTATCTTGTGGATATCATCATCTTTCAATCTCAACTGATGGTACCCTAAGTGCAAATCTATCTTGGAGAATACAACAGCCACACACATTTGGTCGAACAAATCATCGATGCGGGGCAAAGGGTATTTATTTTGGATGGTTAGTTTGTTTAACATCCTATAGCCAATGCAAAGGAGGAGGGTTTTGTATTTCTTCTTGACAAAAATCACTGTCGCTCCCCATGGCGACACACTAGGTCTTATCAAACCCTTACTCAAAAGCTCCTCCAACTGGGCTTTTAACTCCATCAACTCAATAGTTGTCATGCGATAGGTAGCCTTAGATACTGGAGCTGCCCTTGGCACTAATTCGATAGAGAAATTGAATATCCTTTTGGGTGGCAACCCTGACAGTTGTAAAGCGGAAAATCGCGATCGAACCCTAGTTGCACTCCCCTCTTCCAACTCCGAGGAGAGAGATGGGAGGTTCGCTAGGATTCGATGGTTTTCACTTAGGGGAGAGACTTTACATTCAAAAGAGGGGTTGAAACCCACAAGATCCAATCCCACGCAATGCAAGATTGGATGCTAAATGTGTTTCAAGGGTTAAGACAGCAAGGCTACCCTCTTTTGTAAAGAATGTTGATAGAAGAATTAAGCTAGGAATGCATAGAAAGTGACAAAGATTTGCTTATAAACTGAGTTCGGATTATAGGATGAAGCTGCGGACCTGGAATTAGCAGTAAAATGTCGATACGGCGCTGTCCTGCAAACTTGAGCAAAAGTTGTCGGGACGATGGCGCCCGGCGCCACGGTCCTCCGAAAAATCCGCGAAACGAAGGGGGATCTGTTCGTCTCTGCACAAGGATTCCAGATCTTCAATCTCAGCCGCGTACCTGCAACCTACACACAGAAAAGCGAAGACGATTGGGGGGTTAGGGATTAGGGGTTTGCCTTTAGGTCAAACCCCGGTTTTGGAATTAACCAAGAAATGAGCAAGTGCTGTAAATGTAAATGTATGTAAAACAAGTACTAATACCTTGTTCTAAGGATGTTTGTATCCTTATGTGCGAAGGTTTAGATGTTGTATGTTGTATGTTGTAGCATGTAGTATGTGATCTCCTCTTCAATGGTTGAATCCTTGTCTTGAATGCAACACTTAGCCTTGAATGGAGACTTGAAATGATCAATTGCTTGAAGGAATGCTTGAATGCTTGAATGCTCGAGTATAATTTCCACGCTTTTCACATCATGTATCTCTTATCCCCAAATGAGAGAGAAAAATGTAGTTTATATACTTGTCATTTAGGGTTGATAGACTGATTTTCCCGACCTTAGGCCGACCAGGAAAGTTAATTTCCAAATTGCAAACAAAAAGACCCGAGACCCCTTAGGAGACCGGGCCCAAAATAGGACCCAGGGACCAGGGCGCTGGGCGCTCTGGTCCCACCTCCCGGGACAGCAGGGTGCAAGGAGGTTCAGGCCAGGGTGCTTGAAAAATGCAGTTTTCAGTGTCGTGAGCAAGTTTCGGGGTCTCCATTCAGGTTGCGTGTTGCGTCGCCATCGTGAAGACCGAAATGCAGTCGAAATTGCAAGTGTCGCAATTTTAGGACGCTACATTTAGCCCCCACTTTAGCGGGAGTATGTATGCCCATACTTCCGGTAAAGTACAAGGAAACAATATTGAAAGACTTTCACCACGTCAAGGAGGCAAGATACACCAAGCCCCCAGTGGACTAAGGATCTTACGACTTCGATTGACAAAGTAAAAGGGAAGATCACGAGGAAGAACCATGACTGTCAGTAGTAAGGTTCCCTCACTATGAGTCATGCAAGAAAGATATCAAAAATTCTCAAGGCAAGGTTAAATTTACCAAGAAATTTTCAAGTATCTTGAAAAGATATGAACGGGATGTATGCCCCCCTACGTTAAAGCGATCGCACACGCCTCACCGGGGGTGATTGTTTTAACGTAGTGATACACATAAGAAATGAGAAACGAAAGGAGCACGTTATCGCAAGGATTTAGCCCCCAAGTGTGAGATAAACCCAAGGATAATAGACACAAAACACAAAGCACGAGGTGACTTTGCTTTCCTCGGGGTCAATATGCTGTATGATAATTCATGTATATATATCATATGTATGTACACATAATTGTTCGTCATTCCCCAATCAAGGAAGGTCACCTAGAAGAAGGGAACACATGTGTCTTTTGAGTCAACATGAGAGAGACCGAGAGATCTCAATACTTTGCATCGTCCTCAAGTAAACAACACTAAGGACAACAAATAGAAGAATGAGAATAACATATAGAAGAAGTAACGAAAGAGAGGAGGAGAGAATCTGCTATGCTAATGAAACTAGTCTAGCACGTCATCTACCCCCCGATCTTGCTGATCAATGTTTCGAGAAGGTAGGAAACGCGCTAGAGGAGGAACATCCAACACAACAGATGGAGCTATCACAAGATCCAAACAAGGGCTATGTTCATGTTCCGAGCCACATTGTTCTTGTCTAGGAGCTAGGATAAGTGCTTTAGAAAATTCATTAGATAAATGGTTATCAACATCAACAAGTTCATATTCACTATCAGAAGCAAGAGGAGTAACATTTTCATCATGAATAACATTTTCATCCATATCATCATCAAGATTTATAAAAATAGGATCTTTAACTCGCACCGGATCAAGACCATCATGCATCTTATGTTTAGGAGATTTAGGCTCAATGTCCGGCTGAGGAGAAAATGGAATAATGCTTGTTGAAGGTGTTTTTGGAGATTGCAAAGTTTGAGCTCTAAGACGACGCTTTCGCCGGCATTCACATGCAGAACAATTTCGTCTAGTCTTAGTAGGAAGTGGAGAAGATTGAGGAGGAGGAATGTTCTCATCCTTAGCACTTGGGTGTTTAGGTTGTGGTCTCTTAGGCTGGATAATAGGAGAAGAAGAAGGTCTCTTCTCTCTATAAAAAGAAGGAGGAGGAACTGCTCCATATAAAGGAAGAATTTTTGGTTTAGGAAGGAGACCAAGTCCATCATGACGAGGAGGGATAGGTCTACTTTTAGAAGGTTTATTAGGCATAGACATAGTCACATCCATAGGGACGGGTTGGGAATCTTCTTGAGGAAAGACATTGGTTTTATCTTTCAAAGGAAGAACTTCCTTCTCAAGAATGATAGGAATATCAAGTTTAGGTGTTCTAGGTTCACTTAGAGATAGGATCATATCTGTTTTCCACTTTTGATAAGATTTGAAAAGATGATCATTTCACGGAGGAAGAGATTGGAATTGTTTAGGCCAAAAGTAATCAAGAGGAACACTAGAAGTTCTTTCAGCTGGTTTAAAGAGACTATGATTGACAGTAACAACTTCACCATTATGGGGAAATTTCAAACACTTGTGAATAGGAGAAGCAATAGCTTTCATGGAAGATAGCCAAGGATAGCCAAGCTTCACACGAAATTGTTCGGAAGATGGAATAATAGCAAAGTTCACATCAAGGGATTTGTTATGGACCTCAATAGGTAATGTAATAGAACCAATTGCAGGAGAAGAAAATGCATCAAATAGTTTCACAATCACATCTGTTTTGTCATATATCACTTGATTCAATTGCAAAGTAAAAAGAAATTCTTCAGTAATAACATTAACCATGCACGAAGGATCAATAAGCACTCCACGGCAAGGTGTATTCTTGACTTTTGCAACTATGTATAAAGGACCATCAGGTGCCCTAATGGTTTCACTGGAATCAAATGTGATGGAAGGTTCTTTAGGGATTTCTTGCTGCTCTACAAAGTTAATCACATTCGGAGTCATAGACACAAGACCATCAGATGAGAGAGAGGAATCATTAGCCTCAATTGCATTAGAGGTATGAGAAGGCAATGGATCAGTGAAAATCTGAAGATTTTGGTTAGGAGGAGCTACAGATGTGTTGCCTTTATCATTCACTCCAGAAACAGAGATGGTATTGTTATCAATCAAATCTTGAATTTTACCCTTTAAAGAAAAACATTTTTCAGTATAATGCCCAGGCTGACGATGAAATTGACAAAAAGATTTGTTATCAAAATAAGGTGAAGTAATCTTTGCAGGATCAATTTGTCTTATAGGAGGAAGAGTAAGCACATTTTGTTCCAATAACTTATTCATAATACTATGCAATGATTCATTCAAAGGAGTATACTTTCTTTCTTTCTTGAAAAATTTAGAAATAGGAGGCACACCTGATGCTGCATTCACATTGTTGTTGATGATGTTTTCATTGAATTTGATGGAATCTCTGTTCGGTCTAATCTTCCCAAATGGTTGTTGACTGCTATCACCCTTATCACTCGGAGCCATAGGATGTAATTGTTCCATTTGACTCACAGTCAGTTGATAATTGTGAAGAGTGGCACACAACTGTTGGAAAGAAGTAAACTCAGAAAACAGAAGTTTGTCTCGAATATCTTTTTGTAAATTAGAAATAAAGATTCTTTGAATATCATTGTCAGGCACTGGAAAAGAAATTTGAGCATACAAATGCTTATATCTACCAATGAAATCAGTCACTTTTTCTTTAACACCTTGTTTACAATGCATTAAATCAATCAAAGTAACTTTAGGACTTATGTTGTTTTGAAATTGTTGAATGAAAGCATTTGCAAGTTGTTCGAAAGAAGTAATAGAATAGGAAGGCAACGAGCAATACCATTGTAGGGCTTTGTCTCTTAATGTTCTAGTGAATAGTTTTGCAAGCAACCTTGGGTCATAAGCAAAATCAGTACAAATTTTTTGAAAAGTCTTAACATGTGTTAGAGGATCTCCTTTACCATTATAGAGCTCCAAATGCGGGATTTCAACATGTTTAGGAGGGATAGCTTGAACAATGTCAAGAGAAAGTGGGCTCGCAACATCAAATGTGGGCACACTAAACTTAGATTGGTTCATAGAGGCAATTTGTTGCTGTAAAGAAGAGACAGTTTGTGCAAGATTATTAATGGTAGCTTCAGTCGAAGAATTCATATTGGATGTGTTAGATTGAGATGGAGGTGTTATGTTATTGAAAGAAGGTAAAGAGTAAGGTGGTGGGACTCTATGATAATTAGTCATAGGAGATGATTGAACAGGAGGAACACTACAAGGAGGAATGGAATGGTTAAATGAATTGCCCCCTTGCGTCATGTTCATTTGTGGAGATATAATAGGGACATTCATTGAAGGAATGAATGAAGAAGTCGGATTAAATGAAGAAGAGGGATTGCCCCCATGACTAGTGATCATAGGAGGAATGTCTTGTGTTGAAGTAGTCATTATGTTTGATGTAAAAGTAGGTATGCTAGCAATAGAAGTCATCAAATGAATAGAATGATTGACTTGAGTAGGAGGTTGTGTATAACCCAAATTTTCAGCACAACTCTTCATAGGCATCACATTCGAATCCACGATGTGTGCAATACCACGCAAAATATCAATTCCATTCTTATCACTTTGAAGCATACGTTTTAGACCCTCAATTAAAGGAAGAGCTTGACTATCAGGGTATTCTTGAGACATCCATTGTCGAAAATCGTCAAATTGGTTATCCAATTTTGAAAGTTGTTCTACAGAAACCTCATGGAGAGCTTCTTCATCATTAGGAGGATTAGGGGAATTACCCATGTCCTCGTTAAAAAGACTACTCAAATTAGGTTCCATCTCCTCGGTAGTTAAACCTCGGAAAGACTTAATTCTACGGCTTCGTCTAACGGGAATAGTGTAAGTAGGGCTTATTGTTGTAAAACTCATGCATTAGAGAGAGAGAGAAAATTTTGAATTTAGAGGTAGCAATTTTCAGTAAAATCAGCCAATTTTCTGGATTTAAGCTGTTAAATGCAATCATGACAGTCTCCCGAAATTTCGGAAAAAATGTCCGGGACCGTGGCGCTCGGAGTGCAACACGATCCTTGCAATTTTTTTCGAAATTTGCAGGGATGAAAGGTATGATGATTTTTAGAGCTAATCTGAAAAAATTGAGTGATTTTACGATCTGTAGATAGGCCAAATTAAAGTTGCAATCTCGAAATTGAACCCTACCAAGATTGTCGAAAAATGCAAAATTTGAATTTTTGAAAAAGAGAGGGAAACTGAAATTTTGAATTTTATGATTTTAGAGGGAATGTCAAGAGCAATGCAAATTTTGAAATTTGAAAATTGACTCAATTTCACGCAAAATTCAATTTTGAAAGCGGAAATCAAAGTTGTTGTAATTAAGCACTTAATTTCAAAAGTCACAAATTGCAAGAATTTGAATAAAGCACTGAAATTTTTAATGAATGATAACACACTTTTCAGATTTAGGACAGTAAGAACACAATTTTGACACAAAATTTCAATTTCAATGATTTTTGAATGTTTAAAAGCCTTAATCCAAGCAATCACAAGACCAACTTTGACTGTAATTTTGAAGGTGTTATAATTGATAAAATCAGCCAAAATTCTGAATTTTAGCACAAAAACACAGTAAGATCTCGCTCCCGAAATTTCGGAAAAAATGTCGGGGACGATGGCGCTCGGCGCCACGGTCCTCGCAACTTTTTTCCAAATTTTCAAGGATGAAAGATGTTGTGATTTTATTGCGGAATCCAAAGTTACAGCTGATTTGGAGATGTTTTAATCAGTGAAATTGTCGGACAAAGGTTGAATCAAGAGGGTTTCAAAAATTAGGGTTTTCACACTTAACCACTTAATTTTCAGAATTAAAGCACAAATATGAATTGAAAATTTGTAATAGAAGGGCAGATCTGAAACAGGCATTAACATTTAGACATTTCGCAAGTTCAATTACTAAAAAGAAAATTTAGGGTTTTTATGCAATCACCTCTAAAATTTTACAAAAGATCAAACATGGAAATGTAATCAATTTTTTCAGATCTAAGCATGAAAAATCAGAAAGGATGTTCACGTCAGGTTCACTAAATGTAAAGCGGAAAATCGCGATCGAACCCTAGTTGCACTCCCCTCTTCCAACTCCGAGGAGAGAGAAGGGAGGTTCGCTAGGATTCGATGGTTTTCACTTAGGGGAGAGACTTTACATTCAAAAGAGGGGTTGAAACCCACAAGATCCAATCCCACGCAATGCAAGATTGGATGCTAAATGTGTTTCAAGGGTTAAGACAGCAAGGCTACCCTCTTTTGTAAAGAATGTTGATAGAAGAATTAAGCTAGGAATGCATAGAAAGTGACAAAGATTTGCTTATAAACTGAGTTCGGATTATAGGATGAAGCTGCGGACCTGGAATTAGCAGTAAAATGTCGATACGGCGCTGTCCAACAAACTTGAGCAAAAGTTGTCGGGACGCTGGCGCCCGGCGCCACGGTCCTCCGAAAAATCCGCGAAACGAAGGGGGATCTGTTCGTCTCTGCACAAGGATTCCAGATCTTCAATCTCAGCCGCGTACCTGCAATCTACACACAGAAAAGCGAAGACGATTGGGGGGTTAGGGATTAGGGGTTTGCCTTTAGGTCAAACCCCGGTTTTGGAATTAACCAAGAAATGAGCAAGTGCTGTAAATGTAAATGTATGTAAAACAAGTACTAATACCTTGTTCTAAGGATGTTTGTATCCTTATGTGCGAAGGTTTAGATGTTGTATGTTGTATGTTGTAGCATGTAGTATGTGATCTCCTCTTCAATGGTTGAATCCTTGTCTTGAATGCAACACTTAGCCTTGAATGGAGACTTGAAATGATCAATTGCTTGAAGGAATGCTTGAATGCTTGAATGCTCGAGTATAATTTCCACGCTTTTCACATCATGTATCTCTTATCCCCAAATGAGAGAGAAAAATGTAGTTTATATACTTGTCATTTAGGGCTGATAGACTGATTTTCCCGACCTTAGGCCGACCAAGAAAGTTAATTTCCAAATTGCAAACAAAAAGACCCGAGACCCCTTAGGAGACCGGGCCCAAAATAGGACCCAGGGACCAGGGTGCTGGGCGCTCTGGTCCCACCTCCCGGGACAGCAGGGTGCAAGGAGGTTCAGGCCAGGGTGCTTGAAAAATGCAGTTTTCAGTGTCGTGAGCAAGTTTCAGGGTCTCCATTCAGGTTGCGTGTTGCGTCGCCATCGTGAAGACCGAAATGCAGTCGAAATTGCAAGTGTCGCAATTTTAGGACGCTACAACAGTTCCTTTGGGAACACGTCTAGGAAGTTGCCATAGTCTGACTTCAAGTCAAGTTCCATGCAAGAATACTTTACTACCCAAGTCATTTAAAGCACCAGTCTTAGATTAGTTGAACTTCTTACTTGAAGAAGTATATAACTGACTTTGCACACATGATTGATTGGAACTCCTTACAGGTATAGGACCCAAGGGTGGTCATGATCGAGCCAATTAGGGTGCTCGAGGTACGTAAGTGCCGCTTGCATAATATAGAGGTCACTCGGTGCAAGGTCTAGTGGAATCAGTACTGTGAGTAAAGTGCCACCTACGAACATTATAATGAGATCCATCAAAGATTCCCTCATTTGTTTAATGTTTACAATAGTTGAATTTGATTCCTTTTTATGCTGGATAAACAATGTTGAATTTGATGTTTCTTAATGATAATTCAAATCATCGAAGACAATGACTCACAAGGGGAAGGATATGTTACATCCCACTTGTGCCCTAGATATTTTGATGTTATTTTATGCATTGATACTTGTGCTCAGTACAATAGAATGATAATTCGCAACATATATGTTGATGATTTAGTATTAATCATGATGAAATATGAGATGTTTGCTTTTGTTATCAATAAACGAAATGACAAAGATATGTCAGGATTTCAGACTAACTACTTGAATTTGACCTAGCGTGTGCAGGAGATCGTCGTCCTCTGAGAAGGGAGGGGAAGAATCATCAAATCGGGAGATAACGAAAGGACTCAATGCCATCTGTTACCTTGTCTGTAAGTTGAGACATGTTATGTCAACCCTGTTACCATCAACCAGTGTGAGCCAAGTAACCCTATTTAGTCAGTGTAGATGATTAGGGTTCTTACCATCTTAATCTTGGAGTCGGTATTCTTTTTCTTCTGACCAAACCATTTTGAGATCCTTATCTTTATATGTTCCAATAATTATGGAACTTCTTGATGTTAATTGTTTATTATTATTAAAAATAAAACCACAATTTGTGCACATGTATAAGTACATACATGTATGTATTTGAGACATTGATAAATACATACGTATACGTCCTTGTATATATATATATATATGTACTCTTGCAACGTAAAGTTTATTTTTAAAATCCTATTAACCAAAATTTGGTATGACTTAAATACGGAACCACTTTTGCAAGTGCCTTGTTCATATATAAGATTATTTCATTTATTTTATTTTTTTGGGTCGGTAATATTTTGTATTTTATTGCATTATAAAATATAGAGATTACAACAAAAATCGGGCTTCCAGACTGCAAAATAGCCCTACTTTGGATATCATCCTTACATTCTTCATCACTAAAAATTCCAAAACCCCTAGGCAAAATAAAAAACAATTAACAGCAAACCCATCCCACTTTGTTAAGCTTTGTCGCTCCTTTAAACAGGGTAAAACACAGTCCTTTACCTCCTGAACTAAATCCACCCTAACCCTATAGCATCTTGCAGAAAAGGGTTGACCCCACTAAAAGCCGCCATATATTACTATGTATTGTAAAAACAACTAAAACTATCTTATGACACTTTATATGCAATATCTATAGTCTTTAAAGCTTCAACTCGGTCTAAACAGAAACAAAACCAGTATCATCTGTGAAGCTTGCACCAGCCGCTCTCCTTCTCCTTACCCTTGATCGCCTGCCTCTAGGAATCACCTTTGGCCATGCCCGTGTCAACTCATTGTCTTCCCTCTCATGACGTAGAATTATCCCTTTGAATCTTTCTGAGGCGCGCGCTCTTTCCAACACATATGCCTCCTTATCCACCTTCCCAATCCATTGAACAAAGGAAACTATGCCAAATTCATCGGCATCCTTTGCATCTTCAAAGCCTTCTGAATAGTCCAGTCCAACTCCAAGCACAGCCCACTCCAAAATGGAGTCCAAACCATCGAGCAAAGCATCATCAAAAATGGAGGTAGCAGCCCACTTTACCGTTTTTGTGTTTTCACCAATTCCCAGACCCCAAGCTATAACCATTGATATATTCTCCATCTTGATGAATTCTCCATGAGATAAGGCCCCACGACCTCCATTGTCATGTTAACCGCCTCTACTTCCTTAAAGCGCAATAACCCCGACATTCTATCTTTACTCACAGCTCCCTTGAAACCCTTCTGCTGTTTTCTTGTGCTCACTGTGAAATTCGCCTCCATGTTTTTATTTTTAAGAACTCCAACACGCTGCCAATTCACCTCCTCCCTAATCAATTTTTGCACATGAATGTTACCGCTTCACTCTTTGACAAAATAAACCTTGCGAACTTCGCCTTTTTATAAGCCATCCACAGTCCTGAATTATTGATCTGACATGCCACCCTACTAATCATGCCATCGCACTTCCCATTGTCCTTGGAGAATTCACATCACTAGCCACCCATCTTAACATGCTCACCAATCTTTGTGTAAGATTTTGAATGTGATGTCCGAGAAAGAGTCGTACATTCACTATCATTAAAAGATTGGATACCTCATAAACGCCGCCAATTCCAACTTTCAATTCCAATCCTAAGCGGATCATCCTTCCAACCCATGTGTGAGACATCATATCAACTTTACCAAAAGAGGGAGCCGCACATATTATTATGCAAGATGACATCACTTGCCTAACATCACTCGCCCACCGTCTAAAACCTATTCATTGCACTATCGCATCATCCAATGTTGAGATCCCTTGGAAATCTTCCAATCTTACTTCGCCTTCCAACTGAAAGGACAAAGCCCATTTAGAAAGTCTATCTGCAGTCAGGTTGCCTTCTCTTCGAATCTGACTAATTTTGAAATTTTCAAAAAAATTTAAATCCTCTTTTAATCGGAGCAATAAATCCTTGTAAATGCCATGCTCTGATATCCCCATTCATTATGGCCTAAATTATGATCAGGGAGTCTCCTTCCAGATGGAGATTTCGAACACCTTTGATTCTGGCCAATCTAACTGCTAATAGAGCAGCTTGCGCTTCAGCCTCATTATTCGTGCATCTCCTTAATCTTTTTGCTCCACACTTAATTTAGTCTCTAGAATCATTCCACAAAACAAACCCTACTCCTGCCACATTTCTGCTAGATTGAACCGACCCATCAAAGTTCACTTTAAACCAACCCTTTTCTGGAGGTTTCCAATGAGCATCCAAAGCTTTCTTATTTTGTCTCCTATTGTTATCCAATGAGTCATGCCTAATTTTGATTCCCGGCCAAGCTCTCTATATATTCCTATCCATTAAGGTAAAGGGAGAAGTCAACGAAAGAGATTGGGAAGCTGCTGCACCTACAACCTCTTCAATAGCCATATTAATTCTGAGAAGTAGTCTACTTACATCCTCAACCTTATCCTGAAATATTATACGGTTACACTCTTTCCAAATCTCCCATATGACTAAAGAGGGGCTAATTCGCCATACACTTGAAAGGGTCGACTTGCTTGGCTGCCTTGGCCAACTTTCAAAGACTTCTTTGAGGGAGGATTGAAGAGGGCACTGCCAATTTAGTTTCCCTTGAAGATCATACAAACACCTCATTGCTACCTCACATCTCAATAGTAAATGATCTACTGACTCCTCCGACTTGCTGCACATCACACATTTGGAAGGGCCCATAAAACCGAGCCTTTTTCTTCTCTCCCCTGTTAGAAATTTGCCTTTAACAGCTAACCATGCAAAAGCACCAGCTTTCGGAAGACACTCTTTACTCCAAAATAGGTCCCAGATCCTTAAGTGATTCTCCTCCCTACCTTCCAGAAATTGATAACCCAATTTAATTGAATAGTTCCTATTCCGAGCTCCACACCAAATCACCCTATCCTCTACGCCTGTAAGAAAAATCCTTCTTTGTTCCAAAACATCCATGAGTCGTCGTTGAGACTGAGCAGATAGACCTGTTGTCGCAAGATCCTTCCAAACCCATTCCTTTCCAAAATCCCCCATCGACCATCCTCATATAATCTTTAACTCGATCACCCCAAAGTTGCACCAAGAGATCCTTTATCACTGAGAAGTCCCCTATATCTTTAATGGCTGAAAAACCTGCCCAAGAGTCTTCCCAAAACTTAGCTTTCGACCCTTTACCAATCTGCGAAGTGAGATGATCAGTGACCACCCCTCGGCAATCCACTATGAAATTCCATATGGCTGACCCTTTAGGGAGGTTACGAATTGTAGAAATTCTATAATCTTCTGGAGAATCCAAATATTTTGCTCCCAACACTTTGACCCACATTTGGTCTGGATTAGTGTATATGCTCCACACCAGTTTAGCCCCTAAAGCTATATTCATTTTGTGCCAATCTCTAAACCCAGCACCGCCTTGATTTTCACTTGACAGATTTTATCCCATGCCAATAAGGGGATTTTGTCATTGTCATTTGCTCCATTCCAAAAGAATTTTTTCATCCTTTGTTGAATTACATTAATAACCTTTTTTGGGATCTTTAAACATATCATTGAGAAAATTGGAATAGCAGACACAACAGATCTTATCATTAAAATTCTTCCAGCTGAAGTAAGCCATCTACTTTTCCACCAATCCATTCTATTTAAGCAGTTGTCAATCAGATTTTTCCACAGATCAGACTTATTTGCACCCCCGAAAAAAGGAATTCCTAAATATTTACCTGGAAGAACTCCCAATTTCATGCCCAAAATTCTGCAAATCTCCCTCTGTTTACATGGTTTGGTGTTAAAAAAAAAAATTCAGATTTGAACCAATTTACTTTTTGACCAGAAGCCTTTTCATACACATCCAAAGTCTCCTTAATGACTCGAGCTTCCCTTGCTGACGCATCCCCTGCCAGGAAAGTATCATCTGCAAATTGCAGGTGTGTTAGAGGATTCACTCTCGCTGCATTTTGAACACCTTTCCAAACCCCTTCTTCCCACTTCTTGGAAATGAACCGCCCAAGAACCTCTGCCATAATAATGAACAGAAAGGGGGAGAGAGGATCACCTTGCCAAATACCTTTCTTAGACTCAGAAAAACCTTGAGGGCTTCCGTTTATAATGACTGAAAATCGAGGGGAGCTGATACAACTTTGCACCCAAGCAATCCATTCCTTACTAAAACCAAATCTCCAAAGGACTTGCATAAGAAAGTCCCTATTCACCTCATCATAAGCTTTCCTTATATCTACCTTAACCATCATCTTTTATGTCCTTGTCGTCCGAATGGAATGAACAGCTTCATGTGCGAGAATGATACCTTCATAAATAGATCTGCCCAGGGCAAAGCCACTTTGTTCGCTAGAAAAGACCAAATCCAAGACTAGTTTTAATCTATTCGCCATAACTTTGGATATAATCTTGTATATGGTATTGCATAAAGAGATCGGACGGAAATCATCAAAAGATGTGTACTCTGCCTTCTTTGGAATCAAGGCAATAAAAGTGTTGTTGAAATCCTTTAAAACAAAACCCCCTTTCCTTGACTCCTCCACCACTTCCACAATATCATTTGTAAGGATGTCCCAAAAATTTTGATTAAAAAAGGGCTAGGAAGCAATCTGGCCCTATAGATTTGTCCGATCCTAATCCAAAAATAGCTTTTTTCACCTCCTCCAGTGACACCGGGTGCATTAACATTTTGTTGTGTTCTTCCTTGACACCTAAAGGAATAACCCCCAGAATATGATGCATATCTCCTCCATGGTTCACCTCACCATTGAAGATATCTGAAAAATGTTTAACTGCCTCCAAATTAATCTGATTTAAATCTGTAACAGTCACCCCTTCATTATTCTTTATGGAAAAAATCTTGTTCTGAGATCTCCGAACTTTGACTGAAGTGTGGAAAAATTTTGTATTTCTGTCTCCATCTTTCAACCATGTTTCCCTAGACTTTTGTCTACAAAATATTTCCTCTCTAGCTAACACCTCCGAGTATCCTTTGTTCAAAAGTTTTTCTTTAATGAAAGCTTCTTCATCCATTCCTTGGCTGATTATTTGTTCATGAAGTGCTTTTAACTCTTCTTCTAGTTCTAACTTTTAATTGAAAATATTCCTAAAAGATTCTCTATTCCATTTCTTGAATTGCTCCTTTAAAAATTGTAGTTTTTTGAAAAAAATAAAGGCTTTGTTACCTGGTCTTTCCGGAATATGCCTCCACCATTGTTCCACAAGATTTCTAATATTGCTATCCCGTAGCCACATTGCTTCAAATTTAAATGGGCATCTCTCCGAAGCACTGTCTTCTTGAATTCTGAGGCAAATAGGATAATGATTTGAGCCTATTATAGGTAGAATTTTAGCAACACAGTTCCAGCGGCTCTCCGTCCAATCCCCAGCAATAAAAAACCTATCTAACTGCTCTGCTATGTTCAGAAAACCACTCCTATTAGTCCAGGTGAATTCCCCTGTTCTGAAGGGAATCTCAAGCAGCCCAGAATTCATGACAAAAGCACTAAAGTCTCTCTGACTCTGCCGATTCCAGCCCACGCCACCCATTTTGTCTGAGGGGCAAAGTAGAGCATTAAAGTCTGCACCAAGAATGAACAAATTTTCCCTGTCATTCCTCATGATGTCTGATAACTCATCCCACAACTGCAATTTCATATTAGGGTTGTTAGGCCCATAAATGTTGATAAGGAAAAAACAAGTTTGTAACTGCTTTGATATAATTTTCAGCCACTGCCACCACCAAGTGGTTCTAATGACAACCACATCTATTACCGACTCCCCCCAAAGAGCAGCAAGGCCTCCAAAAGCACCTTGAGCTCCCACAAGACTACATTTCCAAGATTGAAACTTCCTAGAAAAAACACCAAAATGCTCTTCTTTGATCTTTGTTTTCTGCAAAAAAACAATGTCCGGACTCACTTGATCAAGGCACTGTTTGATCAAGCGAATCTTGTCAAGGGCATTGCAGCCGCTGACATTCCACGATAGCCTTTTCCCGATCTCAATTTGCTTTGGCCTGCAGCATTACCCGCCATTTCCAACTTGGCCTCGTTAGATTTGGCACCCCTTTTCTTTTTCTCTCCCACTTTAGCTTTTGATTGGAGAGATAGAGTCATCGCCAAAGTTCATTTTTCATGGGTTCCTACTAGGGCTGAAAAACCCAGTTCATCATCTCCATCTTGTGAATAGGATGACTCACCCTCATACTCTGAATGTAGAAGATCCCCTCCACTATCTTTTACTCCTTCAAAAGAGCTTTCCAGATTTCTTATCGGTGATATTTGAATGTCTTTAAAAACCGGATCCTCCATAATTGGGTCTGGATTTTCAATCAACATTTCAGAGACGATCGTCAAACTTTCAGATTCTGGGGCCATGGTAATCTCCTGATAAGTCATAACAATAGGATCCTCTGCTTGTTTCACAAGATTTGTTGAGGATGCATCCATTTTCTCCAATTGGAGTTCTCCCTGACCAGTGCTATTGCTATCCTGTATTGTAGGGATTTTTTCCTCTTCTAGATTCCCCCTGTCCTCCATTTGTAGCAATCTTCTATCTTCAAAAAAGGGATTCTCCAAACTCCACCCAGCATCCTGCGCACATCTCCCTTGGGTGGCATCAACACACCCTGATTTATTCAAAGGCAGGGGTTCTTCTATATCCATCATCCAAAATTTGCTTTCAGAGAGACCAAAGGAGTGTGTTTCATTAACAAAAGATTCATCGATAGCAGCCTTCTATGAATCGAATTTGTCCATCCTAAGAAACTTTGTTGAGTCGTTGCTACATTTTGAGGAAAATTGAATCGCCCAATCCTTTTCATTCCAATGTTGTTCCCCATGGTAGCCTTCTGACAACCTGATCATTTCCTCCTCTAAATGATGTTGCATCGCAACTTTGCCTTTATCATCTTTTTTGCAGAAACCCAACGGATGGATTTTGATAGAGCAGCTTGAGCACGACTCCATGTCTTCTTCCAAAATTACTTTTTGTTTCCAAAACCCCGACCTTGTTTTGATCTCTAAAGTGTCGGGGAGATTGTGGATCGGCTGCCAGTTGATGCACAACCTAGAGACCAAACTAAAATCAAAGGGGTCGACATATTCTTCGACCATCAAAAACTCACCCAGTTTACCTCCTATTTGCTTCAATGTTTCCCGATCCTTATATTCTTGAGGGAGACCAGGCAGTTTTATCTAGATGAGGACAATTTCTACCAAAGCTTTATAGGGGTTGAAGTTAGGCTTCCAGGCTGAGATGTTTAGTCCTTTCCCTTCCAGAAAAAAGGGCTCATTCTCTATTATCCAGTCTCTATCTTGCACTGTTGGACAAACAACTTGGTAGTAACCATTTCCAAGTGTTTTGAGATATATTCCCTCCCCCTAGTTTTTGTTGCACCAATCCCTAAATTTGGAAAAAGTCGGCAACATTCCTCCCCATTTTACAAAAAGAGCTTTGTCAGTCAAAAAACTAAGCGACTCCTTCCATGCTTCATTTGATAACTCTACAAACAGCAGTCTACTAACTTCTGCATTAGGGTTTACCTCTAAAACCTTTGCTACCTCGGAGGAAAGTTTTGGCCGCCAAAATTTCTCCTGAAACGTTCTGAAATCCACTTTTGGACCAGAGTAGATATCCCTAAAACCCCGAAAACCACTGTTCTTTTGCGCCCTAGGAGGGCTGACCCTGCGATCCCCAAATCTATTCCACCCCTTTGATATCCCCGGAGCCTTCCATGTCCAATTTTTCTAAATATTCTGCTTCCAATAGTTGTTATTCCAGCCATTGTTAATGTTCCTACCAAACGGCCATCTATAACTAGTTCCTCCTCTGTAGAGGAAGCCCTCGTGCTTCTTGAAATCGGACCTCCCGCACCGCTCCGCCATCTAATTTCCAAAAAAGATTATTTCTTTTATTAAAGCACCGTTTTATATATATTAAACATCGGGTTGGTATGACTCATGAGGATGAACAACGTAAGTTAAGCAATTTTCGAACCCATGAATTGAAATGGTTAACGCCACAACAGTTACCCGGAATTTATGGCATGCTTGCAAATTCATATGAAATTAACTCCAAATTGGAATGAAATTCAAATTGAAGGAAATTAATTCGAAATGGGCAAAACTATTTCTTTACGGAAGATATAGAGATCTTTTGTTTTTGGAAGGAGCATCATTACGTTTTGGGGAATGGTAGTGTTCTGAAACAAAAAAAAAAAGGTACGCTTGAGCTATTTCATCGAGAAGCATACATTGCATTTAGCTTGGTTGTTTGTTGCAATGTGAGCTGGAATCTCTTGGGTTAGCAGCACTACTGAAAAAGCCACTCATGAAAGCTTGGAAAGGCATCGTTGATGTGGAAATTTTCTGCAAAGGAAGCCACTTCAACTCATATCTTTCGCTGTTGAAACCAGGTCATGTACCCAATACTAAGCTAGTGCATGTAAATTGTATAGAAAGCTTATGTAATATCCCTACATAAATATTAATATGTAATCAATTATATTATTTCTCATCTTATTAATTTATTTCTTATATAACCAATTTCTATCTTATATTCTTATATAATCAATATCTAAATATTAATTTATAAACAATGTTTAATAGTTAATATTAATTTATAATCAATAATAATTAATATTAAGTGTAAGAGTCTTATCGCTATTGAGTTATGTCTGAATCTCTAATCAATGGTACTCCTGTGAAGAGCTTTCTCTGCAAGTATATTGTAATTTGTTATTGATTGTTGAATAATATATTGAGCTCCTTTTTGAATAAATACTGTTAAAATAATAATACAACAGATGGCGGAGCGGAGCGGGCGGTCTGGTTTTAGGAAGCATGAGGGTTTCCTCTACAGAGGAGGAACTGGACAGCGATGGCCACTCGGGAATTGCAACCAGAGGACTCGGAAATTTTGGTCATGGAAGGCTCCGGGAATTTCGAAGGGTTGGAACAGATCTGGAGACGGTAGGACCAAACCACCAAGGATGCAAAAGAAAGGCTTTTTCAGGGGCTTCCGGGATATTAGCTCCGGTCCGAGAGTGGATTTCAGAACGGTTCAGGAGAAGTTTTGGCGACCGAAACTCTCTCCGAAAGCAGCTAAGGTTCTAGAGGTAAACCCCAATGCTGAAGTTAGTAGAGTGATGTTTGTAGAGCTTTCAAATGAAGCATGGAAGGAATCGCTTAGTTTTTTGTCTGACAAAGCTCTTTTTTGTTAAATGGGGAGGAATGTGGCCGGCTTTTTCCAAGTTTAGGAATTGGTGCAACAAAAACTCGAGGGAGGGAATGGATATCAAAACACTGGGAAATGGTTATTACCAAGTAGTCTGCCCAACAGTTCAGGATAGAGATTGGATAATAGAGAATGGGCCGTTTTTTCTAGAAGGAAAAGGTTTAAATATCTCAGCCTGGAAACCTAACTTTAACCCATTTGAAGCTCTAGTTGAAAATGTCCTCATCTGGGTAAAACTACCAAGCCTTCCTCAGGAATATAAGGATCGGTAAACATTGAAACAAATAGGAGATCTCATCTGGGTGACTTCGTAATGACCGAAGAATATGTTGACTCCTCTGATTTCAGCCTAGTTTCTAGGTTGTGCATCAACTGGCAGCCGATCCACAATCTCCCTGACACCTTAGAGATCAAAACAGGGTCGGGGATATGGAAACAAAAAGTAATTTTGGAAGAAGATATAGAGTCATGCTCAAACTGCTCTATCAAAATCCATCCACCGGGTTTTTGTTAAAAAGAAAACAAAGGCAAAGTCGCGATGCAACATCATCTAGAGGAGGAGATCATCAGATTGTCAGAAGGCTATCATGGGGAACAACTTTGGAATGAAAAGGATTGGGCGATTCAATCTCTCACAAAATGCAGGAAAGAGTTAACAGAAGCAATTGATGAGTCTTTTGTCACTGAGGCACATTCTTTCGAACTTTATACAAGAAAAATCGGGACAATGGATATAGGAGAAGCCCTGCCTTTGACTTTAATAAGGTGTGCAGATGCCAATCAAGGGAGATGCGCTCAGGAAGCGGGATGGATTTTGGAGAACCTAAGGGTTGAAGTAAACAGGCCTATTTCTTTGGAGAAGAGGGCTTCTATAGAAGAGGGAAAAATCCCAATAGTTCAGGACAGCGATAACAATGCTCAGGAAATATCCCAAGTGGAGAGAATGGTGGCATCCCCTACAAATCCAATGAATCAAGTGGAGGATCCCCTTGTCCAGAATTACCAGGAGACTTCCATAGCCCCCGAATTTGAAAGCCTACTGATTGTCTCGGAAAGATTAGTTGTAAACTCAGATCCTCTTATGGAGGATCCAGTCTTTAAAGATATTCAAATCTCACCAATAAGAAATCTGGAAAGCTCTTTTGAAGGTGTAAAAGATAGTGGAGGGGTTCTTCTAGATTCAGAATATGATTTCGAGTCATCATGTTCCCAGGATGGAGATGATGAACTGGGCCTTTCAGCCCTAGCTGGAACTCATGATAAGCGATCTTTGGAGATGACCCTAGCTCTTCAATCAAAAGCTAGATAGAGTGGGAGAGAAAAAGAAAAGAGGTGCCAAATCCAACAAGGCCAAGTTGGAAATGGCGGGTAATGCTGCGGGCCAAAGCAAATTGAGATCGAGACCTCTTCCCGGGGGCAATGAGGACCTTATCGTGGAATGTCAGGGGCTGCAATGCCCCTGACAAGATTCGCTTGATCAAACGATGCCTTGATCAAGTGAGACCGGACATTGTTCTTTTGAAGGAAACAAAGATCAAAGATGAAGATTTTAGTGCTTTTTCTAGGAAGTTTCAATCCTGGAATTGTAATATGGTGGGAGCTCAAGGTGCCTCTGGAGGCCTTGCTGCTCTTTGGAAGGATTCGGTGATGGATGTGGTAGTTATTAGAACCACACGGTGGTGGCAGTGGTTGAAGATTAAATCAATGTAACTTCAAACAAGTTTTTTCCTTATCAACATCTATGGACCCAACAACTCAAATATGAAATTGCAAATGTGGGATGAGCTGTCAGACACCATGACGAATGACGGGGAGAATCTATTTATTCTTGGAGGAGATTTTAATGCTCTTCTTCGCCCCTCAGATAAAATGGGTGGTGTGGGTTGGAATAGGCAGAGTCAGAGAGATTTTAGTTCTTTTGTCATGAACTCAGGACTGATTGAGATTCCCTTCAGAACGAGGGAGTTCACCTGGACTAATAGGAGGAGTGGTTTTCTAAATATTGCAGAGCGGTTAGACAGGTTTTTTATGGCAGGAGATTGGTCAGAGAGTCGTTGGAACAGTGTTGCTGAGATACTACCTATTACGAGCTCCGATCATTACCCTATTTGCCTTAGAATTCAAGAAGACAGCGCCCCTAAGAGATGCCCGTTTAAATTTGAAGCAATGTGGCTACGGGACAGCAATATCAGAAATCTGGTCGAACAGTGGTGGAAGCACAATCCGGACAGTCCAAGTAACAAAGCCTTTATTTTTTTCGAAAAACTTCAGTTTTTAAAGGAACAATTTAAAAGATGGAACAGAGAAACTTTTAGGAATATTTTCAATGAAAAGGCTGAATTAGAAGAAGAGTTAAAAGCTCTTCATGAACATATAATTAGCCAGGGAATGGATGAAGAATCTTTTAGAAAAGAGAAACTGTTGAGCAAAGGATAGTCGGAGGTGTTAGCAAGAGAGGAAATCTTTTGGAGACAAAAGTCTAGAGAAACATGGTTAAAAGATGGAGACAAAAATACAAAATTTTTCCATACTTCAATCAAAGTTCGAAGATCTCAAAACAAGATTTTTTCTATAAAGAACAAAGAAGGGGTGACCATTTCAGACTTAAATCAAATAAATCGGGAGGCAATTAAACACTTTTCAGATATCTTCAATGGTGTGGGGAACCAGGGAGGAGACATGCCTCAAATTTTGGGGGTTATCCCTTCAAGTGTGAAGGAAGAACACAATAAAAGGTTGATGGAGCCAGTGTCAATGGAGGAGGTGAAGCTAGCTGTTTTTGGCTTAGGGTCAGACAAATCTCCAGGGCCAGATGGTTTCCCAGCCCTCTTTTTTCAAAAATTTTGGGACATCCTAGCTATTAGAATATTTAATTATATTTTAGTCACCTATATTTAGTTCCTTGTTAAATGGTCATTTAGCTTTTAAGCTTTATTTAACATTTAGCTTTTTCTTTTTAGTTAATTAGCTTTTAAGCTTTATTTAGCATTTAGCTTTTTGGTAGTTCACTTTAAACGACTTGTTCTTAATTTAGAACATCGTCTTGTAATCTCTATATATATGCTTGTATATTCAACAATATCCGATTATTGAATCATTCATTCAATTTATTTTTCATGGTATCACAACGGGTCGATGGAATTCTTTAAAGTTAGCCGATTTTTTTTTTAAAAATTCATGGCCTTCTTTCTGGAATATTTTTCAGATTTTGTTTTTAATTGTTTTTTAATAAAAAAACGATTTTGCTTTTTTTAAGGCTTTTTGAGGGTTTCAAGGGTTTCTAGTTCGTGGGCAAATTTCTTTGTTCTGGGCAGCAGTTCATGTTTTTTTAGAGCTCTGGAGATTTTTCGGGCCTACAACCAAGAGTTTTTTTTTGCAAATTGAAAATTTTCCTAGGGTTTATGCATTTTTCGACTAGGGTTTTGACCCTTCATTTCAAGTCGAAATTTTATTTTGCTTGCAGATTCTTGGTGGGTTTTTCGAGACCTCAACTGGGTCGTCGTCAAATTTTTTTGGGTGCATTGTTTTTCGTGCCTCAATTTTTGAGTCGTCAAATCTGCATTTTGTTTTCAGATTCTTGGTGGGTTTTTTGAGAGCTTTTCAAGGTTGGTCTCAAATTTTCTGGGTGCCTCGTTTTCCGTGCCTCAAATTTTGTGCCAACAAATTTGCCTTGGAATTTAAAAAACAGTGAGCGATTTCTGCTAATTCTATGGACGTCGGGAATTTTGTCTCTTTTGGGCGCCGTTTATGTTGAACATCCGACCTAGGGTTTCTGCCCCTATTTTTTTGCGTTTTTTTGAAAAAAAAATCGTCAATATTTTTCTTTTTTTTTTACAAAAAAATCAAAGGTATTTTTTTATTTTTTGCAAATTATTATTTTTTTCTGATTATTTTCAGGAAAAATTTCAGGTTTTAAGTTTGCAAGAAAATTTTAATTTTTGGGTTTCTTCCAAACCTCGAAATTCGCACCTTGGAATTCATGCCAGAGTTCTACTCCAGGGTTTAAGATTTTTTGTGCAACTACTTCTATTCTGATTTTTTAATCAAATTCTTTTGTCTCATGCTTTCACTAGGTTGACCTCGTTCAACCTCCATTTTCGTGATGGCATCTTTGACCAACATCATGTTGGAACACAAACAGAAGCTCAACAACTGCCACAACACCTAGAAACAGTGCATGTTCCACGATATCTGAATATCGTTGCCTTGATCAGATTGATTTAGGCCAGACCTTGTCCTACAGGTCCCAGGGTTTTCACATTTTTCTTCCTCAAAAATTGTTCGCAAGGTTTAGAGTTTTTTCCTTAAAAATTATTATCTGTCATCTGCAAAGCTTGCGTGGGTTTTTTGATTTTTCACCATAAAAAATCATGGGAGGGTTTTGCTTGATTTTTTTCTCAAAAATCAAGGTTTTACCACGTGATGTTGTCTGGTGTTTTCCCGCATGATGTCTGATGTTTTACCGCATGATGTTTGGTGTCTTACCACGTGGTGTTTTGGGTCTTGCCATGTGAAGTTTCAAGGTTTTGTTCAATTTTTTCCACAAAAATCATTTTAAGGGTTTTTACCATTTTTTTCCACAAAAATGATGATTTGTATCTTCAGTTTTGGAGGGTTTGTCGATTTTTCCTCAAAATCATGGTTTCAGGTTTCAGTTTGGTTACCCAACGTCGGGTTGGATGGATTCTGGTATTCTTGGTCATTAACACTTTTCAGATCCAGGGAGGGTCTCCACCGCAGCAGAGTGTTCTTTTCATTTGTGATCAAAAGACCTGCAATGTCTTCTGTAGGGTAGTTAGTAGATAGAATGACCATTAAGGGAGGGTATTAGAATACTTAATTATATTTTAGTCACCTATATTTAGTTCCTTGTTTAATGGTCATTTAGCTTTTAAGCTTTATTTAGCATTTAGCTTTTTCTTTTTAGTTAATTAGCTTTTAAGCTTTATTTAGCGTTTAGCTTTTTGGTAGTTCACTTTAAACGACTTGTTCTTCATTTAGAACCTTGTCTTGTAATCTCTATATATACGCTTGTATATTGTTGAATACATTATCCAATTATTGAATCATTCATTCAATTTATTTTTCACTAGCAGATGACATTTTAGGAGTTGTAGAGGAATCAAGGACGGAAGGGTTTGTTTTAAAGGACTTCAACAACACTTTTATAGCCTTGATTCCAAAGAAGGCTGAGTTCACTTCTTTTGATGACTTCTGCCCGATCTCTCTATGCAACACCATTTATAAGATAATATCCGAAGTTATGGCAAACAGACTAAAACTAGTTTTGGATTTGGTCATATCTAGTGAACAAAGTGGATTTGCCCCGGGCAGATCTATTTATGAAGGAATCATCCTTGCACATGAAGCTATTCATTCCATTCGGGCAGCAAGGACAGAAAAGATGATGGTTAAGGTGGATATAAGGAAAGCTTATGATGAGGTGAATAGGGATTTTCTTATGAAAGTCCTTTGGAGATTTGGTTTCAGTAAGGAATGGATTGCGTGGGTGAAAAGTTGTATCAACTCCCCTTGATTTTCAATCATTATAAATGGAAGCCCTCAGCGCTTTTTTGAGTCTAAGAAAGGCATTAAGCAAGGTGATCCTCTCTCCCCCTTTTTGTTCATTATTATGGCAGAAGTGCTTGGGCGGTTCATTTCCAAGAAGTGGGAAGAAGGGGTTTGGAAAGGTGTTCAAATTGCAGCAGGAGTGAATCCAATAGCACATTTGCAATTTGTAGATGACACCTTTCTAGCAGGGGATGCTACAGCAAGGGAAGCTCGAGTTATGAAAGAGACCTTGGATGTATATGAAAAGGCTTCAGGTCAGAAAGTAAATTGGAACAAGTCTGAAATTTTCTTTTTCAACACCAAACCTTGTAAGCAAACGGAAATTTGCAGAATTTTGGGCATGAAAGTGGGGTCTCTTCCAAGCAAGTATTTAGGAATTCCCTTTTTTGGAGGTGCAAACAAATCTGATTTGTGGAAGAACCTAATTGATAGTTGTATAAATAGAATGGAAGGGTGGAAAAGTAGATGGTTTACATCAACTGGTAGAATTTTAATGTTGAGAAATGTGGTGTCAACTATTCCTATTTACTCTATGATGTGTTTAAAGATTCCAAAAAAAGTTATTAATTTAATTCAACAAAGGATGAAGAAATTCTTTTGGAATGGGGCAAATGATCAGGTCAAAATCCCATTATTGGTATGAGATAAAATTTGCCAAGCAAAGATTAGAGGGGGTGTTGGGTTGAGAGACTGGCATAAAATGAATATAGCTTTAGGGGCTAAACTGGTGTGGAGCATATACACCAATCCAAACGAAATGTGAGTCAAAGTGTTGCGAGCAAAATATTTGGATTCTCCAAACGATCATAGAGTATTCACAATTCGCAACCCCCCTAAAGGGTCAGCCATTTGGAATTTCATAATGGATTGCCGTGGGGTGGTCACTAATCATCTAACATGGCAGATTGGTAAAGGGACAAAAGCTAAGTTTTGGGAGGACTCCTGGGCAGGTTTTTCAGCAATAAGAGGTTTAGGAGACTTCTCAGAGATAAAGGAGCACTTGGTGCAACTTTGGGGTGATAGAGTAAAAGATTACATGAGGTGCATTCAAGGAGACATTCGAAAGGAATGGGTTTGGAAGGACCTTTCGACAACAAATCTATCGGCTCAGTCTCAGTAAAGACTCAGGAATGTGTTGAATCAGAGGAAGATCTTTCTTACAGGCATAGAGGATAGGGTGATTTGGTGTGGTGCACGGGACGGGAACTATTCAGTTAAATTGGGCTATCAATTTTTGGATGGAAGGGAGGAGAGCCACTCAAGAATATGGGACCTATTTTGGAGCAAAAAGTGCCTTCTGAAAGCTGGTGCTTTTGCATGGTTAGCTGCCAAAGGTAGAATCCTAACAGGGGAGAGAAGGAAAAGGATTGGTTATGTGGGCCCTTCCAAATGTGTGATGTGCAACAAAGCGGAGGAGTCAATAGACCATTTACTTTTGAATTGTGAGGTTGCACAGAGGTGCTGGTCTGATCTTCAAGGGAATTTAAATTGACAAGGTCCTCTTTAATGCTCTCTCAAAGAGGTCTTTGAAAGTTGGCCAAGACAACCAAGTAAGTCGGCCCTCTCAAGTGTCTAGAAAATAAGCCCCTCTTTAGTAATATGGGAGATCTGGAAAGAGCGTAACCACAAAATCTTTCAGGATAAGGTTGAGGATGTGAGTAGGCTACTGCTCAGAATTAATAGGGCAATTGAAGAGGTTGTAGGTTCAGCTGCTTCACAATCCTTCTCAGTGACTTCTCCCCTCACCTTAATGGACAGGAATATTCAGAAAGCCTAGCCGGGAATTAAGATCAAGCATGGATCAGTGGCAAGCAACAAGGGGCAGAATAAGAAAGCATTGGAAGCTCGGTGGAAACCTCTAGAGAAGGGTTGGTTTAAAATAAACTTTGACGGGGCAGCCCAAACTTCCAGAAGTGTGGCAGGAGCAGGTTTTGCTATGTGGAATGATAATGGAGATTTAATTAAATATGGAACCAAAAGACTTAGGTGATGCACGAATAATGAAGCTGAAGTGCAAGCAGCTCTACTAGCTGTTGGATTGGCTAAAATCCAAGGTATTTGAAATCTCCACCTTGAAGGAGACTCCTTGATTATAATCTAGGCTATAATGAATGGGGAGATCAAAGCGTGGCATCTTCAAGGATTCATAGCTCTGATTAAAGAGGAGTTAAAAAATTTTGAGAATTTCAAAATTAGTTACATACGAAGAGAAGGCAATCAAACTACTGATAGACTTTCCAAATAGGCTCTGTCCTTTGAATTAGAAGGTGAAGTTAGACTGGAAGATTTCCAAGGGATCTCAACTCCGGAAGATGTGACAGTGCAATGAGTGGTTTTCAGGCGTGGGACGGGTGATGTCAAGAGGGTGATGTCATCTTGCAGAAAAATTTGTGTGGTTCCCTCTCTGGGAAATTTGATTTGAAATCTCGCACAAGATAGGAAATGATGATCCGATCAGATATGGCAATAAAAGCTGGAAGTGGCGGCGTTTATGGGATGCTCAACATTTAATGATTAATTTCTTCTTGGAAAACATTTAAATCTTTCATAAAGATTGGCGAGCAAATTAAGATAGATGGCGGATGTAATGACTCCCCAAGGATTTTAGAAGTGCGTGGAAATGATTAGTAGGGTGGCATGTCACATCAATAATCAAGACCTACGAAAGGCCTATAAAAAGACGAAGGTAGTCGAGTAAATATTGGCAAAGAGCGAAGCGACAATATTCATGAGCTTTTTAGGGTAGAAAGAAGGCGAATTTGCAGAGTGAAGGAGCTCGTAATTTAAAAACATGGAGGCAAACTTCACAGTAACCACTAAAAAGCAGCAGAAGGGATTTAAAGGAGCTGTGAGCAAAGATAGAATGTCGGGGCTGTTAAGATTCAAGGATGCAGAGGTGGTTAACACGGTGACGGAGGTCGTGGGGCCTTTATTCATGGAGAATGCCTCAAGGTGGAAGGTGAATTTGATAATTATTTCAATGGTGATAGCTTGGGATCTGGAAACTGGTGATAACACAGAAACGATTAAATGGGCAATTTCATCCATTTTTTAAGATGCAATGCTCGAGGGTTTGGACTCCATCCTGGAGTGGGCGGTGTCTGGGGTTGCTTTTCACTACTCAAAGAGTTTTGAAGAGGCTAAGGATGCTGATGAATTTGACATAGTTTCCTTCGTTCGGTGGATTGGGAAGGTGGATAAGGAGGCCTATGTTTTGGAAAGGGCGCGAGCCTAGGAGAACCTCAAGGGGATAATTCTAAGGCATGAGAAGTAAGACAACGAGCTGACACCGGCATGGCCGGAGAAGATTCCTAAAGGCAAGCAATCAGGGGTGAGGAAACGAAGAATGGTTGAAGCAAGCTTCACAGACGATGTTGGGGTTGCCCTAGTTTAGACTGTGTGGAAGGTTTATTTATATAAATATGTCTTATATAGTGTCGTAAGGTAGTTACAGTTGGTTTTTACAGTGCTTAGTGTATTATGGCAGCTTATAGATGTTTCAATTTCTGCAAGATGTAGTTGGGTTTGGGTGGTTTTTGGTTATAGATGGTTAGGGGTTGCAGTTCACCCTGTGTGAAGTAGTGAAAGCTGAACAAAATGGGAAAAGGTCTGTTTAATAGATGTTTTTTGAATTTATGGGTTGTGGGGCTTAAGGGTTATGAATGTAAGGAAAATATCCATAATTGGGCTATTTTGCAGTCTGGAAGCTCGAATTTTTTATTGTTATTTCTCTATATTATAATGCAATAAAAAACAAATTATTACCGACCAACAAAAAATAATATAATAAATTAATCTCAAGTATTGAAGTGCTGTTTGAAAAAGCACGATCCCATTATTCTTAGCAAAGACTTTTTAAAAAACTCACGATATATGGAAGGGGTGCAAGGAAAGGGTGTTGGCACGTCCTTGCTCACAAGACCCTTGAAAAAGCTTATAAGGACAAAATTCCAATGGGGAGAAGGCATCGAAACAGAGGAAAGAAAATAAAAGAAAAAGGTTGTTAGTGGATGTCTGCTGCCAACGGTATGCTATTACCATTATACTATAAATGTTTATTTTGGGAAATAATCTGCTGTAAATTATTATATCAGAAATATGATTAAAGGAATACATACATACATACATACATATATATATATATATATATATATATATATATAAGTTACCGGTTCGGGTTTGGATTCAGGTATGGATTTGCGGGTTCGGCAAAAAAAAAAATTCTTGGGTACATGTACGGGTTCGTCTGTACATATATATATATATTAATTATAAATTTATATATATACACATATATTATATATATCTTCAATATATACAATCCATACAAAAATAAAATATACAATGTGACTTTCCATACATAAGTCATAAATCATAAATCATAAATCATAAATCCATAATTGCCAATGCCAATAAATATCCATATATCGCAAATGTTATCAGTAAACTAATAACTAGAGTCTAATATCATATTCATAATTTGCAAAAAAGGTAATATTCAAACTTCAAGTTTCAACTGATTCAAGTTTCAAAATGTGAATGTCATGACACAATAAAAATTCAAATTACAAGCCATCTATGGGATTTAAATTCCATATTCATCTTCACCTAAACCATCCAACCCAAGCCCAAGGTCATCAAGTGGTTCAAATCCAGCATCAATTGAACCACTATCAAATGGAATGTCACACCCACTAGCCAAGTCTCTCTCAAGTTCCATAGCTGCCTCGTCTATAGAGACTTGGGCAAGTTGTGCAACTGTAGCATCTAAATCAGCACACTCAGGGGCTAGATCCCAATTCCTTGTTGCACCCACATTATATTCAAGGTCCTTATGTGACAACAAACGAAGGTTGGAGTGTACGTAGACCAAATCCTCAGCACTCTTTGCACCCAAACAATTACGTTTGACTGAGTGGATGAAGGAGTATGTACTCCAATTCCGCTCAACTGAAGAAGAACTTGCAACCTGTTAAAAGTTAAAACATTATTAGAAATTTATAAATTATAAAATAGAAATATGATAGCATCAAATGGAATTGGAAAACTATAAAAAATAAAAAGATACGTACTTGGGAGAGAAGTTTAATTGCAAGAAGCTGCAAGTAAACGGAGCCTTGACCATGTACATACCACCACTCATCAGCATCCATCCCATATCTAGCATTGAGAGCTACAACATCATGATTTTTTGTGGATACAAATTGGCCAAACTCCTTCATGACAACATTTCTTGTCTCCTCATCTTGATATATCTTTTTAAAGTCAGCTCTATAGCCAGAAGCAACCTCTGCATCTCTATATGGTGGTACCCTCCTTGGTGTTGCAAGCATCTCTGCACTATAAAATTTTGGTGTCAAAGCAAATGCTAAGAGATGTAAGGGATTGGTCATCTTGTTCCAACGGTCAACAATAATATTCTACACAACTTTGAAAAATGTTTCCGTTGGGTCATTTACTTTTCTTTTTATTACTTCTCTTATTTTCTCCACCATGCAATCCATGCCATCATAAATCTCACCCAAACATGGGCGATCAGTATCACCATACCTAATCATGCTCATGATGGGCTCAGTGAAATTCAAAACATATTCCACATTATCCCACCATTTCTCATCAAGGATCAATGCTCTTACTTTTAGAGCTCTTTCTGTCTGGGCTTGCTTCCATACACTCCACAATCCGTTGATGACCATAGAACTCAAGGCCTCTCGCACCTTCACAAGTCGTCTTAAGACGAGTGTGTGAGATGCAAATCGTGTTTCAACTACCTAACATGACATAAGAAAATACACAACATATATCAATTATAAAAAATTTAAAAAATTAAAAATTAAAAAATAAAATTAAAAATTTAAATTAGTAATTACCTTCAACAACTCCAACTTGGAGAAGGTCCTAAAAATGGTTTGTGACATATGATGATTAGTCACAAACATTTGAATCTCCTCGCCCTCCTCGTGTAGTTTTTTCACCCAATCAATTTGTGTGCCAATCTTTTGCATGATTAAATTGAGTGAGTGGACTGTACATGGTGTCCAAAAGATGTGACCGTATGTAGCCTCCACTATAGTCCCCGTTGCCCTACAATTTTTAGCATTGTCCATTATGACTTGGACAACATTTTGAGGCCCCACCATGTCAATGCATTCTATGAGGATATTGGCAATGAAACTTGCATCTTTCACTTGCCCCTCACAATCCACCGCTTTGAAAAACATTGCCCCTTTAGGGCACACTGCTATAACATTGATCAATGGCCTATTTTTACAATCTTTCCATCCATCAGAAGCAATGGTCAAACCCGTTTCCGGCCATGTATCTTTGATGACTTTCAACTGTGACTCTATGGATGCTTTCTCCTTTGCCAATAAGGTGGTTCTCACCTTTTCATACCCTAGACAAACATAATCAGAAGGTGTGTTGCAAAGGGTATGTATCATGTCCCGAAAGTAAGGTGATCTAACAAGGTTGAAAGGAAGCCCATTGCCATAAATGCAACGCACAATGCTTTGATCTGCAATCTCTCTCATTTCATTTTTTAAGGCAGTATCCAATGGGCCTCTTTTTCGTGAAGCCACAACATTTTGATTCTCTAGTGGAGCAACTGGTGGTTTTGGCATGAAAGGATGTGATCCGGTTGGTCTTGTGGAGCCAATACTACTAGAAGGCCTCGTAGTCTTCGAGCTTGACTGGACAAGAGGATAATCAATCTTTGCTTTGCCACTTCTCCTATCAGCTTCCTCTTGTTCTCTAACATATTCCAAAACTAGAGCTTTTGGCAGCCCCTTGCCATCTGATCCCTTACAAAATTTTATTCCACGCCCGGGGATGAAACAAAGGTGGCCTTTCACTCGATAGTATGAGCTGGTATACTCAGTGCCACAATGGTTACACTTCCAAACAAAACCCCCATCACCAGACACTTGCTTGATCGTTGTTGTATAATGCCAAAGTGGTGAATCTTGATCAATTTTAAAAGGGTTATTTTCAGTTCGGGCATGGGGAATTGAACTAGAGCTTGCACTTGCACTTCCAATTTCAGCCATTATGTGTGATTATATGAATAATGCACCTAAAATAAAAAGAGAAAACACAACATTATTGAAAAAAATTGATAAAATTTCGGCATCATAACCCCATACTATGCATACAAAGTGTAAAAAAAAATACAAAACTTATTTAAAAAAATTTAGAAAAACTTTTTAAAAAAATTTTAAAAATTGAAAAAAACTTTAAAAAATTCTTGAAAACTTGTAAAAAATTCAGATTCACTAACCTTTGATGGCTAAGTCTTCCTTCTCCAATGATTCCTATGCCTTTTATGCGTGTCTCACATCTTCATAGTCTCTACCTTCAAAGAAAAATGCAAAAACTAAGAAACCCGGCTTTAGAGGAAAAATCTTCAAAAATGCAAATAGAATGAGTTGAATGAATGTTTTGATGCATGAAATGTATCATAAAGGGGCGAATTAGGGTTTACTTATTAATTTACTATTTTTTAAAGTACTTTTTTATTGGTTTTTATTGTTTTTTGACCCATGGGCCTCGTTTTTTGGGAACCCATGGGCCTGGGTTCACCTGGGTCCTCCTAGGTTCACCCGGGTCCTCTTGGGTTCGACCTGGGTTCCACCCGGGTCCTTCCCAGGTGGCCGGGCGCAAGACCCACAGGGAACCCGACCACCTGGGAAGGACCCGGGTGGAACCCAGGTCGAACCCGGGCCGGACGAGGACCGGGCACAAACCAGGACCCAGGACCCACAGGGAACCCGGCCACCTGGGAAGGACCCGGGTGGAACCCAGGTCGAACCCGGGCTGGACTAGGACCGGGCACGAACCAGGACCCGGACCCAAGCCAATACCCAAAGAACAAGTAACTTAGATATATATATATATATATATATATATGTCTTTGTGTAGAAATTTACAGTATTAGATTGAAAATCAGAAAGAACTCATTAATAAACATTAGAGAGAATATGAATATCTCTTAGAAGAGAAACTAACTGGTTATCTAATTGTAGAATAGCAGTAAACACTATTACACTGGATATTTACAAACATACATGCAGTCAGATATATAATAAAACTTGATATTTAAATAAATTATGATAACAGTAAGAGAAAATTACTTTAAATTGGTATAATAGTGAAATTACTTAATATATAATTGCCATTACTACCAGTAACTAAGGAGAGGCAATGGACTTGTTTCCAAGAGGGGCAGTCTATATCTAGTCAATGGGTTGTTTCCCAAGAGAGGGTGGGGATCAGCGACCTGAGAACCTTGAGGACAGGGTTCAAAATGGGGTAAGGGCTTGAATCTGTAAACTTTGAGGGAAGCCTATTGAAATTGGTATCAAAGCGCTTGGCAACATAGTCATTCTCTTCCTCTTAAACTGGAGTAATGCAGGGGTTAAAAGTTATAATTGTTGAAGTTAATCATTTAAAATTAATTAATGAGCAATTTACTTATCAATCAATCAAATCAATAGAATATGGAATGATACACATTTGATTATTTTTGATAAACCACTATCTTATTTTAACTAATCTAAGTCATACTGAAATAAGGTTAATTATGACTAAATAGGGGACATTTCAGCTTAGCTAATAAAAGAAGAATGTAATACGTATTTTTACCTTCAGAATTTGAAAATCTTAAAAAGTAAGTTAATTTAACAGGAGAAGAGTGAAATACGATTTACTTCTCAAATACTCATCTGATAAAAGAAAGTACAATTTTGAAAGTCTTTTAAAGAACAGAATAATATGAGTTTACATACTTTTTCAGTAAACATTAGTTTGTTTCATTAAGGAAACATAGCAATATTATCAAAGAGTACAGCGAAGCTCTTGTGCTTGGCTATCACTGCCTTCAATGAACCACATTGTGGTATCAAGAAATAAGATTAAACCTTGGTCTTCAAGAAAATTACGGCGTAGTTGAAACCTAGAAACTGAGCCATAGATAATATTTTGAATGTAAAAGAAAACTATAACCAGTAGATTCTGGAGGAATTAAATTAGAGCTTGACAAAAATACTGTTAATGAGGAATTTTAATCTCTGGTAACTGTACAGTTGAAAACAATTTGCAACGGACAGAAAATGGTAAACTATATTAAGTAGACAGTAAGGGAACTACGGGAATTATGAAACATCACTATTGTCCTAGACTTATATTTTGTAAAGAATCGACTTAGATAATTGAGTTTAGTGAATTCATCGTACCTTCAAAACAAAGAATTTGTTCTTGTTCTCTTGAGAGGGCAGTTTGCAGCTCAAGGGTTCAGGAATGAACTCTATATTTCTCTAGTCCATGATAATGCCAATAAAAGAATCACGCTACTCCCATAAATGTCACCTCGAGATCCTCATTGACAACCAATGAGCTTTGTAGAGTCATTATGCAGTTAGCATAAGGTCTGACATGATGACTTGGAAATCCTTTAAGGGTTTAGTCAAGCCGAGTAAGGGTGATGAACATTGACTTCATGCATTAGCGTAATTGCAATTACATTAAAACCTTTGGCCAAGGTGATACTATTTATTATGAGTGTCAGTCAATTCGTTAATCTAGATATACAACCGGGTCAGAGGTCATACTAGTTAGGAGTAGCCTATAGTGTGTGACCGACTAGAGATTGTGTAGGGTTAAACACCAGTCTTAGATGCCATGAGTTCAACTTCTCGTTACCTCCCTGCAAAGGGTCAGGCCTTTCCAATTGGAAATGGCACGGGGGACTAGTAAGTCTGTGGTTCGGCGGAAAAGTGGCCTGATGATACTTTCCCTCTTCCAATCATTGACTTCCTTTATTGTTTTAGTAAATTGTAGACGTTGCATGTATGTACTGATTACATCTATTAAGTTTAAATCTTTGATCAAAAAAAACTTATTATGCTTTCTGTTAACTATTTCATTCTTTTAAGATGTTAGTTGATGTAAATCTCTTTTTAATTTCCTTTTAAAATGTTGTTGTTAAAGTTGCATAGTGAATCCCTGTTACATATCAGTATATCAGTCCTTATTTCTGAATCTCATAGGAAACCTCTGCAAATTTGTCTCCAATGGAGACTTCACAAATTTGGCACAATGTAGACTCTATCACAAATCCACTCCCACGATGGACCAGGTTCTCGTTCAACCCTTCTGCTAAACTCCTAAAGGTTTTCGTCTCCAAAAAGCATAAAACATTTATCCAATCCCAAGCATGCCCTTGCTACAACCCCAGGACGTCCTTATAAAGTCCTCCAGGAAACATCTAGAAGATCAAGCCGACTGGGGAACTTCACTAAATAAAGTGACCTTGTAATAATATTTTATTATTTAATAGTTATTTAATTAATTTAATTAATATTAAGTCATCAAATGAATATTTTGATAACTTAATAAAAATCAATTTAATTAAATGTCAACTTAAAAATTGGGGGCATTATAGAAGACATGCATGGCTAGGTTAGAATTTGCATTGCCATCCAACAAAGTAATTTGGCATCATGGCCAGAGTACTACCACCATTGCAATAAAATTAGAATAGTTAGAAAAAATTATTTATAAGTACATGCGATTAAATTCCATTTAATATGGTATTAAATTTAATTCCAAATTATTAATGTAAAAATTAATACCTAGTGTTACCATCTTCCTTGATTCCATTGTGAATATATCAGAGAATAAACCCCTTGCCTGCTTGAGAGATGACAATGATGGCAGCTCTGTGATGGCTACGCATCCTTCCTCTAGATTGGGAAAGAATGAGAATGCACATAAATGAACCTGTTATCATTTCTCCATCCTTGTTGAATGATGAACTATAAAAATTGGGATTCAAGAAAATGTTTGCAACAAGAAGTGACAATGCATTTGGTGAAAAATGTGCAAATGGACATGAATAACCCTGATCTCATTTCTCCGTCCTCATTGCATGTTGGACTATAATAGATACAAAGAGTCAACAAATAACCTACAATATGGAGGTGACAATGCATTTGAAGAAAATTATGGAAACCAAAATACACATGAATAACCTTGTTCTCACTTCTCCATTCTCATTATATGCTGGAATACAATAGATAAAGTGATTCAAGAAATAATCTACAACACGGAAGTGACAATGCATTTGGTGATCCCATCTTACATCAATGATCTCTCAAATTGGCATGAGTTTGCTCTCATTATTCTACATTTTGGACTGCATTGCCTCCTTTGCCATGTCCATGGCTTCAAAAAAATAACAGCTAGTGGATTTTTCCCCATCAACCAATGGAATGTATGGAGGAAATCGAATTCACACGAGACAGAAAAATTCAAATCATTGATCCTAGATGATTGGTGAGCTTGTGTAGACTACATTTTGAGTTTCACCAAGCCCATCATGAGTATGAACAAGCTTGTTGATAGATATTGATCATGTTTGGGAGAAATCTATGATGGCATGGACACCATGAAAGAAAAAATAAAAACCATAACAGCAGAGAAGGATAATGACCCCAAAGAAACATTTTGCATGTGCGTGAAAAAAATCATTCTTGACTGCTGGAACAAGATGCCCACACCCTTACATCTCCTTGCATGTGTATTATCTCCCAATATTATAGAATAGAGATACTTTCTTTGCCTAGGAGTATGGCAACATAGAGACAACAAAGTTGTTGAAGGGTACAAGAAAGCATTCAGAAGAATCTTCTCAAATCTAGAAATAGTGGGTAATGTTAGAACTGAGTTTGTTAGGTTCTCTCATCACAAGATCATAGAATTTGTGGTCTTTTGAGACAAATATATGATAGATGCACATACATGGTGGCACCTAAATGGGCAAAGTTATATGTTCCTCCAACACCTTGCAATCAAACTTCTATCATAGATAAGCATTTTTATTTTTTTTTGCCATCAAACTTCTATCATAGATAAGCATTTTTTTATTTATTAGCATTCTTACCATTCTTTCACATTTTTAAGTTATATTGACTTTCTCTCCAATTTCAACAAATTGTGAGTTCTTCAATTAAACTAAATTGGAGTGCATAGTACTCGATCCATTCAGTTAAGCACAACTAGTTGGCTACCAAAAAAGCAAAAGATTTGGTCTATGCAACTTGCACCTCCTATCACATAGGAAGTTGACTAAAAGCAAGGGGCAACAAATAATTGGTATATAGCTCCTATATGTCAACTTACGTGATCTAGCTAGTGGGAGAGTCATTGTAGTTGCTTGTGGTTCAGATGAAGTTGAACTATGTGATGACTTAGATCTAGATGCTTTCATTGGAGAGCATGATACAATTTTTTTATCGTACTGATTTAACATATATGATATCACACCAAATTATCAATTACTTTTATCGCTATCAAGTATGATAGTATCAAATGTCAAATGTAATTTCAATTTTGTATTATGCATATTCTTAGTAGCAAGTATCAAATGTGTTTTCAATTTTCTATAGTGTATATTTTTCTTTGCATATGCTTATGCACATACATATATACTGTCATACCCATGCCAGGGAAAAACAACTGTTGTAAAGGCATACCCAAACCCATACGAATTCTCATACCAAAACTAGCAACTTAGATCGGTACCCATTATCAATATTCGTTGTGGATGGACTGATGTTTGGCCACAGCACCATTTGAGCTATAGATATGCCATACCCATACCCAAGAAAAAACAATAGCCACACCAGCAAACCCTGAACCCATACCCATTCTCATACCAGAACTATCAGCTTAGAAACTTAAATCAATAGCCATTATCAAGACTCGTGGATAGATTGATGTTTGGTAGCAGCACCATTTGAGCTCTTGTTTGTGAGCATCTTTTTTTTTTCAGTTTCCTCAATACTACAACTGCTAGATTTCAATCACAAATGATTTATCATTGAATTGCATGACCATTACATCTGTCTTTTCATTGCAGCATTGATTGCATGTTGGTTGTTGCTTCATTTTTATTAGACAAGGGTGTCATTCAAGATGCATGTATTAGTGGGAAAACCAACTTGTGATATGTGACTAACGTGAGGATGGGTTGAACTATAATCATTCTTGGAAACTTATCATTGGCCATACTAGTGGTTGCAATATCTTTCTCTACAGCAGATTGGTTCATGTGCATTATGCTTCTTGTTGCCACATGGTAATGACATAAGACACCAGTAGTCATGTGATGACTGTTCTTAAAGTATGCCTTGTTATGAGAGAATTACTCTTGGAAAATTATCATTGGCCATACTAGTGGTTGCGATAACTTTCTTTATGGCAGCTTTGTTCATGTGTATTCTGCTTCTTGTTGCCACATGATAATGACATAATGTGATGACTGTTCTTAAAGTATGCCTTGTTATGAGACACTGGTCTAGTCTATGACTATTCAGTTAAAAGAATGCTCTTGGTTGAGTCCATAGCATCATACACCTTGCTTGGAGTAGTAATTGATCTCTGGCTGTTGCTTGTTGCACATCATAGATCATTGGCTTCGGCATTTGATCATGCCATCATAGTTTAGGAGGCATGCTTTTATTGAGAGAAAGTCACCATCAAGGAGGAATATTATGTAATAAAACCTTTCCATTTTGTGTCCCCAACCAAATTTAAGGGAGGATATTAATGTGTTAGCTTTCAATGGGATGAAATATCCTAAATTGCAAGACTATTAAATCAAGTAGAATCAATCTTTGTTTTTTTAAGTGTTATTATTTGGATAGCCAATAAATTGCATATTTCTTCTTCCTTTGTGCAAATTTAATAATTGAACTTTACAAGGACTCAATCAATGTACTGAATTGTTTGAAAAGTGTGACAACTATTCATAAATCCACGGCATTAATAAATGATATTTATTACAATGCTTTTCGAATAGATTGTGAAAAATAGCAACTGGTCTTGGAATTTCTTTTGGATACATTGGTACAAATCACACCTGCTATCTTTTTCAATGCATGGCCAGAATGCACTAAACAATCCAGATAAGTATCTCTTCTATCAAAATTTACCTTGTACCAGCAACCAGCCTTGTCCAAGGTGGCCTTCATGAATATGGGGAGCATGACCAGTGACACATGAATCTAGGTATTATCAGGGGAATCAAAAGACCGTAGCCCAATCTTTTGTTAATATTTAATATGCTTCATTTTCATTAAGGAAAAATACTACTTTACCGTTTTGCCGTCTGCTTCAAATATGATATCCATTCTCTAATCCTTCCAATCAACTATGGTTTCTATATGGGGCCAGCTGTTGATTTTGTATCCATGTTTTGATACCCTTATTGGGTTTCTTTCTTTAAAAGGGTATAATAAATTGGAAAAGAGCTCTAACTTCAATGATTTTCATCAAAATGCAAACCCCAAATTGGCTGGAAACAACCAAACTATGTTAAAAATGCCTCCAAAATGATGTGGAAATGTTTTTCAAAATGTTTCTGAGTTGATTTGGAACTTTTGGAAGCCGAAATGTGTTCAGATGCCTAGATCAGATCCTTCTAATGCAAAACAGAACATTACTTCCCAATAATTTAAGTTCACATTAGACAAGTCAATCTCCAACTTATATAAATCAATCAAGTGAATGACTCTTCCCAGTGGAATCAAAGACGAGTCAATTTATGTTGTATATATAATATCCAGATGTATATCTGATTGCAGGAAAAAGGAATATTTGATGATATAGTAAAAACGTTTTGACAGTGAACTGCTGATTGTTCAAACACCTGATATAAGTCCTTATCCACAACAAATAGGAAAACACATGAAACAAAATATGGATGTTAAAATCAAACCAACAGGAATATGCTCCTCAAGAAGCTATTTAGTCTTCGATTAAGCTTTAATGCTCCTTTGTTTTGATGAAAAAAATAAAATAAAATAGAAGAAGAATAATGCAAACTACAAAGGCATCATATACCAAATCAATTACCTACAAAAACTATGGTGTCGGCCTGGGTCTACAAGAACCCAACACAGAACTGTCTCATTGTCATTACTGCTTAGGTTTTCACTATTTTCATCAATTCTCACAATGTTCATGCCTTCCTTCTCCAAAACATCCTCCAGGAACCAACCATACTTTTCATTGCCAAGTTGACCAAGTGGTACACAATTCAGACCAATCCTGGCAGCTGCAATAGCAAAATTGCAGTTACCACCTGCTTCCCAGTATCTCTGCACACATTAATATCACCCTTAATTACACATCTTTCTGTAAGTAAAAACGTACAGAAAGTTGACCAAACAATCATAATAGGTTATTTGCATCTAGTTCCAAATCTTTCTATAAGTTAAGACATACATAAAGTTGACCAAGCAACCATAATAGGTTATTTGTATCTAGGTCCAAGCTAAATTGTATTTACAAACAACTTGAAAGCAGAGAATTGGTTAAATACTGTAGTGCACAAAAAATTATCCTGAAATGTGTGTGGAAAATTAGCTCTTTCCAAATCTTTGTGTGCAGATATACTATTACCAGCTATGTAGAAAATGTGTTGGGGTGCTGTTACAGAAAAGGATTTGCAGCAAAGATTGAAATGATTGGCTGACAAGGGGTGCAAGTTTGCAACTATATAAGTAGCTAGACAGACAGAGAGATACACACACACAGAGGGAAACACACATATAATTCTAGCATTTAGACAGACTCACACACACACACATATATAACACTGGCAGTTTAAAAGTTGCACTTTTGATCCGAAAACTTGGTTTGGATGTTCAGATCTATAAGGTTCTCAGTCAAACGTGACAATAGTAAGCTGCTGCAGGTGTCTAGAAGGTTGCTGTGCAAGAGACCTAGTTATTCTGCAGCATCTTAGTTGCTGCACAAGATATTGTCTTGGCTGCACAACAGCATCTGCTGTGGAAACTATATTTTGTGCTGAAGGAATAGACAATGAGTGTTTGTTTAGGATTAGGGTCTCTTGGATCTTAGTGATGATCCGGAACATCAAAATGTTGCATATGAAGTCTGTTATCTTCATTCATACTTGTTGCAGGTCACTTCAATGCATAAAACAGCCTCTGGGAGGTTGTGTAAGTAGAAGAATAAAAAGGGACAGATTTGTCTCTTATTGGAGAGGTTGATTCACCTTATTTTTAGCTGTATTTTGTCTTCATCAAGGGGTGCGTTAGGCCAGCGTCAATTTTTCTTTTTTGGCAGACTGTTCTATTTTATTAGTGGCTAATTGGTTGGACTGTGATGTTTCAATTCCCTTTTCTGGCGGGCCGTTATTGTGTGTGTACTGGCCATTTACTAACCACACTGGCTGTCTGGGCAAGCTAGTAGGCAATGGTGTCGCAGTGGTTACATGGGCAGTTACTGCCATCTGTGGCAATCATGACCTTCCAAACCAAAACAACTATTATAAGGATGGCCAAGAATGCCATCAAATGGGGGAATCCCATTATGGAGCAGGATCGTCAGGGGATTTAAGGCTGGGATTGGTGCAGTACTAGGGACGGTGGGCTCAAGAGAGGATATTCTCAAACTATAATCCTATTTTGAAAGAAAATCATATTTTTTTATTTAATCCAATTATAATCCTGGCCAAAACAGCATTTCATCCAAAAAATTGCTTCCAACTAGATATTTTAAGTAAAGCACTGTCGAAAAATGTAGATACTAAAAATTTAAAACAAACACAAAACAAGCAAAACTTTAGTCATGAAATTATGAATTTAATTAAACAAGAAAGTTACTAGTGCTGTGCATTTCCATAACGATTGTGTTATCTTTAGGGACAACAAAAATCAGGTTGCAACTTTTCAACATATCATCACTTGCAAGTAGGGATCCAACCGGCTGGATCTACCAGTCAAGATGGGGTGTCACAGAGGAAGAAACCCAAGCTCAAGCCCTGGTGGTCTGAAAGACTCTTAATTACCAGATAAAAAGTTTGATCTCTTTGATTTCTAAAAATAATCAATTGTGAACAAAATGGAATTCATTTAGCTGTATGTTGTTTTCAGAGGCAAGACATTCAAATTGAAACTTTGCAACCCATCATCAGATATGAGTAGGAAGTAAAATTGATTTCCATGTAATTATTTTTTCGTTGCGAGGATACCTGGAGAGTAATGGACCCAATTATTTTTTCACAACGCACGGCACACACACGTAGCCTGTCTTTAGCATTGCCATTTTAACATGAGCAGCTTAACTGCCAAAGTTTGAGCCCTAGCCTTGAAAATGCTAATTGTTCTACCTTACTACTCAAGCAAAGTATCCTGGACTTTAACGTGTGAGAGGCAAGAGATTTCTATTTATAATTCTGAAGGCATCATCGATTGTGGGCAGAAAAGGAGTTGATTAATTTACTAAAAAAAATATTTTTTATGCATTACAGTATAATTTCTTATTAAAATTAACAAATATTGAGTTTAAGCTGATTACAGATAACTAGCTTATTACTATTATTGATTTGTATAGTTGGAAAAGATGAGTTCGAGTAGTATACGTATTGAGATTTCAAAAGGAGAACTCTAAGTTCAAATGCTTAAGGGAGATAATAGAATATCTAAATTGGATACATTCTATTTTAGAATATATAACCTTAAATGCTTAGGAAATATGATTATGTATTTTTAATTGGGGAAAATACAATATCTCAGCTGCTAGGTGTGGTATACCCCAACAGGTCGAATGCAAACCCAGATAACTTTGATGAGAAATATGAGACCTTGAAACAGAAGATTACTCTGCAAAGGCAATTTTTACCATATTAAAAAGAAAAGAAAAAGAGGTTAACTTATGGTTTGCCAGGGGGTCTTGTGGTTGAATGGGAGCTTATGGCTGCAAGGGAGTGTATTTAATGTGGATGACCCAGGTTCAAACTCTGTTAGGCTTAAAGCCCACTGTGTGCAAAGTTTGAGTGTGACCTCCACCAGCCTGCAATGGTAGGACTATTTACACTAATCTTATTAATTTCTAATACTGTTCACGGCATTTGATAGTTAAGAGATCCACTAATCTTGCAGGATGGTAAGCCATGAACTGGAACATGACAATATTCTTGCAGAAATCTATCAGAAATATAGCCAATTGAAAAATAGTAGCCACTAAAATCATATTCAATTTGCAGGAAAAAACCTTGAAGGATTGAAAGCGGCAAGGTGAGCATGTACAAATATCATGCAGACAATTTGCCAAAAATATATAGCCAATTGATGAATATCAGCCACAAAAATCATCCCTAATTTTCAAGCAAAAATATCCACTAATCTATTGGAAGTGGCAAGGCAGGGCATGTACAAACCATTTTATAGAAAATTTGTCACAAATATAGCCAATTGACTAAATAGTAGCTTCTAAAATCATCCCTAATTTGTGGACAAAATGCCCACTAACCTTGTCATGGTTGGAAGCAGAACATTTCTCAAAAAAACAGCCAATTGACAATTATTAGCAACTAGAATCATCCCTACTTTGTAGCCAATTAAATGCAATGACCTTGTTGGGATTGGAAGCAGCAAGACAATGCATGTTCAAATTTCTTGCAGAAAATTTGTCAAAAAGTATAGCTAATTGACCAAACAGTAGAAATTAAAATCATCCCTAATTGCAGACAAAAATGTCCACTAATCTTGTCAGAATTAGAACCCACAAAGTGGAACATGAACAAATATAATTGCAGAAAATTTATCAAAAAATAGCCGACGGATTGGCCAAATATTAGCCACTAAGATCATCCCTAATTTGCAAGCAAAGCATCCACTAACTTTGATGCGATTAGAAGTGGCAAGGTGGGGCATATGCAAATATTCTTGCTGAAAATTTATCATAAACATAGCCGATAGACGAATAGTAGCTAATAAAATCATCCTAATTGGGAAACAAAATTATCAACCTTATGGGCATGGGAAGCACCGAGGAGGAACATGTTCTTGCAGAAAATTTGCCAAAATAATAGCCAGTTGACGAATATTAGCCACTAAAATGATCCCTAATTTACATAGAAAAATATCCACTAACCTTGTCCGGATTGGAAGCAGCAAGCTGGAGCATGTACTGATACCTGTCCTCCAAAGAAGACGGGGGCAACTCCGGCACATTCAGCACAATGTCCACGCACAGATTCCCCAATGTCACCACATCCACACTCTTCAAAACATTCTCATTAACTCCTTTGAATTTGTCACCATTAAGCAATACTGCCTCTATCCTACGCCTGCATTTACACCTCTTCTTCTCTGCATTACCATTTTCCCGCTGCTGAAGCTTGCTACAACAATTCCCCCAGCTATTCAGGGTTTTAGCCCTAGCTAACCGTAAGCCTTCTCCTTGATTACATGACTCTGGTACGACGATGTTCCTAGTTTTGCTAATGCAGCAGTCATAATAATGCCCTGTGTGTAGAGACATCTGCACAATAGTTTATTTTAGGCACTCACTAACCAGGGTTAGCGTGCTCACAACAGAGTTAATGATCGTGCATCTGGTGCTACATGCATTCTACTCACTGTGCTTTGGAAAAATGAATAAATTAGGGGAGAAAAACAAGAGAAGCCTTTTTCTGTACCTTTGTTTGCAGGGATGGCCAAAAACGAGGAAAAAATGACGGTGGAGGAGAAATTGCTTTTCAATTCAAAATGGGCTTGAGTCATTTTGAACCATAAATTTACCCTTAGAAGCGTATATATTCTCACATAGCTTTCTCTTTGTTCATTGGAATAATCCATTCCTCTTAATAGGTATGGAGGAGATTCTTAATAATTTCTCACCCAAAAAGACTTTATATTCTCTATTTTGTTAGTAGGTCAAGTTTAGAGGTGGTTTTCTAATACATGGGTTTATTTTGTATTTTTAATCTTAGTAATAGATTTAGTTTATAGGTGGTTTATAATGTATGAGATTATTTTGTACTTCTAGTTTATAGAATATGAGATTATTGTATGTTTATATTGTGTAGATGTAGTTAATTAATGGCGTATAATTGTGTTTTATTATGTTTTATAATGAGGCATATAGGGGAAAGGACCCCGTAGTTGAGTTCGTTTGATTTAATACCCTCATACTTGTTGATTTAATGTCCAACTTTTGTACAACATTGCACCAATAGTTGTATGATAATTACCAATAATTGAATGAAATATACCATTTGTTGTGAAAAGTAACCAATCATGTGATACCACGTCATCTGCATAAGTATTGGGGCCCATTCGCACACCTATTGGTCTCACTTTTTGGGGAGTTGTTTTGGACACCTTGGCAAAAAGCATGCTGATGTGGCATCATATTTGATGATGTGGGCCTGAAACCTTAGTTATAAGCAGGGGACTTGCCAAGTAAGTTGTTGTAATAGGATTTTGAGAAGCATGAAGTTAGGGTGCACAACTACTGGGTCCTCTCCCCTATATCTTATTTCATATGGAGCTCAAGCTTGAAACCTCTTTTTCAAGAGTACCAAATTTTGACAAACAATTTAATTAAAGAAAATTGAGAGTTTCTTTGATTAGGGATAAGTTCTATTGTCAGTATATAAATTTGAAGTGTGCTTATGCAATAATAAAGTGTTATGGTATAGATTTATACTATTTGGCCCTCTTTGTATGAGACAATATTGTAAAAAAATGTAAATGCTACTGCTAATTGATAACTCATGTGAATATAATGATCTACAAGATGTCTAAAAATATAAGTTTTTAGTTACTTAACGAAAGGGTTTTTTGTATATGCACTAAGGATAAGGTCTCATTAGGGGGCTTCAGGGTCTATTTTCATGGAGTAAGTGATCTTGTGAAACAAACAAACAAAAAATGTGCTACAAGATTATTTGAAATTTGTTCCTAAAAAACAATAGCCCCTACTTTTTAGGACTACATATTTCAATAGGTGAAATTGGGATGGGCTTAGAAATTGCCCCACTAGCTTATGATTTTTTTCACCACTTGTCAATTAGCTATTCCTTCCCGAAAAGAAATAGAAAGAAAATGATGTTTGTTCATTACTTTTGTATTCACAACATATTTTGAATGAGACCACTAGCTTCCCTATTTTTTGAACTTAAACTTTTGTTGAGTTTCAATACTAGATTCATGGTACCACTAGCTTTAAAATATACCTGAAAAATCTTAGCAACACCCACTAAAAAAAATTTAGGAAGCCCTTCTCCATGAGACCTTACCCTAATTAGATAAAAAAGACAAATAAAATGAAAGTATGACCCTATATATTCCAAAAAAATATATACAAACCAACATGCTATATCCAATGCTAATATAAATATCTTGAAAAAAATCAATGTAGCGTATAAAAGAAATGATGTGGTAGTTTGCATGTCTTAAAGGTAAAATCGCACTTATTGGACTCCCTATGACATCCCATTTGCCTTCAATTTTTATTACTTGCCTACTAGTGTTTTTCCATATTTTTGTTTTATATAAAAACTCGGTGTGTTATGTAAAGTCACTACTTTATATAGGTGGCAAAGTTATGTTCATTATGGCAATTTTTGGGTGAACTGGTAATTTTGTGTGAAGTGATGATTTCATTAAGACCAATTTCATGTATGACTTACTTTCAAAATGAGAGTTATTGTGTTTTCTCTTATATTTCATTCAATCAAGATTCACAATTTGTTCTTTATTTTTCAATAGATAATTATGTACAAAATATGAAACTTTTTTATTTATTTACTAAGATACGAGAAATTTACAATAGACACTAGGCTTTACACATTTTTTTCTATAATCAAAATCTACCCAATTCAACCAAGCTAATTACAACCATTATTATTTTCTAGTATCGATATCCCCATTTTTCTTAGCCTTACCTTATAGATTCAACCATGGTCATCTAATTGCAATAGTGAAAGCAAAGACACAAGGATTTTATTTTCAAAACTACATAGCCAACACAACTTGTTTTGCATTTGTGGCACTCAACTCCAACTATGAATGTACTTTTTTAAATTTTAGATTATTTATTTAAATAAATTTAAGATCTATAATTTGTTTAATTTTTAGATTTATATTACTTATATTGTTTGTGGTAGAATAGATTAGTTCCACGTTCATTACATATATAAGAAAGTAGAAGTAAAAATAACTATCTTATATAGAAGTAATTCATTAGTCTATATTGTGTTTGCAAAACCAACATAATTATTTAAAAAAGTTAACCTCGTACTTCTTTCATTTGCATTCATTTTTATGTGTTTTACAATAGATCTCTATATAATTGGAGATAAATTATGTTGTTTTTATATAAAGAATTTTTCAAATCTTCAACTTTAAAGCATGTACTCTCACAAATTTAACTTTCCCAAGAGGGTCTTCTCCCTTCATAGAGTAATTTTTCTTAGAGTTTCTAACATCCCAAATGGATTTCTTCTAGAAAGGTTTTAAGAAGAAATTTGGTATAAATGTTCAAACAAAACCTTCATCAAAACTTAATTATCACAAACTATAAATCTATAGAATTGCATTGCTTGTAACGAAATTTATGTTCATTAGTACTAAAATTCATTAAAGAAACTTGGATACAAGGAAAGGTGTCATAACATGTCCTTTAATCTTATCCAAGCACAATGACAACACATAGCAAGAATGAAATAAAGAGTATACATACATACATACATACATACAGAGAGAGAGAGAGAGAGAGAGAGAGAGAGAGAGAGAGAGAGAGAGAGAGAGAGAGAGAGAGAGAGAGAGAGAGAGAGAGAGAGAGAGAGAGAGAGAGAGAGAGAACCATAACAAGAAATAATCTAGACACAAAATTACTAAAGCCAATATATTTCTAACAACAAAATAACCTTAATACAATACTAGCCTTCAATCTTAAGTTGAAGATCAACATTATCAATCAAAGAAGAAACCATGTAGGATATGACCTTTAATGGTGGTGGGCAACTATTATTAGTGTCCTTGTGAGATTGACCCAAAAAAAGTGAGAGCCACAAATCCCACTTCATACTCCTAAAAATCCCCTCAACAAGAAACCTAGGGATTTGAATGCTTACACCAAGCTTCACTCACAACAAGCATCTTAAAGTGACAAATACTATATATCCCAAGCCTTATACTCATAGGCCTAAGAAAGTAACAAGCAAGGGAAAACTTCTTAGAATCTCCATCACCACCTTTCCCAATCTAACCAAGAAATAGTTAATTTGTACAAACATATTTAAGATGGATGCCCAAGTATGCCTCCAAGACTGTAAGTAATAACATCTTCTCCAATTCACTATTACTAATCTTACATCCCAAGTTTTATTTGTGAGATGTGACCCAAATGTAGACACCTGAATTTGATTAATTTAATTAATTAAATTTAACTATCCTGAATGCCTTTAATTAAATAATTACGCATTATTTCATTAATTGGTGTTCCCTCTTTCTAGCTAATTAATTTTATTAATTACGTTATAGCCTTCTTTTAATTAATTATTTGTCAATCATAAATCATTTAATTAATTAAATCCACCTCCTTCTTATATTAAATAAATCAAATGCATAATTTCACTATTTAATTTGTTTTGTCATTTCCTCCTAATTCTCTCATAGAAATAATTAATTTAATTAAATAGTTATATTTCCCCCACATGTCTCCTAACTCTAACCCTCATCTAATCCTTCCTCTAAACCTTAGCCATTTGGCTAACCATAGATTTTAGTCAACCTTATCTTCTTCCCCTCCCCATATGTGTGTGCATTCCCAAATATCTTGAATTTCCTAATATTCTAGGAAATTCCCTAAAATTTGGGGAAATATCTTAAACATCCCAATATAACCTTCCTATTTGGGTGTCTCTCCCAAATAGGCATGTGCCCTCAAGGACACATGTTATTCCATAGGTATTATTCAACCATATCCTCTTTCCCTCCCCACATGTGTGCATATTCCCAAATATCTTAAATTCTCTAATATTTGGGGAAATATCCAAATTATCTTGATATTTGGTGATATCTTCGTATTTGGAATGGAAATATCTTGAATTTCCTAATATTTAGAAAAATATCCTAATTATCTTGATATTTGGAAATATCTTCGTATTTGGAATGGAAATATCTTGAATTTCCTAATATTTGGGGAAATTTCCTAAAATTTGGGGAAATATCCTGATTATCTTGATATTTGGAATGCAACCTTTTTTTATTCGGGTGTCTCTCTCCCAAATAGGTATGTGCCCCCAATGACACTTGTCATTCTTTTCCATAACACTTGCCCTTCTCAAGGACACTTGTCATTTCAATCCATGGCACTTGCCCTTCTCAAGGACAAGTGTATCATTTTCATGCCTCCTCTTCTCCTAGCTTGGCTTATTTATTCCCCTCATTTTCCTTCACAATCCATCCACTTCTCATTTTCATATTGTTATAATGTCATTTTGAATCCTCATCTTACATCCATTTTGTATCCACTTTCATGCTTTCATACCATCGTAATGTTGAATTATTCACTCATCCTTTGCATAACCATATCATTTTAGCATAGCATTTGCATCTATCATTAACTTAGCATCTTTCATGTTTACATAATCATGGAGCATAATTGAGCATCTACAACATAGTGAGTGCACATAAAATCAAAGGACAATCAAATCAAGGAAATTGAGTTTGCACTTGTGATTGTTTTCATTATTTGTTTCGTTAACTTCCTTTTAGCGTCCTTACCTTGAGTGTTTGGTTAATTTGTGTTTGCTTGATTTTTAGCTCAAGCGTTTTAATCTTCATAGTCTCACACTCACATTTTTTTTGCACACACCAATTATTAAATATTTCTTTCAATATTGAATATATTTTTTAAGATCCTTAGCCATTGAATGCATTCCTCCAATAGTCCAATAAGCCACGCGTGATTATTAATTTATGATCCCAAGCACTAAATACATTTTCCTCAACATGCCACCAATGTTAAAGGCATGTGTAATATTACAACAAATCCCCTAAAAAGATATTGAGCTCCCAAAGTATGGTAACTCGCATAGAAATAGGCCACAACTTCACAAAATGTCAAATATTCTCATGCAAATCTATAATGCCTTATCTCGACATTGTTTTCAATAGAATGTTTATTTTGAGGTTAGTAGGAAGTGGGTTCTCATTGTTTACTATTTTTTATTGATAAAAGGGTAGGTATCCACCTATATAGTAAAATACTAAAAAATATTTAGAAGCTTGGGCTCTATGAAATATAGCAAAAAATGAAAGGAAGAGAATTATACACACTTATTGGAGTTGAGGAAAAACCAACTCTAAAGCTCTCAAAGATCACCTGCATGCAAACCTATCACAGAAGGAGAGAAGCAATAAAGCTATGAAGGCCAGAATTCAGAGATCCAGAAAAGAGGAGTCATATTGATTGTGCAACAAGAATGCAATTCAATAATTACAGTTGTTATAAAAATATAAAGAGAGAATCCTTACAAGAGGATACTAGAAACCCTAAAGGAGAAAACCCTAAAGAATTATAAGATTCCTAAGTTTAGCTTAAGCGTAGAGTATAATAGACTAGTAATTAAATAAATAATTATTAGCTAATAAAAGATAACTCTAAGACCCCCCTTTAAGATGAACTTAGGAAGTAGCTAAAAAACAACTAAGGACTAAAAAAACATGTAAAAAATGCAAGAAAGCAACAATGGGTCCTGACAACTAGGCCTGATGAGGTACCCAAGTACAATAAAATCTTTGTAAAGTGGAGAAAAAGGAGAAAACCATGTGGGAACAAAACTCCTCTCCAAGAAAAGATGAAAGCTCAAGTGAAGGACTAAGAAGCCTCCAAATAAGAGTGTTCCAAAAGATAGGAACAAAAAGAAGAGAATGAAGAACACCACTGAAGCATGAAATAGCTGCAAACACTGTCGAAGAGTAATTGCTGATCTGAAGAACCTCCATTGAAATAGAACATGATCAGGTAGAGAAGACTGTAATCTGCATGAGTGCCCTGAAATGACACTACTCGAATCAGATGGCAAACAAAGGCAAACGATTGAACACGAAGATACAAATGGCATGAAACACCAAAGCCTGAAGAGTTGATCAATTGAACCAAGGAATCATTAGAACCAATAGGACAAACCTCCCCATAATGCTGAAAAGGGAGAGGGACAGGTACACTAAAAAGAACGGCCAACAAGAACTGCATGACGAAGAACAAGGAACATCGAAGGTGCAGAGAAAGTACATAGTCTTGTGGAAGGAACACTCACTTGACACACATCATGAGGCTAATGTCGTGGAAGAAACACTCACTTGACAAAGGTAGATGACAAACAAAAGGCAAACATCAACCCCCCCACGGCACTTTATAAGTAGTGCATGTACAATAAGGCACAAGATGTGCAAGATCCCAAGTATACAATGCATGGTGGCACTTTATCTCAATGCATTTGCAAAATAAAATACTACAATGATAAGAAGAGACAGCAGGCTCGAAACAGAAAGCCAAAGATGATACATCCTACTCAAAGAAATAGATCCCAGGACCTGAAACATCCAAGATATTCACCAAAGTGCTGAAAAGAAAAAAACTGAATAAAATATACCTGGAGTAGAATCTAGAAAGAACACTCATATGACTGGAAAGTATACAGAACAAACTTTCCAACAATATAAAGTTTTCAAAAAATGGAGTTCGGATACTCAAGTGATGTCTCTCGGAGTGCAAAAAGGAACCTCTGGCTTTGACAGCAAAAAATGCCATCCAAAAAGTAAAATCAAAAGTTCAAACCTCGAAATCTGGATAGAGCTCGGGAAGAGATTTTCGACGATATAAGTTTTTTTTAAAAACACCTTAGTATGACCAAGTTACAGGCAAAAGAAAAAAAACCCCTCTTGTAAGGCATAAAAAGGGTAAAATTTTTTTTAAAATTGACGCATTTTTTTTTCACGAATTTTTTTTTGACGCATTTGCAGGTACAACCATACGAATTTTTGTGCCTTGAAAAATGTGCCAATAAAAAATCATGCCCGAGATGCCCCTGTCACCAAAAATAGGCAAATTATATATCAAAATTCATGGAATTAGCTTTTTGAATCCATTTGTGAGGTCCTTTGGCACCAAAATGTACCCAAAAATTATCTACCCCCATAAATAGAAAAAAACAACTGCACAAACCCCCAAATACACAGATCTGAAGTACAAGGCCCAAAATCTCTCATGAAGAGAACAAGGTCATGCAGATTTGGAGCTCTGATACCATATAGGAGTTGAGGAAAAATCAACTCTACAACTCCCAAACATCACCTGCATGCAAACCTGTCACAGAAGGAGAGAAGCAATAAAGCTATGGAGGCCAGAATTCAGACATCCAGAAAATAGGAGTCATATTGATTGTGCAATAAGAATGCAATTCTATAATTACAGTTGTTATGAAAAATACAAAGAGAGAATTCTTATAAGAGGATACTCAAAACCCTAAAGGAGAAAACCCTAAAGAATTATAAGATTCCTAAGTTTAGCTTAAGCGTAGAGTATAATAGACTAATAATTAAATAAATAATTTTTTATTTTGAGGTTAGTAGGAAGTGGGTTCTCATTGTTTACTATTTTTTATTGATAAAAGGGTAGGTGTCCACCTATATATTAAAATAATAAAAAATATTTAGAAGCTTGGGCTCTATGAAATATAGCAAAAAATGAAAGGAAGAGAATTATACACACTAATTATAAACTTTCATTGAAGCTCAAAAGAATAGAATTAAAACAATCATAATCAACAAAGGGTTTCCTATGGTCTAAGTTGCACAAAAGAGAAGAAACAACATCAGGAGAACAAGTAGACTATCTAATATGTGTCATAGGAAGTGGATGGCATTGAATACTTTGGCACACAAACCAATTGCATTGCTACCAAGATCATGGGCAAGAGAAGAGTATCATATCCCCACTCTTATTCTTTTGCAAAGCTACTACCATTGCATTGTGGACACATATGGTTGGTTAATACCTTGAGAGATAACTATGAGAGAAAATTCTATCAATAGGTGTCAAACCATGCACCACATCATATTCTTTAATAATTTTATGAAATGAAGCATTTCATAGCAAGTAATATTTTAAAAAGCATAACCTTAACCAATTAAGAAGACGTGAATCAAGGAATAGATACATGTCATTAGATAGGAACATTTAAACCATCTCAAAATAATTCAATTCATGGGGGTAATCTTGGAGTAGACCTTTATCAAGAATTGACTGTATTGCTACCCACACTCACTCACACTCAAAAGAGAAGATGAAGCCAATATTAATGGAATCATATGGACCTAGTTCCTTGGGATCCCATTTAAGTGGGTATGTAGATCCAAAAATTCTTCTTGAAAAGGAGTATTATCTTAGTAGTTGTGCAAATGAAATGCCAAATAATATGTTTTCAAGGGAATGAATATCCACTTGAGAAATTTCTTAAGTGGGATGTATTAAATGTAACACCCTGAGGAAAGCACATGACATAAAACTTATCATTAATTTCTAGATTTGTTGACAAGATATTCCCTAGAGGAGACTAGCATGGTTGAGGTGGTCTGAAAAGACAAATTCACTAGAAATAAATTATGTCACCTCAAATGTAGAGATTCACTCCCTTCTATATTTGACTTTAAATCAACACACAAATCCTTCATACATGGCATTTAATTTGTCACAGGGGACTAAAACCCACAAACAATCTCAATAAAATGGTGAACTAGGAGTGAAAATATAACTAGGGGAATCAAGAAACTAAAAATAGGATAAGTTTGCAAGTTGACAATCTTCCTAAACTATTTTTTTAGAATCAAGTTTTTATACACTACTTGCAAGTTGAGTTTAGTGATGTCCTCTTTCAAACCAATGACCATGTACCAAATTAATTATCACATGAAAAAAAATGTTTATTTTCTCTTCTTTTTTTTTTAAATAATAGATACAAAGAGATACAATCAATCATGTTTATTTATTTCTTTAATTTGTTCCAAAAAAACATCTCACATAAAAGAGTGTTGATAATATTAATTTATCACTTCTATCAAATGAATTAACTTCCTTTCTATTTATTTCATTTTATATAGATTAGTTTTCATTCACACTTTAACTATTAAAAGCACTACCATTTATTAATTAATTCATTTGAAAGAAAACACCTATTATTAAAAAAATAAAAAATATATATAACAAAAACATAATACTAAAAGATCACATAGCATTCAACATCCCAACACAAGTTTCCTATCAACCACATTCAATCAAACACAATTAAACATCCACTCATCCCTAAACAATTATTTGCAAAACCCTCATTATTTTCATACTTTATAGCAACTTGAGATTGCGAGGGCATGGAAAAACATTGAAATAATATTAAAGTGATTAGTACTTGAATGCAATTTTATCCAAAATAGTAACCAATTCAACACATTAATCAAATTAATAAAATTTGGTGCATGTTAGCTAATCATAAGGGTACTTGTTGAAGTTAGGTACGAGTGTGTCACAACCCTCCTTTATCACCTTTTTTGATTTAAATACAAAACTCTAATTATATTCTTTGGATGAATTATTGAATGGATATTGTAAGGGAATAAAAATAATAAACCACACACACATGGAAAATGCATATATATTTTTAATTTGTTATTTAATTTCCCGCACCCCAAATTAAGGCACATGTTGTAGGAGGAATAAGAAGCTTCTAGAGGCTTCTCCACCTCCTTGCATGTAACTCCTCCCACTAAGCCTAATCAATTTGCATGGAGGCCAAATTGGGAGAGAATCTCTTTTTTTCAATTAATAATTAGGTAGTGGGAATTTGAAATTTCTTTTATAAAATAGGTACAAGTTTCAAAAGAAAAGTTAGCTATTCCATAAGAAATTTCTGCAAGTTGAATTCTCCTTTGTAGTCCACTTTCATTGGCAGCTAAGATTTTTGTTGGGAGGATTTCTCTTCAATTTGGAGGATCAAGGAAGACTCTACACCATCTTCAAGCATCCAGGTTCCTTCAACTTAGTTTATGCATCTCATTTTTATGGTAGATTAGATTTGATTAGATTAATTATGAGTATGAAATTCATTTGTGTTTTGTTAAAGAATTAGTTTTAGATTTTGTAGAAAATGAGAGTCATGGTTTAAATAAGATTCATTGTTTAAATTCTTGATATGAAATTAGTTTTAGATTTTGTAAAGAATGAGATTTATGGCTTAAATGAGATTCATTGTTGAAATTTTGATAAGGAATTAGTTTTTAGATTTTGTAGAGGATGAGATTTATTGTTAAATAAGATTCATTGTTTAAATTTTTGATAAGAAATTAGTTTCAGATTTTGTAGAGAATGAAATTCATTGTTTAAATTTTTGATAAGAAATTTGTTTCAGATTTTGTAGAATAAGATTCATTGTTTAAATTCTTAGTTTCAGATTTTGTAGAAAATAAGATTCATTGTTTTAATTCTGATAAGAGATTAGTTTCAGATTGAAAGAAGTAGAGTAAATGGAAAATTAGATTCATTCTCTTCAGGTTATTTTGATAAAAATTAGATTTCCCTGTGTAAAGAATAAAAGAAATGAATTTCTTTCTCTGTGAATGAATTTTCCCTGTGTAAAGAAATGAATCCCTCTCTCTGTGAATGAATTTTCCCTGTGTAAAGAAATGAATTCCTCTCTCTGTGAATGAATTTTCCCTGTGTAAAGAAATGAATCCCCTTCTCTGTGAAAGAATTTCCCTGTGTGAAAAAGAAAAGAAATGAACTATTCCTTTCTTTGTGAAAGAATTTCTCTGTGTGAAAAACAAAAGAAATAATCTATTTCTTTCTCTGTGAATGAATTTTCCCTGTGTAGAAAACAAAGGAAATGGAAAAATCCCCCTGGTTACTGCTTCATTTTATCCCTGAAATTTAATCTACAAACATTGTTAATTACCTATTATTACCCTACTCTGAGTACTCTTCAATAATTTATTAAAAATAATTATAATACTCCTGTATAAAAAAAATGATAATAATAATATTATAACATATATATATATATATAACCCAAAAGCAAGAAACCCCATCGAACGTTAGAAAAATCTTCTTACGCCTCCGTAACGCACGGCTTTCCACGTGCATTGGTCGTTGTTTGCATGGACGGTTTCAATAAACCGTCGCAGGGTACGGGGGGCCCACGGCATCCCCTCATCCCTGCGGACCTGCGCATGCAGGGCCGCAGGGGTGATCGGACCCGTGGTCCCCACCCCGCAACCCCCTTTATTATCATAATAAAATGCAAGCCTTTTTCCATTAAGTTTTAAAATTGATTTTTTTTTGGTATTTCGAAATTTGAAGTTTTAATTTGTTTTTCTTTTTAAAAAAAATAATAATCTAAGTTAATTACCATTTAGTTAATTTTTTTTTTAAGTTGATAATAATGACATTTAGGAAATGATGATTTTTTTTCCTTAGTGTAAATTTAAGGATATTGACTTTCAATTAAAAATGGGATTAATGTGTAGCAAGATTAATTCTTCTAAAAAGAATCGTTGGGACACTTGATTGGTCCTTAGAGATTAACTTACCTTATTACAAATACTTAGATTTAATCGTTATTTTGGATTCGTTAAGTCATCTTACATCATAGATTAATTGCTTTCGTTAATGGTTCATAGCATGCGAATTATTTATAGGATAATTATATCTTTCATGCAATTACTATTATGCAAGTTTCATTTGTTATGCAAATTACACTTCAAGTAGTTACTTCAATTATTTACGCTTTCATTTTCGTTATTCGTAGTTAGATAACTAAATAAAGGAAGTTGGAAAACCAAAACTAGCAGCGTTCGGTATATATGGTGCCTCTGGGTCACGCTTACGGGTAATGCCGTCGTGTTGAACTACTGCACTTAACGCCTAATAAAGCTGCATTAACGACGTCTGTGGCATCGTCCCTATAAATCGTCGGGGAGTAATAAGGGACATTTGGAAGTTAAAAATCCAAGGGGCGGGTAATCCCTCTTGGATCGATAATTTAATAAGATAACTTTTAAAAGGAATTTCACATCCGTTGAGATAAACCATAGTAAACCCTTCTTAGGGATGGTCAAGTTAAAAGCTCTCGTGAAATTTACTTTATTTATTTATTTATTTATTCACCTCGAAGGGATATTGGTGATTTGCAATTGGGTGATGCTCATGATAAGTATTAGGTTCTAATTATTTTGTTTAGGCCACAAGCAATAGGCCATCTTGAGCCTTCGCTTAAGTGCTAACTTCGTGGGTAGCAACCGCAGAGAAACTGTCTGGGACACTGACCCTAGAAAGGGTTGCGTACCCACAAATCAGTTTACATCAAACCATAGATTAGAAAATAGAACTACATACTTTACGTCTTGATCCCGTGCCGAAGCGGGTATGTAGGCAGTCTTGGGACGGAGTTGTCCCTCGTACTCAGGCGTTCGTGGGTGGGGTCTAGGCTTGGTTGAGTAAGAATCCTAAATGAAAGATAAGATAATCAAACTTAATTCAATGCATACTCGGAAGGAATCCCGTATGGATTCGCTTGACTTCCCGAGGCTTTAAGCCAAATTCCGAGGCGGAATTCAAGCTTGTATTATTTTCTTATTACTCCTAAGGACGGCGACCTCGGTGCATTCTTGTTAGAAGAATGTAGTACTTAGTGAGTGGCTCAGGACCCGAATGGTCCCGATGAGTCTAAGTCTTTGGCCAGAGCATCTCCTATCCCGTTTGGATGGATGCCTACCCCGTATGGGTAGATGCCTATCCCGTATTGGATAGATGGAATTTACATCCCGTATGGACAACTGCCTAACCCGTATGGTTAGAAGCTCATCCCGAATGGATGAATGCCCAATCCTATTTGGACGGATGCCCAGAGTATGCAATTGAATAAAACATAATAAAGGAAAAAAAAAAATAGGAAAAAAATATATATATACTCAAATTTTGTTGGATGAATTATGGTGGGTTATTACAGAGTGAAGCCTAAATATCCCTCTCGATTTATATCTCAATCATATCCAACCAAACACATTTATTCAAATAAATTCACCAAGTCACCAAAATCAGTAGAATCCACGTAATCCTCACCCGTCTCAATAATAAATACCAACATATCATCAACTTAGTGGCTTGACTTGGCCCAGACCCAAGAAGTTATGAATGACAACTTTTTCATTCATATAATTTTGGTGAACCTAGCATAAAGAATCCCAACTTTCTATTTTTTTAATTTTTTTTCTTTGTTTCCCTTCCTTTTTCTTCCTCCTCTTTCCTTGTTTTTCAATGCTTTACATGCCATAAATATGTCTGGATTTGAGAGAAATTATTTGCAAACAACTTGTTCACTAAGGGCCTACCATATCCAATATTTAAGATTGAAATGAAATGTATGGTAACCCCTTATAAACCTCTAGGCTCATTAGCCCCTCTACCTTGTTAAGAACCCTTTATAATAGACGGGTAGTGAGGAATTCAACACCTCTGCTGAAGTATAACAATCAAATTCCTTTTTAACCAAATTAGTTATCATGATTGTATATGCAAGATTTCATAATAAAATAAAAGTAAGACTAAGGAAATACTAAAGCCCCTCATTCTAAATCAATTTTAACCTTGAATTGAACTAAAGAGAGTTCAAACAATATTAGATGCATGGCAAAATTGATAACACAAAACGCTCTTTGTTGAAATTGATTCGCTTGAGATGCAATATATGTGGTTGCTTAAGAACTTGTACAAGAATTCTACAACATGCACTTGTCAAGCTCATATCGTTCTCCTTTTTTTAATGAAAGAATAGGTTGAATTTATAGATGTTCAATTATAGATGTGAATAGTGTGGATTTGATTTTAGACAAATGATTCAAATCAATTTAGAATGAGTGGAAAATCTTCATTGACTAATAATAGTAAAAAAGTTAAAGAGGAGCTATGATGAATTTTTAGTGGGATTACAAAGGTAATGTGGGTGAGTATAGTTAACTCTTTTTATTCATTTATTTTCAATATTTAGTTGTGCATGCATTGAAAATAGGAGCAAATCGTTGATGAGTTATGATGAAATGTGAGTGGGAAATTCTATTGTTTATTATTTTGTGGAAAATGCGTCAAAATGGTTTTATTTATTTATGTTGAAATAAATGGATGAATGCTAAGCTAATTAACTAAATAGAATGAATTATTTAATTAATTAGTTGTTATAAATGGAAAGGGGAATTAACATGATAATGATGAAACATCAACATGACCTATTAGGGTGCAATGTTAGATGTGTTCTTAGAAGTTGGTGAAATTTAAGCATCTACGAGACATGTCAATCTCTTGACCTCACCTTCTAATCCCAAAACAAATATATATACAATTTCCTCAACACAAAAAAGTAACATATTTAAGTACTTATAATGTGATGGTATGACAAATATAACAATCATCTAGTTAACTCAAGGGTGAATTAACTCATGTAACAATTCAAGGGAATATTGTTCCCATTACGAACACTAAGAATTATATTCAACCTAATCCTAATAGTGTACCCATGGTTCATACAAGGACTAAAAAAGAGAAAGAAAAAGCAAAAGATCTTCATGGATTCATCAAAACAAAATATAAACCAACCAATAAAAATGTCACAAATCCTTTATGAGTTAGTTGAACAAGTAACAAGAGTTAACCAAACCAAAATATTACCATAATTAAGGCCCTTATTACTACTTATTAAGTGAATCTAACATCTAGATGCTTAGTGAGAGAAATAATAATCTCTACATTAACCCTCCTAGTAAAAAAAACCAAATTTTACCATCTCCTATACCTCAAACTATCAATAACCTATCTCTAATAATTACGAACCAAGCCAATCAAGAGACTAGACAATTAACTCATTGCTATCATCAAATTTTTAAGAATATTCGTAATAAAACTTACCTACCACATTACCCAAACACATTTTTCATGGTAGTGACCCAACACATTCCTACTTAGATGATTCCTCCACATCATTTAGTCACATTTCCAACACTCCATATCAATCCAACATCTCTCATTATCCTAAAACTCCAAGATTCTTATACTTTCCTCCATAACAATACCCTACATATACATCTATGCTTGGATACTCTTCAATTAGTGATCTCATTATAGTCACCTACCTAAACTGCCTAAATAAACCCTTAATTAAGCAATCAAGGGTGTTATGTCAAGGCTACAGTCAAAGCTAAATTATTATAGTGAGGGTTTTCTTAAAGACGGTAGAGATTGTTAATTTGGAATGGTGTGATAGGTTACCTAAGTTTTAATCTATTCAATTAAACGACTAATTATTGAGTTTGGTGCAACATTTGATATGAACAAATCAATAAAAAAGAAAACAAAAAAGAGAGGCATTGCATATCAAGTAAGATAATAATGATCTCATGGAACACTTAATAACCCAGAGAAGATATAATTTATAATACTAAATTAGTTCCCTACACATGGACCACAAAGAATTATGTGATGTTTGACAAAAAGGTCTAGAGAATACTATAAGATTTTTATAAATTAGGCCCTTGAGAATTCCTCGTGAATTGATTGATTCATAATTTATAGTGGTAGGATGAATTACAAATCAAAAGGTGGGCTCTCACTCTAGTATAGAGAAACCAAATAAATAAATAAAACACAAACAATAAAAATAACAATAACAATTATGCACTAAAATTCTAAAGAGTAACTACAACAAAAATATAACAGAGATTTTTATACCCCTTGGAACAAGATGAATGACAGTGCCTATGTGGGTAACTACAATTGTGCTCCAATAATAACAATAGTGGTAACATGTCATAAAGGCATAATGATTCAATATGTAGTCAATGTATTTAATTATTCACAATAAATTGGCCATAACTAATCAAACATATTTCCTCAATATAAATAGCCTAATTTATAAATTATATAATATTTGAATGACCTTGATATGTATTCAAATAACCAAAATGATCGCTACAACCCTTAGCCAAGGTCATAAAGTACTATATATTTTATAAACTATAATAAAAAAATATTTTTTATATATAATATAAGGTTATGCAACACAATAAATTATAGAAATTACAACAAATTCATCAAATATTGCTTGAGGATCAAAATAGATTATTCATTGACATGTATCTTCACCCTTAGGACCGTTCATCCCAAACTAGTTGGGAGCCCACTGACCCACTGAATGAAAATCCTAGACTTATCAAAACCTTTTTCTTTCTCACCATCAAACTAGTTAAAATCAATAATTGTAGTCAAACCCTTACTCTTTTGGTTCTAAAGTGATATCCACTGTCAAAACCCTCTTTTTGGAACTTGATATGGCTTCTTCTTGTTGTTGTTGTTGTTATTAGAAAGAAAAGATAAATTTAAATGAGGTTGAAGTTTTTAAATAAAAAAGAAGAATTAAATAGTGGTGACAAACTCGTGAGGTCATAATTTACTTGGAAATTATTTATTTCCTCAATATTCTAATTGAGCACGTGATGTAGGAGAAATAAGAAGATACTAGAAAAGCAATTTTCAAATTCAAAATATCAAGGAATAAATATAATATTTAGCAAATATATGACATGGGAGTTATAAATTATTCTATGACACACTAGTACATTCGGGTCAAAATTTCGACGGCAAATCGTCGAGATTCCGACACAATTTCGTCGCACTACCGACAAAAAAAGTCGTTGAAAACTTTGTGTCGGAAGTTCCGACTATCCTTGTGGTCGTCGCAATTCCGACATCACCTCCAACCTTTCTGACGGCCACCATGGATGCTCATACCCCAAAAGAATACTATCGCGATCTTAGCCTATCGTCGGAATTCCGACTCCAAAGGGTAAAATTCTGACAGAGGAGTGTCGTCGAATGCACAAAATCCTCATTGGAACTCTCCTGGAGGTCGTCATCATCGGCCTCCAGGAGAGTTCCGACGAGGATGCTGTGCATCCGACGACACTCCTCTGTTGGAATTTTACCCTTTGGAGTCGGAATTCCGACGATAGGCCGATTTTTTCGAATTTTTTTTTTATAGAAAAAGATTGACATCGGTATCTCTCTTCTATCTCTCTTCTCTATCCCTCTCTACTATCTCTCTTCTCTCTCCCCTCTCTAGGTCTCTTTCTCCATCCCTCTCTTCTTCTCTCCCTCTCTACTTCTCTTTCTCTACCCTCTCCAGGTCATTATCTCTTCCTCTCACCCTCTCTCTCTCTCTCACCTCTATAGGTCTCACCTTCCATTCCTCCATCATTACCCATGTTGTCAAGTTGCAAGATATTTCCCAAAGTACTTGGTTGCTAGGGTTGATTTTCTTAAGTGTTGGAGTCGAAGTTAAATGAGACCTGCATGATTAAGATGTATTAAGTGATCAAGTCACCAAGATCTCAATTGTAAACATGACTAGGTTCTAGGGTTTTAGGGTAGCATAGGTCAAGATTGAGGTATGGCGGTCAAGAATTACCTTCCAATGACAAAAGACATCCAAATGATGAAGAATGAAGGTGATGAACTCATAGAAGTTTGGAGGAGATAATTTGACTAAGCTAAAATTTTGTTTAAGTCATGGTCATGATACTAGCTTGCTCATCAAGAGCAATTTGTGCAAATGAACCCTAGAAATGTGCCCATGCTAGAGAAACAAGAATTCCAGTAAAACCTAAGGCAATTCTAGTAAGGGGTCAAAATTAAAGAATTAGGGTACAAAAAACAAAATTTGGCTAAGTTGAGATGTTGCTCAAGGATGACCTAAATCATGGAGTGTAAATCAATCATGAAACATGAGAATGGATAGGTCTTGACCCAAGCAACGTAAGTCCCCCTTGTGATTCCAATAGATATCACATCATAATCATTGAGTCTATCTGCAATATCAAGTCAAGACCTGACTATTGGAATCTTGGAGTCATCCCATTTGATCACGTAGTTTAGCACTTGGGAGGATTTTGTTCAAGAGAGGATAAATTTGAACATTAACAATGGTGGTAGAGTTTTGGAACTTTGGGAACAAACTAAGAATAAGTATAAGAATTGCAGATGAAACTTTGGCATACTAAGTGTTTAAACTAGTCAACATAAAAAAAATGGAAACGATTGCATTAACAATAAGAATGGTGGGTAGAGGTTTGGGGTCAATGGGTGGTTCCCCTTGTGGGGGGTTTGGGGCAGAGCCCCCATCAAGGTTAGGGGGCATTGCCAAACCTTTAATACGGATGATATTTTCACAATAATTTCACCATTTTTGTTTAGAATTGGAGTTTCTAATTGGGGGCCATGGGAGACTCATAGGCATCCTCAAGATGGTCAAGAGACTCCTTGGAGTCCCTAGGATGTCCCTAAGTGGTGCGGCAAGGGGATGTTTCCCCTAAGTATTGCATCCTAGAAAAATAGGGATTTTGGAGGGGGGGAAGGGGTCCCCATGTTTCAATGGTTTCAAAAGATTCTAAGTTTTTTTTTTATCTTTTCATAACAAAATATACTCCTCTTGCATCCTTGGATGATTTGAAAATTGAAAACAATTTGACAAGAAAAAACTAACTTCTAAAGTTTAGACTTAGTTTTCTTTTTTTATCCAAGTCACTACAACATTTCAATGATCAAAGTAGCTTTTTTTTGGTGGTTTCGAAGCATCCAAAAGGCTTGAGAAATTCAATATTATCTTTCATTCCACCAAAATTGGAGATCAAGAAGCATGCTCACAAACAAGGATTTGTTTGTAACTTAAGGCAATCGACTAGTTTTTGGGGCATTTTTAGGTCTAAAGAACCTACCATTGTGTCAAAAAGGCCCATAAGACCCCATTTTCATCTAAAACTTGTCTCTTTTGGTCATAGAAGCATTTAAGGAAAAAAAAAATCACACAACCAATGATATGCCTATACCATACATATTTGAGTTGAAATAAAAATAAAAAATTGACAAGGTTTGGAGACCATTGAACAATTTGGGAGATTGCTAATACATACACTCAAATTTATAAAGTCTCAATTTGATGTACTTAATCTTCGAGAGGCCTATACAAAAGCATTTTGTAATTGCGAACTAAGATAAATTTCCATTTTTAGCAGTTTTCATCATGGATTATGGTATTAAATTCCGACATTCTATTGTCAAGATAAATTCAGAGAACCATTTGTACTCGAAACAAGGGATAGTGAAAAATTACATTATGTAGGATCTCCTACCTTATCTCATTGAATTCATTCCTACACCAAGTGACTATGAACAAAAACGTAGGTATTTAACAACAATGACATGGTCCATGGACTAGTGATCCTCCTCTTGATACTCCATCTACAAATGAGAACATCTCTTATACACGTTGCTACTTCAGAATTAAAAGTTGCTTCTTCTAGAACTTTCCATGATTCTTTGCAATAGGATTATATGTCTTCTAGATTCACCCCACTAGGACACATTCCTATCAAGCATCTTTACTTTTTTGAAAAGTAGACCACATTTCAAATCTAGATGACACCATAATGACTTTGATTTCCTCTTGCAAAATATTCTTCCATCATGTATTGCTTCATTGAAGTTCAAATTTGCTTCTTCAAGGGCTCTCAATGATTCTCTATATAGGATTCTTCGTGTCTATGAGATCCACTTCATTGGGAGGCCTACTTAAACATTTCACATCTGTTTGTGGACTCTCACCTTTCAAATATTGATGAAACAATTGAGAATATTTATCTTCTCATTGATGACAATGCCCATCGAGTTACATCGTCTCCCATTGTAAATTCACTTGTTCTATCCCCACCATATCATGCAACATGACACATTCTATTTCACATTAATTAAGGTCTCACACTTCAATGAGATTGGAACCTTTTGTAAGGTGTGATCAATGTGCTATCATAAATGCAAAGCCAAAACCATTTTGATGAGATCATGATCCCACTAATACTATTTTGCCTTGTTAATTTTGCACCCACAAAAATGATAGAACCAGATATAATATGCCATCAATGCCCATATACCGACAATGCTCAAGATGAGCCACTTAGAGGTAGAGTTTAACCACTTTCCATATAGGTAGATTATCTCTAACCTCATTTTCCCTATAGGTAACTGATTAGGTTCATTTTAGAGTCTTATTTCCAAATATATACCTTTATGTTAGCTTTTTGCTTTATTATTTGCCTGTTTATGCTTAATCTTGTCAATTTTGCATAATTTTACTTAGTTCTTGCATCTTCAATGAAATTATATCTAATCATATCCAATCACATCAAAATGGAACAATTAATCATATTGTTGGTCTCTCCTAGAGGAATTAAATTGAACCAAATTGACTATTCCCCAATAAAATGTTTTGAAAAGGTGAATGTATAAGTTTGTAGTTTACTTTCCTAGACTAGGACCCCATTTCATCAACATTTCACTATGAAAGCATAAATATTTTTTCTTGAAGAGAACATCTTACAGATTATGCTTCAATGTATAACACGTTTTCATAATCAATCATTCGACTTCACATGGATAAAAGAATTCACATATTCTAAATCATGATCTGATGATGTGAACAACTCATATGCAACTATATGGCATGCAAAGCATTTATTTTAACATACACTTATTCATCCACATTGCAAGGATAACAATACAAGGCTCACATATTGGTCTAAGAGGATGCCATGGTCTCTCAAAGTAACCAAGAACCATATGAAATGATGGTCTTGAATCCACACACAACTAGGGAGGATCCATACGATTATGTATGACTTCCCCCTTGTTTGTTTAATGGGATTAGCCTCCAAGACATAGCCGTCAATAATCACTAAGAATGTACAAGTGGATCGTAGCTACCCATACAACAAACACTTACCCCTATCCTCAAATTTTCCCAATGTTTGATTCCTTATATACACTCATCCAAGGTTATCTACGTCGATCTTGGTGAGGAATCACATCACAACAAAGAAGGCAACATTTAAAAATAGTAAGAGTTTCACTAAACTACCAAAGATCATAAATATTGAAAGAAAGAAAAAATAGTACCAATAATAAGTAAAATAAATGTGTTCAATTCCAATAGCAAATCAAACATAACCACAATAACTACACAATAGAGAAAACTCGCAATAGTGATTAAACTAATTCAAACAAGATAAAATAAAATTGTTGGCCCATGCAACAAAGATGAGAGATCATCAATAATTGAAGGAAACTTCACAATCCTTAAAAGTGCACATTACATAACTATACGACTAGAAATTGTGGCTAAATAGAGTGAAGATTCATCATGACTCCAATAATAGTCCCTCATGTGTGCATTTGTGGCATGAACACAAAAACTCCCACATGGCATGGCCATGTACCTAATGGAGAAGACATGCCTAGGCTACATGCCCAAAAAACATGACTATAATAATAGTCCCTCATGCATGCATTTGTGGCCTGCACACTACAAATCCTAACATATCATGGCAATACATCCCATAGAGAAGACACACCTAGGGCCACATTTCACATAGCAACGTTCCTCACAAAGAAGACATGCATAGGGCACATGCCACATAGCAATGTGTCTTATGGAAAAATGTGCATGCATGTCACACACCAAAGCTATATGTATACATCATGAGGCACATTCATATGTTATCAAACACAACCTATTGCATCTAACATGAGTTCCTCTCTACATGTGTGCAAATCTTCCAACACTAATCGCCACTAAGAAGGAATAATATAAAATGCATCTTCAAATATTTGTGTGTGTGTGTGGAATTGTGTCTTTGAACCCAAATCGCTACCATCAACAACATGTAACCATCACCTACACTATATCAAAACATAAGTATGGTGTGACATCATATCTATTTGCATAATGTCAAAACACATGCAAACATGAAAATCATCATAGCATGACAAAAATCAATCTCCACATGTTGGAACAAAGATATAAATAAGATAATAGGGTAAGAGGAAACCCGTACCAAGAACCACATACCAACTATCGGCAATGTCATCAAGATAAATGTAGGATAGGATACCACTATGAGCCATCCAATGGTCCATTCTATGAGGAGAACTAGGGGATACTATCTTTGAAAGGTGTGGTCAATAGAGATAATCCCTACTAATGCCACAATATGTCACCATAGCTTCTTGAGTTTTCCATTCTTCTACTTAACACCACATTTATTGAGTTCCTCAATAGTGAGGTTAGTTCTCAATAGGATGCACAAACATGTAAACACACAATCATGGTTTCATCATACTTGTACAACAATACAAATTCATTTTTCTAGTTAATTACTTAGTGTAAAAATAACTCCATTACATAACATACGGCAATAATCACCATACGTTTTCAAATAAACTGCCCAAACATCAATTGGAGTTACCCTTTCTAAGGTACAAACATAATTTATTTATAACTTCAAAATTAAAATAATCACAATACATCCAAATAAGTTCAATAGTGCATGGAAATAGACAACATGATCCATAATTAAACCCATAAATTACCCTAATTGGATATGCTAATAAAATGGTGTCTCAAATAATAGAGATTATGTTGGACCTATAATAGAGATCTGGACTTTGTTTCATCATACACAAGCATGGTTTCATCATACTTGTATCCAAATACACCATCCATAGATAGGTACTCGGTACCGCAATCTCATGGGTACCCTTTTAGCTGAATTTACCTTATATTTAGGTGAATCTACCCTTGTATCATTCCTTGATCTAGTATGTCGTTCCACCAATCAATAATTTTTCCATATTCTTGGGAGAATACACTATCCCTCAGGTGAATATGCCATATCCTTAAATGAATCCTCCTTGTCATCATCCTAAGTCCTCTTTTTGTTAAGTCTTATCCCTTCATCTTTAGGAAAATCCACCTATCCTTATGTGAATCTACTTTCTCTTAGGTGAATCTATTTCACATAAATCATTTATCTTATCCATCTTTCTTACGCAAATGGTGAATTTTTCCTATCCTTAGATGAATACACTCCCATTTAGGTGAATCTATCTAGTTTTAGTCTCCTTCCATTATTTTGTCCAAATTTGTATCCTCTAGTTTACACGAATCTACTTGTTCTTAAGAAAATCAACCCTATCATTCTAAGGAAAATTCACCTTGTCATCATCCTTAATCATCTACCTTTCAAGTGTATAGTCCATCCATCCTTGGGAGAATCTAACATATTATTGGGAAAATCCACTCCCTCTTAGGTGAATCCACCTTTTCCACCTTCTCACTAATCTATTATTTGTTCTAAGAAGGACACAAAAGTGGATAGAAAACAATCGAGGAGATAGTACTCAAACAAGTATTAAGGAATTGCATTAGTGACATGTCACAAATGTGAGTTATACATGTTCCAAATTGATTGATTCTCATGAAGGAACTAAGTTATCTACAATAAATAGCCACCCAAGAAACCCATTTGCTTTAGGCAAACTATCTTCTTAGTAGTAGCTTAATTCTTGAGACACTTGATTTAGATACAATCTTGTAAATGGTGTTAAAAAGAGTAATTAGTCACCAACCAACCACACTCTTCATTTGTATATTTAAGAATTAGTTTGGTCAAACCTTGATTGTAACAAGCATAACCAAATCCTCCATGATAAAGTTAACAACAAATATATTATTGCATAACCAAATCTCTGTGGTGGGTGTTCAACAAATATATTATTGTGTGAATTGCTTTTGTCCAAAATGTAGGAACTTGATCTACATATCCATGAAGGCATGATTAGGTCTCTATACAACACTATTTTGTTGATGCATATATGTAGTGGTTAGTTGTTTTCTTTTAGTTGTGGATAAACCATTTTGAGTGAATTTCTCATTTACTTGAGCATTTTGCATTTAGAGAACAACTGGATGACCATTAAACAAGGGGTTTAAACTCTTTGAACTTCACAAATGCTTGAGCTTTTCTTGTCAAGCAATGTACCCACATCTTAAAGACATCAAATTATGAAAGATGATAGTCCCAAATCTACAAATGACTGTCACAACATAGTGAATAAGGGAAATCCATAGATACATTAATGAGTAGCCCTAGATCAATACAAAGAGAGCACATGCATGCTAAGGGAGCATTGAACAAGCCTTTTTCAGGATAATATAATGGTAGTAAAAGAAATCAATAAAGAGCATACGCTCATCAAGAACAATTCTTAGCCACAAAGATCTAAGGTAATCATAGAGGAGCTGATAATAAGTGAGTTCAAGAAGACACACTCAAGCCTTCATCACATTCCATAAAAAGAGAATCATTATTCCATATAATTGGAAGGAAATGATATATTGCAAAGATTACTATGAAGGTCTAAAATAGTAAAAGAGATGAGACTAATCTTTTATTTCTACTTACAACAGTGAATTGGTTGAGATATACTCATAGACAAAGTGAATGACATGTATGAAAACAACCTCAATAAAGGTAAAAAGGACAATAAATAGTAGTGATAGATGACAATGCATTGAATGTGCCAAGAAAAAGACAGTGGAAGCCATGGAGAAATCACTATCAAAACAAAGCCATTAAATAAAACTATGTTGGTGTAGCTTGAGAAGCATAGTAGAACAATGAAAAAAGAACACTACTTGGTCCTTGAAAAGCATGTAGTCGCAATGATTGAAAACCACAATGACAACATAGAGGGCATGAATGTTTGGAGTATTTCCATTCTTAAGAATCTCATGATAGTCCATTATAGGACAGGTGAAGTGCACTATGAAAGTGTCTTAAAAAGCTAATATAGCCATAAGTGATAGTGCCAATACTTAGAGTTCAAATCCTCATGAAATACAATCATGTTTATCTCAATGCAACGTTTGCCAGCATCCTCCTTGCGTGTGCCAAAATAGGAGCTTTGGAACAAGGTATGGACATCCATCAAAGCATAATCGAAGGGGGTTTTTTGTCAGAAATTAGTTGCAAATGCTCCAATAACAAAAATCGCAAAATGGGGTAGCATACACACGACATGTGAATTGTATGGCGGAATACCTCAAAGAGATGTCATTTCATGGAATTTTAAGATCGTAGGATATGCACAAAATGGATTAATTCGCAAAAAAAAACCAATTGCCCTTGATTGCGAAAAAAAATTAGTTGCCCTTCATTGAAAAACAAAGAGTTCCTTTGATTGCAAAAAAAACCTTACCTTGCTTGTGCAGAGATTGCTCCGGCGGGGGGGGGGGGAAGGGAGGCAAGACGGTCGCCGCTTGCTTCGGTTTGCTTTCAAAATGAAAATGTGTTGTGTTTTTTTTTTTAATAAAATGCCCGAGGTCGTCGGAATTCTGACGAACACGGGCATTTTTTTTTTTAAATCAAATTTTCACACAATGCTCCTTGTCCGTCGGAAACCTCCATCGGAATTTGACCCCAAATGTATTAGTGACAAGAATAATTCTATTCATAGTTCTTTTTATGACAAAGGAGTTACAAAATTTATTTTTGATAAAATGGAGGAAAATTCAAATTTGAATTTTAAATGCATGGTCAAATGTAACCCCCACTATGACAACAATCACTTTTGCAATAAATTAATTTAAAAATTATTTATTTTCTCAATATGTTATTTAGCACATGTTGTAGGAGAAATTAGAAGCTTCTAGGGGAATCTTCATTCCTTAATTTCCTTGCATGCAACTCCCCCCACTAAGATATTAATCAATTTTGCATGGATCCAATATTAGAAAAGAATCATTTCTTTCAATTAATTCTCTGGATAGTGGAATTGAGGGATCTTTTCTATATAATGTATGCAAGTTTTTGAAAAGAGGGAGGTTGGTTATTTTGAAGAAAGAATTTTTATCAAGTTATTGAAAGTAGTAGGTTTCTCTTTGAGTCACATTTCATTGTAGGATTGTTAAGTAGTTGTTTTCAAGAAATTTCACAAAGTTGCTAGGAAGGATCAAGGGAGGCTAGCTTGAAGAATTTGGAGGGGATTCTACATCGAGCTTCGAGTTTCCAGGTTCTCCTCTCTTCGCATTCTTTTAATTAACATACATGAACTTTGTATTTTGCAAGAAATAGTTTATTTTTTCTCTTGGAATTTATTTCATATAAAATATCTACCATCTTAGTTAATTAGAAAAATTAATAAAGGAAATTCTATTAATTCAAAAAAAGAATATATATATATATTTGTTGTTTCAAAAAAAAAAAAAAAAAAAAAAAAGTAAACCTTTTCTCCTTAAAAACGCATGTAAGGATATCTATTTATTTAATTAATTTTCTTTAGGGAAAAAGAAGGAAAGAGATCTTGCTTTTGCTTTCTTTTCTATTTAAGTCTAGATTTGTGCAAAAATCCTATTTTTCCTATTTAGTTTTTTTTTTCCAAGAATTAATTCTTCTCTCTATGAATAGAGATTAATTACCCGTGCATCAATCTTGTTTTCTTGTTTTATTCTTTTCTTTCTTGTAAATAAAAAAAATTAATTTCCTCTGTACGAATCTTGCTTCTTATTTTTATTTTTTTTCTTTCCTATGATTTAATCTTTCACTCACCCGTGGGTTTGATCAATCAAATGAAAATCTTATTCCTTAATAGTGAATTTTTCTTTCTACCTCTCTGTGATTATAAAGTTGTGCACCAGAAGCTTATTTCTCTTTGAATGAGGATTTGATCAATTGTGTGTATTTCTTTTGTTCCCGTATTTTCCCTCTGTGAGTAGTCTACTTCTTTGTGATTGTAGGAAAGGAAATTTTCAAATGTATTTGATATTCTCTGTAAGAATAAAATAAAACTACTCTCTCTCAAAAATCTATTCAACAAATTATTGGTGCCTTGTGTAAAGTATTTTCTCTGAAATTTTCCTTTCTAAGAAATCTGTTTCTTAAATTATTGTTTTATACCAATGTTTCTAGAAATTCGTTCTCTTAAATAAACCATTTCTTAAATTATTGTTTTATATCAATGTCTCTGGAAAATCATTCTCTGTAAATAAACCTTTTCAAAAAAGAAAATACATCGCAGAAATGTGTGAAATATGTTGATGCCTCCCGAAAATCACTCTGTAAATAAAACTTTTTAAAAAAAATGCATCTTAGGAATATGCAAAATCTGTTGATGCCTCCCGAAAATCATTCTCTGTAAATAAAACTTTTTTAAAAAAATCTCAAGAATATGTGAAATCTGTTGATGCCTCCAGAAAATCATTCTCTGTAACTCTGTATTTTCATCATACAACTATTGTCTATATTTTTTTATTTTATTTAACCACTAATAAATAAATCAGTAGTTATTATTTCCATGAATAAAACTTAATCAAAGTAAGATTAGGTATTAATAGCTTTTAAATAAAATAAAAATATAATAATTTATTAATAATATTAATATAGTAAGATTATGTTAACACTAATTTTAATAATTTGTTGTAATTATTAATTTTAATAATATGAAAATGCATACATAGAAAATGATTGTTAATTTATCAAATTTTATTGTATCACCATTTGTAAATTCTAAAGGGGATTAAAATTGGAAATAGGCCCCAACAATTGAATCTAGATTAGATAAATGGGAAATCATTTGTCAAGTGATTGGAAAACTTAGATAGGAATGAACAATTTAAATTCTTCACAATGAATTTTAACTAAGTAGATTTATTTAATTGGATGATTCATTTATTTCATGAATTTAGATTGATATTTCCTTTCTTACCTAAGTATCAATATTATTTTAAAAGGGGGTAAAATTAGAAAAAGACAAATTTAATATCATGCAAGTTACATATTTATTGTCATCATACCAAATACATATTTATGATTATCGTGCAAGTTGCATAATTGAAGTTACCATAGTCCTCATTTTGAATATAAATCTCTTAGTAGTAGTAGGTTGAATATTGGATTGCTCTTTATTAGATTCCAAGATGCAAAATAAACAAGGTATTTAGTATAGTCAATAATGGTCAAATTTATTTTCTAACCTTAAGAAAACATAAGATTAGTAAAAGGGGGAAATTCCTGTTAGAGTATTCGGGTATTCACTTGATTAATTAAACAATACTTGTTTAATTATCTAAGTTCCCTTTATCTCTTTTACACTTAAGCTAACTTTAGGTGCATAATAATTAATTCTTTTATTAATTATTATGTGCAAACCTAGGTTTTCCCTTTTAGGGCTTCTTGACCTATTAAAGGTTAAGTTCTTTCTTTTCTTTGTAACAAGAAGAAGGATTATTACATTACATTTTGTGAATATTGAGCTCTCTCTTTTTGAGCATATTTTATGTGTATTTCTTTCTTCTGTCATTTGCTTCCTTGCTTCTCTGTGTAACAGGTTTTTTAGCTTGCAAAGATCATTTGGGCTCCTGTGGTGTTGTATTTTCTCAACTCCAACATGGTATCAGAGCACAGGTCTGCAGCTATTTGTTCCTGTTTTTGAAAACTTTTGCATTGGAAGCAGATCTGGGGTTTCAAACAATTTTTGTGTGTGCTTAGGGATAGGCCTCTTTTTTTAGCACTTTGGGCCTAAACGGACCTCACCATCGTGCTCAGAAGGCCCAAAAACCTCTACAATCATATAAATTTGTCTATTTTTTACTCCTGAGCATCTGGGTGAAGTTTTTCTCCAACACCAGCCGCATGGCCTTGGCACGTAGTTCAAGATTTTTTTTTTTTAAAATAAAATATTTTTGGCTTTTTACAGCATGCAAGCCGGATTTTGATTTTTTGAAAAATCTTATAAAAAAATAAAAAAAACTCAAAATAGGGCAACAGAAAAAAAAAATTGATTGGGCTAAAGTTTTTTTTTTTTTTTTTTTTTTGGGGAGGGGGGTTTCCCACGGTACGTAGGGTATCGTGGGGCCCCCTGCCACCATTCAGGTCTGCACCGCTGACAGAGTGGGCCTCGTCGGGCGTCCTCCGACCCCTGCCTTCCGGTGGCCCCGCCTGCCGGCAACCTGGCTTCTCACCCCTCGACCTCTGTCTCCCACGGCCCCGCCGACCGCCGCATCTCCCCAAGCCCCACCGCCCCACTCCCGCCAACCTCCCTGCGGCTCCCCTCCGACACCTCAGCCCCTGCCGCCGGAAACCGCAACTTCGGCCACCTCAGTCGCCGCCCGGCCCAGCTCCTGCACTGCCGCCCGACCACCTCGGCCCGCTGCCATTGGAAACAGCCGCGCGACCACCGAAAGCACTGCCAGGGCACCACCAGCCCGCCACCAGTGCGCCGCTCACTGGCCACCTCCACCCGAATAGTGACCAGACTACCCCTTCCTCTTGTTTTGAAGGGGGGTTTGGTTTTTTGGTCATATCTTGGGCATACAGAGTAGTTTTTTCGAAAACGAATAGGCATCAGAAAGCTGGTTCCAAGCCGGACCTCATCATGTTGGTAATTTTTTCCAATTTTTCTATTTGACTACGTTTTTTTCCAGTCAAAGTGAGGTCTCTTTTTTGCACTCCAGGGAACGTAGAATGAGCATCCGAACTCCGTTTTTCAAAAAAATTATATTTTTGGAAAGCGTGTGCTGTGTACTTTCCAGCCATATGAGTCTTATTTCCAGATTCTTCTCCATGCATATTTTATTTAGTTTTTTACTTTTCAGCCCTCTGGTGGATATCTTGGTTGTTTCAAGTCCTCGGATCTCTTCTCTGAGTAGGATGTCTCGGTTTTTGTTGTTCTTTCTGTTTCCAGTCTTATCATCATTGTAACATTCTCTTTATGCAAACACACTGAGATAAAGTGCCATCATGCATTGTTTACTTGGGATCTTCCACATCTTGTGCCTTATTGTACATGCACTATTGATAAAGTGCCATGAGGGGGTTGATGTTTGCCTTGTTTGTCATCCACCTTTGTCAAGTGAGTGTTCCTTCCACGAAATTTGCCTCATGTTGTGTGTCAAGTGACTGTTCCTTCCACGACACCATGTATTGTCTCAACACCTTTGATGTTTCTGGTTCTTTGTCATGCAGTTCTTCTTGGCTGTTTTTTTCAGTGTTCTTGTCCCTCTCCTTTTTCAACATTATGGGGAGGTTTGTCCTGTTGGTTCTAATGCTTCCTTGGTTTGATTGATCAACTCTTCAGGCTTTGGTGTTTTCATGCCATCTGTATCTTCGATTTCAGTTGTTTGCCTTGTTTGCCTTCTGATTCGAGTAGTGTCATTTGAGGGCACTCATACAGATTACAGTCTTCTCTACCTGGTCATGTTCTATTTCAGTGGAAGTTCTTCAGATCAGTAGTTATTCTTCGACAAAGTTTGCAGGTTCTTCATGCTTCAGTGGTGTTCTTTTCCATCTCTTTTTGGAGTAGAGTTTTGTTCCCACGTGGTTTTCTCTATTTCTCTAGTTCATAGAGATTTCATTGTATTTGGGTACCTAATCAAGCCTTGTTGCCAGGACCCATCTTTCCTGCTTTCAGTAGTTGTTCTAGGTTTTAGCTTCTCCCTAAGTCTAGCTTAAGGGGGGGTGTTACAATATTCAGGTATTTACTTGATTAATTAAACAATATTTGTTTAATTATGTAAGTTCCATTTATCTCTTTTACACTTAAGCTAACTTTAGGTGCATAATAATTAATTCTTTTATTAAGTATTATGTGCAAACCTAGGTTTTCCCTTTTAGGGCTTCTTGACATATTAAAGGTTAAGTTCTTTCTTTTCTTTGTAACAAGAAGGAGGATTATTACATTACATTTTGTGAATATTGAGCTCTCTCTTTTTGAGCATATTTTCTGTGTATTTCTTTTTTCTGTGATTTGCTTCCTTGCTTCTCCTTGTAACAGGTTTTTCAGCTTGCAGAGATCATTTGGGCTCCTATGGTGTTGTATTTTCTCAACTCCAACAATTCCATTTAATGTAGGGGTAAACCTCATAATAAAGCTTCATACAATCTGCTTGGTATAATCTATATTGTTATATCATTTATATTATCAAATTTGAAATCATTCTACCATGAGACTTGTCTTAGTTTGCAAACCTCAATCAAGTTTTCGTCTTTCATTGTAAATGTCTAATGAAACTTAGCTTCAAAGATGAATGAGTTATGATTTCTTATTGTTGGACTCTTGCCTTAATATGGGTTTTGAGAATCCCTTTCCATGATCACTTAGAAGATTAAACAACAATTTTAATTGAGGAAGATCTAGGAGTGAACCTTAGCTCTCATCTAAGAATTTGAGATTGATAAAGTTATTAAATAACCAAGGGTTAAATTTCTTCAAGTGGGAGGGTTAGTTACTTCCTTATAATGTTGCGGAGGTTTTGGCATTGGCTCAAAAGCAACTAGACAAAGATTATAACTATTTAGGAACTTTTTGTATTTTGGTTAATTGGAATTATTTAGGAACTTTTTGTATATTGGTTAATAGGAATTACTTAGGAACTTTTTGTATATTGATTAATAGGAATTACTTAGTGTATATGGTGAAAATGGATAACAATAATAATAATATTGAAAGGCTAAAATGAATTCAACCACCAAACCCTAGCCTAACAACAACAAAGATCCACCATAACATATGAAGATTACCTAAGACAATGTAATAAAACAAAATCACAAAGATTATACCATCACATGTCCAATAGGGTTTTGATCTCCATTCTTCCTATCTCCATTGATCTTGCTTGATATATTTGCTCTCAGATTTTATATGCACAAGAGCTCAACAAAGAACGGAATGTGGTTGCAAGTAGGATCGTAGTGTAGTCAATTGATCAAGTTGTTTAGGGTTTTTTAATGAAGGAAGCATCTCCTTAAATAGAAGACACAATATGAAATGGAGGGATAAGATTGAGAGGTGTAAAAAGGGAGGTCGGCTAGGATTAGAGGGTAGGTAGAAGAAATAATAAAATAATGAAAGAGGTAGGTAGTGTAGGAATTAAGAGATGAATGACATGTGTCATGTGTAGAAAAAGCTAATGAATTAATTAAATAAATAAAGATTTATTTAATTAATAGAAGAAATGAGATAATTACATAAATAAATATTTATTTAATTTAGGAAAAGGATAATTTAAATAAATAAATGTATTTATTTCAATGAGAAATAAGGCTAGAAGAGGATAAATGAATGAATTAAATAAATAAAGATTTATTTAATTAATAGAAGAATTAGGCTTAGATAATTAAATAAATAAAATATTTATTTAATTAGACATGACAATTTTGGGTGTCTACACTTAGGAACTTTTTGTATATTGGTTAATTAAAATGGATTGATTGGAATTATTTTCATTGGTTAATTAAAAGTGAATTGATTGGGATTATTTGACAATCATGTTCATATTGTTTAACTAAAAAAAAAATTGATATTCATAACGGTTGATTAAAGGTAGATCGATTGGTATTAATTAGGAGCCTTATTCTTACTGGTTAATTAGCAAGAAATCTGTCTCTCTCTTAACCTCATATTTCAAACATGGGTAATGTGGTTATCAAGATCTTTTCCCTTCAAGCAAGTAGGCATTAAATTGGTTGGTAACCTTCTTGCAAGCAATTCAATATCTTTCATGTATTAAGTGCTTATTAAAAGTGTAACAGTTAGTGATTCAAACCATTTTGTAAGCTATTTCCTACAAGTATCCTAGCTTTCAAGAAATTGGAATTTTCATGTATTTAGTTCAAGAATTAGAATTTTATCATAGTTATTTTCACGAGAATGTTACTCCAAGGTAGTTGATTTATTTATTTTTCATCCTTGTCAAATGTTCCTTTCGATTATATCTTATTTTCAATGTCAAGCAATAATTTATTTTCCATGTAATAGTTTCATAATTGTTAAGTAAAATTTTATTCAAGCTTTCGTGAACTTATGGTTCATTCCTAGTTGGATAACTAAATAAGTGGAGTTGAAACCAAAACCTTAGCAACGTTTGGTATCTATGGTGCCTCTGGATCACGCTTACGGGTAAAGTTGTTGGGTTGAACTACTTCACTTAACGCCTAATAAAGTTGCATCAATGACGTCTATGGCATCGTCCCTATAAATCGTCGGGGAGTAATAAGGGACACTTAGAAGTTAAAATCCAAGGGTCAGGTAATCCCCCGTAGATCGATAATCTAATAAGATAATCTTTGAATGAATTTACATCCACTAGTTAAACCTTAGTAAACCCCTTTAGGGTTGATTGAGTGAAATGCTTTTATAAACTTGGCTTAATCTTGAATAATTATTAACAATTGACAATTGGGTCAAGGGTGACGCTTATGATAGGTGTTAGGACCTAGATATTTTAGGCCACAAGCAATAGGCCACCCTGAGCCTTTTCTTAAAGCTACCATCGTGGGTAGCAACTATGGAGAAACAGTTTGGGACATTGACCCTAGAAAGGGTTGCGTAGCCACCAAAATAGTTTACATTAAACCATAGATTAGAAAACAAAACTACATACCTTACGCCTTGATCCCATGCCGAAACGAGTATGTAGGCAGTCTGGGGACAGAGTTGTCCCTAATACTCAGGCGTTCGGGGATGGGGTCTAGGATTTGGTAAAGTAGATGGATTGTGAAGTCCCCTAATTGAAAGATAAGTGTAATAAAAGAAAAAGTAATTCAATGCATACTCGGAAAGAATCCCGTATGGATTTGCTTGACTTCCCGAGGCTTTAGGCCAAATTTCGAGGTGGAATTCAAGCTTGTAATATATTATTTTACTTGCTCCTAAGGACAACGACCTCGGTGCACACCTATTAAAGGAGTGTAGTTCTTAGTGAGTGACCCAGGACCCGAATGGTCCCGATGAGTCTAAGTCTTTGGCCAAAGCACCTCCAATCCCAAGTTGGATATATGCCTACCCCGTTTGGGTAGATGCCTACCCATATTGGATAGATGAAACCTCTTGTCCCGTATGGACAAATGCCTAGCCCGTATGGTTAGATGCTCATCCCGGATGGATGAATGCCTAATCCAAATGGATAGATGCCCAGAGTATGCGATTGAATCAAACACAAATGACTAAATAAGTAACAAAAAAAAAAAAGTCAAAAATTCTTGGGTTATGTAAAGTGGGTTATTACATCCACGAATAAGGATCCCAATTTTCCACCTCTCTTCGAACAAAAAGGAAAGGAAAATTCATTGAGTTTGGTAGAATTAGATATCGATGGGAAAATCAATCTTAGCATTGGACTTAAGTCCAAAACAAAAAGGATACCTTCTAGTTGTGTATCCTCACCTTGTGGAACTCCAATTAAAAGACTACACTAGAGTGGAGATAATTCCTTAACTTAATATTTATAAATTTAAAATGATATTAGTATAAAAAATAGAAAAATAAAGTTATGAAATAAAAGATGGTAAAAAGAAATAGTTAGAAGACATCAGACTCTATCAAGAGGAAAGGTTGTGGTCTCAAGTAGGTAGTTTGTTTGGTTTCTTTTATGTGTAAAGGCATTTTATCTAGATCCTTCTCTCTTGTTATGGATCTAGTTCAACTTAGTGCAAATATAATGTTAGGTCCAATTTTAGATGCCTTTATCAAAAATCAATTGCTAATTGATTGACGAAACTTGACCAACAACATGTGAAAAGAATTATTTGTGTGAAATTTCAAATAGAAGATATTTGTAGAAGACCTTCATACAATGTAAAAAAAACTGAAAAAAATTAAACAAATTATATGCCACATACTTATAAATGCTTTTGAAGCCATAAACAAAAAAAAGTAGAGAAGAAAATTAAATTGTATATGTGTGTGTATATATAGAAACATATAAATATGTATATACACTTATGTATGCACATACATACATATATATGTGTACTTTATATAGTAAATGTGTGTGCATACACATACACATATACAACTTGTACCTTTCATGGTGTCAAGATGTCCAAGTTATCAAGCAAATGCTAAAAAGTGAAAAAATTTAATAAAGAGCACCTAGGGATAAATTTAAAAAAAGTGTGTGGATTGAATGATAAAGATCCTCAACACCTTTCGAATTCCACAAGAATGACCAACATCGAAGATCATGGAACAAAATTATGAGCTTGGGAATCCAAATAGAAGGGTCAGTGTCAAGTTACAATAAATATTGATAAACAACAAAATCAGGCGGATTAACCTACACCACTATGAAGTTGGTGGAACTATCTTTCCAACAATATATGGATTGCAAATTTCTAACTCTATATGCCCAATATATGCTTCATGGAAAAAATCAACTATATAGAGTCCAATGAAAAAAGAGGAGGTTGGATTAAGCCCTAGGCAGATTGACCCCTCGTCATTGACATGACCATCCTGCATCAAAAGGTAGAAAAAAATCTAATCTAGCAATAGCTCAATTCTCTGATATAGGAAAGGGTTTACAAATCCTTAGCTCTAATTACATGTTGGAATAATAAATAATCCATAATGAAGCTTCACACAATTCAAAGGATCAACCAAGAAACATGTCTTCCACAAGAGAATGTTTGAAGAAGAGCTTGCATGAACATGAGACTGAAATACTTAGTAAAATATAAAAATAATTTAATTGATATGATACAATGTACAAATGAGCCTTGCTTATATAGGCAAGAGCATGAAGTAGGAGTAAATGGGATCTTGACATGCACCTTAATCCTATTGATGAGACAACTACCTTTCACACAAAAGTAAATGCATCATGCAATATATTAAATTCCTAAAGGAAATATTAAATAACGAGAGATGACTCATATCTTCTACAATGCCACCTAGGATAACTAACATGATCTTACGAACATTATTAAATAACAAGTTACATAAAGTAACTTTATGATAACTAAGTTATGCCAACTAAGACTAAGTAAGTTTAACATGCAAATGGCATTTCATGACAACTAATTGTCTTGTATGCCTATGCAAACTTAATACGTGAATAGGTTCCAACTAAAAACTAGTTAACATAAAACCAAATTCACACCAAACAATATTTTAATCTCTTTAAGAAACAATGTATGTAAGTAATCTCATGAGTGAAGGGGGTTCCCAATACTAAGGTATGTTGAACACCTTTGAATGTTGAGGGGAGATGAATCAACATATACTAAAACTTAACAATTAATTTGTCATCCATTCCAATTATCACATGTGCATAAGAAAACAACTGAAAACAAAAAATCAATCACACAATGACACCAAGATTTTACATGAAAAACCCAATGTGGGAAAAACCATGGTGAGAAATCTCTCACTATATAAAAATAAATAACAAAGTTCTAGGCCGAGGAAGTTCACTACTCCTGATTTGGACTTTCAAGCTAAGGCACACAACCTTAGGGAAAGATACAATGGATTTGCAAAACACTGAAGATGACTTATGCAGGGAAAGATATAATATATCTGATTACAAAGAGTAATTATAGTTGAGCTGAGTAGAAGTGCATCCTTTGGAATGTTGATTATTGTTCATTGTTCTAAACATTAGAAACTGGATTCATCACTGCTCATCTATAAATGTGCACCTTCGCACTTACATCACACATCATTCACAAATTTATACATCTCATACAATCCCCCAAAATATCTCTTCCTTTATATATTATCCACACAAAGAAGATACATCAATTAGGTTGGCCTAATTAGATGTAACGTGTAGAATATAAACAATTGATAACATGAAACCTTGGATGTATCATCCTTTTCAATCCACCAACATCACACTACAACCATGAGAAAAGATGAATCAATGTGGCAGAATGTGAACCCAAAAACTAAACCTTGGGTAACAATTTTTTCACCAATATAGTCACACTTAGTCAAAATTTATTGCGGGCAAACATCGATGAGTAAACTGGATATACCATATATAGTCATCACCATCAATGTCCATACATAAATATGAACCTATGAGTAGACTCCAAATACAATGCCACTGATCACATACTTTCGGACCAACTACCAAACCTTGGTTGACATCAATGATAACAAGTTTGACATCAATGACAACACAAAATCATATTTGCAATAATCTATGCCTTTACCATTGATGGAAACATCAAATTGGTATATCTCTCCCAAATACAACTATATCTCTCTCCCTTTGACATTAAAGATAAAGGACGTCTCTACATCACTGTACAAACTCTATCTCTACAAAAAAATTCCCCTATCTATAACAACTCCCCCTTAGGGTGTAAACAAAATTGAAATTGTACTCCGACATTCTTCTACTCATCCTCATATAACTGTATAAGAACAAACATTATTTTCCCGATAAAAACTAAGGAGCTTGTATAGTTGGGGGTATGGTGCCCTTGTGAAAATACTTAATTTGAGACCAAGTGGTCTTCCAATCATCTTCCACATAAGACAAATATTGTAATGACTTTCGATCTTCCAAAGAATATATTTTGCCTCACTGCACAAATCCAGAACCTTAACTACCTAATCCAACTTTTGAGAGTCTTCAAGAAGTATCACCGTGGTGATGAGTTGAAAGTCTGCAACATCTCTCAAATGAATGAGCTATTTCTTAAATTTATCCTTTTAACTAGTCAACAAATTTAGCTATATGCACAAGATTTCTATCTAAAGCCTTCCATTTCCATCCACATCCTTCTTTAAGTCTATAGCATTGGATAACTGTACAATTTGAGATTTTATAATACATATTTGACCCTTAATATTCTTAGTAGATTTAGGTCACTCGTGAAAAAACCTATATGTTCTGACTACATCCTTTACACTCTTCTAAAAAAAATTTAAGCTTTATTGAAGCTTGAAATGTGTGGTTGCACATCTATCTACTAACCCTTGTAATCTCTTCTCTTCCACCTTCTTCTCTACATCCTTAAAAAAATTGGCTTCCAATTTGGAAGCATGTTCCTTAAATCCATTGTGCAGAACCTAAAGTTGCTCCTCACTTGAAAAAGTGTCATCCAAAACTACTTCCAAAAGTCCTTCATGAAGGACTTCCACTGCATCATCAATAACTTATGTGTCATGCATGACTTAATGAACTTCTTGCAAGCAGAATGGTGAAGTATATCACCTAGATGAAGCATATGCAAACGAGACAATGGGTTAAGGTCCATCTTACCTTGAGACATGGCTACCAAAAGTACCTTAGAGGTAATCACCGATTCAAACTGCAACAGTAGATTCAACAAATTTGAAATAGAATCTCCGGAACGTCTGAAAGATTCTACACTAGGCTCTACATTCTTCTCTTCTTCGATCACCTTCACCTTTACATATTCCTTCTCTAGACTCTTCTTCTCTAGAATCTTCTTTGCACTATCTCCACACCCTTGTCTATCTACATTTGATTATCTGGAGTAGTTTTCATACTAGTATCACCATCTCTCTTCTCACTAGTCTCCTTTCCAAAAGCAACTTCAACATCATGAACATTCACTCCACTCTCCACCAAACCAGTATCAGTATTTATCTTCTCTATAGGAGAAGACACAATCTTCTTCAATTCTTCTACAACACCTATTGCTACCTCTTCAGTCTATTTGACTAATCTCAAATAGTCATTTAAAACCTCACCCATGATGAGGCTGACACTCTCTTTTGTTTTGAACCTTGTGTTAAGAGTCTAGATAATCTTTTCCTTGTCCTCCTAAGATAAGGGACTACATACCATATCTAATGTACATATCTAAATGTTAGACTCTTTACTTACAACATCCTTCCTTCTTTCAATTAAGGCCTTTAACTACATTGACAGTTTAATTACCTCCACAAAATCATGCTAACAAATAGTATTCACCAAACTGCTAAGATCAAGAGGTTGATAACCAGTATCAACTCGAGGGGTATCTGACTTCTTCTTCTTCTTTCACCTTTCTGTTTTATTTTCTTTCTTCTTTTCAACTACCGTCTCCTTCTTAGCAAGGGTCTCAGTCAAGGAGACCATTATTCTCTTTCTTTGTGTTGGGTGAATTCTGTAAACTTGTGGAGGTTTACAAAATGTGGGTTTCACCACAGTATGCAAGACAATATCTCTCAAAAGGCAATATATAGTCTCTCCTATTTATAAGGGAAGGCTCCCCCTTTCTACTGCAATCTATATCTAATATTATTCTATTTGCTAAGTTTACACTAATCCAAGATGTTACAATTACTTCAACTGTCTTTTTTTCAGATTAAGTATTTTTCCAGTTCTCTATTTGGAACAAGAAAGTAGCACTGAAGTTCAAAGTCTTCTTCTTACTACTATCCTATCAACCTTCTTTTACAAATGACTCTTTTCAACTAATATTTTACCAAATAACAAATGAATCACAAAGTCTTTATGTTGCTACTTTAATACAATTAATGAATTTTTTGACAAGATAATAAAGTAGAGCTCAAAGTCTTTAACTTATTACTCACACACACAATTCTACTTTCGAATTTCCAAAGTAACACAAAGTCTGCTTAGCAAATTCGAATTACTCTTCAATATATCACACAACTCACACTACTCAACTCAAATTCTTTGAGAATATCTAACATAAATGGCATAAGAACATGTAAATTAAAAACAAAGATGATTTCAACACAAAGTTTGAAAGCCAAAATTTGTCTTCTTATTTTGATAGAGCTTGCAAAATCACAATTCGAACACAAAGTCTCACTTTTCTTTTCACTTTGGCATAGTTTTGTTGCATAAAATAAAATATACAAATTATAATGAGCACCCCCATACATATAGGAGAGGGGAAATGAGCTAATCTAGGAAAGCTTCAAGAAACTATGACTAAGTCAACAACAGAGTCCTATATCACTTTGGACTTGTGTTGTTGTTACATGCAAAACTGTATATACAAAATGACACCTAAAGTGTCAATTGATACTATAAAATGCCATTTACACTAGAGATGCATAAAAATGACTAAGTGTCCAAAGACACATTTTTATCATCATCATCCTTCTTCAGAAAATCTTCATATTGTTGCAAGGTAGCCTATATTTTAGAATCATCTAGTGTTCGTAATGTTTGATGCCACTGAGGATGGTGGGAAGACCGGATAGGAGTCTTGCTCCTTGAAGTTCATTGTCTTTTCTTTGGAGATGATTTTAAAATAAGAATAACACTAGAGCATTGGGAAAACATCAACACTTGTAAGGAGCAAATCCTCAACCATCTTGATCATTTGTACTGAAGAAGATAATCATTACATATGGCAAATTTGGTATCATTAGGGTTTCCAAAACCCCTGTCGTATCATGGTAGAACAAGTGTAACTCAGGTCTACTAACCCTATTTTCATGTGTGCATTTAGTGTAATTTGGGTCTGTATACCCGATTTACACTTAAGCATGAAAAACAGTGATATGGTGTACATTGGGTCTATAGATACGAACTACACTTGATAAGTGTGGGTATAATAGTGTAGATTAGACTCATAGGTCCAAACTACGCTTTAACAAAGTGTATTGATAAGGGTGTAGGTCCGGTCCATGAACTCAATGTACACTGAAATTGATAAGACCATGATGTAGGTCGGGTCCATAAAGCCAAACAACATTGATAAATGCAATAAGCTTGATGACAAAAACATTTGGTGTTTTTTGGGTTCATAGGCCCGAACTACACCAAACATTAGGTGTGGTTTGGGTCTATGGACCCGAACAACAGCAAAATATGTGAATGCAAGGTAGTGTATGGGTGATGCTCGAGTCCGTAGGCCCAAACAAAACCAATAACATGGTGTAGTTTGGGTCTACCAACTTGAGCGATACCAAAAGGTGTAAGGAACAATAATAATAGTGCTTTAGGGTTTGTAAAACTTAAACACCCTTGTTTCAATATGGCTTAGATTTGAAAACTAACCACTCCATAATTTTGGGTAAAATGAAGACAATCAATAAAATCATGGTATGATTAATTGTTGTGGGTAATTAATAGGTGCATTTCGGGTTTATGAACCCAAGGTGCACTTATGTGCATGAATAGATGAGTGAAGTGCAAGGAGGAGATGCAATTCAGGTTTGTAAACCCGATTTGCACTAGGAAGACTAAATGGTGTAATTTGAGTTTATAAACCCAAATTGCACCTAGACACTTAGAATTTACAAGACACACCAAAGACCAAGAAACTTCAAATGAAGATTCTGAGATAAAAAATCATGAATGGGAAGTGACACAAATTACCTCAAAAGGTGTGCATAGAGCATATAAGCTACAAACTGGACAAAATTTGTAGGGGTTATCCCACAATTTGAGCAAGCCAAAATTGAGGATAACACTTTGGATGAGAGGAACATAACCCTCTACATCTGCATCATCTTTCTTTTTATCTCTTGTCCTCTTGGACCTCTTTCTTATCACAAACTTCTCCTTTTGTTCTCCTTCATTGGTGCAATTGTTGCCCAACTTCTCAAAAAAAGTGTATGGACCATATTTCTCGCTCATGGCCTTTTTCTTGAGTCTTTGACCCTTCTTCTCACTCATCAGAACTCTCACAAGGGTTCCAAAGAAGTTAATCTTCACCAGAGGAGAGGTAGATGTAGACCTAGTTGTCCTTTGAGCTTGTTTACTAAAAGTCCTAAACATTGTGGGTAGGTTAATCTTATTATACAAACTTTCCATTCTTTTAGCATGAGTTTGCTCATACTTCTTTCAAGTCATCTTGTTCAGAATCTCGATAGTAGTTCTAAATATTTCTACATGCAAATCTACCATCAATTGCAACAATGTCTCAATGTTCTTCTCAACATATTCCTCATATATCTCATATGGTAGCTTCAACAACCAAGAAATCCTTGGATCAACAACTTCTGTGTAACAATGGTCCTTGCTGACCAAAAAATTGACTTCATTTTTGTATTTCTAGACCAATCAACTAGGGATTCCTTCTCTTTCTTGTATCTTATTCTTAAATTTCTTGAACCAACTTGAATATGCAATGTTGTATGCCTTTGTATCCATATTAAAACTCCCAATGTGCTATTTTATCTGTACTGCTATAGGAGTGAACTTGTTCTAGACTTTACTCCTAACTCTCATAAGCTCATTCATGAACATAAATGCTAAACAAACTATCAGTGACCCATACCTAAATGGGCACTTGGTGTTCTTTGTCATATCTAGATTGTTCAAAAGCTTTTGTCTTAGTATCTCACAAAGATCAAACTTTTCTCTTTCAACCACCATTTGATAGGCAAAGTGTATTACGGTGGTGGTGGCAAAACCCTTATGGTTCCGATTGTATGTGTTGTACACCAAACCCTTAGTCACATAGTAGACACTTGAATCAGTGATGTCTTCAACACTCATAGCCCTCCTATTAGACTTCACACTGGTTAGCTGAGTCATTGCATCATTATTACCATTTTTATGATAGGAAGAGTGTTAGAGGTACACAATCCCACTAAAACCCTAATTGCATCCTTTGTAATTTTATGTGAGTGATCTAAAAACATAGTATCTCCATGGATTCGACTTAGGATTCTTTGAATCCATGCATGCTCATTGATGAAATCGGGTAACTCCTTCTAAATGATTAACCTCTCTAAAATATGTTTGTGTTGTTGTAACTTGAAAGTCACCACGTCATCTTCGATCAACTTCATCCCTAGATCTTTGAACTTCGTATGACTAACTCTAGTTAGGGGTACATGAATATAAGCCCTAACATCCTCCATGTATACTACATCCAACGACACCTTCAAAAATTCTCCTTCCTTATCTTTCTTTGTCACCATAAATAGATAAGGATTGTATTGGAATTGCGGCTTCAAGGATAGGTCGACAACAATAGGTGTAGCCATTTGAATCAACAAGCAAAATTGATAATACAAGATTTGTTGAATACCTTTGATCATATTATCGCTACAATTTGCACAAGAAATCTTTTTTCACACATAATAGCTCCCAAATTCACAACATCACAAGTGAACAAAATGAACTTAAAAATTCTATTTATCTATTACCTTCAACCATTTAGGTTTTGCATTGAATACACTTGACTGTTAGACACCAAAAAACTACTGCTCTATATTGACATAGATCACAAATACCTCCACAAATCACTGCAAAGACTTGGAAAGCACCAGAATATCCTTCATAACATATGTCATGTTGAAACCAATCTAGGATCAAAAAAATAATCAGGTTCTTAAGGTCTTCAATCAAATTTGCCCCTCAGATAATGCATTTTATCTAGCTTCCAGAGCAAGCATCGACACCGTCAGTGGGTACAAACCCATCCATTGTCTTGCTTTCTACATTTTCATTAGTTTTCTTCGCCCATGTCTTCTACATGTTTTTCATTTATATCATTGATATCAATCTTCTTTTCTGGAGTAGAGTTCTTCTCATTCTTTCCCCTACAAAACTTGGTAATGTGTCCTAATTTTTTTCAATTATAACAAGTAGGACCTTGTTGTAAACCACTTTCATTCCTTTTGACATTAGATTTGCACTCAACAACCTTGTGCCCATATTTGTTGGATGCATACCAATATCCATTGAAATATTGAATATTTCTACTAGTTTGTATTCACATATCCATTACACATCATTCTACTTTTGCATCCATTTGCCTCATGTCCAAACTTATTGCAAGCATAGAATTGTCTATTGAATTATTGAGATCTAATCTAACTTCTACATTCACTAGCTCTATGTCCAAACTTGTTGCATGTAAAACATTTACCATTGAAAGATGGAGAATACTTGGTTTGAGTAGGAGAAGGCTTCTTGAAGTTTTTCTTGTTCTGGACCTAAGTAAAAATGTTTTTTTTCTCTTCATTAGTCTTCTTGGATTCATTTTGGACCTTTTCCTTTCCCTTTTCATCTTTCTTGAGAGTTTTAGACCTTTCTCCTCTGTTAAAACCAAGCCTGTCTTTGTCCTTAGATGATTTTTTAGCACTTCGCACCTTATTAAGCAAACCACTACTACATTTGAGCTTTAGGTTCTTATTAATTTGTTCTTTTGCCTCTTTCAATTCTTTCCTCAACATGACACTTCTTATTCAATCTTAGTGCACTATCTAGATTTTTTATATAGCTTTGTTTCAAGATCATCAAATGGGCGTGTTCTACTTTCTTGAACTTTTTCTGATAATCTTCCAGATTACATAGAGCTAGTCACAATTCTCCTCCAAGATCCACAATTGTATCAATATACCATTCATGTGATTTCATAGTATCCAAATTTCCAGATTCAAACATTGTGTTCAAATCCCAAATCTATCTCAGTTGTTAGACTGTTTCTTTAGGAATCTTGCTCTGAAACCAATAATTGAACACCTCTAGATGCTAAGAAAGGGGGGGTGGGGGGGGGGGGGGGGCGGTGAATCAGCCTATATTAAAACAAAACCATTCATTTATCATTCATTCTAATTGTCACATGTGCAAAAGTAAACAATTGAAAATAAAAGATAAATCACACAATGACACCAAATTTTTATGGGAAAAACCACGATAAACTATCTGACAATATGAAAACATATTACAAAGTTTTAAGCTCTAGGCCAAGGAAGCTCATTGCTCCTAATTTGAACTTGAAAGCTAAGGTGCACAACCTTAGGAAAAGATGCAATGGAATTGCAAAACATTGAAGATTACTTCTTCAGGGAAAGATACAATAGATTTTACTACAAAGAGTAATTATTGTTGAACAGAGTAAAAGTGCATCCTCTCAAATGATGATTACAATTCACTATTTTAAACATATGAAACTAAGTTCATCACTACTCATATGTAAATATGAACCTTTTCACTTAAACCAGACACCATTCACAACTCAATATACAACTCATACAATCCCCCAAAAGATGTCTTCCTTTATATATCATCTGCACAAAGAAGATACATCAATTATGATGACCTAATTAAATGTAACATGTAGAGTATAAATAGTTGGCCTCAAATAATTTCTCCAAAGCAATACAAAAGATAAAGAAGATGTGTGACACATCACACCATGTTGGCACACCTTCCTAACAATCCCGAATCATTACCTTCTACTCTGCATGCTACCACACAAACCAAAAACACTCAAGTCGACTCTAGAGGATAAAAACCGAGCATGCTACCCAATCAGACATACTCATAATATGGTACATGCCTCCACAACACCCATGGATGCACAAAATAGTATCACATTCCATTAACAATACTATATCAAATAACCGCAACACCAGAATCATCAAAAGGAAAGGAATGTAAAATTTTTCCTGCAAACAGGTACAATGTCATTGCAAAACTGACACACAGACTGACACCAAATCATCTATAGATCAAATGAGAACATGAAACCTTAGATATATCATCCTTTTTCTTCCAAAACATCATACTACAACCATGGGAAAAGATGAATCTATGTGGCACAATGTGGACCAAAAAATTGAACCTTGTATGACAGATTGTTCACTAGAATAGTCACACTTAGCCAAAATGTGTTGTGGACACCTGAATACATATTCAATGCTCTGAAACAACCATGAGTAAATTGGATATATCATCTATAGTCATCACCATCAATCTCCATATATCAATATGAACCCATGAGTAGACTCCAAATACAATACCACTGATCACATACTTTTGAACCTTGGTTGACATTAATGACAAAATAAAATCATATTTGCAACAAGGTGTCTAGGTACATGGTTGAGAAGAATTAAAGAAATTAAGCATTAATATTGGGCATATTATTTAATGAAATCGTTCAATTACAACTAAGGGTTAAATACCTAAGATAAATTACAAGATAAAATTTATTCAATGTTGTAAACTCGAAATAATATTGGATGGGTTGCTTGATTCATTGAGCCGTAGGACAAATTCTGAGATGGGATTCAAACCTATATTTCTATGAATATATTTTAAATTATACTCCTAAAATACTAAAACAATGGTCCACTTCGAATAGGGGATTGTAGTATATAGTTAGTGACTCAGGACCCAATTATTCTCATATCTTTTATGGATTGATGCCTAACCTAGATGGATAGAAAAATACATACCCCATTAAATGGAAGGCTAACTAGTATGGTTGGGTGTTTTTCCTCAATTAGACAAATGCTTCTTGCATGGATGAAATGAACTAAAATTACAAGTTAATGATCTCTTAACAACTTGAGTAAAAACTACAACACAATACATGGTTGGATGTTTTTCCTAAATTAGACAAATTCTTCTCATATGGATAGAAGTGCAAGAAAATACAAATCAATGAACACATAACAACTTGAGTAAAATAGATACACTAAGGAAACTATAACATGGGAACAATTTTTCCACCATTTTTGAAAGAGGTGGCTACCACAACTTTTTTTTTTGTCAAAACGATGATATAGTTCTACAACCTCTGACAAGGGTCCTTAATAGCTCAACAATATTGGGATAAGTATACCAAATTGCTAATTTTTGTGCTGAAGTATGAAATAGATAAAAAGAACCTGACAAAGAATTTAATATTGCAACTAAATGCCAATATTGGGGTAAAACATGTTATGCATGAGATAGAAAATATGAATGTGGTATTACAAAAATCTTTAAAACACGTAAGGAAGTCACAACACCTAGCAACAAAAGGGCATAAATTTAACAACATCAAGAACCAATCATTCAAAAGAAAATATTAATTTAAGGGGAACTAAAACTTCAACATAATAAAATAACTATTTCATTGGAAAGGAGACCACCATCAAATCAAAACCCAAGGAATGACTAAAGTGGGAATAATAAGAACAAAATAGGTCTTTTCAATGAGGATACTAATCACATATCTTCCAATGATCACACTATTTAGAAATATTGTGAAGAAGTAACAAGCCTTCTTTTTCCAGGAAGGGATACATATTGAGGTGCTTCTAAAATATGTACCCTCTAAGTGAGAAGCTAGCCAGAGAGAGATAAAAAAAATCATCCAACCTCCCTTGTCCTTGCTACATTTTATTTGTCTGATATCACATGTGCATCTCTAAAATCTTCATTAGATGTAATTGATGACCCTAGGAAAACAAACATTATACATACATATTTAAATAGATATATGGCTTTCAATTGCTAATACACACTCACAAAAAAATATGACAATAACCACAAAAACACATAATATGAGTTTTTAAATCTTAACACCTAACTTTGTCATTCCTTTCATTGTGATAATTTAATAGACATCCATGTTATAGATTTATACTAATATTTTATTAGTTTATGATAAAAGCACCTGTAATGCCTATCATACTCCATTGTTGGTCATGTATTTTACTATCACGATATACATAGTTAACTCACTATTCTACAAACTCCATGATGAGATATGAAACAAGGTTATTCTTTGCTTCAATGGACCATGGGGTGACTAGATGTGATGAATGCATAATACCAAATTAGAGCTAAAATCTCTAGATGCTAATGTAGGTTGGCTTCCATTTAAAATCAAAATTTTATTTGGGTTTTGTTGTATTTGGATACTATATAATGGTTTTTCCAAACAAAACAAAAAAAGAAAAGAATTTGGTAGTTGATTATCCATAGTGATAATAACTAAGATGGCAGATGTAATTCTCAATGAATATACACATCGCACCATTCAATTATTTAAACTCATTGAATGATATAGAATGTAATTTTTAAACATAGTCACATTCATCTTATATATATCTATACATTTAATTTGAGCCCTCACATCGTTAGTAATAACTTCAAGGCATAAGAATCCAACTTTCTCTTTGTTGCTCCCAAATTAGTTTAGAGAAGGTAACAATATAAAAATATATCCCTCGTTAACGCAAGAATCGAACAATTTCCCTCCACATCGAAGATCAACACTATCTTAGATGAATGGACTCAACACTATCTTAGATGAATGGACTATCACACACTATCTCAATAAGGAATCAACTCCTCTAAAAATAATTATTGAACCCTCCTTTTTTAAGATTGCAAGAATCGGGTAGCCCTCCTCATTGAACCTACCTTTAGATCACCAACTAATAGGTAATTTTTTGTTGAATCTAAAATGATTTATGTTGATGATGAGGCAAGTTGTTGCCTATCCCTTTTTTGAAAGCAATAGGAATACCATTACTTATAGAATTTAGTGTCTTTTTTGGCTTCTCAAATTTATTTTTATTTGTGTTGTTTTTGTAGGATGGATAGGGAGATGGATTCCAATTGTTTCAACCTACTTCATGGCACCTCTTATCATGAATCTTGATATGGTCAGGTGGTCTTAGATTGTCACCCACAATGAGGTAACTTTCAATTTTAGCAAGAACTTCTCGAGGAAGGTATTTCCAACACCAATGATCAATCCACACACTCATGCATAATAGTTGTCTCTAAAGACAACTTATTCTAACCACCCCCACCTATATATTTAAATGAATACAAAAATTCTGAATGCTATAAAAAATATAATTATGAATAGTAAAATTAATATAATTTTTTTATTTAAATAATAGTATAATAAAAGTAAAGTTTCATCAATTTAATTTAGGCTAATTAATTAAATCCGTATACATGAGTCATAATTAACTTACATTACTAATGAAAACATGGGCAAAGATATTAGAAAATAGAAACATTAAATGGTAATTGTAATAATTAAAGGTATTTAGCTATGTAGTCATATTCATAAAAAATGAAGAATGGTGATTTTCTTGTAGACCATTTAAATACTTTTAACTAGGTTTTAAGCTAGTTTGCTTTTATAGATGTTAAGTTAGAAGAGGAAGATACATGCATCATATTACTTTTCTTTTATCTGAATTTTGGAAAAATCTAAATGATGTTACACAAGTGAAAAAGTATTAGGATCGTTCTTAATATAAAGCTGTTGATGGCGTTTTTGACTATTCAATTGATAAAAATGATTTTTGTGAGCATTATGTGTCTGAAAAACAAAATAGAGACCATTCATTTAGATGTGTTTGGACTAGTGGTTGTTGACACTTTTGAATTTTTTTGATATTATGCTACTTTCATTGATGATGTCTCAAGATACACTAGGATTTATTTTATGCATGTGAAATTCGATGTTTTCACTCAGTTTACAGAATTTAAAACCTTAGTTGAGAAACAACCAGATTATGAGATAAGACTTTTAAGACCTGACAATGGTGGTAAATATTCTTTTTAGGGAAATCGACAAATTATGTAAAGATGTAGGTATTGTTTGACAAAAGGCTATTCCTTATACTCTCCAACAAAATGGAGTAGCAAAAAGAACGAATTGAACCTTAATGGAAAGATCTCAAAGTATGCTAAGTGGTGTAAAGCTTTATATAATCTTTTGCAGAGAAACTGTAAGTACTACTTGTTATTTGATTAATAGATCTCCTTGTTCAACTCTTGATAAAACTCAATGCAAAGTGTGGATAGGTAGATAGTTTTTTGTTTCACATTTAAAGATCTTTGATTGTGAGGCTCATGTTCATGTTTCTCAAGAAAAGTGATCTAACCTGGATCCAAAAGCTTGGAAATGCATCTTAGCAGGTTACGATGCGAATTTAAAAGATTATACGCTTTGAAATCCTCTAACTCAAAAAATGATTTATTTTGGAGATGTGGTTTTCAACAAGTTTAGAGCTTATTTAGGTGAAGAACAACCAAAGGAGGAAGTAAAGACTAAAGAAGTACACTTTGAGACAAAATAGAAAATCAACAAGATGCACATGTGGAAGAACAATAAGATTAGAGGATGGAGAAGAAGAGGGTTTAGAAAGTTCAGATGATGTGTAGGATGAGCATACAAAAGAACATGTAAAGACAATTACTACCACATTGAGAAGGTCAATGAGACAATGAAATCTAGTACATAGGTCTAGCCCACTAGATTGTTGTTGTGTATTTGATTTGTTAAGTATTGACAATGAACCTAGATCTTTTTGGGAGACTCTCTCTTTGGAGGAAAGTGAGTATTTGATGCAAGTCATACAAGAGACAATGGGTTTGGATAGTTGTGACACCTAGCATCTTGCTAGTTTCCCCAAAAGAAAAAAAGTTAATTGCTTGCTAGTGGGTATTTTAAAATAAATTGGCGTGGATGATCAATTAGTAGTACAAGGCCACATTAGTGGTGAGGGGATACTGCTAAAGAAAGGGAGATGATGTTTGTGAAATATAGATTCCTTTTATCTATTATTATTGTTTGTGATTTTGAGATTGAGCAATTGGATGCTAAAACTAATTTTTTGCATGAGGATTTTGAGGAGATTTATATGTGATAAATTAATGGCAATATTGTGAAAGGAAAAAAACACTTGATTTGTAGGTTAAAACAATCATTCAAGATGTTGTTCCAAAAGTTTGATGGATTTGCATTGAACTTGGCTTTTGTTAGAAGTGAGGAGGATCATTGTGTTAACATTAAGATTATTGATGATTATATATTGATTATTATCTTATATGTTGGTGGCATGTTTATGGGTATCAACAAGGTGATGATTAGGGAGTTGAAGGCTTATCTTTTTGACATATGTGATATGAAGGTCTTGGGATCTACTAAATATATTATTGGGATGAAGATTAGTATGGATCATGCACATATATAACTTTTATTAAGTTAGAGTAAGTATGTTGATACCGTTTTGTCAACATTTAATATGTGTAGACACCTAAAAATGTCTTATCAATCATTGCTAATTATTCGTCTTATTAATTAAATAATTATTTAATTAAGATAATTAATTCTTCTCAATAGACCTAATCATCATTATTCATTGTTTTTACTAATTATCCAAATTATATCTTTTCTTTTATTAATTAGTACATCATCAAACCCCTTTCTCAAATATTAATTATTTAATTAATTACGATTTATCCCTTAATTAATCATGGTTTGCACTAGAATAGATATTGCTCAAGCAGTGAGAGTTTTGAGAAAGTTTATGTCTAATCTTGGTAGAGAGGATTGGACTTTTGTTAAAAGGGTTTTTATATATTTGTGAGGAAATTTTGATTACTGTTTGGTTTATTATGGCATTGATGATGTGTTTAAGTCATTAGACATATGAGATTTTCTCGATGCAATTTAGGCAACTGACTTGGATAATCGAAGGTCCATTAATGGCTATGCTTTTTCTTTGTTTTGAGGTGCAGTGAGTTGGATGAGTAAAAGACAACCTATGATTATTTTTTCCACCATAAAAGTAGGGTATATGGCTACTATACTTTCCTTTAAGAAGGCAACATGGTTATAGAGACTTGGTAAAGGTATTGGTTTTGATTGTAGGATTCTAAGGATCAAATGTGACAATCAAAGTGCCATACGTTAGGCCAAAAATCCTATGTATCATGCTCATAATCATGCTGATGTTTAGAATCATTTTGTTGAAGAAATGGTTGAGAATGACAAGGTAATGCTAGAGAAAGTTGACACTTTGGATATGGTTGCAAATTCTCTCACGAAGCCAGTGGCTATAGATAAGTTCTCTAGTGCAAGAAAGTCATTGGCCTTGATTATTGCATTTGATTATAATTTTGTGTTTCCTCGTGGATGTAATTGCAACATATAATGTTAAGTGGGAGTATGTTAGAATCGATGGCCTTGAACTTACAATCCTAAGTCATGTGTGATAAAAATATTTAATATTTATTTACCTATGACAATTTGTAATTACATTCATATAGATTGATCTAATCATTGGTGGTGGTTACAAAACATATTTCAATAATATTCTTTTTAGATGTTCACTTTGGCAGTGAGGTACATTTGGAGTTGCATGTTGACATATGTCATTTGCATGTCTTATAGAGTGGGGCTCCTGAGTTTGCATGTTGTCCATATTAGTCATCAAAATCATTGTAGAGTAATAGAGCACTTGGTATTGATTGAGTTTGATTGATTGTGAGTTAGGCGTCCATATGAAGGCCGTGGGATTATATAATTCTTTTTACCAAGTTTACAGGTTGTACATGAGGAGATGGATGCATGGATTTTGTAGGTGCTTTTGTTGCCACTTGTTTTGAGATACCATAATGGTATTCTCACATCCACTTTGTCAATAAATTGGTGACATTGGTTAGTAGTTTCATAAGTCGTCTTCCAAGTTGTTGAAGTAATGAAGTGTTGCCAAAATTTAAAGAGAGAAGTTGTATTGTTGTAAACTCATTTAAAGGTTAATACAAGATTTGGATCTTTTTGGTGTGGAGTTTTTTCTTTAAATGATTTCCTCCATATAAATTATGTGTCTCTTGTGGTATTACTTATTTTTTATATTATTGTTGAATGTGCCCTCAAATAATCTTTGTGGGTAATCTTGGATATTAAAACTATTTGCATATTTGCATACACTTCATTAAAGTTAATGTTGTAGCAGTTTCACCTTGATTTCCCACAATTTGGGCAAATAGAATAACATAGAAGAAGGTTATTGATAGGAGCCCTTCTAAATTGATTTTGAAGAATTGAAGCCAAAAAGAAAATTAGCCTTGAATTGCCTATGTACAACTAGAAAATTGAAGGAGAAGAGAGCGATGCAATATCCTTAAGAGTTCATTAATTGATCAAGTTGTAAGAATCAAGAAGGATTGTCCATGAAAGGAACTTGATGCAACAACATAAGCTAAAGTACTTGCTTTATAAAATAGTTATCTAGAGGGAGTTTTAGGTTGGAGACCTTGGCTTCATGTGGAACTATAGATCCAAAGATAAAGAAAAGCAATGAAAACTTGAAGCATTGTAGGTTGGACCCTACCAAATTGCAAAAAATGGAGGTCAAAGCACTTTTTACCTCAAACATTTGGATGGAGAATTCACGGAGTTATTGCTCCATGGCTAGCATCTCAACCACTATTTCTCTTGAGGATTTTTAATCCTATGTGGATCTATGTATATATGTTCATATTTCCTTCTTTGTTTGTGTCTTGTCTTGTAAATATAGTGTTGTATCATGTATTTGAGCAATCATGATCCTTGTTTAATCATAATGACACGTGTTTGTCTAGTCCCTTCCTATTGGTTCCCTTTTGGATTGTACCCAAAGATAGTTAGATTCTCATTGCACCTACAAGTGATATAGATCCTTGACAAGCCTAATGTTGGAACCCAATTTAACAGCGTCCATTTTTGCTTGAAGTTATAGCCTTCTTATGCATTTTGGTCCTATTTAGTCCATCCATTATAATTCATTTGAGAAAAATCTAAATGGATCTTCCTTGATCAAGATTTACATAAGTGTTGCTCTCCATCATTTTCTATGTGTCTATCATGTGTTTGAAGTTGCCAAGATCCAAAAAGTCTTGAGTAAGATGCTTTAATTGTTCAAATTTCTAAGGGCTATGCCCATGCTGAAGCTTTCGTTCTTGTTATGCCTTACCACCTTGCAACTTCGCCATTTTCCTTTGTTCCTATAAGGATATCAAACTTTCCTATCCAAACATGCATTTCATCCATTCCCCACCTTCATTATCCTTTTCTATCAAGACTCTACAATCATTCTTCCCATCATTATTTTCCCTTGACCTCCACTTTCCCCTGCTTTTGCTAGTGTTTTGCACTTTTCCATAACGACATACTTTCCTTTTGATTCCCAACTCCTCAATTCTTATAATAGGTTACTATTCAAAGCTAAAGTTTCAACCATCCTTTACTTGAGGTACCTTTTTTGAGGTACCCCTAATCCCCAATTCCTTGACTATTTCTTTTACACTTCCTCTCAAATTTGACAATGCAAGGATGCCCTTATATGTTTACTATTAGTATGGAGCATGACTTACTCCTAGTTCCAAACTCCTTGATAAGTGGTATGAGTTATAAGGCATCCTAAACTCTCAAACTTTGAAACTCCCACATTTTGCACTATTCATTCCCACCTACTTCCCTGCATAACCCAAAACACCTTTAATGCCCTAATAAGGCCCTAAAACTACTTTATCACTCTCCCACCCAAAAATCATTATTTACTCCAGAGGCACCAATTTAAAAATACTTTTAGTTATAAAAGATACAAAAGTCCACACAATCATTAACATACTGACAAAGTTAAACCCTATTGACTCTTACACCACCTTCTAGCTACCATTTTAGTAAATCTTGCATGCTTCTTGCTTTGTACATCAATACCTAATGACACTATTAATGTGTATAATGGTTGCAATAAAAAATTAAAAGATTGTCAATCCTTCAAACATCCCAATGAGGCAATTTCTACACAAAGGCATCAAAGATAATGACATCAAGGGCACGGGTGACCTCAATGATACCAAATGACCAAGTTTCTTCTTCTAAGGTTGCATAAATACAAAGGGGAGATATATTGCCAAATTTTCAAAATTCAAAAGGTGAGAGGCAAATCGATTGTAAAGAACAAAAAAAAGAAACTTCTAAACTACTAAGGTTTGTCTTTAGTATAGGGTTTACTACATTTTTTGTGTTGTAACAATTTGGCTTTGATCTCAAATTTGTAATAAAACACCACAATCCCTAAATAATGAATCTAATGTGTGAATTCAATGTGATTTGAGCATCTCCATGTATATTGTGCATCTCACTAATTAGTTAGCAAAATAAATGACTGAACAATCCTTGCAAAACTTTTGTAAAGCATCTTTTTAGGATAATTTTCAAAAATATTGTAGGTTTGTTTGTGGATTATAAATTCTCTTTTGATGTTCTACAATTTCATTCATCTTCTTATTTGTATACATATAACCTAGATTATGTGTAAGGTTTGAAGGTGTCATCTTCAATAGTATATGGATTAAGGTACTCTAGGTGGATTCCAATCATTGCATTCTATGTTTGAAAAATCTAGACTCTATTTGCTCCACTAGATAAACCCGTAAATTGTCATGTGCTCAACCTCCCATAACACCAACACACCTACAACATCTCATTTAAGTATCATTTTTTTATTTTTCTTGTAAGTAATTCCATTCATTGCCACATCTAGCTACACATAACAATATTTGGGGCTATCAAAAAATCATCTTTAGACATTTCATGTGGTAGTTCATTTGCTTAATAAAAAGCAAAATATTGTACGTTGTAAACCAACATACAAAAACAACGTGACAACTTGAATAGGGGTATACTATGTGCTAGGTATGATTTGTGGCAAAATATAAGTTCACCAACTGCAATTGTTTTTAGTAGCACCCTAGGGAAGCCCCTCTTAGCTTTAGCAAAGTCAAAAGAAGAAAACTTTACTCACCTTAATAAATTGGTCCATTATTGCCCAACTTGATCATAAGTTAGATCTATGTCCTAAGTTTGACATTCCTAAAGCTCGAGAGAATATTCAACTTTAGGGATTTGGCACCTACAACTTTTCACACCAACAAATTATATGCAAGTAGCCCAAAAAAACAAAAAAAACAATGTAATCCAATACACGATCAAGAGTGCTCAAGTTTAACAAATATATGATACTTCTATTCGAACAAAAACGAATAACCGTATAATGGATGTTAAAAATAATAGTATAATGGATATTATAAATAACAAGGCCTCAACGAGAATCTTGTGATTAAAAATGAGTGAACATGTCAAACTAGTTTGTCTTCAACTAACTGGTTATTTGACCTTTACATATAAAATATGGTTCGAAAACAAGTCTAGAACATGAAACAATTCATGTCACAAAGTGCTTGGTAGTTGAACTTCACTAACAATTAGCATTCTATTATTGTAACTAAAACATAAATTTGTTGAAGATGCCACATATGAAAGATTGGTGATTGTGTAATGTTGGCAAGAGCTACACAAAAACATACTAAGTCACGCAAAAGGTCATGCACAACAGTGCAATCATTACTTACCTTTAAAAACTTGAACAATGAGACTATGTGAGGTGAAACAATGCACGTAAAACAAAAAGATGTTAAAGAACATACACTGTCCCTAAACTTATGTGTTTTTATTGTGTTAATTTGCAATACACCTTTCTTTTGTCATTTTGATGATAAAACATGGAGTCAAACGTTGATACAAACAGAAAGCAGTTCACTCAATACTTATAGATTGTGAAAGCCTATAGACATTTTTAGGACAATAAAAGTGACTTCGTTTCATTGGTTGGGCAAACTTTTTTATTTTTTTTGGGTGATGAGGGGCGACAAGGGAGATTTTGTTTGACAGTTTCTGATGATGCGGATAACTCTGTTGTGCAGGAAAAATAAATATCAGACATGAAAAAAATTATCAGTTGAAAAGCAAACTTCCCAAACTTCATAAATCTTAGTACAATGGGAAAACAAAAGAAAACACCATCCTAGGATGTTAATTCCTCTCATTTTTCTCCTCAAAAAACTCAGGATAGTTGCTAAGGGTTGAATCCAGCATCAACTGTAACCAACTGGAAAGTCGCACAAAGATCCATATAGTTTTTAAATGCTCTCACACAAAGATCCATATAGTTTTTAAATGCTCTCACCCAATCTCCTATTCTGTAGGAAACGCAACTGGGATTGAACCCAGCCTCAACTGTAACCAGCAGGAAAGTCCCAGGATCCAACCGTATTAGTTTCATTCTTAGATCAGCTTTTTCACCACCTGAAAAAGAGAGTGTTAGAAAAGCTTTATACTGGTTGCCATTCCTGTAACTACAGTTTACATCAAATACTTTCTTTCTATGAATATTTTACATCTGGCTCTTATGTGAAAGCCGGCAAGCTTGCCTGTTTCATGGTAGATCGTACAGGCCAGTTTAGTTTATCAAATAGTAAAATATCTAATTCTATATACACAAACCCAGGTTTATTAGTAATTAAGGGGTTGTGAGCACATTTTAGATTAAATCTTAGGGATGGTTTAATTTTGAATTCTTATAAATAAAAACTACATTCTCTGATAATCTGGTGTGAAATCTTCAATATAAATAAAGAATACATTTGACTTGACTCTCAAGTTCAATCATATCATGTAAGATACTATATTTGAACGATATTGAAATTACAAATGAAAAGTATTTCCCCTTGCCATGAAAAACCAAAACCAACAAGGCAAATGAAAAAGTAAAAGCTATTGTAGAAATTTTGTGCTCAATGCCATAGACGCTGCAAGATCTCCCTTCCATAAGTAAAAATGAGATATTCTAAAGACTTTACATTTGGGAACAAAAACCTAAACTTGATGACATAGCTTTAGAATTGCACATTTACTTTATGTAAATCCATGCCCGGCTTGGAGCCACTGAAGAAATTGTTATTCGAAAGCATCTCTAAAGAGATAAACAGTCGGGTCCATCACGCAGAGATCTCAGATTTTTTGATTCTGTCTCACGAATATTGCTATTACCCAATCTCCTTTAAGGAATGATCCATGGAATTTAAATGTGTGTATACAATTGGAATCAAAGATGTATTAACACTTTAAAGCTCCGATCCACCTTCAACTGCATCACAAACTCCCTGTAATTTGAGAAATCCTTCTTTGCTTTCCCATTTTCATTCCAACCTAAGTATGTCATCAACAAAATTGCAAGATTCTCCACTTTTAAAACGTCTTTAAATGGAAGAAGAGTCACAATCCCACACAGAAACAAGTGAAATTTTTAAATCCTGAGTACCACCCAATTTCCTAGCCTGAGACCTTAACGAACCATCACTCCAATTTGGAACCATCCTTAAATGGAAAAGCAGTCACACCCCCCACACATAAACATGTGAAATCTTTATCTTTATATGTTCTGACATATGAAATATTTAGTACCACCCAATTTTGCTAGCATTAGAACCTTGAAGAAACTGTTCATAACTTTTAAATACATATTATCAATGTATTATCATTTTTTTTCTGTTTTCAATCTACTGCATCCAATAATATCCAGTAATTTGTAATCCTAGTCTTCATTCCCATCAACCAAAGGATGTCATCAAGAAAACTGTGAGCTTCTGCATTTGAAGTGTCTTGAAATGGAAAAAACAACCACATCAACCAAAAGAAGTTATCAAGAAAACTGTGAGCTTCTTCAATTCGGAAGCATCTCTAAATTGAAAAACAATCATGTCCTCCACATATAGATGCATACGGTTTTTACGTGCTCTCACCCAATTTCCTAGCCTTAGAACTCTCAAGGAACGATCCATGACTTTCAAATGTGTGGTATTAATTGTGATTAAAAATGTGTAATCTTAGTCTTCATTCCCATCAACCAAAGGATGTCATCAAGAAAACTGTGAACTTCTGCATTTGAAGTGTCTTGAAATGGAAAAAACAATGAGCTTCTGCAATTTAAAGTGTCTTGAAATGGAAAAAACAATCACATCAACCAAAAGATGTTATCAAGAAAACTGTGAGCTTCTTCAATTCAAAAGCATCTCTAAATTGAAAAACAATCACATCCTCCACATATAGATGCAAACGGTTTTTACGTGCTCTCCACCCAATCTCCTAGCCTTAGAACTCTCAAGGAACGATCCATGACTTTTAAATGTGTGATATTAATTGTGATTAAAAATGTATCATCAAAAATGCTTATTCCATTTTACACTTTTTTAAACTTTGATTCATCTTCCACTACATCCAAAAATACCTATGATTTGTAATCCTTGTCTCCTTTTATCATTTTCATTCCCATCAAGCAAAGGACATTGTGAACAATCACTTCATCTAAGTGATTCTTATTTTTAGGCACTCCCTTGTGAAGAGCTCCACATTTCCTTTAATCTGCAGTATGACCAACAAGATCTTAATCCAGGCAATGAAAATATGCACATATGTCAAGGAAGGCTTCCTTAGCCTCTTGGACTCTTTGATGAAAAGTAGACAACTCATGTTCTTTTCTTGACATGTTACAAGCATCCTCAAGTTGAATTCTTTCATAACCTGCATTAAGCCCATGTTGACTTGTACTTACTTGCTGGGAGATAGAATATTTGTACTGGCTGTTTGATAGAATCATGGTGAACCACATTGTCAATAAATAGAAAACATAGAACTTGTTCTTCCCAACTTGTTGCAGTTGTTTTTGCCCTTCTTCAAAATCACTAATCATATCTTTTTCTAGCTCCATTATGTGGGCTGTTTTGTCCAAAAGAACTTGTGAATGACTTCCGATGCCAAAGTGGATTAAATAATAAACCGAAACCCCCATGATTTAATGGCTAAAGCTGATTCAATTCCCAAATTCACTATCTCCTTCACTTCTCCTTTCTCCTCAATACCTTCTGTACATTTTTCACAAAAGAGGATGAGAACATAACAAGATATAACTTCAACCAAGTTAAAACCTTTTAGAACAAGATATAACTTCAACCAAGTTAAAACCTTTCTCTAAAACAAATGAAAGCAGTCAATGATAGTGCGAATTGCCTTGTGAGAGTGAGAGATGTTATACCTGGTATCCTCTGCAGTATTTTCAACTTGAATATGCAATCTTTTTTGATATACCTGGCACACCTGTAAAAATCATGGCATCTTACATAATGAGATCTGAATGAATCTAAACTTATATTTTTAAACTTTTATATAGCTCAGATTACAAATTACACGATAGTGCTAATTAAATGTTTTCCAAATATAGAAACAAAAGAGAGAAGATAAATAATTGGACTTCTACAGGCCTGGTAAAAGAATTTGTTGTAAAATGGCACATTACTTTTCGTATTAAAAATGCCATAATCCAAGAATATATTGTAAGGTATAACAGGAGCGATTCAATTGTGGATTATAGGGGAGTAAGGGTTCCAAGTTACAGCCAAAAGTATAGGCCTATAAAAGCAACATTTTTAACGTCAGATATAACATATTAATGGTGGAATCTCAGTTATTTGAACATTAAGAGCTCTTCACCTGAGCTGCATCTATTTTCAAAGAAACCTTTAGAGCTATATGAAGATACCAGAAACATACCAGAAACAGAGAAACTTAAGATTGAGATTTCTTTTTTGAAACAGAAACTCTTTAAAAACTTGAGGCATCCATCATCACTCCAAGCAGCAGAAAGGAAGTCCCCATTTAAAGTTTTTTGGTTGTAAAATTAACTTCAAGTCGAAAAGTTTTTTAACAAAATAAACTTGAGATTCTTTAAAAATTTACTATTTTTCTGAAAAAGCTATTAATTTAAGAATACTAATTTACCATTTTCATTAAGTTTTCAGTTTTTTTAATGAAAAATCATTTAATGTTTGGGTATGTAATTAAGCTATTCACCTTTCTATTTAGTGCAGGGATAAGCAAATTCAATAACGATTGTGGAGAAATAATGGGATTTTCCATCTTTTGCAAAGAGGTCATAAAGCTTCTGAGCCATTTAAAGTTAAAAGACAAAGGACTGGCCGATAAACCGAGCAGGCGTACAACAGCAATGGCAAAAGAAGCCAACCACTATGAAATGGGGGAGAGTTAAAAGGAGAGGAGATATTTTAATGGATGAGAAGCAAACAAGCCCTTTACCAAAAATAGATGAAAGAATAACTGAAACTGAGATTTTGGGAAATATGTCCTATACAGCAAATCAGGTCCAATAGATCCAATTTCCAAATTGTGAGAAAACATAAACTCCCTTGAAGCGTAAAGCAAAAGCAGGAAAAAGTGTACCAACCTGGATGATCTCCCTGGTATAGTTTTTCAGTTTTCTTCACATCTGAAAGGTGGGATTTAGGGAAACATGGCCTTTAATGTTGAAACTTGCAAGTCAGCAATCCATAGACCCACATCTGATATATCCAAGTTGTGAGAATCCATAAACTGCCTTTAAGCCTAAAGAAAAAGTATACCAACCTAAACTGATCTCCCTGGTATTTTTCCACATCTACCACCAAATGAAGAATTAAATCAGGGTTAGAAGACAAAGTAAAGGCTAAATAATGTAAGATCACGTTGCTTAATGCCCTGACTTATAGCGCACATCGTGTAAACGTAGGGTTGGAGTAAAGAGACCGACATTTTTGGTCATCGTGCGAGGCGAAGAAAGGATGAAAAAGATAAGTATTGCAGGGGCCCGCTGGGTAGACGTTGCCCGCTGGGTACGCCAATGATTAGGCTAGAAAGAAACTCGACATGACAGATGAACAAATTCTTAGGTGGCATCAAGACATTGATGTTTAGGGTGAAAATTGGATTTCCATGTTTGTTTTTTTCTCATTTTGATCGTAGTAGCTCAAACTTAACGTGTTATGTACTAATTAGTTCATGCTATTGGAATAGAATGAGCAATTGTGGTTTAGTGTGTAATGGTTATGACAAAGAAGTTTTAAAGGTGAATTGATAGATCTTTAAGCAAATTAAGAATCGTATTCAATGTAATGTTTTATAAATAATTGTGAGGTCTTTAGACTTATGTGAATAGTGTCATTTTGAATGGTAACATAGAGGTAGTGTTGAAGTTTAAAGTTGTAGATTTTTAATTCTTAAAGGTGGATTTTTCTTGAGTGTAGGGTATCAAAGTTGGACAAAGATCCCAATTTATAGTCAAGTTGATCAACAATGAAACAATTTACTAAGATGGGTATGACCTTCAACATTAGGCTTTGCCAAGCTAGGAGTGCTTCTTTAAGGTGGTGTTTTGGGTGTAACCATAGGCAATGGATATATACTTGACACAAACCATATTTTGTATATAGTATACTCCTATTAGGCTATCACTCCACATTTGACGTTGGTTTCATAATACAAACACCATCGTAAAACAAACAAGCAACCATGTTGTAGAGGTGAAAAATTAGGGTTTCACCTTTTGATGTAGTAAAACCACTATTTTTTGCTTAAAGACCATCTTGGTAGATCTAGATTCTAATCAGATTCCAATGGTTTTAGATACAACTCTTCTTTTCCTTTAAATTGGATTGATTTAATTAATGATGCTGAAATTAGGGTAAATGTGTGTAAATTGAAGCAATTATGCATAAATAGTGAGCTACAGTCGTCACGTAGAGGCTCGAACCTAGATCTAAGCAATATATGAATGTTCAGATTTGTTCCCAGAAAGACGACCTGAATTCTTGGGATCGTGGTGGTGGTCGCCTTGGTCCTCCAAACTTTTCGTCGTCCAAAGGGGAACATGTTTGTCTCTACGAATAATGGTGATCCTGAAAATTGCAGCTCTATGCTTGTTCCTACACACAGTAGAGAAGGGAAAATGGTTGGGAATAGGGGTTTGCCTTAGTTCAAACCCCAGTTTTGAAATTAACAATGAAATAGAATTGAAATGTAAATGAAGCACTGTAATGGAAATGCTTTCCTTTTGAGGGAAAGGTTGAAAATGTTTCAAACAATAATGTTATTCCTCTTTATGAAGTTTTGTTTGTCTGCACAAGGAATTAGGGTTTCATCTAGATAGTCTTCATAAAATATAGAACATGAATGTCATCTCCAATGCTTGAAAGAAGACTGATTGATTGCTCACTTGATGTAATTGAGATCTTGAATTCAAATTGTGAATGCTTAATGATTGATTTTCAAAATGAGAGGGGTAGACCTCCTTTATACATGATAGTTGAAAAACAAATTAATTTTTTGACACAGGCTGACACGGGATCTAGGTTCCCACTCAAATCATGTTACCGTTATGAGGCCCCAAAATGGGCCCTTTTGGGGAGGACCATGGCACTGGACATCAGGGTCCCAAGATCTTGGGGAGAAAATGTAGATCATGAAAATTTGACCTTGATATATGGTGTGAGAAGAATAAGGGCTTCAATCAGGCCTTAGGGGACGAATGTCAAGATGAGGGCCCAAGTGAGGACAAAATTGTAAGGGAGTACAAGTTAGGTTGCTACACATGTCAAGTGTCTAAGGATGTGGTTCAATAACCTTTAATAAGTTTATATAGATATAAACGTGGAAGTAGATGAAACTAAATCAACACAAACATAAATGATATTTACATTTGAGTGTTCTAGGTGTGTTGGAGTAGTAGAAGGTTGAGCATGAGGTAGATGGGTGTCTATATTTAGCAAGATAAATAGAGTATAAAGGTTTTATAAATCAAAGAACACAACAATTGAAATTATTTTTGTAGTACCTTAATTAACATGCCACTAAAGGCTATATCTTTTAACTACATACATAAACTAGGTCCTACACATATTGATAAGATATATAAAATTGAAAAACATTGAGAGAATCTAACTTACTTATCCATCAAAAAACCCATAATTTTTATTGTATAAAACTAAGAAAACACGTTATGAAAAAAATGCAAATATTTTGCAATCTTCCAAAGGACCAACTAATCATAGCTAAAACATAAATTAGAGGAGGTTATCGAGAAGAATAATGAATCCTTAAATAATGTATACAATGCACATAGAGACACTCAAATAATGTTGAATCTAAAATTTTGATGTGTTCTTCTAGGATGACAATATCATGTTACAAATTTGGGATGAAACTTAGATTAGTACAACACAAAAAAATGCCTTTGCCCTTTTGCTAGAGATAAAACCTAGTCGCCTAGAAGTTCCTTCTCTTCTTATTAGCTACTCTGCAACCCTTTTTCCTCTTCTGTACAATGAAAGTCAAGAAATATATGTCAATCAACATATTTTTGCTTCCTAGAGAGAATATTTGTGGTCGCCTATAATTGAAAAGGTTGCATATGCCTTTGATGTCATTAAACCCATGTTTTGGTATAAAGATTATGCTTAAATAAGGGTTATGGGTACCAAGAAACAAGTTGAGGCCATCTTTTATTGAATTGTAGCATTCCCCATTCATTAATGGTGCGCTATAATGTACAAGAGACTAGATAATCCTAATATTAACTTTTGCTTGCAAGATCTTGACATAGAATTGGATATCACCATCATTAAGTGTGTCACAAGACAGATCTCATGAAATACAAGATGAATGCTTGAGATGTTGCATTGTGATCCTTGAGGGTTAAAAACACCTACTTTGTTAATGGTGGCATGGAAACCTTCATCCCCAATCACTAGTGTTGCATTGAATTTACACCCTTGAGATTGAACAATGGCTTATGTGTAAGAAAATGTAATCTAGTAGTTGTAAGGTCATATATAGCTATTAATGGCACCGTCTTGGAACAATATGAGAGTGGTTGGACTAATTTAAAAGGCATCTTGAAAGGATTGCAAATTTTTTATAAGGGATTGGATTTGAGATTTATATGCAAGAATTTGGGCAAGGATTGCATGTGGGGAGTGGATGGGGTAAATGATGCATGAAAGTCAGGTGATGAAATGAGTGATAAAGGCTAAGGAGAATCCTCATAGGAAAGGTGCACGAGTGGATGCCAAATCCAAATATTTGGAAGGAAGTCAAAGGAAAGTTCATAAGTTGAACTTGAGGGAGGAATTTAAAGAAGGAAACCAAATATTATGGATGTTTGAAGGTGGGCAAAAGTTAAAAAAAGATAAGTAGGAAGTGATGTGAGGAAATATTGTGAAACTAGACATAGGATATAGATCAAAGAATGATATCTAGATCTACTATAAAAATCTACAAGGCTAAAAATAATGAAGAGCTAAGGAATTGTGTGTATTGGGTTTAAAGAATAATAAGAGGTTCGGATGAGGAAAAGAGAACTATGGGAATGTCCTAACAAACCTCAAAATTCCATAAAAGGGGGCAATGCAACATTGCAAAGAAATGATGTGGAAGCGAAGGGAAGGATTAGAGATAAATCCACATCAAATTCCCACAAATGGGTGAAGTAGAGGAAGCAAAAGAAAAGATTTATTAGGAGATCGTACAAGACTTTTATGTGAAACTAGATACTGGATTTGGATATCTAGATGGGCTATAAAATATTTGATTTCAAGCCAAAAGTTTGTAATGATACAAGAAAAGCGTTTCATCGACCAAATTTATATACACTTAATAAGATCAAGTTTTTTGTAACTTCTAATATAAGGCATGAACCAAAGGGATGGTAAGGAATAATACTTAGGTGATTTCGATTGGAGGAAACCATTTAAAATTTTCTCAAATTGATTGTAAAATATGGGTAAATTGGGCAAGAAATATAAGAGGGGGTTGGACCTTACAAATCAGGCACAATCGAATGGGGTACCAACAAGTAAAAATTAGTTGTCCTTTTGTAGTAAATTAAATTATTCATAGTTTTTTTTGTATGTTGAATTCCAAACCATTGGTGTATTGATAGATATGTATAAGTATTATTTTTTCAAGATATATATTATTTGCCTAGATTACAAATTTATAATATAAGAGAAAATAGTAACCAATAGTCATAAAAGTATATCCAACTTGTTCTTTTAAAGGGAAGGTACATTTTTACTTCAAATGTCACATTTTGTGTTTTTTTATTTTGTCACACTTAAAATCCATGCATCACATATTACATGTACAATAACAAAAGAGTTAAATATCAAGTGCCATAATTGAGAGGTCATATTTTTAAAATCATAAGAGCTAATACATTCTATGTTGAGCCTACTTACAAATAGCCAACATATTTTATGAATCCCTCATCTCTAATCATATTATGTTCAATTAATCTTATCTCATAAAATTCAAGCTATCTCAATTACAATCAACATTATACCCATATTAGTAGAGTTAAAACTTCCTTTCCAAATTAATGAAAATTTAAAATACCAAAACTATTCATTCTTTCAATGTTATAGTCTATTTATGGATGCCTTTTTTGTTAAATCAAATGAGGGCTACGTTTTAGGCTCTCCAATTATATTTATAATAAAAAAAGAAAATGCTTAGTTGTATTTCCTTGACTGTAGGAATGAAAGAGTATTACAAAATTAAATAGAACTTATAAATTTATCATATTGACTAGACCATACCAATTGAAGCAAATCAACAAGCTTGATGATAGTTGTAACAATGTATTATGTTTCCACAATATATCAATATTATATTAACTAGCCACAACTAACAACACATCAAAACATCCAAATATACCAACTAGAATCCCAAATTATATAAATATTATGAAACTATAACATGATGATTGTTTTGCATGGGTCATAATACTAACAAAAGAACGTTTGATCCTAACATATTCAACTATGAGAGCAAAGGATGAAGTCAATAACGTAAAGAAAGAAATTGGAGTTAGAAGTTCATATGTATCTATCACCAATATCAATCAGCTAATGCCTACATTAATACAACTAGTTGCCTTCATTACAGTAGAAAGATCTTATAGGTAAATATCTTAGCCTAAACGCAATGAATTCAACATATGGTATGGACTTGGGAGAATTAAAATGATCAAATCAAGATATTTTGAGAAAAATTTAGTTATTTAGGATGTTAAATCTTCTTTTTGAACTAGAATAAAATGTCTTATGGACAAGATATGTTCCAAGATGATGTTAAGAGACAAGGAACCCAAAACAAGATAGATAGCCACCACAACCTACTATTGTAACAACATGTAAGGTATTGCAATACCAATTGAAGGATGATAAGGCATAAGGACATATAAAAGGACATATCCTACAATGATATAATGATATAATAGTATATAAACCTACCATAAAATAAATAAAAAGGAATAGAGGAAAAATAGAGAATAATTAAAAATAATAGAAGTTCTACTCAAGTATTTATGATGTTTATATGTATGTTTCTTGTACAAAATGTACATTGTACAAAGTAATACATAAATGTATAATAAGTATGTGCCAATTTTATGATGTATATGGATGAATAAAAAAAATCATTATGCTATGCATATTATCTCTACTATACTATTTTAATTACCTTCTTATTCATTACCTTGAGATTAACTTCTCCTACATAAATAATCCAAACCTTAAACCTACATTTTATAATCAATCATTTTTATCCATCCTTCTTGTTCTTACTAAACATAATCAATATCACCATCTCATCACTTAATGGTAAAGTTTGAAACAAGCTTCAAATGTGTCTAGGATTTGTCTATGTTATTTAATGGAAGCAACAATGGAAAATAAAGTTGATGATTGGTAGAGGAAAGATACAACATTTTATTATTTTTGCACTTCTCATCCTTTGCAATCTAATAGATAAAGTAGTTTGTTGACACAATTTTCATACGAGGATCTTAGGTCTCAAACAAAATTTGGAAAAACTTGCTAAATAGTTAAGAGTGTTGGGATTAATGTGTCTCAACCTTTGCAAGTCATAACATTGGTGATTGGACTTATTTATTTAATATTTGATTTAATTATATTAACCCACAATACAATTTTGTTTTCACATGCTATTTCGTCATCTTGCAGGAGTTGGCATGTTGACTTATACTCCTACTAGGAAGGTGACATGGAGTTTTTGTCCTCACATGAGGAAGTATGCATCTCATGTAAAGAATCTTGGATTATTGACATGCAGGTGACATGTGTCATGTAATGACAGTTTTATGATAGCATCTATGATAGATATTATGACACACTTACATATGACAACTTTTGATATCCTATGATAATATTTTATGACATATTATGACAATTGGGTATCTTGGAGGTAGGCACCCATGCATGCAAGCTTGTTGCATGCATAAGGGTTGTTGCATGTAAGGTAGGTGCCCAAGTTGGAAGATTCCTATGACTAGTTTATGATGATGCTTCACATACGGACAATGTTGGAGTAATTTAGACATTATCTAATTAATTAGATAATTAGGTCATTTTTACTTTATTTACTTAAGGTAAAATTAGTTTTTTTTTCTTGAAATATTAGGTTAGGTTAATAATAGATTAAGTTGTCTCATTCATTATGATTATGATAATTGGCACTAGCTAATTTGATCTTTATTTAGGGTTTGGATCTAGGGTATCAATCATCCTTTTTATAAGGATCCATTAATTTATTTGTAACATAATCTTGTATGCATCAATACAAAATTCTCAGGTTATCGCAAATCTATCTTGCTTGATCTTTCTTTGTGATAGGTGTTGTGCTTGCAAATGATTATTGGCCTTCTAGGCTCAAAACCATAACTCTGACTTGGTATCAATGCTCCAGATCTGCTAAATTCCTATCTAATTTCTTAGAGATCTAGACTTGAGGAGAAAAATTGGCTCATCTTGGAGAAAAACATTTATGAGATTTCTTCACAACCAAAAAATATTATATGGGTCACTCTCAATTTTCTAAAATTCACCAAATTTTGCGTAAAAAATAAAAAAGCGAAAAAGGGGGAAAAAAAGTAAAAGGAAATCAAGATTCAGCCATAACTTTTTTCACAAAAGTTTTGAGAAAAATGATTTTTGGGTTTTGTTCACAACCCTAAAAAACCATCTAGGTATTTGTCAAATTTTGCATTGAATGACCAAGTTTTCCAAAAATCAAATCAAAAGGGTCATGTCTACTGGTTATTGGCTAGCTAAATTTAGCTTGTTTTTATTTTTTCATGACTTTTGTATACAATGTTCGATTTAAAAAAAATAAATAAAATTGGAAAGCAGGTTCCGAGCCCAATCCTTGGTGCTAAATTTTTTTGTAGTTGCTTCTCCTAGTGAATTGTGTACGTGTATAAAGTTAGAACTTCATTTCTATACTTCTAGGGCCATATCTTGCACATTTAGACTTTGTTTTTCACAAACAAGTAGATGTTGGAAAATTGGTTTTGTGCTCTACACAGCTTTGCCATCCATTTTTCCACAATTTTCATCAGGTACTCAAAGATATAAATTTAGTTTATTTATTGATTTTCTCATTTTTTATCTTAAAATTTTGCAAAAGGCTTGGCTTTTCTTGTTGGGGGTGAGGGTGGGGGGTAGAATCATCATCTTTCAAATCCACATACTATCCTAGCCTTTTTATAATAAAAAAAACCAATTCCAATGGTAGAACCCTCTATTGAGAAACTTATACTTCGTACCTACCATAGTTGGAAGTCTCAAATGACTACATTGCTTTAGTCTAGAGGTTTATGGTCCTATTGAGATGAGAACCAACCAAATTTAACCCATTAGTTTGAGATCTTTCAACATAGAGACAACATGGATGAGGCTATAGGTGTGATTGGCATACATGTTTCAAATAATCTCTAGTTCCATAGTGATTCTTGTGACACTCCTAGGGCTATATGGCTCTAGTTTCAAGATATTTTTAGGGGTATTAATTAGTTTAGTGTACTTGAGATTGAGTCATATTTGACATCTTTGGTACCTAATTCCTTCTCCTCCATTGAGGATTTTTTGGAAAAATTAAAATCCACCAGATCATTTTTAGAAGGTTGTGGAAAGGACAAGACTAACAAAGAGTGCATCTTTATGATTCTATCAAAGCTTCGAGGCTCCTTTTAGGTCTTTGCTTCCACATTTTATTCGACCATGGGTGCTTTGGGTCCTACCAGCATTATGCCTTCATTTTGTCACAACCCTCCTTTATCACTTTTTGATTTGATACAATTCTATTATATTTTTGGTCGAGCTATTGAAATGATCGAATAAATATTATAAAAGAATAAAAATGGACACACACACACACACACTTGGAGAATATAATTATTTTTATTTTTATTTTCCCACTCCCAATTACGGCACATGTTGTAGGAGGAATTAGAAGCTTCTAGAGGAATCTTCAATGCCTTGCATGTAACTCCCCCACTAGGTTTTTAATCAATTTGCATGAGTCCAATATTGGAAAATAATCTCATTCTTAATTAATTTCTCTACATAGTGGAATTAAGGGATTTTTCTTATAAATTGTATGCAATTTTTCATAAGAGGGGGTTGATTATGTTTTGAAGAAAATTTTCCAAGTTTCTTTATTGTTAGTAGGATCTTCTTTGGTAGTCTCATTTTCATTGTAGGATTGTTAAGTTATTCTTGAAGATTTCTCTAAGTTGCAAGGAAGGATAGCTAGAAGATTGGAGAAGATTCAACATCAAGCTTCGATAAGCCAGGTTCTCTTCTATTGTCATTTACATATGAGAAATTTGTATTATCAAAAAATATAGCTCCTAGATCTTCTTTTATATATAAAAAAAAAAAATAGATTGCAAATCTTTTCTTCTTATTTAGGGATAAATATTGATAAAAGTACTTTCATATAATGCATGTAAAAGATAGCTTTATTATTTATTTAATTTTCTTTAGAAAATATATATCAGATCTTGCTTTTGTTTTTTCAAAAGATTTTCTTTTATCTGTGGAAAAAAAAAATCATATTCTCCTTATTTAAATTTCTTTTTCTGAGATTAAAAATCTTCTCTGTGTGGTTAAGTGATAACCATTCTGTATGAATCATGTCCATGTTTCTCTTCTCTTAAATTCATTACTGGATTGGGAATTTAAATGTAAATCTTTTCTTACATTAAAATCTTACTTCCCTGTGAACAGAAAATGTCTGATAATAAAATATAAACCTCATTGTATTCAAATCTCTCTATGAAAAATGAGGTATAAATAAATCTCTCTGTGAAAAATGAGGTATAAATCTCTCTGTGAATATTAGTTGAAAAATGAGGTATAAATCTCTCTGTGAATATTAGTTGAAAAATGAGGTATAAATCTCTCTGTGAATATTAGTTATGTACATTGCTGAAACAATTTAGTTCTCTGTGTTATTCATCCCTGTGAATAAATTCTTATTCTCATTTGTTTTGCATTAATATTTCTATTACACATATATCTGGCTATATATTTCTCTCTATGCTTGATTAAATTGAAAATGAAAACTATATATATATAAAGTATTTATATTATCGTCAAAAGTTTATGCAAACACATTTTATGCGAAATCGTATGAAGAAATTTAACTTCGCATAGTAGACCAACCCAGGGGGGAGACGAGGCGGAGTTATTGACCGCAGGAGAGTGGTACCCTCCACTAACCTGCGATCACTGCTACGGTAGTGGCCGCAGGGTAGTGGAGGGGACCACGAGGGACCCGTGGGCCCCTCCCCACTTCCCATTATTTTAAAACAAAACCTCATTTTTTTTTTATTAAATTACAATTTAAAAATTGTTAATAATTGCTTAGTTAAATTTTAAGTTTAATTGTTATAAATTTTAAGTTAGTAAAATTAAACTTAGGAAAATTTATAAGTAATTAGGATCATTGTGTAGTGAATTTATAATTTTTAAATTTATTTGTATAATTGAAATCTCTCAACCCATTGGAGATTTATTGGGTTACTTAGTCGATAATTTTCAGATTCATTTAAAACAATTAAGTCATATTATTATGATTTGATCCAAAATTGCCAAAAAGTTTAAACTAATTGTTCATTTTGAACTAGTAAGGCTATAATTAATTATTCTTGTGATGGAAGTAAACATTGCTTAATTTTGCATGTAAATGACACTATTTTTGCATCATACGAATTACTTATATATTAATTTGCATTCATTGATGATCAAGTTACATTTCCATCATTTTCACGCAAGTTACCCGTTTTAATATGTGAGTTCATAATTGTCATTATCGTGCAATTATATATTAAATAGTTTAGTTGTAGAAGAATGGTAATACTATCAAGTGGTAATTGAATGCCATAGAAGTAGTTATTTCAATTAATTAAACTTTGCAATTATGTACATTCAATTCATAATTATTTTCAAGCATGATGTTTTCATAGCTTCTTAGTTAGAAAACTAAATAAAGGAAGTTGGAAAACCAAAACCTAGCAGCGTTCGGTATATACAGTGCCTCTGGGTCACACTTACGGGTAATGTCATCATGTTGAACTACTGCACTTAACGCCTAATAAAGGTGCATCAACGACGTCTGTGGCATCATCCCTATAAATCATCGGGGAGTAATAAGGGACACTGGGAAATTATAATCCAAGGGGCGGGTAATCCCCCTTGGATCGATAATCTAATAAGATAATCTTTAAATGATTTTTACATCCGCTGAGTTAAACCATAGTAAACCCCCTTTAGGGTTGATTAAGTGAAATGATTTTATGAAATTGATTTAATCTTGAAGAGTTGTTGACGATTGACAATTGGGTCAAGGGTGACGCTTACGATAAGTATTAGGATCTAGTTGTTTTAGGCCACAAGCAATAGGCCACCTTGAGACTTTGCTTAAGTGCTACCACCGTGGGTAGCAACCGCAGAGAAACTGTCTGGGACATTGACCCTAGAAAGGGTTGGGTACCCACTAATCAGTTTACATCAAACCATAGAGTAGAAAATAGAACTACATACTTTATGCCTTGATCCCGTGCCGAAATGGGTATGTAGGCAATCTAGGGACGAAGTTGTCCCTAGTACTCAGGCATTCGTGGGTGGGGTCTAGGCTTGGTAAGAAGAAGGATTGAGTAGAATCCTAAATTGAAAGATAAGTATAATAAAAAAGGAAAAAGTAAATCAATGCATACTCGGAAGGAATCCCGTATGGATTCGCTTGACTTCCCGAGGCTTTAAGCCAAATTCCGAGGCGAAATTCAAGCTTGTATTATGTTATTCTAATTTCTCCTAAGGATGGCGACCTCAGTGCACTCCTGTTAGAAGAGTGTAGTACTTAGTGAGTGGCTCAGGACCCGAATGGTCTCAATGAGTCTAAGTCTCTGGCCAGAGCACCTCCTATCCCAATTGGATAGATGCCTACCCCGTATGGGTAGATGCCTATCCCATATTGGATAGATGAAATCTTATGTCCCGTATGGGCAAATGCCTAACCCGTATGGTTAGATGCTCATCCCGGATGGATGAATGCCTAATCCAAATGGATGGATGCCTAGAGTATGCAATTGAATCAAACACAAATGATTAAATTGAACCAAAAAAAAAAAAAATGGTCAAATTTTGTTGGGTTGAACAAGGTGGGTCATTACATGTGGTATCAGAGCAAAGGTTCAAATCCAGGCCTTGTGCTCACTTCAATTTACACAACTAAGGGAATGTTTTGCAATGGTAGAAATTAAAATTTTTAAAAAAAAATCTTAAATCAAGAACTAACTACATAATTTAACTTTCAAGTAAAACCCTAAAATGGCTAGAGGAAGAGGAAGAGGAAGAGGAAGAGGTAATGGAAGACGTACTATCACTAGGAGACAAAGGGAAGCTAACCATGAGGAAAATCATGAAGAAAACCATGAGGAAGACCATGAAGGGGATCAACCTAACCCAGGGAATAATGAAGATGCGGTCGAGCATATAATCAACCTTCTAACCGAACAAAGGGATAAAATCAACTTCTTGGAACAATCAATGCAGGACCTCAGGGCAAGGCAGAATGACATTGAAAATCGAAGTGGTACTGAAAATGGAAACCCCGGTAGCAATCAAGGGAATATGATGGGAAATAGAAAAGAAAATAACATATTGGAACTCTCTAAGGACTTAAAGAAAATCACCCCTCCTAAGTTTGATGGGAGGCAAATTGGTGAAGGAGCTGAGAATTGGTTAAATGAAATGGAAAAGTATTTTGAACTAAGAGATTTTAGCGAAACAACCAAGGCCTTATGGGGTTCCTATCAACTCACAGGGGAGGCAGCTAGTTGGTGGACCAACACCAAGGAGCGAAATGGGTATAGCAGGGATACGATCACATGGGATCAATTTGTTCACCACTTCCGAAAAAGGTGGCTCCCTCAATTGTTCTTTGATGAGAAGGTGACAGAATTCCATAATCTACGTCAAGGGCCCCTATCAGTCCAACAATATTGGGATAAGTTCACCAAATTACTTAAGTATGTACCTATGTACCAGAAAGATGAAGAAGGCCAAGCAAGGAAGTTCATTTTGGGACTAAATACCAACATAGGGGCAGAGGTTGACATGCATGGACCCAAAAACATGAACGAAGTACTTGAAAAGTCCCTAAGGCAAGAGAGGAAGATTCAAACACTAGTAGGGCAGAACTATAATGGGAACCACTATTTTAAAAGAAAGTAGGAATTCAAGGGGAACATTAACTTCAACAAAGGTCAAAGGAATAATTCTTCTGAAAGAAGGACACCCCCTAATCAATATCAGAGCAACGGAAATAATAATAATAATAGGGCCAATAATAACAAAGGAAACTATAACAGGAATGACCAGCAGAACAGGATAACTTATCCACCCAGGGCCAATGAAACAAGGAATGATCCCCCTAGGAATCAAGGCAGGAGGGGTCCTCCAGGTAGATGCTTTATGTGTGGGGAAAACCATTTTTCTAGAGAGTGTCCCAGGATGCAAGGTCAGATTAGGGCCAATCAACCTCGACAAGGGCCCCAACAAAGGATTCATGCAGCAGTTAGGAACCGTGGAGCAAGATTCCAGAATGTTCCCATGGAAACTACATGTACACTATTTGAACAACCAATTTCAATTCTAATTGACACTGGGTCATCTGAATGTTTTATCTCACCTGAATTAGTAAGAAAATATACATTAAAAGTTAATCAAATGGAGTCATCATGGACGGTTCAATATGGGGATAAGGCAACTAGGGAAGTAACTAAGTGTTTGCCGAGGGCAAGGGTACAATTTCCTGAGTTTGAAACAAGAGTAGATCTCTATATGGCACCCCTTGGATTATATGATGTAATTATCGAAATGAGTTGGTTAACAGATCATCAAGCTAATGTAGATTGCTATAACAAAGTTGTTGAATGCTTGGATGATGTGGGGAAAAGGGTCAAAATCCAAGGAAAGTTTAATCCCATTAATATAGAAACCATATCAGCCACGCAATTAAAGAAGGAAAGAAGAAGAGGAGGCCTAATCTATATGGTTGAAATTGATGAAGGAAAAGAGGAAAATACCCCAACCTTTGAAAATACCCCTTTCTTAAAGGAATTCAAGGATGTATTTCCAGAAGAATTACTCGGCTTACCCCCTAAAAGGAAGTTTGACTTTTCTATCGACGTACTACCGGGAGCTGAACCAGTATCAAGGGCACCTTACCGAATGAACACAACTGAATTACAAGAGCTCAAAATGCAATTAGATGAACTCTTAGCTAAGGGATTAATAAGGCCAAGTGTATCACCATGGGGAGCACCAGTCTTATTCGTTAAGAAGAAGGATGGAACCTTAAGACTTTGCATCGACTATAGGATGTTGAACAAGGTCACAATAAAGAATAGGTATCCCTTACCTCGAATAGAGGATCTTTTTGACCAAATGAAAGGAGCAGCAGTTTTCTCAAAGATAGACCTTTGATCAGGATACCATCAACTCAGAATTAAGGAGGAGGACATTCTGAAGACAGCTTTCAGGACTTGATATGGGCATTATGAATTCACAGTAGTTCCTTTTGGTGTAACCAATGCCCCAGCTGCATTTATGAACCTAATGAATAGTGTACTCCATGACTACTTGGACAAATTTCTTTTGGTATTTCTGGATGACATATTGATTTATTCTAGGAATGAGGAGGAACATTTAGTACACCTACAAATTGTTTTGCAAAGGTTGAGGGAACATAAGTTATATGGGAAATTGTCAAAATGTGCCTTCTTCGAAGAAAAGATTCACTACCTTGGGCATATAATATCAAAGGAAAGAATAGTGGTTGATCCAGATAAGATAAAGGCAATAGTAGAATGGTCAATCCCTAAAAACGTTTCAGAGGTAAGAAGCTTTATGGGGCTAGCAGGGTACTATAGGAGGTTTGTGGAAGGATTCTCTAAGATAGTAAACCCCATCACCTCATTATAGAGGAAGGGTAAATTGTTTGTGAGGACAAAACAAAGTGATAGGCATTCCAAATTTTTAAGGGGAAACTAACTTCAACACCCATTCTAAAAGTACCAGATCCGAATGGACACTTCACAGTCGTAACTAACACTTCTATTGAAGGTTTAGGAGGAGTACTTGTCTAAGATGAAGGGGTAGTAGCTTACGAGTCCAGGAAGCTGAAGACTCATGAAGTTAATTATGCACCCCACGACTTAGAGTTAGCAGCGATTGTGCATGCCCTACAGAAATGGAGACACTTCTTAGTAGGGAAGCCCTTTGAGTTAAAGTTAGATAACCAAGGACTAAAGTACATCTTTACCCAACCCCACTTAAATGCCAGACAAAGAAGGTGGTTAGAGTTTCTAAGTGAATATGATTTTGAAATTGAATATATTAAGGGGAAGGAAAATAGGGTGGCAGATGCTTTGAGTAGGAGGAGACACTTGATGACTATAGCATCATTCAAAACTTCTTTCAAAAGGCAGGTAATGGATGAGCAGGGACATGACCCATGGTATGAACAAGTCAAATTGACTTTAGAGTACGATCCAACTGATCCTAAGGTTGAAGGGTATACATTAGATGAATATGGGTTGCTCAGATACAATAATAGAATCTATATTCCTAATTCGGGAGACTTAAGGGAAGTAGTCTTGTCGGAGGCTCATAATGCCCCTTATTCAGGGCACCCAGGAGTTACCAAACTTTACGCAGATCTAAAGAAGTTATACTTTTGGCAATGGATGAAGAATGACATAGTCAAGTATGTGGCTAAATGTTTGGAGTGTCAAAGAGTAAAGGAAGAACATAGGCATCCAGCTGGACTATTATAGTTACACGATGTACCTCAACACAAGTGGCAAGTTATTAGCATGGATTTTGTGCAAGGGTTGCCCATGTCACCTTCTAGGCATGATACAATAATGGTGGTAATTGACAAACTCACTAAGGTGGCACACTTTATACCAGGGAATCTGACGGATGATGCACCTACCTTGGCTATGCGCTTTGTTAAGGAAATATTTAGGTTGCATGGAATGCCAGAGAAAATCATATCAGATAGAGATGCTAGATTCAAGGTTTTGGACAACTCTTCAAACAGCTCTGGGAACTCAACTAAATTTTAGCACTGCATACCATCCTGAAACTGACGGTCAAACAGAAATGACAAATCAGATTTTGGAAGACCTACTTCGCATGTACTGCATGGACCAACAGAAGAAATGGGAAGATTACCTACCTCTGGTAGAGTTTGCTTACAACAATACATATCAAACATCTTTGGGAATGGCACCTTTTGAAGCATTGTATGGTAGACCATGTCAAACACCTTTGAGTTGGGATAGCCTCGAAGACGGAGTAATTGTTGGACCAGATATGTTGAAGGAAATGGAAAGGAAAACTAAGGAAATTAGGCAAAGGTTGAAGGAAGCCTCAGATAGGCAGAAAAGTTATGCAGATAGGAACAGGACACCAAGGGAGTTTGAGGTGGGAGAGAAAGTCTTCCTAAGGGTTAGGCCACACAAGAGTTCCATAAGGTTCGGGAAAAAGACCAAGCTTGCACCTTGTTATGTTGGACCCTTTGAAATATTGGAAAGGATTAATCCAGTTGCATACCAGTTGGCCTTACATCCCCAGTTGAGCCGAATCCATGATGTCTTCCATGTATCTCTTCTTAAAAAGTATGTACCTGATGAAAAACATATTTTGAATTAGGATGCCTTACATGTCCAAGAAATGGGAGGAATAATGATAGAGCCATTCAAAATCTTGGAGAGGCACCCATGCCAATTGCACAACAGAGAGGTTGATCAATGCAAAGTACAATGGAATCAGCATGATGAAAAGAATGCCACATGGGAAGATACTAGGGAAATGCAACAGTTGTTTCCTTTTTGGTTTTAAACTAATCATGAACTATAGACTCTTTTGGATACATTCAATAAGTGCATCGGGACGATGCACAAATTAAGGGGGGGAGGATGTCACAACCCTCCTTTATCACTTTTTGATTTGATACAATTCTATTATATTTTTGGTTGAGCTATTGAAAATAATTGAATAAATATTATAAAAGAATAAAAATGGACACACACACACACTTGGAGAATATAATTATTTTTATTTTTATTTTCCCACTCCTAATTATGGCACATGTTGTAGGAGGAATTAGAAGCTTCTAGAGGAATCTTCAATGCCTTGCATGTAACTCCCCCATTAGGTTTTTAATCAATTTGCATGAGTCCAAAATTGGAAAAGAATCTCATTCTTAATTAATTTCTCTACATAGTGGAATTAAGGGATTTTTCTTATAAATTGTATGCAATTTTTCATAAGAGGGGGTTGATTATGTTTTGAAGAAAATTTTCCAAGTTTCCTTGTTGTTAGTAGGATCTTCTTTGGTAGTCTCATTTTCATTGTAGGATTGTTAAGTTATTCTTGAAGATTTCTCTCAAGTTGCAAGGAAGGATAGCTAGAAGATTGGAGAAGATTCAACATCAAGCTTCGATAAGCCAGGTTCTCTTCTTTTGTCATTTACATATGAGAAATTTGTATTATCAAAAAATATAGCTCCTAGATCTTCTTTTATATATATAAAAAAAAAAATTAGATTGCAAATCTTTTCTTCTTATTTAGGGATAAATATTGATAGAAGTACTTTCATATAATGCATGTAAAAGATAGCTTTATTATTTATTTAATTTTCTTTAGAAAATATATATCAGATCTTGCTTTTGTTTTTCCAAAAGATTTTCTTTTATCTGTGCAAAAAAAAAATCATATTCTCCTTATTTAAATTTCTTTTTCTGAGATTAAAAATCTTCTCTGTGTGATTAAGTGATAACCATTGTGTATGAATCATGTCCATGATTCTCTTCTCTTAAATTCATTACTGGATTGGGAATTTAAATGCAAATCTTTTCTTACATTAAAATCTTACTTCCCTGTGAACAGAAAATGTCTGATAATAAAATATAAACCTCATTGTATTCAAATCTCTCTGTGAAAAATGAGGTATAAATCTCTATGTGAATATTAGTTGAAAAAAGAGGTATAAATATCTCTGTGAATATTAGTTGGAAGATGAGGTATAAATCTCTCTGTGAATATTAGTTGAAAAATGAGGTATAAATCTCTCTGTGAATATTAGTTGAAAAATGAGGTATAAATCTCTCTGTGAATATTAGTTATGTACATTGCTGAAACAATTTAGTTCTCTGTGTTATTCATCCCTATGGATAAATTATTATTCTCATTTGTTTTGCATAAATATTTCTATAACACATATATCTAGCTATATATTTCTCTCTATACTTGAATAAATTGAAAATGAAAAAAAATAAAATAAAAAATATATATATATATAAAAATAAAGTATTTATATTATCGTATATATAAAAATAAAGTAGTTATATTATCGTTAAAAGTTTATGCAAACACATTTTATGCGAAATCGTACGAAGAAATTTAACTTCGCATAGTGGACCGACGCAGGGGGGGGGACGAGGCGGAGTTATTACCTGCAGGAGAGTGGTACCCTCCACTAACTTGTGGTCACTGCTACAGCAGTGGCCGTAGGGTAGTGGAGGGGACCACGACGGTCCCCTCATCATTGCAGGCCTACACCTGCATGTCCGCAGTGATGAGGGGACCACCGTGGTCCCCTCCACTACCCATTATTTTAAAACAAAACCTCTTTTTTTTTTTGTTATTTAATTTTTCTTTTTATTAAATTACAATTTAAAAATTGTTAATAATTGCTTAGTTAAATTTTAAGTTTAATTGTTATAAATTTTAAGTTAGTAAAATTAAACTTAGGAAAATTTATAAGTAATTAGGATCATTGTGTAGTGAATTTGTAATTTTTAAATTTATGTGTATAATTGAAATCTCTCAACCCATTGGAGATTTATTGGGTTACTTAGTTGATAATTTTCAGATTCATTTAAAACAATTAAGTCATATTATTATGATTTGATCCAAAATTGCCAAAAAGTTTAAACTAATTATTCATTTTGAACTAGTAACGCTATAATTAATTATTCTCGTGATGGAAGTAAACATTGCTTAATTTTGCATGTAAATGACACTATTTTTGCATCATACGAATTACTTATATATTAATTTGCATTCATTTATGATCAAGTTACAATTCCATCATTTTCATGCAAGTTACCTGTTTTAATATGTGAGTTCATAATTGTCATTATTGTGCAATTATATATTAAATAGTTTAGTTGTAGAAGAATGGTAATACTATCAAGTGGTAATTGAATGCCATAGAAGTAGTTATTTCAATTAATTAAACTTTGCAATTATGTACCTTCAATTCATAATTATTTTCAAGCATGATGTTTTCATAGCTTCTTAGTTAGAAAACTAGATAAAGGAAGTTGGAAAACCAAAACCTAGCAGCGTTCGGTATATATAGTGCCTCTGGGTCACGCTTACGGGTAATGTCATCGTGTTGAACTATTGCACTTAATGCCTAATAAAGCTACATCAATGACGTCTGTGGCATCGTCCCTATAAATCGTCGAGGAGTAATAAGGGACATCGGGAAGTTAAAATCCAAGGGGCGGGTAATCCCCCTTGGATCGATAATCTAATAAGATAATCTTTAAATGATTTTTACATCCGCTAAGTTAAACCATAGTGATGCTCTGCAAAAAGGATTAGAAAATCTGTTTGATGGCAACACACACAAGAGCACAAGAAACAAACGTTAGTGTTAGCAACAAAAGATTATCCTAAACAGGCATATCAAGAGAGATATTAAGCATGAAATAGAAAGCATATAAACATAGAATAAAATAGCTAATCAAGATGCTCATAGTTGCTGCTCCCTTGTTCCTCTCCTCTCCAAGTCCCAAATGAGTGTAGCTCTCAGCTTTTAGCACTAGCCATGGATGCCATATGGAGATTCAAGATGGTTGAATATGATAAGCAAATGCTATGCAAGTGTAGATAGTGATGCTATGAGAAAGCTCTATGCTAATGCCAGTATAACAACAATACTCTAATGCTTCCTCCTTTGTTTGAGGAGAAGGGATCTATTTATAGAAGAAATGGGGAAATGAAGGGTTAAGATTGAGCAATCTTAACAAGGGTTAGGATTGAAAGATATTCAATCCATGTGAGACTTTCAACTCAATCCCATGTTGACAAGTGTCACCATGAGGAGGCTTGAGAGGAGAGATAAGGAGCATTAAATGCTTGAGGGGACATGATGGCTACCCTAGTCAAAGAAATAAATGCTTTGAAGAGACACATGGGTTACATGAGGGTTAAGTTAGGGGTCAAAGTCCTTAACCATGGGTGCAAGTGGAATTAACCATTAATGGTCATGTAAGAGCCATAAGTGGTTTGGAAGACTTTATAGGTTAATTTGTTGAACACACAAATCATTAATTGTTTTTCAAAGACTTTGGAGTCTTTGAGAAGTGACTCCAATTCGCTTAGGAATGTGACAATATTTAGGGGATGGATTAGGTTAATTAGGAAAGGTTTAGAAGAATCTAGAAGGGGTTTAGGCATGCAAGTGGATTTTATAGGAAAATGCAAGTGGGAGGAATTTTGGTATTTTCAATTAAAATAAAATCATTTATTTCAATTAAATGGTGTAATTTGCATTTGGATAAATATTCAAATAAATATTAATTTATTTAAATGAGAAAAAGGAAGATAAAGCATTAAAATGCTTGAAGACTTTGAGGGAAACCATTAAAGGCTTGAAGACTTTAAGGGAAGCAATTAAAGTCTTAAGAAGACTTTAAGGGAAGCCATTAAAGGCTTAAGAAGACTATAGAAGGAAGCCATTAAGTTTGAAGACTTTAAAGCCATTAAGTTTGAAGACTTTAAGGGAAACCATTAAAGGTTTGAGAAGACTCTAGAAGGAAACCATTAAGTTTGAAGACTTTAAGGGAAACCATTAAAGGTTTCAAGTGGGTGAGGATAAATAGGATTTTAAATAAATAATTTATTTAAAATAGTTGTGCAACTTGCATTTGTAGGAAAATGCAAGTGGGTGGAGGATAAAGGTGATTTAAATAAATGATTTATTTAAAATAGTTGTGCAACTTGCATTTGTAGGAAAATACAAGTGGGTGAAGGATAAAGGTGAATTAAATAAATGTTAATTTATTTAAATGTGAGAGGTGGGATTTTGGGGGATTTTAAATAAATATTAATTTATTTAAATGTGAGAGAAGATTAATTAAACAAATATGATTTATTTATTTAATTAATAGTTTGAATTTGGTTAAGTGAATTAAATCAAATAAATTGAATAATTTATTTAATTAATAGGAGAAGACGGTTAAGATGAATTAATTAAATATATTAATTTAATTAATTATTAATTGATGGTTAAATAATCAAATAAATACTAAATATTCATTTAATTAAGTGGACAGATTTATGTGACTACACATAGTAAACCCCCTTTAGGGTTGATTAAGTGAAATGCTTTTATGAAATTGATTTAATCTTGAAGAGTTGTTGACGATTGACAATTGGGTCAAGGGTGACGCTTATGAGAAGTATTAGGATCTAATTGTTTTAGGCCACAAGAAATAGGCCACCTTGAGCCTTTGCTTAAGTGCTACCACTGTGGGTAGCAACCGCAGAGAAACTGTCTGGGACATTGACCCTAGAAAGGGTTGCATACCCACTAATCAGTTTACATCAAACCATAGAGTAGAAAATAGAACTACATAATTTACGCCTTGATCTCGTGTCGAAACGGGTATGTAGGCAGTCTAGGGTCGAAGTTGTCCCTAGTACTCAGGCGTTCGTGGGTGGGGTCTAGGCTTGGTAAGAAGAAGGATTGAGTAGAATCCTAAATTGAAAGATAAGTATAATAAAAAAGGAAAAAGTAATTCAATGCATACTCGGAAGGAATCCCGTATGGATTCGCTTGACTTCCCAAGGCTTTAAGCCAAATTCCGAGGCGGAATTCAAGCTTGTATTATGTTATTCTAATTTCTCCTAAGGACGGTGACCTCGATGCACTCCTATTAGAAGAGTGTAGTACTTAGTGAGTGGCTCAGGACCCGAATGGTCCCGATGAGTCTAAGTCTTTGGCCAGAGCACCTCCTATCTCGATTGGATACATGCCTACCCCGTATGGGTAGATGCCTATCCCGTATTGGATAGATGAAATCTTATGTCCCGTATGGGCAGATGCCTAACCCGTATGGTTAGATGCTCATCCTAAATGGATGAATGCCTAATCCAAATGGATGGATGCCTAGAGTATGCAATTGAATCAAACACAAATGATTAAATTAAACAAAAAAAAAAGAATGGTCAAATTTTGTTGGGTTGAACAAGGTGGGTCATTACACATTTGAGGTGTTTTGTGAATACCTGATACTGAAACGGGCCAAGTTGACATAGGTTGATTCACTTTTTGGTTCCAAATCACAAGCTTTCATTGCTCAGTAGTTATCTATCAGGAAACAAAAAAAAGAAACAAAGGCATAGAGGTTAACAGTCCACTCAACTAGCTTCAAATTCCCATGCATAAATTAAAATTCTTCCTCCTCTTTCTAGAGGTCTTCATCTCAAAAGGACAAGCCAAAGTGTTCTTATTGCACCAAGACAAGACAAGATGAGCTTCATTGTTATGTAAAGTACATAAATGAGCCAAAAGTTCTTCTTGGAGGAATCATATTCAATCGCCTTCATCTAGCTCATCCACTTCTACCACTTCAAGACCTACACAATTTGAATTAGCTTCTATGACATGTGGTGAAGACAAGATGATAGGCCATGCTCTATTTGCAATGACACACATTTAGTCTAGCAAGTGGCTTCTTGATTCAGCTGCCTCTCATCATATAGCTTCATCAATAGGTATATTATTTTCATACAAGTCTTGCACTTTACTGCACATATTCATGGATAATAACACTTATATGAGTGTTATCGGGAGGGGTTCTATTGAGGTTGATGATGGCACATTCAATGATGTATTTTATGTCTGTTCGTTATCATCCAATCTCCTTTCCATATATCTAATTACTCACAATGGGCAGGGTAAGATAACAGAGTCGCACCTAATTCAATGCTCATAAGTGATCTACATAATAGAGAGCTTATTGCAATTGGCAGCATTGATCATGCTTCTTGCTTATATGAACTCTCCCATTTTTCTCCCACCTAGCATACAATTCCATTGACTGGTCCTCACTCCCATGCATCTAGAGTGGATCCAAAATCTAAGGAGAGGTTAGGTCAATTGAACCTAAGTGGGCTTCCATCATCCACCGTGATTATTGAGACTTCTATTGCATCTCCTCCTCTACATCTTGCTTCTCGAAAGATTAGTTCAATTCAACAAGTTGATTGTTCCCTTCCAATTTATTTTTTATGGGATGATTACTTGTGAGATATTGCAACATTGTTTGATGCATCACACACTCTAGACATTGGGGACATTCTTGAGGGTCTTTCATTCTTCTTTGATGAAAAATTGAGCATTCTTATCATATCATCTTCATTAGTGGGTCCCTTGAGGTTGTTCATCAAGTATCTTCATAGTTGTTTGTATTTGATTCATTTGATTTGGAATCTTTTGATTAAAACATGTGGATAGTTGAGTACTCTTCAATGACACACATCATGAGACTATTCCTTCCATCTCCTTTCATGGAGTTTCTTCCACCTTGGCCATCAGATTTGTTTCTTCTGAAGGTAAGGAACATGGTTTGTCACTCTTAGATCTTCATCGACATTCATACTTGAGCCTTCGTCATAGGAGTTTCTCTCTTATGGGGGGATACACTGTCTTTAGTATTTTGTATTTCTTTTTCTCTTTTGTAGAGGAGTTTTCTCCCACTAGATTTTTCTTCTTTTATCTATTTGTGAGAGTTGCATTAGTTTGTACATGGATACCTAATCAAGCCTCTGTTGTTAAGACCCATTTGTGCTTGCATCTTTGCATTCACCAATAGTTCTTTATCTAGTCCCTAAGGTAATCTTTAGGTGGTCGTTGGAGTAATTTGGACATTATCTAAATAATCATATAATTAGGTCCTTATTACTTTATTCAATTAATCTAAACTTAGGTGCTTTTTCTTTTTATCAGATTAGCATAATAATAGATTAATTTGTCTCATTCATTATGATTGTGACACTTGACACTAGCTATTTTAATCTTTATTTAGGGTTTCCATCTAGGTTATCATTCATCCTTTCTATAGGGAGTCATTCATTCATTTGTAACATAATCTTGGATGGTGTGGATGTTGGGGCTCGTCCTATATCCGTTGCTTCCCTCTGCATCGCTTTTAGTGTGGGTGTGGCCAAGGGAGGGTTTGGTGGGGAGAGAGGCTTTTTTGGTTGTTTCCTTTCTCTTCCCCACCTTCTGATCACGTTGGAGACAAGGAGCGGGAGAGATGCGAAAGCTGCGGGAGGTTTTGTCGAGGTTTTTATTCCCTCTTGTGGATCTGGGTATGTGGCCTTACGCCTGTCTTGGCTTGGATGGGTTGTCTGGGAACCAGGTGCCTGCAGATTTTTTGATATTAGATGGTTGGATTCTGAAGCTACCAGGGACCTCTGTTTTGGAATTCTGCCTGTTTATGTTTTGTTTTCTTCGTGGGTTCCTTCTTGCAGTGTCTAAACACACCTCTCTTCCTATCCTTTGCAAGAGGGTCCTAGGTGTTTTGTAGGATGCCTTTTTTCTTCTGTCTTCAGGTAGTCCTACTGAGGGGAAGTGTTGTTAGACACAATGCACCATTGAGAGGGGGGTGAATTAGTGGTTCTCAAACTTTTCCCTTTAGCTATCCTATGTGAGCATATCGGTTAATAGATTTAACTAAATGCAGACTTACCGGTTAGTAGGGAGACCAACATAAATGTAATCACACAAAGGACATCACATAACACCAATATATACGAGGAAAACACAAGATGGGAAAAACCTCGGTGAGCAATGATGCTGGAGTCTACTGCTCCAATCCAGCCTCACAATGAAAACTATGTTACAATGTTTAGGGCACCAACCCCTAACTTGTTTATGGGCTACAACCCAAAGGAGCTACAACCCCTGCACTGATCTACAATTCAGTGCTCACAATAAAAACATCAATTACAAAAGTAGTTGTCTTGTTACAAGTGAATATTGTAACCATTTCATATACCTTACTCTACTGGTGAGATACCTTCTCTGCTACACCAACTCAAACTTCTACTGCTGTACTGTCGGGAAACCCTATTGGTACACCTCTCCTCTTCTTCTTCTCTATTGGATCTCCTCCTCACTGCTCTACACTTTACCAGTCCACTATCTTCCTTCTATGCAGCTCTCTTCACTTCTGCTCTACCGGTATAACCGCTATCGGTTCTGTAAACACCCAAAGTTGTCATGTCTAATTAAATAAATATTTTATTTATTTAATTATCTAAGCCTAAATCTTCTATTAATTAAATAAATTTTTATTTATTTAATTAATTCATTTATCCTCTTCTAGCCTTATTTCTCATTTAAATAAATTTATTTATTTATTTAAATTATCCCTTTCCTAAATTAAATAAATATTTTTATTTATTTAATTGTCCTATTTCTTCTATTAATTAAATACATCTTTATTTATTTAATTAATTCATTATCTTTTTCTACACATGACACATGTCATTCATCTCTTAATTCCTACACTACCTACCTCTTTCATTATTTTTGGTATTTCCTCTACCTACCCTCTAATCCTAGCCGACCTCTCTTTTTACACCTCTCAATCTTAACCCTCCATTTCATATTGTGTCTTCTATTTAAGAAGATGCTTTCTTCATTGTCAAACCCTAATCATCAATTTTGGAGAACTTGGCTACACTACGATCCTACTTGCAACCACATTCCGTTCTTTGTTGAGCTCTTGTGCATACAAAAATTTGAGAGCAAATATATCAAGCAAGATCAATGGAGATAGGAAGAATGGAGATCAAAACCCTATTGGACATGTGATTGGTATAATCTTTGTGATTTTGAATTATTTGCATTGTCTTAGGTAATCTTCATATGTTATGGTGGATCTTTGTTCATTGTTAGGCTAGGGTTTAGTGGTTGGATTCATTTAGCCTTTCAATATTGTTGTTATTGTTATCCATTTTCACCATATACATTTTGGCACGCCCGGTGGGACTCTTGTCCCTTTGCATTTAACATTTTTGTTGCAGATTTTGCATTTTTGAAGTTGCAGATCAGACTTTTTTCTCGATGGCATTTTAGGTATTTCTGCGTCTGCGAGCGTTCGGATCGCGTCTCTGGGTTTCAGAAGCGTCTGCGGGATCGGGAATCGCGCCTATGTTTTTGCCAAATTTTTATTTTGCAGGTTTCCGGAACCGCGTCTGTGTATCCGAAACGCGTTTGTGTTGCATTTGATCGCGTCTGCGTCCTAGAAGAGCGTCTGTGTGTTCTGAGCACGTCTGTGAATCGCAGAACCGCGTCTGTGTCGTACAGACGCGTCTGTGTCTGGTATAACAGCGTCTGTGTTTACTGTTTTGAAATTTCCAATTTTTTCTTTGATTCAATTTTTCGGATTTCGCGCTTAGGGTTTCAGATCTGGTTTTCTTGTTGCACTAACCCTTGCAGAGCTAACCAAGTTTGTGCAGCTTGTTTTGAAGCAAAAACGTTTTTGTTGAAGGCCCCTTTTCACAAAGTCTTTTGGTTTTTTCTAAAATTTACCTAACTTGTGTGCTTGCAGGAAGGGGTTATCATTTGAAACAACCCAAACTACTAATAAATTTTGTTGCAGGGCCTTGGCTAGGGTTTTGTAATTTTGTGTCTTGAGCAATAGGCTCTTTTTGTTTAATCTTTTAGAGGGCCTGTCTTCCCGTGTGGTCATTAGGACTACTAGTGAGAAGAGAACGACCCAAGTGGTAGCAAAAGAAAAGCCATCTTCTTCCAAGCCACTATAATCAAATGTATTCATGGTGAAAACTATGAATAACGTGTGCTGATTAGTTCATACCGACACTATGTCTCCCCATAAACCCGTTTGATCAAATTTATTTGATCATTTGTAGGGCGTAACCCCTACCGGCTGGGAGCCTTCTGTATTTACAGAGCTGAAAGTGCCACATGTATAGCCACACGAGCGGATGCCCTTACTAGCACCTTTTTGTTTTAGAAGCCCAAATCCTTCTAGTTGTTGAGGCAGGAGGTCGGACCTCTGGTAGCGGCCCACACACATACGGTTCTTAGTAGAGATACAAAGTTCGCCATGGGGAGTTTTCATGGGGACTGATGCTTGGCTGACCCGAGAAGTGAGTGCCGAGGGTGGAGCCAGTGAGGTCAAGCATCTAAGTATCCGCTCTGAATAGCGTAGCCTCGGGGGTAAAACCCTATGTGGGATCAACAACTATTGTCTTGGCCAACCTTAAGATTCGTGCTTGTCTTATGCTAAACACTCAAACATTCAAGACCAAACAACAAAACATTGTGTCTTTTGTGTCTTCAAGTGTATGCAAAACATTTTACATCAAACAACACACTTTTGGAGTTTAAACACTTGTAAACATTGAGTCCTCATCAACATTGTGTCCTCTTGTCACGAAAAACAGTCAAACAGTCGGATTTGGTCACAACAAAACAATTTCACAGATTGGGAAAATTGCACGAAGTTTACAGAAACGCGTCTGTGTCTGTTTTAACCGCGTCTGGGTCATATAGGCGCGTCTATGAAGGGCAGAATAATGTCTGTATTTTTAGCAGCGTCTGTGTCTGACAGAGAAGCGTCTGTGTCTGGGAATCACGTCTGTGAAGTATATAGAGGCGTCTGTGTCAGGAATTGAAAAAAAGTTTTGACAGTCCAGCAAACAAAGGAAATCGGTTTCGGCATACTTGAGCTTCCTAGGTTGTCTCTTCAGGTTTCATCTAGCATTCAACCTGTCCTAAGGTCTCATACAGTCCATCATTGCTTCACATCTCATTTTACATTCATACTTGTCTAAACTTGGGTCAAAAAGGTCACTTGCTTGTCCTCACTATACTTTTCAACACACTACATACAACTACACTTTGCTAAGTGGTCCCTCATCAAGGTTTCTTACCTTTGGGTCTCATTTGGTCTTACTTAGAGTCAAGGTCAGCTTACCTCATCAAGAGAAACAATCATCTCTTTGGAAGTCACACCTACTCTACTACTTACATACTTGGTCTTACACTTTGGACATTGCAAGTACACCTCAAGATTCATTTACACTCCATACAACTCTTGGTCTTCCATACTCTTTTCATATTTTTCATCTAGTCTCTCACATCTTGGTCAAACACCTAGTTCATGGTTGAAACCCGTCTTCAAAGATCTAGGAGAATAGCTAAAGAAGCTCAATAATCCGCAAACATGAGTTCTTATGAGTATGGCAATGATTTATTTTATAATCCTGAGCACACTACATTACCAGACATGGATGTTTATAGAAACAATCTCAATGTGGAAAACACAAACACCACAAACAACAATGCTACACGTAATGACAATGTGGACAGCCTTTCAATACTATCAGCAGACATAGAAGAATCCATAATGAATCCTCATTTCAATAGATTGGTTGAAGAGATAATGAGAAGGGATCGACAATACTTCTTACACATGATGGCACAAAGTGGAGCTAAAATACCTCATGACTTTGACATGTCTCAACTTATGGAAAGTCGACCCTCACAACAAACTCAATCCAACATGGATCAAAGGAGACCAAATAGTGGAGGAAATAGAGGACCGAATATGATGCCTGAGTCACCATCAGTTTTGCTTCAAAAACCAGAAATCCCACATACACAAGCTCAAACATATGATACTTACCTTCGAAGACCATCATGGAAGCCTTATGTGGATAGATATGCTCAATCACATGCTCAAGGTATGGATCAATCAAAACAAGTGGATACTCAAAGACATCCTCAAAATTTTGACACAAGGAAACCTCATGTCAAAATTGGGGGCAACACAATGGAAAATGAAATGCCTATTGAATATGGTATATATGCACAAAATAGATATGGGGTCCCTCAACATGAAGTTATGCCAAGTGCTCCATATATGCCGCATCAATATAGACCTCCATATGGACATGTTTACGATCAGTATCATCCATACATGCAACAAGCTCCTCCTCAAATGGGTGTTTCAAACACGGGGTATGCTACAAGAAATCAATCTCCTCCCAAGAATAATTTGGAGCAACAAATAAGAGATCTACAAAAGAAAATGGAGGACATGAGTACATCAAAACCAACATACACTACGAGAGATATATGTCCTTATCCCTTTGATAAGAGCATTCCAATGCCTCCATTTCCTGCACACTTTGTGACGCCAAAATTTGACAAGTATAGAGGGAAAGGAGACCCCAAGGCACACATAAGACAATTTTTCACAGCCTGCATTGAGGTAGCGGCAGAAGAAACATACTTGATGAGGTTGTTCCCGCAGAGCTTAGGCGATCAAGCTATGGAATGGTTTTCTCAACTACCCCCTGGTATTAAGTCATGGGGCGACTTAGCAGAGGCATTCATTCAGCATTTCTCTTACAATATAGAAACAGATGTCTCAGTCACTACCTTGTGCAATACGAAACAAAAGGAAGGAGAATCTTTCGCAACATTTTTACAAAGATGGAGAAATCTAGCTAGCAGATGCTCTTGCGAAATCCCACAGAAACAAATGGTGGAAATGTTCACTCAAAACGTTAATAAGGACATTGGATATGATCTCAGGAAAGCTTGTTTGTCCACATTCAAGGATGTTATTGAAAAGGGCTTAGCCACAGAAAAGGTCTTAATTGAACAAGGAGTCATCAAGATATTCAAAGAAAACAAAGATGACTTTAAAGGAAAAGACAAGCTAAGATTTTGGAATAAGAACAAGAACACAGTTAATGATGGTGTTGTTGATGCCAACACACTGAGACCAAAGTTCATCTTTTCTGGATTGAGTTCTACAAACAATCAAGTGAACGCTCAAACAACTTCTAAACCACGAAGGAAGTACACTCCATTGGGAGAACCACTTGAATCAGTATTCAAAAAGCTTGTGGCAAACAAAGTGATCACAGTTCCAGATTTTCCTCCATATGAACCAAAGGTCAAACCAAATTGGTGGAATGATGATGAGTATTGTGACTTTCATAAGAGCAAGGGTCATAAAACAGGTAATTGCCATCGATTGAAGAACATTGTGCAAGATCTCATTAATAGGGGTGATATTGAGATTGAGGGACATTCATCTAATCAAGAACATGAGATGTTTAAGGAACCATTCCCAAAACATGACAAAGGAAAAGCCAAAGTCACAGATGATCAAGCCAATTACACTAGAGCACCTTATAATTATGATTCTACTATCAACCACATCTCAATGGACAATCATATCTCTACTATTACTATCAAGAACAAAAATCCTGAGAATCCTTCTCAGAGACCTAAGATTGTCCTAAGAGGTGTTGGATCTTCGTCCAAATCTACCTCCGAATGTCATGTTACAACCCGTCGAGGTAAGATTACGTTGCCAGGTGCCTCAACTAAAAACACCGCTTCTTCATCTACAAAACCTGAGTATGACCTTGTAGAACAGTTAGGGAGGACACCCGCGCTCATCTCCATTCTTGAGCTCTTACGCATATCCCCTGCTCATAAAGCTATCCTTGACAAAATCTTGAGCGACACTACCGTTCCTACTGATCTGAACGTGGACCAGTTTCAAGCCATGGTGGGATACCTTTCCATTCCACATTCCCTTACGTTCACAGAAGTCGATGACGCCTCCGTAAGTTAGCCACATAATGCACCTTTACATGTTGAAGCCTTTATACACAAACATCGAATAAAGCGAGTCCTGATAGATGGAGGAGCAGGTCTAAACATTTGTACCTTGAGCACCATTAAACAATTGGGATATTCTGACAAGGCTGTGAATTCTACAAATCAAATCACCATCAAGGCATATGATGATGAAGAGCGCTCGTCCAAGGGCACAGTCACCTTACCACTAAGGATTGGGCCAGTCACAAAGGATGTGGTTTGTCAAGTCCTAGATCTAGATCTCACATATAACATATTGCTAGGACGTCCTTGGATTCATGAAATGAGGGCAGTCCCATCAACATATCATCAATGCATTAAGTTTCCTCATAATGGAGTCGAGGTAACAGTCAACGGCGATCCAAATCCGTTCATATATTGCAATAACTTGAGATCACATACTGAAACTATCATTCCTAGTAATCGTGAGGCTACTCCTTCCTCGGCATACATTGATCCTGAGTCATTGAAACCTTCGACATCAAGACAAGGTGAACTTAAAGGCAAATTTCAAGACAAAGGCATGGGAGAATACACTTTGAATCAGACCATGTTTTTACGACAAGTCATGAGTTCTCCAAAAGAATATGGGAGGCCGCATCCCAACAAGCAAATCTCCATCATGATACTCAAATGGGATCCTACTATCTTTCAAAGATGGGGCGAACTAGAAGAGGAAAATTTATATAAAATGCTCTACAAAGACATTGAAGAGGACACACATGATCAGATCAATATACCCTGTGAGAACTATGGCAAAGGCTTCAAGATTCTACAAAGATTCGGGTATGATGGAAAAAGCCCTCTCGGGTTACGCAAAGAAGGCGTCATGGAGCCCTTACAACCTGAATTGACTGTAAGAAGGGAACGCTCAAAGGGGCTTGGTTTTCTGACTTCCAAGACCCATACTAAAAGGACAAAAGAGGCATCGCAAATCAAAGTTGTCGAAGTTCAACAAGAGGATTACTATTCCACAGACTCCAATGAATGGGAATGGGGTTCAGACAGATCCTCCAGTGACTATGAGCTCACCGAGACATTCAGAGAGCCAGATGAACCCACAGAAGAGGAGGAATTTTACAAAAGGTTCAGAGTTGGTCAAGAACCAACCCATAAGGATTTCCCACAGTCTTCGTTTCAAGGTTCTAGGTCGAAATCACATAGGATGAGGACACCTGTCCCGGAAGGCGCTACTAGTGATGACAATTTGGATTCGCTCACGATCGAAACTGATGAGGAGAGTGCCATCGATGACCTCGACGATTATCTCGATATACCCGAATATAACCACATCTTCGCTCTTCGCCCTGCAAACTCTGAAAACATTAAAGACCTTCCCCTTGTTCATCCCCAACTCATTGACTGGGATTATGAAGGATCAGCACAATTTGATACATTTCAAAATGACGAAGCTATTATCGACTATCTTGGCATACGAGATGATCTTCCCCCTGGAGACCACAAAGCAGGATACACCATAGAACTCAACAACATGGCATACTTTGGTGAGGGTGTCGGACCTTCCAGTCGCAAAAATGTGAAAATAAGAACAAAACAAGGATCTTATGGCGAAAACCACACTGTGGCGCTATCTGATCCCAAAAAAGTAAAAAGAAAGGACGTATCTGAGGGCGAAAACCTCTCTAAGGCACCCGAAGATGGAAGGCTCGAAATTCTCCCAGCATCATATGAGGAAAAATCATCCATGTTGGTAAAGGAGACTATAAAGACAAACATTGGTACAGAAGAGGTTCCACACAACATATTCCTGGCTCAATCATTGATAGAGTCCGAAAGGGCAAAATTCATAAGCTTCTTCAAGGAACGACAAATCAACTTTGCATGGTCATACGCTGATATGCCTGGACTAGATCCGGATTTGGTAATGCATCATTTGACAGTCAAACCGGGGGCAAAGCCAGTAAAACAGAAATTAAGGAAAATGCATCCACAAGTGGCATTACTAGTCAAAGCAAAGCTAGAGAAATTATTGGATGTCCGATTCATACGCCCAATTGATTATCCCGAATGGATCTCCAATTTAGTACCTATCAGTAAACCCGATCGCAGCATCCGAATATGTACAGATTTCAGAGACATCAACAAAGCTTGTCCGAAAGATGACTTCCCATTACCAAACATCGACTTGATCGTTGATCTCACAGCAGGTCACGAAATGTTATCTTTAATGGACGGATTCTCCGGTTATAATCAAATCAGGATTGCACCTGAAGATCAACACAAAACATCATTCACTTGTCCATGGGGAACTTTTTGTTGGAATGTCATGCCCTTTGTGCTACATATCAAAGAGCGATGACCACTATCTTTCATGATCTCATGCACATAACTGTGGAAGATTATGTTGATGATCTCTTGGGAAAATCAATAGACAGAGATACACATTTGGACATACTTTCAGTCGTCTTTGATCGATTGGAAAAATACAAGGTAAGATTAAACCCTAAGAAATGTGTCTTTGGAGTAACTTCCGGGAAACTCCTAGGATTCATTGTGTCTAAGAGAGGAATCGAAGCCGATCCAGCAAAAGTCAAGGCTATCTTGGACATGCCGCCACCAAGGAATATCAGTCAACTTCGATCTTTACAGGGGAGACTCCAGTCCATACGAAGATTCATAGCACAACTTGCAGATAAGTGTAATCCTTTTCAGCATCTGCTACATAAAAACATCAAGTTCAAATGGGATGAGAACTGTCAACAAGCTTTTCAGACGCTCAAAGACTATCTTTTGAATCCGCCAGTTTTGATGCCACCAATTCCAGATCAGCCTTTGCTACTATACATATTAGCTACTCCAACAGCACTTGGGGCACTCCTAGCACAACAAATAGCTGACGGCAAGGAAAAAGCAGTATACTATATTAGTCGCACATTGGTGGGATATGAGCTAAACTACACACCAATCGAGCGTGCATGTCTCGCTGTGGTCTTTGCTTCAGAAAAATTACGACATTATATGCTCACTCACAAAACTAAGTTGATTGCAAGAATTGATCCACTAAAATATCTTCTCAACAAAGCTACACTTACTGGACGACTGGCCAAGTGGGTAATGATCCTTAGTGAATTCAACATCGAGTATGTGGACAGAAAAGCAATAAAAGGACAAGCAATCGCAGATCAATTAGCAGATGCTCCCATGATAGATGATGTTCCTCTACAGTCAGAATTTCCAGATGAATCAATTTTAACAATATCACATGCAAAGCCATGGCAACTATACTTTGACGGCTCATACACACAGCATGGGGCAGGAGCTGGTATTCTCTTTATAACTCCTCAGGGTGATTCTATACCAAAGTCATACCGCTTATCATTTCCTTGCACTAACAATATAGCGGAATATGAGGCATTAACAACTGGATTACGAATGGCAGTTCAGTGGAAGATCCAAGAACTTCATGTTTTTGGGGATTCTCAACTTGTCATCCGTCAAGCAACTAATGATTACCAAACAAAAGACGAAAAACTAATGCCTTACAAACAACTGGTAGATGATTTGAAAAAGCACTTCACAAGGATAGATTTTGAGCAGATACCAAGAGAACAGAATCGTGCTGCAGATGCCATGGCTACAATTGCTTCTCTAATTGATCTACCACAAAATGAGACCTGCTATGAGTTCCTGGTAGACAACCTGCTGGTTCCCTCATACGAGATCACTCCTACTGAAATGATATGCGTTGTTGGTCCTGAATCCCAGTTATATGGTTCCATATTCACATACCTTCGCGACAATATCTTACCTCCCGATCTATCGAACAACCAATGCCGCACTTTCATTCGCCAATCTTCTCGATACGTCATTCTAGCTGATATCCTATACCGACGAGGTCTAGATGGCACTCTTCTTAGATGTTTAGACAGCGATGAAGCTCAGATTGCGTTACGGGAAGTGCATGAAGGGATATGTGGTCCGCATACTAGTGGTCCTACCTTGGCCAAGAAACTCATCAGGACTGGATACTACTGGCCTACTATGGAAAGAGATTCATATCAGTTTGTCAAGAAATGTAAGCAATGTCAAATTCATGGAGACCTCATACATGCACCAGCACAAGAACTATAGCCACTTGCGTCTCCTTGGCCCTTTTGTCAGTGGGGACTCGATCTCATAGGCAAGATTCACCCTCCTTCTTCCAATGGTCATAAATTCATTATCACAGCTACAGAGTATTTCACAAAGTGGATTGAAGCCGTGCCTCTTACACAAGTTACAGGGAAACAAATTGCTACCTTCAACCTGAACTACATCATTTGCCGATATGGTATTCCCACTTCCATTATCACTGATAACGGGCGTCCCTTCAAAAATCAGGATGTTCGTGAACTCTATGAGCGCTTCAATATCTCTCATCGTTTCTCCACACCATATTACCCCCAAGGTAATGGCCAAGCTGAGGCGTCTAACAAAACAATTCTTAAAATCCTCAAAAAGACAGTCGACGACGCTGGTCGTAACTGGCATATCCAACTCAATCCTGCACTTTGGGCCTATCGCACAAGTGTCCGCACACCTACAGGAGCTACACCCTACTCACTTGTCTACAGCGCTGAAGCCATCTTTCCTATTGAGGTCGAGTTACCTTCTTTACGGGTCTCTTTGAGAAACATAATCAACGATGAAGATTACAGAGTCTCTCGCTTACAAGAACTAGAACTGCTGGATGAACGAAGACACACTGCTTTTAATCATCTCAAGGCTTACCAACAAAGAATGAATCGCAGCTACAATCACAAGGTGAAGCCTCGCACATTTGAGGTAGGTGACTTAGTCCTCAGAGAGAACCCCAAGAATCAGCAAGACAGAGATAAGAAGGGCAAGTTTGAACCAAACTGGCTTGGTCCTTACATCATCACAGCGGTATATGGATTTGGGGCATATCAGCTCTCAACTACAGAAGGTGAACCTTTGGAGGATCCTATCAATAGCATGCACCTTCGCAGGTTCTACACATAGCTTTTCAGAACATCTTAATTCAAAAATACAAAAAAATCAAAAAAATTCAAAAATACAAAAAAAATCAAAAAACTTCAAAAATACAAAAAAATTATAAAAACAAAAAAATCGTTACTTGGTGAAAACCTGGCAAACAGGCGCCTTGTGACACAAAAAAACTGAAAAATCAAAAAAGTAAAGAGAAATAATTTCGTCCAACGGTGAAAACCACTTCGGTGGCGCCCTGGGCAAGTACCATGGTGAAAACTGGGTCACCAGCGCCATGTGTAGAGACTTTGCTCCTCTCTCCTTCAGGATTCTCTTTCATCCTTCACATTGTACACACTCACAACCTATTCACTCACAATAAACTTACCCATTCCTATCATGGCTTGTTATTGATCTACCTAAGAATTGGTTAGCCATCCATAACCCTCCCTTTCCACTCCCTTTCCATCCATAATAAAATCAGATCCTATCTGTGACTAAGGCAAATCCTACGTCTAGTGATGGGTGTGGAACTAAGAACATCGCATGTTTCAGGGAGTACAGTTTCTTCCATCTTTTCTTCAGTCTATTCGCGCACAATCCGCAATAAAGCAACAGTTGCATCACAGATCCGCAATAAAGTTTCGTCTTCTCCGCAATAAAGTATCAGTTTCATGGATTCCGTCAGTTTCAGATGAGACACAGCAGCAACAATGAGCCTCAACAAAATCAAATCTTTCGGCAGACTCAGACAACATTATGGTTCAGTGTTAATCTATCCCTTTTGTGAAAGTGAACATTGCGACCACAATCAGACAAGACTTATACAAGTGACAAGAGACACTAAACTTGAGGACTACAGTGGATGTTGGTGTCGAGTCTTGGTTTTCTTTTGATTTCATCTTTTTGGTGACATGTCTTTTAGCTTTTCCAGGATGTCTCTGACTAGAGATACTATCTCCAGGATGTCTTTGACTAGAAAGGCGAGGATGGGGTATCGTCACCTATTTTGTTTGCTGTCTGTGGATTGTCTTTTAGTAATGCTATGACTTGTCCAAGGATATGAGGACACTGTGAGTCTAGTATGAACTGGGGCATTTCTTGTTTGTGACTGTCTTATCTCCATGCAAATAGGTACAATGACTTTCTGGGTCGAACAAATGCCTCGATTGTCATAACCTATTTTGCCATAATAAAGCTCAATGATGATAACGCACAAGAAGCTCTTTCACGTTCATATCTTCTGTCTTCCATCCCCCTTTCTTGATTGACTTCCATTGTCCTTCTCGAGTCCGCATAGCCCGCTATCACATGACTGAGTATAATGACACACCAAAAACATTTGCATTTCATATAGTTTACACCTGCATCATCACATATAAGCATTTCATACATACATATAGATATCACAATTGCATCACATCCTGCATACAACACATGTTAGCACATCTTACATTTCCATCATGTAAATAATCATTTGCATTATCATATTCATTTGCATTACATACATTCACATTTGCATCATGCATCACATATAAAACATAAAAGAACAAAAATATATACTGCATTGCATCATATAAGCATCCATATCATAAAACATATATCACATAAGAACATCTCATCACATATAGGTACACATGCATATAGCTGCCACAAAAATGGTGAATCATCTCTCATATATAATCAAATGTGTCATGATACAATGATGTCAAAAGAATCATATGGCTACAAAATCACCCGCAGGTGTCTACAATACAAAAATGGTACATATACTGATACAAAGGGGAGCCCTCTATGGCTATGATGAACTCCCTCCCTCGGAGCCGCCTGGCCTCGACGGACGCTGAGCTGTAGAAGGACCCGCTCCAGGATCACCCTGCCTGTCTGGTGGTGGTGGAGGACCTATGACCCCACCACTAGATGCCTGCCTCCTCCGACTCCCTCCCGTAGCCGTCGCTGTCCGCGATAGTCTATGGAAGATCCTCGCCCGCTGATCTGCTGGCACTGCACCATAATAGAGGTCCCTCCAGTAACCAATCTCCTCTCCGGCTCGCAAGACATATGCGTAGCCTGCCCCTGCGTCCTCTGCCGCCTGCCTCCCTGCCCTCAGAGCTGTCTCAGCCTCAGTATAGCGCTGGATAGCCTGATCCCTCTCCGCTCAGTATCTCTGAGCCTGATCCTGAGATGATCCCTCTCCCGCTCCAACTCCTAGATCTCGTCTGCCTGGCCCTGGCAGATCTCTAGCAGCTCTAGCAGCTCATCCTCCTCTGGATCTCCACCCTCAGCCTCGGCCTATGGCTCTCCCTCTGTGGGTGCCTGTACCTGTGCCTGCCCTTGTACCTGTCTCGGTGCCTGAACCGGTACCTATCTCTGTACATGCCTGGGAACCTGCACCTGTCCCTGCACCTGTCCCTGTCTAGGTCCCTGTGCTCTAGGACCCTATGTTGCTGGTACCTGTAGGGGCAATCCACCGTGACCCCTCACCACCTGGGCTGGTCCCTCCTGTCCCCCCTCTCTCCGAGGTGCTACCCTCCTCTCCCCCACTACTCCCCTCTGCCTCCGTCGGCCCCTACCTCCATCGCCTCCACCATCATCATCATCATCCCCTCCCACCTCTCCCTCCAGCAGCTCTCCCGGATCTGTCAAGCATGGAAACAGATGCTCTGCCCAATACGCGGAGTACTCTGCATCCATGCCTGCATCCTCAATCTCCGGCCACATATCCCAAGGTAGTGGCATCATCTCTGCCAGCTGTGTGACAACCTGATCATATGATAACAACGGCCCGAACTGCGCCTGATCCCTGACTGTACGGGCATACATACCCGAGCCTCATGGCATCCTCTGGATCCTGCCAAACTGCCTGCCAACCCTGTCCACAAGCTGCCTCTCCAATATGTAGGGCGTCCGCCCAATCAGATATCTGCTCCTGAAGGTATATGGCAGCTCCACTGCATCATCCTCCCACTCCTCGCACCCCAGGTACGGCCTCCAGATGACTGTGTCAATATCATCTATCACACGCCTCCAGTGCTCTAACCTGCCAATCCGAGGCTGTGAAGTGATCATATCGTACAAGTGAACAAAGCTCCATCCGTGACCCCTGCCTCTGAAGTGTATCGGTCGTGTGATCGGCAGATGCTCATATGCCCACACTTGTAGCAGTGTCACTCCGCAACCCAAGCCCACTGATCCATGATAAACGAACTGGTGCAGCTCATAATACAGATGCACCGGGACACATGGACCCCATGCATATCTGGTGTGCTCAGTCACCAATGTCTCCAGTGCTCCTCCCTAGCCCATTGCCAACCCCCAGGTCGCTCTGTCTGGACACAAGAACCCACTGATGGCTCCTCCGATCACAGCTGGCAAAGCTAGTCCTATGGCTGTCATGGTATCCCATGCCACGTGTCCTGCTCTCATCTCCAATCCAGGGTCCTGAAATACCCGTCTCAATGCCTCCCTGTCTCCATCTCGATCGTATGGGATCAGCTCTCCATCGATCGGTATGTGCAGTATCCTGTATACATCCTCGAGGGTCACTGTCATCTCCCCCATCGGCAAGTGGAAAGTGCAAGTCTCGGAGTGCCATCTCTCCGCCAGCGCAGTCAGCAAACCCATGTTTGCCCGAAACTCAGGCACATATAGCACATGTCTAAGGCCCATCTCCTCAATAGCTACTCTCTCCTCAAACGACAACTCTGGTCGCAATCTTTGTGTAGACGGGAATCTCTCCCGTGACTCTAACATAGGCAGATACTCCTGCAGTCACACAATCAATCATGTTAGTTATCGTGGCATTCACTGTTTATCACAAAATGCTACTTGCTATCTAAATGCATATGGTTATCTATCCTAGTGACACTCACTGTTCATCACAAAGTGTTGCTATCTATCCTAGTAGTGCTCCCTGTTCATCACAAAGTACTACGTGTGTGGCACTCACTGTTCATCACAAAGTGTTACTCACATCTCGCACTCCCTGTTCATCACAAAGTGCTGCTTTGGGTACTCCCTGTTCATCACAAAGTACTCTATCTTGGTGCTCCCTGTTCATCACAAAGTGCCTTGATCTATCCTAGTCTTCCTAGAGGACCTGCTTGAGTGTATCCTCTCAGCAGCTTATCCAATCGACAGCGTATGTTCATCACAGAACTGCCGATTTGACCTAGAAGACCCAAACCATGCATTTTCACACACAAACGCGTTTCAAACTCGCAAACGCCCCTCTAGACTACACAGGGGCGCCTAAAAAACACAGGCGCGTCTTCTGGACATAAACGTGCCTAAATTGTGCACAGACATGATTTTGGAACACAAACGCCCCTACAATACCTAAACGCGCCCGCATCAAGCACAAACGCGGTCCCAGACGCATACGCGCCTGGTACCGACACAGACGCGCCTGGCGGACACAGACGCGCGTGGCACCGACACAGACGCGGTTGCACGTTTTAGCATTTTTTTTGGTACCTTATTCCTAGCGCATTTATTGCTACCTACTAAGCATTAATGACAAAAAAGCAAATGCGTCAAAGTACGAGGAGGTTTGGTGGTACTTACCGGCTCTCCTGCCTCTGCTGGCCTATGAAATCGGTGAACACGGTCGAATCTGTGTACAAAGGCTATCGCTGCTGACTGTTGCTGCTCTTTTCTCGCTCTGCACTGTGATCTCGTAAGGGTGTAGATGACAATGAGGATGTCTTTTGCCCATGGTCTATCTTATAGCCTACCCTAGCCCTGGCCTTCATTTCCCGAGTCAGTCTTTCTCATCCCGTGACTTTGTCACTTTATTCGATCAATCCATTCTAGCCTTTCTTTCTTATCGAGAGATTGTCTGCAATCTTTTCAGACATTTTCATCCAATCTCTCGAGGGGGCATATTATTCCCATTCTGGGGCAACTCTGTATCAGTTCATCTTATCTTCTTTGAAACAACGCGACAAGCCGCATTGTCTCAAAGAGGGGCAAAATGTAGACACCCAAAGTTGTCATGTCTAATTAAATAAATATTTTATTTATTTAATTATCTAAGCCTAAATCTTCTATTAATTAAATAAATTTTTATTTATTTAATTAATTCATTTATCCTCTTCTAGCCTTATTTCTCATTTAAATAAATTTATTTATTTATTTAAATTATCCCTTTCCTAAATTAAATAAATATTTTTATTTATTTAATTGTCCTATTTCTTCTATTAATTAAATACATCTTTATTTATTTAATTAATTCATTATCTTTTTCTACACATGACACATGTCATTCATCTCTTAATTCCTACACTACCTACCTCTTTCATTATTTTTGGTATTTCCTCTACCTACCCTCTAATCCTAGCCGACCTCTCTTTTTACACCTCTCAATCTTAACCCTCCATTTCATATTGTGTCTTCTATTTAAGAAGATGCTTTCTTCATTGTCAAACCCTAATCATCAATTTTGGAGAACTTGGCTACACTACGATCCTACTTGCAACCACATTCCGTTCTTTGTTGAGCTCTTGTGCATACAAAAATCTGAGAGCAAATATATCAAGCAAGATCAATGGAGATAGGAAGAATGGAGATCAAAACCCTATTGGACATGTGATTGGTATAATATTTGTGATTTTGAATTATTTGCATTGTCTTAGGTAATCTTCATATGTTATGGTGGATCTTTGTTCATTGTTAGGCTAGGGTGTAGTCGTTGGATTCATTTAGCCTTTCAATATTGTTGTTATTGTTATCCATTTTCACCATATACAGGTTCTACTCTTCACTCTCCCTCTTTTCTCAGATACTCGTTGAGCAATTCGCTGATTTTCTCTCACATGCAGAAGTAACACTCAATCACTTCATAGTAGCATTATCCTCTTCTCTTCAGCAGCAACTTAACTATGTCTTTGGCTTGCATATTTATAGACTGTTTTTCCTGCCAAAAGCCAATTCAAAATCTAGGCAGTTAGGGTTTCCTCATCACCCTCGAGGCAAACCAAATCCAATCAGATCTTCCCCGATCTGATCTCCTAGACAGCCAACTGTACAACTCCACCAATAATGTGCCTTCCAATACATGTTTTCCAAATATAACAAACACGGTCATGTATCTTGACCTGCCTCTGTCAAAACACCATTAATGTTTCTGTTGTTTCCTCCTCGAGGTCTTCTCACTGTCTGATCTTCTTGCTTCGATCCAGGTGCCAACAACTCCCTGATTCTTCTCTGTCGTTCATTCTTCTTGGAGCCACACTTCTCTGATCCGATCCATAAATCACGGGATCCATATTCAATGCACACCTGTAGAAATACCTATCTCTGCACGACACTTCACCAATCTCTGCGAGCTTGCCACCTTGACTCCAAGTGGCATCCATGTCGACCAACTACCAACAAGGTTCTTCATGTCAATCCAGATAGGATCACCATTCAAACACTCTACCGGTTCCTCTTTCCTACCAGTATCTCACATTCTACCGGTTAACTCCTCATGTCTGCACTTGTTGAACTGTTGGTGGAATATCTAAACCAATCTTTAGACATGTCTATCCCAAGCATTCACATTCCCACAAGGTGGGGGGACATTTGTATTTGCACCTTGCTCATATTTTCGGTGGACTTACATACTGACAAGCACTCTTCATCTATATCGGCATCTCAACATGCCTTCTCAGTCGATCCAATGCATATCCCCGATTTCATGCACTTAATGCACACCTCTTCTTCCTTATCTCACAAAACTATGATGCACACAATGCATGATAGAAGATAAGTTCCACTTACCGGTGGAGTGGCACCTTGTCTTCTGCATCCTACAGTGTACTCATGTGACTTCCCTGTTTGTGCAGCATATCTTCAAACACGCACATGTGATCCGGTGTGGGCACATTCACCGTCAACCATTGCTTCTCATGATGAATGTATCTTCATCGGGTGGGAGTTATGTTGTCCTGCAACCTTATAGCATACATGTAATCTGTGCATTCTTCTCCTCAAGTGTTGATGTCATTTAGGTAACATTCTGCCTCTTCATCACAAACAACATCCAAGCACCTTGATCATCCTGCTTGTACATTGGTCATGACCTTTGCAGGCTAACAACCACTCACTTGGTTGATCTGACTTGCCCATGTCAACACATCACTTACCAATTGACATCCTTTCCTTATCGGTGATGCACTGTACCGATACTGATCACCTTACCGTTCCATCCACACCAGTAAGGCTCCAACTTGTGTATCGGTGACTCCCGGGGTCATCTTCCTTACCTTACTGGTGTTCAGCAACACAAGGTGATATCAAAGATATCTCAACCTATACTCCTCCTTGATAGTGTTGCACATACATCTCTCATACCGGTAGTCTTCCCATACCGGTTGACATCAATGACAACCCAATGCCAACAAGTGTAAGCTGAGCTTGAAGGGATGGCTCATGTTAGGGTTTTTTATGGCCCTTTATCTTGAGGTTTTGTTCTTTTTTTATCTCTCCTTATTGCACCATATCTCTCCTATTTCTTTTATAGGGGTGAAGAGTTTGGTGGAGCCTTTCTACAAGGTTTTTGAAAGGATCGGGCCTCTTCTTTTTTGTAAGGTTGTGGGTGCCTTTTCAAAACCCAATTGTCTAGCAAAGTTTCACTGTGCGTTCTCTCGGTTGCTAGATTATGGCTTGTCATCAGTTGTTCGAGTCTCTCAACAGATGATTTCTCTCTTTCCAGCCCCTATGGAGGTGGGGCACCATCTTATAGAGGTGGATGGGTGTTTTGTTGTTAAAGGAGCAATCAGATTTCTTGGGACTAGCGGTTGTTTCTTGTTGGTTTTGGGGCCACTTTAAAACCCAAATCAAAGGTTAGGGGAGCCTTTCAAAACCCCCTTGCTTATATCTGGTTGGAAGCTGATAGTTTTGTTGGGCCCAGCCTAGATGGTGTGTGTTCAGGATATGGGAGCCTGTCAAAACCCATTTTTGAGAATCTCATAATTTTGATGGCTAAATATCTGCTATGTATTGTTCTTCCTCCTCTGATCCCTATTGAGGTGGCGATTGTAGAGAGCTTTCAGCTTCCATCCATGTTCTTATTCCTCCTGGTTGAGGGAGCCAATAAAAGCCCTCCTCTATTAGTTATTGTTTTGACTAACCGGGTGTTGGATGCTAGTTTTAAAGGGAACACCTTGGTTTCTTATGGTTCTAGCTTTTGGTTAAGGGGTGTTGGGCTTAGGAGCCTTTTTTCTGGATGTGGGACCCTGGTTAAAACCCTCCTGTGTGGTTGTGGGTGCCAGTCAAAACCCTTAGTGTCTTTCAGGTTGTGGGAGCCTATTTAAAACCCTCTTCTTTGGTTGTGAATGCCAATCAAAACACAGTCTTGTTGTGGACCAGCCTAATTTGTAATGTTCTATATTGTCATGTGGGTGGAGTTTCATTTGTGGTTGGCTGTATGGATTCATTGTAGATCTTTTGATCAGTTGTTTCTTGTTGGATTATGGATGCTCTATCATCCAAGGGGTTTCAAGTCCCCTTAAAACCTATTGTTTGGGGTTTCGGGTCCCCTCAAAACTTGCTTTTCCCTTAATCAAAAACATAATCTTATGTGCATCAATACAAATTCCTCAAGTTGTTGTAAATCTATCTTTCTTGATCTTTCTTTGTGATAGGTGTTGTTCTTACAGATGATTCTTAGACTTGTGGGGTTGAATCCATAACTCTAATAGATGATTGCATGCATGCAAGTTTTGTGCATGTCTTGGGATCTCTTACAGGTTTAGATGAGTGACACATATGCTTAGGCATCCATCTTGGGCTCTTTCTCCTATGCATTGCAAAAACATAGAAGTATTGTCATTGTTGTACTTATTCATGTTGTAGCATCAAGTTGTTATGGAGGTTAAGGTTATGTTGCCAAAATCAATTGAGGTTGTGGGTTGATGTGAAAACTCGTGTTGAAGAATTTATTATACTGGGATTGTATTATACTCTTTGTTTCAATAATATAAAGTATTGTGCTTTTAGAGTGTGGCATTTTTATCTTGATAGGGTTTTCCCCATGCATATCATGTGTTCAATATAATATCTTTGCATGCATGTTTAATATCTCTTTTTGCACATGTGTTTCCTATTCTTAATAGTTATGATTTGGGTAGATGCACAAAGTTGAGTCCACTTAGAGTGGAAGTTTTGGATGTAGCCAAAAAAATGAAAAACTGTCGAACGAAATGGGACCCCCTTAGGCTTCGATGTCCCGAGCCAAAATTTGAAATGGGATCCCGTTTCGTAATGGGATCTTAAGCCTAAATCTACAAAATGGGATCCCGTTTTAAAAGAAAAAGGGAAACCCGTTTCAAAATGGGATCCCGTTTCTTTTTATATTATTTATTTTTTATATTGTTTATTTTTTAATATTAAAAATTGTGTATTTATAGATGAGATATAACATTCAAGTATAAGTCACATTTCAATATGCCTTTTTCCTTTCTTATACTTTTAAGTTATATTTCATGTATATATTGGTAGGATGTTTGAGAGTGGTTTCAGGTCCCTAGGAGTTATAATGCAAATTCTAGATTTTAGAAGATCATATTAATTTTCAGACAGCGAAATTTTAGTAATCAACAAGCTCATATCAACATTTTCTAGCTCTCTTTATCTCAATCTGTTTATCTTTCTTCGGCTCTAGACTCATCTCTTTTCATATGACTCTTCCTCTATCCCCTCTCTACCTCTCTATCTCACTCTCTTCTCACTCTCCCAAAATTTAGATCTATCTCTCTATCTCTCTCTCACATCCTTAACTCTCTACTCTTTGTCTCCTATCTCTCTACACACCTCTCCTCACTCCCTACCTACCTATATTTCTCTATATTTACCTTTCTCTCTGTCTCCCTATGTATATTTCTCACCCTCCCTACCAACTTATCTTTCACTACATATATCTCTCTTCCAATCGAGATCTCTCTCTCTCTCTCCATCTCTACCTCTCCACCCCTCTCTCCTTCCCTCTCTACTTTTATCTCCCCTCTATCTCTTCTTTACCACTCTAACTCACTCTCTCTTTTATCTCCCAAAATCAAGAACTATCTCTACCTCTCTCTCACATCCTTAACTCTCTACTCTCTATCTCCTCTCTCTCTTTATACAAATCGCCTTACTCCCTACCTACCTCTATTTTTCTACATATACATCTTTATCTCTCTCTACATACCTTTATCTATGTCCCTTCCAACTTATCTTTCTATACATACATCTCTCTTCCATCCTCTCTCTCTCTCTTTCTCCCTTTCACCCTCTCTCTCTCTCCATCTCTACCTCTCCACCCCTCCCTCCTTCCCTGTCTCACACTCTCTACCTATCCATCTCTCTACTTCTTTCTATCTCCCCTCTCCCTCTCTTTCTATACATCTATCTCCTAATCACTCTTTATCTCCCCTCTCATTCTCTCTACCTACCTCTCCCTCCCTTCGTCTCTACTTTTATATCACTTATATCCCCTCTCTACCTCTCTATCTCGCTCTCTCCTAAAATCTAGACCCATTTGTCTACCTCTCTCTCACATCCTTAGCTCTCTACTCTTCGTCCCCCCTCTCTCGCTCTCCATATCTACCTCTCCACCCCTCCCTCCTTCCCTCTCCCCCTCTCTACCTATCCATCTCTCTCTACTTCTTTCTATCTCCCCCTCCCTCTCTTTCTATCCATCTATCTTACCAATCACTCTCTTTATCTCCCTCTCACTCTCTCTACCTACCCCTCCTTTCCTCTTTACTTTCATCTCCCCTCTTTCCCCTATCCACCTCTTTATCTCACTCTCTCTTCTCTCTCTCCCAAAATCTATACTTATCTCTCTACCTCTCTCTAACATCCCTAACTCTCTACTCTTTGTCTTCTCTATCTCTACACACTTACCTTCACTCCCTACCTACCTCTATTTCTCTAAATATACCTATCTCTCTCTATGTACCTTTCTCTCCTTCCCTGCCAACTTCTCTTTCTCTACACACTTACCTTCACTCCCTACCTACCTCTATTTCTCTAAATATACCTATCTCTCTCTATGTACCTTTCTCTCCTTCCCTGCCAACTTCTCTTTCTCCCTCCCACCCTCTCTCTCTCTCTCTCCCACCCTCTCTCTCTCTCTACCTCTTCACCCTTCCCACTCTCCCCCACTCTACCTATCCATCTATATCTACTTATTTCTATCTCCCATCTCCCTCTCTTTCTATCTATCTATGTCCCCATTCACTCTCTTTATCTCCCCTCTCACGCACTCCACCCACCTCTTTCTCCCCCCCCCCCCCCTCTCTAATTTTATAAAGACGAAGTGGGTGGATATTTAGATGGATAGAGAGAGGGAGAGAAGAGATAGAAAAAAGTAGAGAGAGATGGATAGGTAGAGAGTGGGAGATAGGGAAAGAGGGAGGGATCAAGATTTAGAGATGGAGAGAGATAGATAGAGAGATAGAGAGATAGAGAGGTATATGAAGAGAAATAGAGTTAGGGAGGGAGTGAGAGAAGGTGTATAGAGAGAAAGAGAGAGGAGACAAAGAGTAGAGAGTTTAGGATGTGAAAGAGTTAGACAGATAGATCTAGATTTTTGGAGAGAGAGGAAAGAGTGAGATAGAGAGAGGTAGAGAGAGGATAGAGGAAGAGTAATATGGAGAGAGAAATGTTGATAGGAACCTACTAGTTACTGAAATTTGGTTGTCTAAAAATTTATAAGATCTTTTAAAATCTAGAATTTGCATTATAACTCCTAGAGATCTAAAACCACTCTCAAACATCCTACCACTATTTACATGAACATAACTTAAGGTATAAGAAAGTAAAAAGACATATTGAAATGTGACTTATAACATTTAAGTAATATTTAATATAAAAAAATATACAATATAAAAACATAAATAATATAAAAACAAACAGGATCCCATTTCTTAGTAGACGAGGTCCCGTTTCTAGAATGGGATCTATTTTCAAACAAAATTAAATTCCAACATTGATTTTTGCTTTGGATATTGCTTCGGAAAAAGGCGTGGGGAGTTGAACCTTAGCCTTGGATTGGTTTGACCTATAACTTAAAGGTCATGCCAGTGTCCATACAAAATAATGACTTTGAACACATATCTAAAGACCTTTTTTGCAAAAAAAATTGAAGAAATTAAAACCCATTACAAAAGAGACTGTCTAGATTCCAAATATATTTTTAAAAAAAAATTGGATTATATTTTTTATTTTTAAAATAATTTCTAATGAAAGAGGTCCATAAACTTGTAATAACAGGGTTTCTTATTTTTTTTAACAACTTTTTTTGTTTTAAAGTTTTTTGAAAAACAAATTATATGGCATCAAACTAGAGACAATTCTAAATAATTTCAAAAAAATAAAAATATATTCAAAAAAGAATTACAAAAAATATCTTCATCAAAGGTGAGTGAGTTACAAATCTTTTCCCAAAAGGATTCAGAAAATTACTTTCATTTAGGTCAAATTATGCTTGTTGTACACGGGCATGGTATGGTCCTGAAAAAGTGACTTTTAAACTATAGGTTTAAAAATGCCTATTCAAAATTATTTTTTATCATATGGGTATTAAATTAGATTACATATTTGAAAACTCTAGACTTCAAGCACTACATTTTTTATTACTACTTTTTTCAAGATTCATTCTTTAAGTGCTTCAAATTTTTAGGTCAAATAGGACGAATTCTGAAAAACAAGAGAAACACTTCGACTTTTTGGCCAAAAAGTGAACTCAACTTCTTGCAGGAACCCATTTGCAAATAAAATTTTGCATAAACTCCCCCACTAGATTAGTGTTAGGAAGCATTTTCCAAACCTTTTCTTCCTTTTACTTGGTATCAAAACTTGGCCAATTTTTGTATCATTATTGGGTAGTGAATTTTTTATACTAATCTCAGTTTGTGTGAGAGATTTGTAGAGTATTTTCAAAATCTTCTTGTAAGAAGAAGATGGCGAGCACATTTTAAAAAATCAAAATGGAGAAGTTTAACAACACTAACTTCAAATTGTGGAAGTTAAAATGGAGGATAAAGATCGAGATCTATAGATTATAGTATCCAGAACAAAATCAGTCACATGGCCCAAGATGTTTGTGATACAATAGATCAAAAATTTAAGGGCCTCATAAGGATTTGTTTGGCAAACCGGTTGCGTTAAATTTCCATGAAGAAAAGACGACACAACTTCTTTGGAAGGAGCATAGAGATGTTTATCAAGCTAAATCCCTGGTAAAAAAATCTATTTATGAGAAAGAAGATGCATTCTCTAAAGATGGAAAAAGGACGATTCATAGCAGATCGTCTAAATGTCTTTAATATGATAGTTGCTCAGTTGGGTTTTATTGGTGACAAGATTAAGGAGGAGGATCATTGCATGCTTATGTTGTGTTCTTTGTTAGGCTCATGGGACCACCTTGTTATGGCTATTGGAAGTACCACCACCAAGTTCAAGATAACTAGGGTGGTAGCATTATTACTTTTTGAAGAGATGGGAAGGAAAACTTTTGAGTCAGCTAAGAAGACTCTTATGATTCATTGAAGATCAAAAGAGAAAGGAAAGAAGAAGGACAAGAAAGATGAAAGAGATAGATCCCAATCTCGTGGGAGATTAAAGTTTTTTGGAGAGTCCAAGGCAAAGTATTATCTGAACTACATAAAAATCGATCACTTCCAAAAAATATGTGAGAAAAAGAAAAAGTAAACTCCTTCAATTTAGATTCAAACAAATCCTCTCAGAGTGACAGTGAATCCTTTGTCACGGTCTTGGCAACATATTCATTAGAAGATGTGTGGCTGATAGATTCAAGGGCTTCATTCAACATGACCTCACATCAGGGTTGGTTCACAAAGTATGAAGAATATGATGGTGGGAAGGTGTATCTTGGCAATTACTCTCATATGAAGAATGTTAGTTGTGGAATATTCAAGATTAGATACCCTCATGGCAGAGTGAAGAGGATCGATGATGTTCTACATATCTTGTGTTTGGCATGGGACCTACTTTTTGTAAGTAAATTGAGTGATGTGGTTGTTCATGTTGTTTTCATGCAAAGTGGATGCGATATTACTAGAGGAGCTACAGTGTGTTAGGAACCGGAAGGACAACTGAGAGGGGGGGGTGTGTAATCAGTTGTCAATGAATTTTAACCCAATTATAACTTAGTCAAACTTAATGCTTAATAGCGGTTAGCAGATTATCAGTTAATATCAATACCGGTGAAACTTAATGCATGAAACTGAAAGAGAAACAACATCCACAACACATAACACAGAGATTTTGATGTGAAAACCCTGTAAGGGGAAAAACCACAGTGGGAAACCTTACCCACAACCAGATGATACTACTGCAAATAGTATGTGTATACAAATGGGGTCTGCACATGTAGAAAGGCCAACCGCCTAGAGTACACTTCTCAAATGGGAGTCGCAATGACTACAGTAGGATGGTTAAATCCTAGAATAATGTACTATTCAAAATAGCATCTCCAATGTTGGATTCAATACCGGTTAAGCTGTGATAAACACCTTCAAACCTTCCTTGAACCTTCTCTATGGTCTTCTCATATGATCTTTAATATTCGCACATACCATGTTTCAATACCATACCATAACCATATCATATCTTTATCTCATAAATGAGATCTTACATATATACAAAACCTAAGACCAAATGTGTAGGTCGGCTCACTAAGAATATTACAATTAAATCAATTACAAATAAGTCTTGATGCGATGCATCATGTCGGCTCAATACAATTACAACAATATCCAATCAATAAATCATCTCCATAACATGTCGTGTTGATCTGGAATAGATAACGCATACCGGTCCATAACCTAGACCAATCTATCGGTAACAACAAATATGTCAACCCGATTAGATCAATAATCAAAACACCAAAACCAAGTATCCAAACCATGTCTTTGACATAATCAAGTGATCTCTAGATGATAACAAGTCATCATCAGTGTCGGTGAACCACATAACCTGTCGGTGAGCATATACCGATGACTGTGCATTAGTCATTGACCTTGCCGGTGAACACAATGTGTCGGTTCAACAGTAAACCAATATAACCATAGTGCCAAATCAACAATGTAAATCTCTAGAAGGATGAGTGTTGACATCAATGACAAAACTAATGCAACACATTCATAAATACCAACATAGTGCTTGCTAAGAGTGTTTTCATTAGCATCTTGTATAAGATAGATGCAGGCATTGTACAATGTAATAGTACTTCTATGGAGCTAGGATAGGGTTTTATAATCTTCATCGTTACTGTTAGATCAATCTATGAAAAGTTCTATTGCTTCTACATTTGGTGGTCATTTTTTCTAGGTACCTAAGGGTACCAATTCCTTCAAGATGAAACTTCTAATGGAGAGGACAATGTTATGGCACCAAAGACTTAGTCACATCGATGAGAAGGGTCTCAAAAAACTAAAAAATAAATGCCTCATTTAGGGGCTTGATTATTGTAATTTTGAGATTTATTTTTGTGAACAAATTGTATTTATGGCAAGCAAAATCGTGTTTAGTTTTACTCTAGCTCTCATAAAACTGCTAGTTTGTTGAACTTGATTCATTCTGATGTTTTTGGTCCTATTCATATTTGTTGGATTTCTAAATCCGTATTTCATATTTATTTATTTTTAATTCATAACTAAAGGGTTTCTTTAATTTGAAAAACAAGGATTACAATTCTAGGTAAAGTTTCAAATAAGCAAAATTGTATTGTGACTTGCAGTTATTCCCATAGGCGTAATGTGACAACAAGAACCACTTAATAGAGAGTCAAGAAAGCTACATAGGCCCACCACTAGTGAGCTAACTATTCGACAAGACTATCTTAGACAAGTCAAACCACCAACCAGAATGCCATGGATCTCGAAGCAAATGTGTTAATTAGCAAGTCATGCTAGCCACTAATTAGTGAACATGGAGTACCCCACACCTCCACCACAATGAGTAAGAGCGAGCTGACCTACAGAAGTTCATCCACCCACCATCACAAACACAAAACAATCTAACCCAAAGAAAACTACTCTAGCACAACATTTATGTCATCTAACAAACAAACATATACTCCATCTATCGAACTATTAGCCAAGGAATCTACATCCCTATTGGCTTCTCAAAAAATGTGATCAAAATGAAATAACATGAATTCATAAGATATCTAAAGAGTCTCATCTGGTAAAGATTGAAGATTCCAGTTGGGAGTATGACCCCTCTAAGAGCATTAACCACTATGTTGAATCTCCTTTAGCCACCACTTTCCTCAAACCAAGACCTCTATATTTCTTCAAACCAAAAACTGGAGCCTTAAATTTTGCAACACTATTGGTGTTTTGTGGGAGAGGTTTAGCAATATTACACACAATATTTCCTTCCTAGTTCTAAATAATGCAAGAAGCCCCCAACACTCTTGTGTTGCCTCAAGAAGCACCGTCAAAGTTGACCTTGTGTTATCCCTAATCTAGTTTTTGCTATTGGACAAAGTCTTTCTAAATTTGAGATTCAACCCGACCTAGACCTCAAATTAGAGAATTTTTTAGACCATACCAACAATTCTTCATATCTAAGTGTCTTAACTAAGGAATGAGGAAGACCTAGAGCTCTGATCTATTAGTTTGTTGTTTGCTACTTCCACTATAGAAGCTTCTACTTTGTTCAAAAAAGAATCTAAGCACATAATCTTCTCTTGAAATATCCTCCTATTATGCTCCATCCAAAGTTCCCAAATGTGGATGGATGGGCAAATGATCCATAAACAAGAATAAGTTTCCTTATTACACAAAATAGGCCATGATTGAAAAAGACTCGAGATATCATTAGGAAGGGAAATTGTCCATCCCAACTCAGAACGCAACCAACTCCAACATTCTTGAGCGAACAAACACCCTAGTAAAAGGTGATTCACAAACTCCTTTAAACCCTTGCACATAACACATCTATAGGGGGGCAAATAACCGAACTTTCTAAACTTATTCAATGTCAAAATTTTCCTTAGAACTATTGCCCAAGAGAACACATCTACCTTCAATAAGCAAATCTTATTCCAACAAAGGTGTTATAACTAGAATTTTAACCTCCTCAAGGTCCGATTCATTTTGAAGCAACCTATATCCATCCTTACCAATGTATTGGCCAAATTTGGAACCATTCCATACTATCTCATCTCGTTCATTCCTCAATAACATCTGTCTATCCCAAAGGATATCCTTCAACCTCATCACATCCTCAATTTGCAGCCCCAAGTTATCCAACTCCTTCCACTCCCAACGCCAAGAGTAATTGTCATCTCTCACCTGCATGTAATCCCTCACCTTTAAGCCCCATGTTTGTGAAAGAAAAGTCTTAGTATATTCCATTTCTACTAAGAAGCTAATGCTTGGATACCCACACTATTGGAAGTATGTGTTTCTTTGGTTGTCATTGATGTCAAACTTGTTGTTCTAGATAGATGTTGGTTTGGAAGTCTATGGTGCAAAGATATCTTGTTGTATTGATAATGCAATTATTCTATTTGTTGTTCCAGAAGTGTTTGGGTCCAAAAATTGTTATTGATGTTGGTTGGTGTTGTTATCTTCATTGGCTATGATTTGGCATTATAGATATGTTAGCTTTGTGGACCCGAAATATCTTTATGTTCTCTGGAGGTTGTGGTATGTTTCATACCTGGATGTGATATTTTGTCTTAATATTACCTTTTGGTCTAGATATGATTTGTGGAAGTTAATTCAATGTGTTATGGGTCTTACCGTAGCATGTGGAGATCTGGATAAGAGTAATTGTATTGGAGTATGTTTTGCCTCGTTGATTGTATATGTGGACACATTATGTTGTGGGTAGCGTTCTGGTGTTTGTGGATCGATAGATTGGACTTAGGAAGATGTGTTTTGGTCCCCTCTTTCTCTTGGAGTAGAGCAACGTGTGTGTTTTTGGTCCAGAAGGTTTTTTTTTGCTTTGGTTGACTTGGTTCAAGCCTTGATGTATCTATCTTGTATATAAAAAATTGATGTAAGGATGACGATGTGTGAAAAAGAGTGTGGTATGGATATAGATAATGAAATTCAATGGAGAACAAAGAAGAAGAGTTGTGTTCGAATGATATGCAAGTTGTTTGATACTATGGCAGAAATATGAGACAATGTGTTGATAGATGAGGTCTGAATAATGTCCATGCATATTGATCGCTTGATGCAGAGTTCAAGGACAACTTCATGATTAGGAAATCCTTCTAATCAAATCAATTTGTTGTGCCTTACCCTGTTGTAGTTAGCATCAAGTTTACAAGTCATTTTTGTATCTTTCCTTAAGAGCAGTTAGCCTTGGTCAACAAGTTTGGAGCAATGAGCTCTTTCATTATAATCTGATATTCATAGTGGATATATTTAGTGAGCAGATGTTCACCTTGGTTTTTCCCTATTTTGGGTTTTCCACGTACAATTTTTTGGTGTTGATATGTTGATTATGTGTCAGTGTTTAATTGATTAAGTGTTGTGAGTTATTTCATTAATTTTGATTTTAACTAATCCCCCCCCTCTAAGTCCTACCTTGGGTTCAACAATTGGTATTAGATCTTGATTCCTCTTGAGTAAGCTTAATCGTTTGAGGTAGATCCGATATGGCACGAGACTTGCATTTCAAAGCTCTGATATTCAATGGCACAAACTTTTTGTACTAGAAGGGGAAAATGGAAGCATATTTGGAGATATTATAGAATGGAATATAGGACATTATCCGAATTGGTTATACGCCCCCGCAGGCTGGTCCCTAGAATTCAGATGAGGTAAAGTTACATGAGACTTATACAAAAGCTAGAGCTATAATATTTAGTTGTTTAAGTGATTTAGTGCTTGGAAGAGTAAGAGGATTAAAAGAAGCCAAATCTATATGGAAAAAATTGTTTTTGATATTTGAAGGAGATCTGAAGATAAAATAGGATAGTCTGATAAATCTAAAGAAAAAGTATGAATATCTGAGAATGCTTGAAGATGAAGATGTTGAGAACTATATAGATAGAGTGACTGAACTTGATGATGGTATTTAGAGATTTTGGTGGACATTTGAAAGAAGGTTATGTTCAAAAGATCTTGTTGACCCTATCAAAATCCTACAAAGCTATAAGGTGTGCTATACAGGAAAGCAATGATTTAAACAAGTATACCATTGATTAGCTTACTAGTACCTTGTCAACTTCTGAGATTTCAAAAATGAAAGAAGAGAAAAGAGAAAAGAAAGAGGCGACATTTAATGTTTCAAGACATGATGATCCGAAATGCAGTGGAGACATGGATGAAGCTGAGGCAAATTTTGTGAGAAGATTGAAGCATGGTACTGGAAGATACAAAGGTAAGTTACCTCTGAAATGTTTTCCTTGTGGTAGAATTGGACATTATACTTCTCACTACACTTACAGAGAAGACTATAAGAGACTTGATGATGATGAGAAGAAAAATAAATCTAAAAGATGCAACTTTAATACAAGAAAGAAAAAGAGCTTATGTTCAATAGAGGAAGACTCATTTGTAGATGAACTTGATGATGACTCAAATGAAGAATCCTTGTTTTTGGAAATTGAATAAAATAAGAATGTATCAAAGAAACTAGAAGAAGAGAAAACAGTCAAGACTGCATTGCATACAAAAATTGAGCCAAATACATGGATCATTGACTCCGAATGTTCAAATCATATGACAAGTGACAAAGGATATGATGGTGGATTAGTGAAATTTGTCAAAGAAGATGGTGCAACCATTCAAGGTATTGGGAGTATTTCTATTGACGGTAAGCATAAAACTGATGATGTTTAGTATGTTGAAGAATTAATCCACAGTCTGTTAAGTGTTAGTCAGATGTGTAGAAAAGACTATGAAGTTTTGTTCACTAATACTGGATGTGTGATCAAAAAAGAGAAGACCGGTAAAAGGGTTGCAGAAGGGGTTAGAACAAATGGAAATATATACTACACCAAGAATGAAAGAGAAAGCAATTTTTTTCTAACATAGAGTAATGAATGTTGGTTATGGCACAAAAGGATGGGGCATGTCAATTTTGATAATATGATTAAGATTTGTTGATCTGAAGAAGTTAGAGACTTGCGTAGACTTGTGAAGCTACCGATACAATGTGCAAATAATGTCCATTGGGCAAGCAGACAAGGAGAAGATTAAAGAATAACAAGTATTCCATTACAAAACCATTGGAACCAATTCATATAGATTTGTGTGGACCTACAAGGACAAGAATGTTAAATGGACAGAGGTATTTCATGTTACTTATTGATGACTTTTCTAGATTGATGGGTTACATTCCTAAAAGATAAATTTGAGGCTTTTGATAGATTCAAAGTTTTCAGATCCATTGGTTAAAAATTAAGTAGATGCTAAGATTGAGTACTTAAGGTCAGAGAGAGGAGGAAAATTCACTTCATGGGAGTTTGATAATTTTCGTGAAATACATGGGATTAGAAGGCACTTTTTTGCTTTGAGGACCCCTCAACAGAATGGTATTATGGAAAGAAAGAATAATATAGTTATAGAGATGGTTAGGACTTTGTTAAAGGATACTAACCTAGCTAATGTGTACTGAAAAGAGGTAGTACAAATTGTTGTGCATCTTCTTAACAAGGTGCAGGTTAGGGTAAATCATACTAAAACACCTTATGAATTGTGGAACGAAAGACCACCTATTGTGAAATACTTAAAAAAAATTGGAAGCAAATGTTATATCAAAAGATATGAGGATAACTTGGGAAATTTAACCCTAGAGAAGATGAAGGGATCCTTCTGGGATATGCTACAAATAGCAAAGCTTACTAGTGTTTCAACAAAAGGCTAAACAAAATAGTAGAAAGTGCAAATGTGAAAGTGTGCGAAGAGTGGAATCAAATTAAACCTAACACTGAAATCGAGGTTGAGATTGTTCCAACAATTAGAGAGAAGACAAGTGATCTGGAAGAGAACAAGGAGGAGGAAACAAATGAAGAAGAAGAAGAGGAAGACACAACAAAAACTCTAGCTGAGTATGTCCGGAAGCATCATTCAAAAAATCAAATAATCGGAGATAAGGCTAAAGGTGTTCAGATAAGAAGGAAAATAGCAGAAGCACAAGAACAAGACAACTATTGTTTTCTATCAATGACTGAGTCGAAGACTTATGAGGAAGCAAGTAAAGGTGAAAGTTTGGTAAAAGCAATGGAAAAATAATTGAACCACATACAGAAGAACAAGACTTGGGAGTTAGTACCTAGACCGGTGGACAAGAATGTGGTAGGAACTAAATGGGTATTCAAGAACAAACTACATGAGCAAGGACAAATCACAACAAAAAAATAAAGACTGGTATGTAAAGGATATTCACAAGTGGAAGGCATAGACTTTGAAGAAACTTTTGCTTCGGTATCAAAGATGGAAGCTATATGTATGTTTCTTGCATTTTCTGCCTACAAGAACTTTAAAGTTTATTAGATGGATGTCGAGTCAGAATTTTTGAATGGAGACCTAGAAGAAGTATACATTGAGAAACCAGACGGGTTCAGACTCTCAAAAGATCTGGATATGGTGTGTAGACCAAAGAAAGAATTGTATGGGCTCAAATAGGCACCACAGGCCTAGTATGCAAGATTAGACAGCTATTGGTTATGACATAATTTCAGGAAAGGTACGGTAGATAGTAATATTTATTTCAATATTGATGGAGATGAGCTACTAATTGTTATAGTTTGTGTTGATGACTTTATATTTGGAGAAAATGATAACTTATGTAAAGAATTTGCTAAAGAGATGCAAAAGGAATTTGAAATGTCATTAATTGGTGAATTATCTTTCTTTCTTGGATTACAAGTTATTCGATCTAAAAATGGAATTTTTATCCCACAAAGCAAATATGTGAAAGAAATGTTGAAGAAATTTGAGTTGGATGGTTGTAAACCTGTTATAACTCCTTTAACTATTGAACGCAAATTGAGCAAAGATGATAAGTCTTAGAGGTTGATCAGAAGAAGTACAGATCAATGGTTGATGGATTGTAGTATTTGACTACATATAGACCTGATATCATGCAAGCTATTTGTTTGGTGACTAGGTTTAAGGATAATCCGAAAATGACACATGAGTGGGTTGTGAAAAGAATTTTCAGATATTTGAAAGGGACTGTATATTTGGACTCTAGTACAAAAAGGGTGGAGATTTTTTTGTTCAAGGCTTATACGACTGCAGATTGGGTTGGAAGTGTTGATGACCGGAAGAGCACTAATGGTGGTTCTTTCTTTTTAGGAGATAGATTGGTTTCATGGTTTGACAACAAGAAATAGGATTGAGTTTCTCTATCTACTACTAAAGCAAAGTACATTGCAGCAACATCTTGCTATACTCAAGTAATGTGGATGAGACAAACACTTAAACATAGCAAGGTAACATATGATGATGCAATTCCTATTACATGTGACAATACAAGTGCAATAAACATTTCAAAATTTTTGGTTATGCATTCAAGAACAAAACACATTTCAATCAGATATCACTTCTTAAGCGAGAAAGTTATTGAGAAGGAAGTTTGGTTGGAATATATTTCTACAAAAGAACAAGTTGCAGATATTTTCACTAAGGAATTGGCAAAGGATACATTTGAGTTTCTTCGAGAGAAGCTTAGGGTTATTGCCCCTCCTTCTAACTAGGTGCATTATGAAGGTGCATCTTTCCAAGGGGAGCTTTCATGACTATTTATTTCACTAGATTGATGTTGTGGCTACTCTCAGGGGGAGCAGTGGAGTGTGTGACGATGCTATGGTCTTTGTCTTTGATAGCAAAGGGGAAGAGAGAGAAAATTACTTCAAAAGTAATAGTGAAAGCAATTTCTGATAGAGAAATATGTTTTGCAGTTTGGTCAAGTGTTGCCATCAATGAAAAAGGGGGATATTGTTAGAAGTATGTGTTACTTTGGTTGTCATTGATGTCAAACTTGTTGTTCAGGATAGATATTGGTATGAAAGTCTATGGTGTAGAGATATTTTGTTGTATTGATGTCGCAGTTATTCTATTTGTATTTTCAAAAGTGTTTGAGTCTAAAAATTGTTATTGATGTTCTTTGGTGTTGTTATCTACATTGGTAATGAATTGGAATTATGGATAAGTTAATTTTGTGGTTCAGAAATATCTCTGTGTTCTCTGGATGTTGTGGTATGTTTCATACCCAGATGTGATATTTTGTGTTAAACTTACCTTTTGGTCTAGATATGATTTGTGGAAGGTAATTTGATGTGTTATGGGTCACTGTAGCGTGTGGAGATCCGGATAAGAGTAATTTGCATTGGAGTATGTTTTGGCTCGTTGATTGTCTATATGGACACGTTATGTCGTGGATAATGTTCTGGTGTCTGCGGATCAATGGATTGGACTTAGGAAGATGTGTTTTGGTCCCCTCTTTCTCTTAGAGTCGATCAATGTGTGTTTTTTTGGTCTGATAGGTTTATTTTTTGTTTTGGCCGACTTGGTTCAAGCCTTAATGATCTATCTTGTATATAAAGAATTGATGCAAGGATGGCGATGTGTGAAAAGAGTGTGTGGTGTGGATATAGACAGTAAAATTCAATGAAGAATAGAGAGGAAGAGTTGTGTTCAAATGATATACAAGTTGTTTGAGACTGTGGCAAAAAAAAGAGACAATGTGTTGACAAATGAGGTATGAATTGTGTGTGTGTGGATGTTGATCGCTTGATGCAGAGTTCAAGGACAACTTCATGATCAGGAGATCCTTCTTTTCAAATCAATTTGTTGTATCTTACCCTGTCGTATTTAGCATCAAGTTTGGAAGTCATTATTGTATCTTTCCCCAAGAGCAGTTAGCCTTGGTCAACAAGTCCAAAGTAGTGAACTCTTTCATTGTAATATGATATTCATAGTGGATATATTTTGTGAGCAGGTGCTCACCGTGGTTTTTCCTTGTTTTGGGTTTTCCACATACAAATTTTTGGCTTTGATGTGTTGACTATGTGTTACTGTTTAATTGATTTAAGTGTTGTGAATTATTGCATTAATTTTGATTTTGACTGTTCCCCCCCCCCCCCCTCTCAGTCCTGCCTTGGGTACAACACACACCAAGAGTCATCCCCAAAAAGATCAAATCTATCGTTGTGAACATCCCAAGTAAGATAATCAAAGACAAAAGAATTGCATTCCATCATGAAATTCCAAATCCTTCAACCTTTTGGTGGATTAGGGATGGTTAGCACACTGGAAGCCTAATTATCCTCCAAGTATTTGTGTTGCAAGATATTTGACCATTTCAACTGAGGGCCCTTAAACATCCTCCATATCAGTTTGGCCCCTAAAGATTTATCCTAGAGCTATTGCTTTCTTTGTCCCACTCCACCTAATTGCTTAGGCCTGCAAATTTTTTCCTAAACAATCATAGAATCTTTTCTTCTTTGGATATCCATTTCAAAAAAATTCCTCATGTGTGGTGACAATTTTTTATCCACAATAGCAAATAGACTAAGGCAAGACATAAGGTAAATAAGAATGGGCAAAAGAACTGTCTTTAACATGATAATCCTTCCAACCAATGAAAGTCATTACCCTTCCAAGAGGCTTCTTTATTGACAATTTTGTCACAAAGACATGCCCAAAGTTTGTTCATAATTGATCCTTTGTCCAAGGGTAAACCAAGGTATGTGCAAGGTAACTGGCCCTTCTTTACCCTAAGAAGCCTTAAAATTTCTTGTTATTTCCTTATCGAGATGTGAAAGAGGATAATCTTTGTTTTGTTCACTCTTACTTCTTGTCCTAAATCTTTTGAGTAAACATCAAGGATTCCCTTGAAAATTTATGCCTCATGTCACTTAGCTGCCCCAAAAAGCAATGTATCATCAGCAAACTACTAATTAGAAAGAGGAGAGAGTTTGCTTCTAATCTTGATTCCTTCCAATTCCCCCCTTGAAAGTGTTTTACATAAAGATCTTCCCAAAGACTCTGTCATAATGATGAATAGAAGAGAGAGAGGGTCACCCTGTCTAATGCCACTCAAATATTTTTAAAAACTTTTGACAAACCATTCAACAAAATTGAATATTTGAGGCTAGCAATCCGTTTATAAATCCATTCCAACCATTCTTTATCAAACCCAAAGCCTCCATGACTTTCATTAGGAATCTCCAATCTACCCTATCATAAGCCTTTCAAATATCCAATTTGACCGACATTCTAAATTTTGTGATTTTTTGAATTGAATGCAAAGCTTCCTCTGAAATGATGTCTCCATCTAATATTGATCTACCTTACACAAACCTTGTTTTCTCCATTGAAATAATGCTTGGTAATATAGTTTTGAAACTATTTTCTCTTTCTTTGGCCAATATCTTATAGAATGTATTACAGAGTGAGATCTGCCTAAACTCATCTAATGACATAGCTTGCTCTTTCTTTGGGATTAATACCAAAAAAACATTATTGAGTTCTTTCATAATCTTACCTAAAGCTCTTGAATCTTCTATTGCCTTTGTCACTTCCTTACTTATCAGGTTCCAGCACTTCTGAAAGAAGGTCGCCAAAAACTAATCTGAACTAGGGGATTTGTCTAGATGTAATTGAAAGACCCCCTTCTTGATTTCTTGACTAAATCTTTCCATGAGCATTTTATTATGCTCCTTCGTGATTAACCTAAGGATGTTCTCCATAAAAAAATGTGTGCCAACAAATATGAGTCACTGTGGTTATTTAGCATCTCATCGACGTAGTCAATTACAAAGGTTTTGATCTCCTCTCAATCTTCCACTATTGACCCATCGCTCCTCTTAATCTTGGTGATCTTATTCATATATCTCTATCCTTGATCCAAACTTCTCTAGATTTCTGTCTCCAATGAGTTTCTTCTCTTGCCAAGGTTTCCTCATATTCCCCCATTAATCTCTTTTCCCTAAGGAAGTTGTTCTCACTCATTCCCTTCATCTGCACCTCGTTGTTTTGAACCTCCAACTCCTCTTCACTGTTCTTCTTGGTCTCAAAGATGTTCTTGAAATGTAAACAGTTCCATCCTTGAGACTTTTCTTAATTTCTTTTCTTTTGGTAGCAATTCTAAACTTTGGGGAGCCACTCACTTGCACTTGACCTTGCCACTTAGTTATCAACTAGAAAAAATCAGGATGCAAAAACCACATATTTTTTAATTAAAGCTCACCAATCTTTTGTCACTCATAATGTTCAACATGATTGGAAAGTGATTCGACCCTAACCAAGGTAGAATCTCAACTTCTAGCTTGAAAGTGAAAGCTCCAAAATTCCAATTCCAGAAGAATCTATCCAATTTCTCTGCAACATTGCTAAAACCAAAATGCCTATTAGTCCAAGTTTAGGTCCCATTATTGAAACCAATCTCCATTAACTGATTCCTTCCTACCCAAGCTTTGAAATCTACTTGGGATTGTAACTTCCTGATCACTCCTCCCTTCTTGTCATTCTCAGTTAATATGGCATTGAAATCTCCCCCAAAGATGTGGAATTCTTGGGGCTATAAGCTAATTGCATGATCTATTTTCAACCAGGTTTTTTGTTGATGCAAGAAACTGACCTATAGACGTTTGTCAAAAACAATTGCAAATTGGAATATTAACTTTTGATCTTTCAATGTAACCAATTCTTACCATCAACTACCCACTTCACCAACATAGATTGAGGTCTCCACAAAGTTGCTAAACTCCCCGAATCACCATCCAACTAAACCCACATACCTTTCGCTCATTTAAATCTCCTCTTGTGCAAGACTCTTTCATTATTTGTCAATTTAGTTTCCTAGAGGAGAATAATGTTTGCTTTTGATCCCTCCATTTGGCTCTTGATTAACCAATGTTTGTTACTGGCACTTAGGCCCCTAACATTCCATGAAATGAACCTCATGGCTCCTTGGGAAGGGGGTTATCCTTCCTTGATCCCACCATCCTAGCGATTTTTACTTGGCCCTCTGCATCTCCATCTTTGCAAAGATTTTCTAGATTCGTGTTTGTACCTGTCTTCTCCTCTCCACAATCTAGTCAGGTCTTGTTTTCCCAAGCTTCTCATATTTTTTTTGTGTCTTGGTTGCAACCTCCTGGTTCTCCTGAAAATCCTTGCCTTCTTTCTCCAATAATCTTAATGGCATTCCATTTTCCCCCAAACAAATTGTTGACTATTTGTTATCGCAAACAACTCTCCAAGCATATTTTCCTCCAAATTATTGTCAAGAAGAAACTCTCCTCTAGCCTCCATGCAATTTTGTGAGCCTTCAATCTCCTCCTCAAAAGTGTTACTCAAATACCTCTTAATAGGTAATCACTTAGGAAAATTATCGTCATTACCATTTTTAATTTCCTTTCAAGGGTTGATAGGAGCGCTTTTCCTCAATAGATCAAATGCTAATGATGTAAAGATATTATCCCTACTCTATTCCTTGTGTGTTGATAGATATACATAGAGATTTAAAGTGGCCTCCATCTACCTCACCTCACCATCGAGGATTAAATATTTAATAAGGCTTTGTAGATTGATCTTTGCTTGTGGATCTTCTACGAGTCCATTTTCTTCTTCTAATAGTTGAGAAGACATTAGACCCATATCTTTAAATCATGGATGTATCTGATAGCTTATGTCAATCCTCCCATTTTTCTCTCATTCTTATGGCATTCTTCTAGTGACGTGACTTTCTTCCGGTTGAGGAACTTGTCATAACCTACAAGAGTTTCCAAAGTAACCTTCTGCTTTCAAGATCCATTCTCAATTATGATCTCTAGCTCTTCCCAGAAACCCTCTTCCAAATCAACAACCACACATATTATAGCAAATTTGTTACTACTATTGAGGGTATCCATGTCAATCTCAGTTTCGGGCCCTAGTTCATCTTTGATCTTGCATAGAGTTTCTTCACACCAATATTCAGACAAGAGGTTGAATAATCTAAGCCACATCGAGGTTTCTCCCAACTTTTGCTTCCAAGGATTAAAGTTAGCTTAACCCAAACCTCCATCACATGGATCACACTAAGTTCCCTCTTGCGTTTTGGCAATTTGCACTCCATAATGAAGAACTTATTGGGAAGAGCCCTAATTCTTAGCTCTCCCCCTCTCTTCTTCTCCCACCATTTCGTGATTTTGGTCTTCTAAAATTGCCTACACGTCCATTAAACAAAAAAGGCTCTCTCTACTAATCTTGCCTTGATTGGATCAAGGGTTTTTCTCAAAATCACCATCATTTTTTATTTTGGCATTCTTTGCTTTCTCACACCAACCCTAGGTTTCTCTCTTTCACCGTTTGTTCGATTTTAGATCCTCCAATCCTTAGTTCTAGTTGGCCCTCTAGTGAAGAAACGTCTTTCTTGCTACTTGGCCACATTGATCCAACTTCTTCTCATTCCCATAGGGATCTTGTTGGCACCCGAAACAAAATGAGGGAGCTCATTCACATCATCCACTTCCCCTTTCCCTTGCTCCTATTCTGATGTGGAGCTTCACTCTGTTGCCATTGCATTTTGTCGACTCTATTACAATCTCTAGACAATCTGTTGTGCACCATTTTTTTGCAACTTTCTAAAAAATTCATATCATTTATTGATAACTACAATAGAGGGACTTCGTTTATTTTCTCAAAAGCAAATCTAAAGTGTTTAGTCAATTTATGGAGTTTAAGGCTCTTGTTGAGAATCCGACTAGTAGAAACATTAAGTGTTTGAGGACTGATAATGGTGGCGAGTTTTGTTTCATAGATTTTGATAGGTTTTGTAAATACCATGGGATTGAAAAGTATAAGACAACTCTATACACTCCTCAACAAATTGAAGTTGCAAAGAGGATGAATTGGATGTTGATGGAGACGGATAGGAATATGCTTAGTAGTACTGGTCTCAGACAAAAGTTTTAGGCTGAAGTTTGCAGTCACTACATGTTATCTACTAAACATATCTCCTGCATCAACACTTATTTATAAGACACCTATGGAGGTCTGGTTAGGAAAGAAGCCTTCAATGAGACATCTATGAGTATTTGGTTGCAAAACTTATGCCCATTTTCTAAGTGAAAAAAGGTCTAAGTTGGAGAACAAGGTAGTGAAGTCCATCTTTATCGACTATGGTGCTAATGGAAAAGGGTACAAGCTTTGGGATCTAGTGACAAAGAAGGTTCTCTAAACCAAAAGTGTTATTTTCAGAGAGATGAAATCTTCCACTATTGATCTGCATCTAGATAAAAAAGGACAAATCGAATAAGGAGGTAGTTCAAATTCTTTTTACCTCTAAAAAAGAACTATGATCTCCTAATGGACTTGATGATGAGGAGAGATATAGAAGCTTTGAAAGTGAAGAAAAAGAAGAACGTCAACCTCAATGTTTGATGATGTCTACAAGAATCGGGTGGCAACTATATAGGTTTGGTTATTCAATGTTAGATTTCAGTTATATTTTTGGTTTGATTATTAACACTGTTGAACCTAGGACTATTAGAGGCTATGGGTATAAGTGATGCAGATTCTTGGATGAAAGTCATGGATGTAAAGATGACTTCTTTGAAGAAGAAGAATACTTGAGATCCAGTACCTTGGCATGAAGACATAATCCTAAGGAATGCAAATGGGTGTTCAAGAAAAAGTATGGTCTTGATGGTAGTGTTGAGAAGCATAAAGCATAGATGGTAAGGAAAGAGTATTCTTAGGTTAAGGGAATAGGACTATGGTGAGATTTTCTCTCCCATTTCAAAGCTGACATTTGTTTGGTTCTTATTATCACTTGCTTCAATTCATGACTCGGAAATCAAGCAAATGGATATGAAGACAACATTACTTCATGGTGATTTGGAGGAAGAAATCTATACATCACAGCCAAAGTATTTCATGGTAAAATACAAAGAAAATCTAGTTTGCAAGTTGAAAAAGTTTTTATATGGTCTAAAAGTCTCCTAAGATATGGTACCAAAGTTTTGATACTTATGAGTTGAGTTTGGGATTTTAGAGGTCTAAATTTGATCATTGTGTTTACTTGAAATCTGATAATGGTCACGTTCTCATTATTGCATTATATGTGGATGATATGTTAATGTTTGGGAATGGATATTTGATTTCTAACTTGAAGTCGTAGTTGTCAATGCAGTTGAAATGAAATTTTTAGGTGTAGCTAGGTACATTTTGGAAATGGAGATTAGAAGAGACAGAGCTAATAGAAAGCTTTGGCTAACCGAGTGTGTGAATTTAATGTTGGAGAGTTTGAAAAAGACAACTTGTAGATCCATGATAGTTCCTAATGCATTAGGAATGAAGTTATATGTGGAGGATTGTCCAAAATCTCCTACTAAGGTGGAGGGCATGACCAGTGTACCATGTGTGAGTGTTCTTGGCAATCTTATGTATGTTATGATCTATACTATACTAGACATTGTCCAAGCAGTGGGAGTCTTGAGGCAATATATGACTAATCCTATGTAATGTCCCCTTCTCCTCAGTGACAATTCCAATAGGCTAATGTGGAGATATAAGGTATGAGAGGCTGGCATTGACAATTATTTAATGATGGAAAAATAAATAATATTGCTTTGAGCCTATAAAGTAATTTTATAAGTTAAAAAATTAAATTATAAAAATAAATTTATTTAAGTGATGAAATAAAGTAAAGTCATAAAGTGACTTTATTAAGAAGGTAATAAAATATAAAGTGACTTTATCATGAAAGCAAGTTATAAAATGAATTTATAACATTTATTAAGCCTTCTAGAAGTGGGACGAACTTCTAGGAGGGAAAAGTTTATTAAAAATAACACATTATGATTTTGAAGTCCAAAAGCAATTTAGTAAATCTATTTAAGGGGTTTCCTTCCTTCTCCAAGCATCATGATATGTTGATTTGATACTTGATAATTTCTCCGTTATTGCTGGTTTGACAATAGCAGGCCAATGGTTATGTTTTTACTTTGTATGTTGGTGTTTTTGATCGAATGAGTAAATAACAAGTTGTAGTTGCTTTGTCCACAACAAAATTAGAGTATATGGTAGCTACTCATGCTTGAAAGGAAGCCATTTGGCTTAGACTATTGTGTTAAAATATTAGGTTTGATGCAAGATTGATTAATATCTATTGTAATAGTCAGATTGTCATATTCTTAACAAAGAATCCAACTTTCCATGCTAAAACAAAACACATCGATGTTCAATTTCATTTTGTTCAAGATATGGTAGAGGATGGAAAGACAAAATTAGCAAAGGTTGAGACTTTGAGGAATGTTACAAATGCATTAATAAAACCTAAGAGCACAAAGAAATTCAAATGGTGTTCCAATTTCATGGGCTTATCAACCCCCTACAGTTGATCAATAGGTTCTTGAAAGGTCTTTAACAAGCAGGAGAATGTTGAAAGGTATCTCAGCCTTTGGAAGTCCTAATGTTGAAAGGTCTTTAAAAAGTAGGAGAATTCTATACAAATGAAATTTTCAATTAGCAAACACAATCTTGGATCCCATAGATTGCTTTGACCTTGTGGACATTATTATAAATCTTTCATTCATTCAATCGATGACCTAACCATAGCCAACAATCTATACGAATGACGTCAACGAGTCCAAAATGATGTGGCAAAATCATAAGCTAGCACAACAACCTATATGGCTAACTAATAGGGTAAGTCAGCCAACATGGCAAGAGTGAAACTTGAGTCTAACATGGCAAGAGTGAGTTTGCTAACTATCACAAACAAAGATTCCCCAAATTATCTTTGGTGGCATAAGAAACAAAGGAATTGGTAAGCACAATGCTAGCGCAGGTGTTGTGTCAACACTATGTATTCCATGTGCAAATAGAATTAGTAAATAACAAGTTGTAGTTGCTTTGTCCACAACAGAATTAGAGTATATGGTAGCTACTCATGCTTAAAAAGAAGCCATTTGGCTTAGACTATTGTGTTAAAATATGAAGGTTTGATGCAAGATTGATTACTATCTATTGTAACAGTCAGATTGTCATATCCTTAACAAGCTATATTGTATTAGGTTTGATGCAAGATTGATTATTATCTATTGTAATAGTCAGATTGTCATATTCTTAACAAAGAATCTAACTTTCCATGCTAAAACAAAACACATCGATGTTTAATTTCATTTTGTTCAAGATATGGTAGAGGGTGGAAAGATAAAATTAGCAAATGTTACAAATGCATTAATAAAACCTAAGAGCACAAAGAAATTCAAATGGTGTTCCAATTTCATGGGCTTATCAACCCCCTATAGTTGATCAATAGGTTCTTGAAAGGTCTTTAACAAGCAAGAGAATGTTGAAATTAAGGTATCTTAGCCTTTGGAAGTCCTAATGTTGAAAGGTCTTTAACAAGCAGGAGAATTCTATACAAATGAAATTTTCAATTATCTTTCATTCATTCAATCGATGACCTAACCATAGCCAACAATCTATACGAATGACATCAACAAGTCCAAAATGATGTGGCAAAATCATAAGCTAGCACAACAACCTATATGGCTAACTAATAGGGTAAGTTAGCCAACATGGCAAGAGTGAATCTTTAGTCTAACATGGCAAGAGTAAGTTTGCTAACTATAACAATCAAAGATTTCCCAAATAATCTTTGGTGGCATTAGAAACAAAGGAATTGGTAAGCACAATGCTAGCGCAGGTGTTGTGTCAACACTATGTATTCCATGTGCAAACAAGCGTAGGGGTTACTTGAGGATGACCTAGCTAATGGTGTCGACATCTAGAGGCAATGCACAAGAAAGTGTAGACTAATGAACACAACCGCTAAGCATAATGTACAAACCATATTGCCCAAAAGAACAATGTCAATAAATAATAAAGCCCTACAATCAACAAGTCTATATCAATCTTAAGCTTTTATGTGTCACTAAGAGCAATAATGTGCCTATAAAACTCAAATGAACAAACATATACAAATTCATGAGAGAATATTGGCCTTCTAAAATATACCTCAAGCAAAATGAAAACCTATCTCATCTTTCTTTAGCCTCCTAGGCCTCCTAGACACACTGATGCAGCCCAAAAAAATTGGACGACATGCTTAAAAACAACTTACACTAGACCTAAAAAGCCAAGTTATCTCAGAATCTATTGATAAACCCTCACTTACCACATTAGAATATGCAAACCCTAAGTTATCTCAGAGGCCTTACTATTGATAAACCCTAACTTACAGCCTTCAATCATTCGGAGAAAGATTGAACAAATATAACAAGTTAAGAGGGAATGCATACTCCAGAAACATAAATTTCAGTATGCTTTCGAGCCAATAAACTTGAATCAAAGGCCTTCCAACATTCCAGATTTAAAAAGAACTTACCATTCAGAAGGGAAATTAAGAAAAAAATTATCACTCAAATGCCATTACATTCACTCTCCCAACATTGCTTCTCACAATTTAGAAGATTCTAAAGAGCGTCAAAAAGCAAATTCTGTAATTTTTTTAAATGGAAACAACTTGATTACATATAGATAACAACGCAACAAATAAAAACGCATAATCCAGCTCTTCTTTACAGATGATATATAATATTAATATAAATTCTATGTACCATACAAACGAAAAGGTAAGCACAGTCTTGCAACCTAAATTTACAACATTCTCCAGTCCTCACAAAGATCCCACGGCACTACAAAAACCGTGACAGATATTTCACATAAAATCACAAAAAGTTATGCCAACAAATACTCAGAATGAAAGGAATTTGTTTAAATTATGTAGTTCTAGAGGAAAATCCCTCAATCTAATGCAGACAAACACTCAATCTTAAGATCAACAGCAGGTGAGATTTCCAGGAAGCTTCTACAAGCTTCCAAAAACTTTGTCTTCCTATAGAGGAAAAAGCACAACGCTTTCTTCACTAATACTGTGCTATGCATGGTGAATGCTTTTGCATTTAACACAGATGATTTTGAATTTTATCGGTGCTTCTGCACGGGGGAATTCTTCTTCTACACGGAAGGTTTTAAAGTTGGATTCTGCGTTGGCTTATTCTTGCGCAAAGAATACTTCTCCTTGAACTTGACCTAGGCTTCAATTTGGGATGCATTGTGAAATTTATGTCCTATTTTTTCTGAAATCAAAAATTTCATTTTCATGAGAATGTAAAGTGAAACCCATTTATATATTTGAATTTTGAGCACCGTGTTGCTGGAGGATTCTCATGTAGGCACACATAATTGTCACAGAATTCAATAGTGTACACAATGATTTACTCCTTACACTAGTGCAACTGCTAGAACTTCATTTACTTAACATCACAGAGTGAGGGGTAGTATTCCTCTTGCAAAACAAAGAAATTCTGCGTCTGAAATGGATTGTGGTCCCTTCTGTGATACGAGCGGAGAGTTTGACACTCAAATTGACATTTTCAACACCACGAAATAAATCTCCAGTGCCACTGAAATTGTTAATAGAGAAGTATTCCTCCAGTTGCCACACCCAATTATCAATTGAAATATCCACATTGACGTACACTCTCAAAGGATTTTGGGATTGCATGGAAACATATAGTTCGGTGTGTTGTAGCATAGACCCAAGAGTTTGCAGAACTGTCCAAAGAACTCCCGACATTGTCTCGAGGGTGTTATTTACCACCACCTGAAAATTCAAACACTTCTATGATGTTCGCTTCTATGGGTCGGACATTTCACTCTTGCTGGGGCATTTGTCTGGACTCTAGATACTCACAAGTTGAACCAAGTGAACGATCTTCCTTATATTATTGTACACGTATTTGTATTGACATCTGGAAAACACTGCTCTAATACCAATGATCCAGATCCCAAGTGATCCAGGGGGCGAGCCAATTTTAACGTGAGACAGGTTTACAATTTTACACATGCAAACAGAGAGACACAATAATCCAATACAAAAAACCTGTTACTTTTGTTCTAATAAAAATGAATAGAGATACAATGGATGTTACAGATAGCAAGGCTAGGAATTAGAATCTCTATTATTAGAAATAAGTAGACACATTAAACTAGCTTGCCTTCAACTATTCAGTTGTCCACCTCCCTTCTAGAGGATCAAATGCATGCATATATGATATAGTTACAAAACAGGTCTAGAAGATGAAAAGACTCATGCTAAATTGCTTGACCTTCCAGTTGTTAGGTGGTCAACTGAGATTGAATCCAGCCTCAACCATAACCAGCAGGAAAGCCCCACAATCCAACCGCAAGAGATTCACTGTCAGAGCAATTTTCTCGCCACCTGAAGATGAAAATAGTATTAGAAAGTTGTAAACTGGCTGCCATTCCTATCACTAGTAGGTTACACCAAATCCTATTTTTAGATAAACATCTTAACTCTGGGTTTTACGCGAAAAACGGCAAGCTTGCTGTTCCAAAGCCAGTTTGGTTTATCAAATTGTAATGCATCTAATAATTCCATATGTACAAACCCAAGCTTACTGGTAATAACGAAATTCTAAGCACATTTTAGAATAAAATTATAAAACTTAAAAGAGGTTTGTATGATGACTCTCATTTTGCATTCTTTTTATGATTAATAAATTATGAAAAATATTAGCATACATATTATAATAATCCTAAAAGTTAAATGTCTTATTTATATAAGCGAAAATATGATGATCGTACCTGGTGTGAAATTTTCAATATAAATAAAGAGTAAAGACTGCATTTTACTTTCCTCCCAAGTTTAGCCAAATCATTTTAGATGTTAAATCTGAATGATATAGAGATTGTAAATGGAGATAATTTCCATGGCCATGAAAAACCATTCTACAAGGCAAACCAAGAAATAAAAACTATTGTATAAATTGTACAGCAGTCATTTTGTGCTCAATGCCATAGATACAAAAAGATCTACCTTGCAGAAGTAAAAATGAAATATTCTAAAAACTTAAGATTTTGAAATGGAAAATGAAACTTGAAATAGCCAGCTGTAGAACTGCACACTTACCTTGAGTAAATCCATCCCTGGCTTGAACCACTGAAGAAAACTGTAGTTTAAAAGCATCCCTACAAGTATAACAGTAATGTTCACCAAGCAGATATCTCAGATTTTCAAATGCTGTCAAATGAATCGTTTGAGATTACCCAATCCCCATGAAGAGATGCTGCATGTCATTATAATGTGTGGAATCAATTGGGATTAAGATGCATAATCTCAATTTCTTTTTAGAAGTTCTGATTCATCTTCAACTGCATCAATAGATTCCCTGTATTCTGAAATCCTTATTTGCTTTCCCATTTTCCTTCCAGCCACAGTACGTCGTGAAGAAAACTGCAAGCTTCTCCACTTCGGTAACAACTGTAAGCTTCTCCACGTTGGAAACATCTTTAAATAGAAAAACAGCCCCATCACCAACACAGAAACATGTGATGATTTTAAATTCTCTGACCCATGAACTGTTTAGTACCACCCAATTTTCAAGCCTTAGAACCTTAAAGAAATGGTTCACAGCTTTTAAATGTGTAGTTTTAATTGTGATTAAAAATGTACTATAAAAAAATTTATTTATGTGATTCATCTTTTATCACATCTAAATTTTTTTGTAATTTGTAATTCCTATCTTTTTTTCCACTTCGAATCCATCAACCAAAGCATGTCATCAAGAAAACTATGAATTTCTCCAATTTGGAAGCATCTTCAAATGGAAAAGCAATCACATCCCCCACACAAAATCTGACACAATCTCCTAGTCTTAGAACCATGTAGGAATGGCCTATGACTTTTAAATGTGTGGTTTCGATTGTGATTAAAGATGTATTATCAAAAGCTGTATATTTCATTTTCCATTTTTTTAGCTTTTCCACTACATCTGAGAATACCTGTAATTTGTACTCTCTGCTTAATTTTCTTATTTGCATTCCCATTAAATAAAGAATGTCATGAACAATCACTTCACCTCAGTCATTGTTGTTTACTGACATTCTCTTGTGGAGAAACTCAAATTTTCTTCAATTTATGAAATGACAAACAAGTCCCCAATGCAGACTATGAAAATATGCACATATGTCAAGGAATGCCTCCTTAGGCTCCTCGACTCTTTAATGAAAAGTAGACAATATTTTTTCATTATCTGCAATGGGTCCATGTCGTCCTCTAATTGCTCGCTAGATGATAAACTTTTTATACCGGCTGCTTAATATAAGCATGATGAACCACATTGTCAATAAATAGAAAACATGAAGCTTGTTCTTCACAACTTGTTGCAGTTGTTTTGGTTGTTTTTGACCTTCTTCCAGCTCTCCAAAATCACTAATCATATCTTTTTCCAGCCTCATGAGATATGATTTGTCAAAAGTTTTCCCATAAGACACCACTCTGCACAATTTAAAATTCGCCGAAGTCCAGTTGAACTTGCGAATGACTTCCAATGCCAAAGTGCTTTTAATACACTCAAACCCGCATGATACAATGGCTAAAGCTAGTTCAAGCTCCACCATCTCCTTCACTTCTCTCTCCTCGGTACCTTCTGTGCATTTTTCACAAAAGAGGATGAGATGATAACAAGATATAACTTAAAACAAGTAAAAACAAGCAGCCAATGATGGTGTGAATTGACTTGTGAGAGTGTCAGAAGATGTTATACCTGGTATTCTCTCTGCAGTATCCTCAACTTGAATATGCATTGCAACGGCCGAATACATCTGAATTACCTGTAAAAATCATGGAATCTTTCATGGCGATTTGCATCTCAACTTATAATTTTGAACTGTTATATAGCTCAAACTACAAATTACAAAATAGTGCTAATTAATTAATTTTTCAAATATATAAGAAAAAGAAAGAGAACACAAATAATTGAGCTTCTAAAGTTCTTACAAAAGAATTTATTGTAAAATAGCACATAATTTTTGGTATTAAAAATGTTACCATTAAAGTATTACAGGAGCCATTCAACCGTCAATTATAGGGAAGCAGGGCTTCTAACTCCTAAATTACCCTAAAGCATTATATGTATATATATCTTTTTCAGTTAAGAGTTAAAAATTGAAGTGTATTTATACGGTTAAAATCATCCAGAGTACAATCTCTATCACATTCTTTTAACATATCAGACATTATATTCAAAATAGTCGTAAGTGTAAATTTAAACATATGATTGTAACTTATAACAGAAACAATTTAACTGTAAATTATGGAAGAGCAAGGGTTCTAATTTATCATTAAAATAAAAGTCTACATATAGAAGTGATAAACATTTTGAATTATTTACTAATTTGTTGGTAGTGAGAGAAGGATTTACAGGTGTACACGGATTTTTCAAAGTTAAGAGGTAATGATGGAATGGCATTTAATATTTATTTTGCTACAATCATTTAGGATAGAATTCCTGCCACATCCCTTTAGAATATTACAGATACATTTAGCAAGAGAAATATAACATATTTATAATAATTCAAAAAAAAATTACATAAACAACAAAAACTTTTCACAAAACTACATCTCTTTTCAAAGTTTATTTCTCTATCACTTTAAAATCAAAATTTTAGATGAGATATCTCTTTATCTACATCTCTTTTCAAAAATAATTTCTATATCATCTGAAAATCAAAATTTTAGATGAGATTTGTTTTTTTTGAAGCAAAAACTCTTTAATGGTTTGGGTTATAAATCATCATTGCAAGCAGCGGAAAGGAAATCTCCATGTCATTATGAATATTTTTATGAGCCCCTAACGCGATCATAATAAAACTACGCATCAAACTTTGTGAGAAAATATTCGATATTCGAACAGAGGAATGATTTTTAACTAAGGCACACTATTGATAATGATTTGACTCGAAACATGATTATATAATTAATTTTTTATTCAATTATTGTATTTTTAAAATAGAAAAGGTTTCTGCAGTTTATATAGGTAAAGTTACAATGCTTTGGACGAATCTTTATTTTATGTTAAATTTATAAAAAATATTATAACTGTTAAATTATTGGATTAATAATTGAAGCAATGATTACAAAAAGAAAATTGCAATTAATCATAAAATAAATTGTCAGGGATTATGTTTTTTTAATTTTAATCACCAGCGATAATCATTTTCGAATCACCCAATGCATAGTTTGGAGTTGGCCAAGGAAAAGATTGTGAAGAAGTATCCATGATTTCATCTTAATTAATATTCGCATTTGTGAATTGATTCTAAGGGCTTAAATTCTAATAAGAGTGCAACCAGTGTTACACATTGTAAGAGCTGTGAGATCGCGAAGGCAGGAATAGATACACCCATCCACCTCACCTGCTCACGTAGAAAGATGGCTTCATTAGCGAAATCAAGGATAAGAAGTCTAAGTGTTGGGGGAGGCTTTCATGGCGACAGACCAACAACATAGGGTAAACATGGACATTTCAACAATGCTCTTGGTCTCCCTCATAGATTTGGGAGAACCGATGGAATCAGCTAGAGCGCTATGCAAAAGACCCATAAGGAAGCAATTCTGAGCCACTTAAAGGACATTCTGCTAATGGTGGCTGAGGGCTGAGGTCAGAGGAATTCCTCTTCCTGAGGACTTTTTCAAGTTGTGAAGACTTGGGGAATGGAGGTTTCCATCGGTTTTCACCTCCACACATTCTTCCCTCCCCTGCCATCGTCACACTGCTGTAATGAGCACCTTCTTTCTGAAAAGGATCCTTGGAATCGAGCCAACCGAGGCGCTTGAATGGCTACAAGAGTACATCAGCAAGGAGCACCTGGACTGAAAACGACCACAGCCATGGCAATCTAGTATTTACGGGGGATATACGTAATTAGAGAGATACAGGAGTATAGCAAGAAAGATTGTTCCAATTGCGTATGACTCTAGAGCTGATTTTATGTAGATAGCAGATAGAAATAGTATGTAAGGCTCCCAGTTTCTTATAACTTAAGAAAATGGGAGCCCTGGGGAATGGCCATTGCCAAACCAGATATCATGTAACACTTTTTTCTCAATTAAACTATCAAAAAATGCACATTTGATACCAAGCCAAAAAAACCTACTTTATTATTTGAAAACTTTCAAGCAAAGATTCAAAATTGCCTCGGCAAGGAAAAAGACTTTCAAGTGAACCATACTTTCCACAGATCTTGTCAGGACCAATCGTCTCACAACACTGTGCTTTTACACTTGAATTTCTCTTACCCATGCAAGAGTGAGCTAATACTAGAGCAGATAGGAAAGGACTACTTTCACTCTTTTCAGTGAGGAGGAGGAAGGTGCAAGCATCAAATAAAATTCATCAGAGAACAAAAAAAGTTTATGGGAAAACTATGGCCATTACTTGTGGAATACCATTGGAGAGGATGATGGAAATTGAGTTTTAAATTTCTCTCACCCACGCAAGAGTGAGAAGAGCAAATAAGGAAGGATTATCACTATTTTCAGTGAGGAGGAGGAAGGTGCAAGCATCGAATAAAATTCGTCAGAGTAAAAAAAAAAAAAAAAAATGGTCATTATGGGGAAACTATGGTCATTACTTGTGGAAAACTATTGGAGAGGATGATGGAAATTGAATAAAATCAATCTTATTATTAGAAGGTAAGAAGATTAATAGAATACTCTTAAAGAGTTAAATCAAATAGGTCAAAGCCTTTATTTCATTAATGGGCAACTTCAATATCATATTGGTGAGGGAAAAGGTTTCAAACATGAATTCACAAGGATGAGCCAAAATCCTTATGAACCTCCATATTACATTAAAGACATTTACTTGCGATGAACTAACAAGGAGGAAGACAGAGCAATCCTTCCAAATTTCATGCGAAACTAAACTTTGATGAACCAATAACTTCCGAAGAAAAGGTGGTATCAACCATGTAAAATTATAAAAAAATGGTCACAAGACCTAAATAAATAGATAAGTACATCAAAAACCTATAAGAATACTAATTTTCTTACTAATTTTCTAGTTATTATTGAGTTGTTGTCAATCCTATTTTGCAAAGTAGAAATTTTTCTTATAATTGTGGTGTTTATAATTTTATTGATAAGAATTTATATTATGACAATGATGGTTTACTGTAAAAAAGAACGAAACTATAAGAAGATAACTTTCCACTAGTAAAACTTAGAAATATTCTATTTGATTTATCTCAACAATTAACGTGTATGATACTTATGATCTTATTAATTTATTTATAATTTTTAACTCTTTAAGGGACATTTTAATAGAGAAGAGTCCAAACATTAAAAAATAGCAAAAGCCATTTATCAACAAAGACAATTCAAAGATCACATTTTACAGAAAAGACATAAATAAATCACAAATTTTATTGACTAACCTGATTTGTGAAGATTAAATTTAATAAAAATCGTCATCATTTTCATCATATAATCTAATATCTCGTTCTATGTAGAGATACCCAAGTTTCTACAAGTGATTATGGGGCTCTCACCACATTTATAGAAAAAAGGAGAAATGAGAGAACAAGTGATTATGGGGCACTCGCCACAATTATAGGAAAAAAGGAGAAATGAGAGAAAAATGTGAATGTGCACCTAGGAGGCGAAGGAAAAAAAGAAGAGGAGGAGAGATTACAAGGGGCGAGGATAGGAAGAAGACGCATGATGCAAAGGAATAAAGAAAAGGAGAGAGCGAGAGAAAAATGGTGGGTTGGGAAGATGGGAAGGAACAAAGGAACTATGAAAGAGCCACGAGGGAGGGGACACAAACTTGAGGAGAGAAGAAGGAAACAAACAAAATAAAAGTTTTATGCATAGTGAAAATCTTATGTTCATCACAAAACAAACGTTTTAACTATCTTTCATAAATATGAATTTATATTTAAATATTTTAATTTAATTATTATTAAAAATATATAAAAATTTGTAAAAATATTAATAATTAAATAATTATATATTAAATTAACTCTTAAAAACTGATTTATTTAATTGTAATTAAAAATGAAAAAACTTCTATTGATTGTGAATTAAATAGGTTTTTAATTCATTATAACTAATATTTAAGTAATTATTTTGTTTAAATTTAAATAAAATTCAACTGGTTCAGTTCAAAGGTTCTGAGATCAAGATTTATTTTGTGTAAAGTCACAGGCTAGGTTCATGTCTCATGCAATTTTGACGAAATAGATACCTTTTGGAGTCCTTTCAACTCTTAACCAAAAAGATATCAACTTTATACTCCTGAATCAAATTGAAAAAAAAATCAATTTTGACATAAACTCTCCATAAAGAAAATAGTTTTTTTTTATATAAATTAATAGATTTTTGAAGTATGTAATCACTTTTAAGCAGTGTTCCACGGCCGTTGCAGACAGGAAACGGGGGGACGCAGGGAAAGGCTTTGGGGACGGGACAAAGGGAAAAAGTTTTGGAGACGAATTTCAGGGACGGGGGAACTTGAGCCTGGGAGGGGGAAACGTGTTTCCCTGTAACACTGCTTTTAAGAAGATTTACGTTAATAGAGAGAAGTTTCCTTCTAATCTACCAAGCAACTTCAGTTTATTTGGTCTATGATAGTATTAACAAAGAACACTAACAGACTGATTATTAGTAACATGGCTATACAAATGATGAAATTTCATAAGCCATTGGAGGCAAAAGTAAGGGATTTTATAGCAGGGCTAAGAAAGTCCAATAACAATTTACATAAATACTAGGATTTTTCAGTACAATTTGAGTTGGCTTAATGGTGGAGAACTTGTGTTCTTGAAAGAGATCACAAGTACAAATCCCAAAAGGGTGAGTTGGCTTAATGGTGGAGAACTTGTGCTCTTGAAAGAGATTACAAGTTCAAATCCCAAAAGAGATAAGGTATGTACACCTTATCGACTTCGACCCATTACCCCATCAAAAAAAATACTAATATTTTACAGGGTTCATAAACCTTCTGAAGCATTTAATGTTAAAAAACAATGGACTAGGCCATAGACCGAGCGGACGTACAACAGCATTGAATAAGCGAATGGCAAAAGATACCAGCCATCATGCAATGGGGAAAGGTAAAAAGGAAAGGAGATATTATCAAGAACGTAAAAAGGAAAGGAGATATTTTCAAGAACGAGAACAAACGAGCTCTTTACTAAAGCAAGAACCTTCAAAGATGAAAGAACTCTAACTGAGATTTAGGGAAACATGGTTGTCACTATGAATGTCACCAATCCAGAGAATCAGATCTAATAGATCCAAGTTGTGAGAATCCGTAAACTGCATTAAAACCTAAGAAAATGCAAGAAAAAGTGTACAAACCTGGATCAATCTCCCTGGTATAGTTTTCCGGTTTCTCCGAGCTTCTTCATATCTGCTGCCGAAAGAAGAAATAAAACGAGGCTAGCAGAGAGCAAAAGCAGACTTAGGTTTCGTTGCAATTTGCCCTAGCTTGGTGGGTGCATAGTGTAAACGGAGGCTTAAAAGTAAAGAGCACGAAATTTAGGTCAACATTTCACAGGAGCACGCTAAACTAAGTCGTCAATATTCGATATCAACAGGAAGTGAAAATGGACACAACTTCCTAGGGGCCGTGAAAACAGGCACCGTCTACGCAGCCCCTAGAATGCACTCGCATGGCACCATCCCATACATGTGACCCATATCACAGTTATTATTATGTGAGAGGTTTCGACATATCAAAATGTCTTAAATAAAAATTTATTTTTGAAACAATTTGATATGTAGATGAGAGGTAAATGTATGAAATATGTCATGTTTTACTTTGGGACTTAGTATTTAAGGAATAAGTTAACATATTTTTTTATTAAAAATAATTTAAGAATTTAATGTTTTATTTAAATTTTTAATAACTTTGCTTTTTTTTCATTTAATTTTACAATGTAAATTTATGATTTTTATATAGTAATATTCTTTTCATTAATTTCTAATTTTTATTAAAATATTATTATATATAATTTCTATTTTAGGAACAAGTTAACATACTAATTTTATTAAAAAAAATTAAGAACATATTAAAGAATTTTTTATTTAAATTTTTTAATAAGATTGTGCTAAAAAAATTCATTTTATTTTAAAATGTAAATTTATGATTTTTAGAGTAATATTCCTTTCATTAATTGCTAATTTCTATTAAAATATTATTATATATCATTTTTATTTTAAGGAATAAATTAACATTTTTATTTTATTTTAAAAATAAAATAACGTATATTTTATTTTATTTTAATTTGTGTGTTCTTCCTAAAACATGTCATAGTGATCTCATAATGTCATAGTATCATTAAATAAAATTGTATTTACATTAAAGTTTATAGCTTCTACAAAAAGATCTTCTTACCCTTATTGTAATCATTTTCCCTCCTACATATTGAATGTATTAATAACATTTACAAACATACACTATGATTGTGAATGTAAGTAGACAAAAAAAATTTAATTTCTATTCGTGAAGTAATCTTAGTAGGACATAGAATAATACAAACGTTGAATAAATTAACAATTAATAATACAACAATTCAACTATGAACCTCAATATAATGTCATTGTGTTTAATTAGGCCAATGAGTCAATTTTGTACATATATTATATAAGCCAAAAAGTACAATATGCAAATGATCTATCTATCTTGAATCTATAAGGTACTCCTTCCATGCTCCATTTGTTGAAGGGGAACGTAATTGAACTTACACATTAAAATAATTCCCCTCCTTTCCAACCATCAATCTAGCATTAATTACTTAATAGGCTATCAAAAGCTAAAACTATATTAACTTTTATTCATTATTCATAATATTGTTGATCACGATTCCACATCACAATGTCATCCAAACCTATATTACACTATCTAGTTAATAAATTAATTTAAAAAGAAAACAATTTAATTAAGTAATTAAATTTTAGAAACATCATGAAATGACTTTGCATAGGAGATTGGGGCTCCAACCCAGAGAGTTCAAAGACTTCAAGCAAAATGACCAGTCAAGATACTATGTGAATCCAAGCTACCAGTCATGGACAAAACCTGAGTGGGCCTGAGAGGATCAAAACAGAGTGTCAGGGTTTTTTCCAGAAGACGGGATAAATGGTAGATGGAGCAAGGATTTTCGAAGACCCAGAAATGATCACCGAAAAAGCTTCAACAATCGCAATAACGGTCATGTAGGAGCAAAAATAGATTGGCATAAGGTTCGTGAAAAAGAATGGAGGTTGATGAAGATCCCTAGAACAGAGCCCTTGGAAAAGGTGAAAAAAAAATTGAAATGTTTTGGGGATTGTTTGATCATGTGTCGTGTTAAGAAATGGTGTGAGGAGAAGTGGTCGTTTAAAGTGGAGATAAAGATAATGCCTAATGGATTTTTCCTAATCATCATGGAAAATAGTAAGGATAAGAACTGGGTGCTAATCAATGGACCCTTTTTCATGGGAGGCAGAGGCTTGTATATCAAAGATTGGGAACCGAATTGCAATCCTATCAAGGCCCCTTTGGAAGAAGTACCCATCTGGCTGTGTCTCTATAATCTGTCGAGGGAGTACTGGAACAAGGAGACTTTCCAAATGATTGGGAATAAGCTAGGGTTCTATATCAAATCCGATGAAGCCATTGAGAAGGAGGATTTTAGTTCGTTTGCAAGAATATGCATTGGGTGGAAACCTCAATCCCCATTACCTGCAAGGTTAGAAATAAATACAAATATTGGTTGCTGGCTACAATAGATCGAGGTTGAAGACCAACTGGAAAGATGCTCAATGTGCAATAAGGATGGTCATTCGAAGGATGTCTGTTTGATTAGTCCTAAGGGCAAGTCTGTAGAGTCCTCACTTGAAGCTGCTAGAGTAGCACATTTTGCGAGTGAAGAAAAGGTGATAGGACAACCAAAGACACTGGACAATGGTACTTCATCTTCCATGAAGGTGCAAGAGAATGGGGAAAATGGAGCAAATGCGGGGATAGAACAAAATGGTAGATGTGGATGGTGGGGACAAGATCGCAAGCCAATTGGAAGCTGCACATCTAGTGGAAGAAGCCCTAAATAAGGTTGAAGTTGTTATGGAAGTATTGGATGTGATCATTGAAGGAACTCAGAAGGTTCGACAAGTAGAGAGAGATCCACATCAGGAACAGGCCCAATGTGCTAGAATGGATAATGACATAAGGATTGAGTATGAAGAAGGGGGGAAAATACCATTTGGGAGGAAGAAGAGGAATATTGGGGAGCTTTCGATGAAGAGGACATAATTTAGAGTTGAATCATCAATCAATCTTATTCCCAACTTGAAAAGCCACTTTAGGGGAAAAGAAGTCCAAAGGTAGGAATCCCAACAGAATTTGGATTGCTACGATCAGCTATGCAAAAGGACAATCCAAACTTACAGTAGGGAAGGGAGGCCCCCTTCCTGAAGGAAAATGAAACTCATAAGCTGGAATGTCAAGGGCCGCAACACCTGTGACAAACGTTGTCTAATCAAGCATGGGCTTGAGTAGATGAAATTGGATCTAGTATGTTTTCAAGAGACAAAGATGAGTTTGGAGGAGGCTGAAGCGTTGATGAAAACTGAGAGATCATGGGCAGGGGTCTTTTCAAGTGTTGTTGGATCCTCAAGTGGGCTTGGTATAATTTGGAATCCTTCTCTCATTAAGGTAGAGGAACCCATCAATTCTCAAGCGTGGCAACTATGCAAAATCCACTCCTTTAGCATTAACTGTGATTTCTTCCTGATTAATGTTTATGGTCCAGTGAAAGCTAATTTGCAATTAGAAACATGGAAACAAGTGTCTTTGATTTTAAGCAATTTATCTCAGGAATTGGTGGTGCTTGGGGGAGATTTCGATGCCATTTTGGACTCGACAGACAATAAAGGAGGAACTGTGGGTATTACTGCTTCACAAGTGGGTTTCTAGAACTTTGTATCTGAAAATGGTTTGAGAGAAGTAAAGACTAACAAAGGAACTTTCACTTAGTCCAATCGTAGAGTTGGAGGGGACCATATAGCTCAGAAATTAGACAAATTTTTCTTAGGAGGTAATTGGGCTTCCAAGCCTTTAATCTTCGAAGAGGGGGTCAAACCGATTGTTGCTTTAGATCATTTTCCTATAGAACTCTTAATATGCCTAGATAGTATTATGATATGATGTTCATTTAAATTTGAAAAAATGTGGCTAAGGAACATTGGTCTGAAAGACTTAATCAAATCCTAGTGGATGGAAGTCCCTATGGTTTATGGATCATGGGCTTTTAATTTTTTTAAGATATTGTGGTTCCTTAAGGGGGACCTAAAGGAATGGAACATGATTAAGTTTGGGAATATCTTTGTGAACAAAGATGAAATAGAAGCAGAGTTGGAAGACTTACATAAAGTTATCATGGACTAGGCCATGACAATGGAAACTCACAACCAGGAAAAGATCCTCAAATCTAAATACAATGAAATTTTGGCTAGAGAAGAGGTGTATTAGAAACAAAAGGCTCGTGAAGGCTGGTTAAAGGAAGATGATAGAAATGTGAAGTTTTTTCATAGTTCGGTGAAGGTCAGAAGATCCTGGAACAAAGTGACCTCAATCAAGAGCATGGCAAATGTGGTATTGGATAAGGCAAATGATATTAACAAGGAGGTGGTGGAATTCTTTATAGAACTTCTGATAAAGGATCTGAGTTTAAATACTCGACATCAAGATGAACTTCTGGAAAATATTCCCCATGTTATCTTAGACAGTTAGAACCAAATCCTATACAAACCAATCCTAGTCGAAGAAGTGAGACAGACAGTTTTTTCGATGGTGGGAGATAAGGCCCCAATGCCTGATGGTTTTCTAACATTTTTTTATCAACAGTTTTGGGATGTGGTTGGCCCTGAAGTCTGGCAGGTTGTGGAAGAAGTGAGATAAAATGCAAGTGTAGCCAAAGAATTGAACTTTACCTTTCTTGCTTTGATCCCCAACATTGAGAGACCAGCCTATTTTGGGGATTTTAGACCAATTTCTCTTTGTAATATATTGTATAAGGTGATTGCAAAATTTACCATGAACAGATTAAAACATCTCCTGAAATTGATTATTTCAGAGGAGCAAAGTGGTTTTGTTTCAAGAAGATCGATTGTGGAAGGCATCATAATAGCTCATGAAGTTATCCACACAGTCAGGAAAGCAAAGGTGGAGTGGATGTTGATCAAATTGGATATTAGGAAAGCATATGATATGCCTGATTGGGATTTCCTTTCCCAAGTTAAAGGTCTGGTTTCTCCTCCCATTGGATTAACTAGGTGAAGGCATGTATTGATGGACCATGGATTTTTTATTAGTAAATGGGAGCTCGCAAGGATTTTTCCAATCATCCAGAGGTTTGGGGCAAGGTGATCCACTTTCTCCCTTCCTCTTTATTCTTCTGGCAGAGGTTTTGGGAATATTTATTCAACATCTGAGAAGAGAGGACAAGTGGAAAGGAGTTCATGTTGTGATTGGTGTTGAATCGGTCACTCATCGACAAGTTGCAGACGACACAATTTTCTTTGGGGATGCCTCATTTAGGGAGGCCTGCATCATTAAAAAAACTCTTGATGTCTTTTGTGATGCGTCAGGTCAATAGGTAAATTGGGACAAATCGGATATTTTCTTTTTTAACACAGATTTGAGGAAGCAGAGGGAGATTGTTAGGATTTTGGGTGTCAAGGCTGGAATTCTCCCAAGCAAGTTTTTGGGCACCCCGTTGTTTAGGAGACCAAATCGGATGAGTATGTGGCAAAAGATTGATGGACAGTTGTGTTAATAAATTAGAAGGCTAGAAGAGTAAGTGGCTCACGTTGGTTGGTAGGTTGTTGTTGCTAAAATCTATTTTATCTGCAATGCCTATATATTTCATGATGTGCTTAAGAGTCCTTAAGAAAATTGTAAGAAGTATCAACCAGTTTATGAGGAGATTCTTTTGGAATGGAAAGAGTGAGCATGATAAGATACCGTTGGTTGCATGGGACACGGTCTGTCAACTAAAATTTGTAGGAGGTGCGGGACTTAGAAATTGGAGCTTGTTGAATGGAGCAATGGGTGCAAAATTAACATAGCAAATGTATGAAAAACCAGACCAAATATGGGTCCAAATCCTTAAACATAAGTATCTGGACTTGAATGATAGGGAAAGAATATCCATAGTCTGAGACACTCTGAGAGGATCAATGATATGGAATTTTTTGTTGTCTTGTAAGAAAGTGATTACAGAGCATATCACATGGCAACTAGGGAATAGGGAGAAAGCAAATTTCTAGATGGATTCGTGGGATGCCAGACCTTCCTTATCATTACGGGGGGAGGTAGATCAAATCAGACAAGTGACTGAAGCACATTGGCGCTCTAAAGTAAGGGATTGTTTGGTTAAAGTGAGAAGTAATGGAGTGTGTTGGTGCCCAAAACCACATATTGGAAAACCAAAATACTTGCCAAATCCTTAAGCAGTCCAATCAACCTTGGCCAACGAACAGGGATAGTCAAAGACTAAATCCCTCTGCACTCTAGGCTCCACTAAACTTAGGTGGGTATACCTCCCCCTCTCAAGCACAACAAGAGTTATTTAAAGTGGATTTAAACTTTGCTAAAACAACTCCTTGCAAGAATGACAATAATTTCCTGCTACTGTTGAGTGCTTTTATTTGAATGCTTTTGAAATTGAAAATTGAATGTAAAGATAATTGTGTATAAACATTGTTGTATTTTGGAAATAAAATACTTTCAGGACATATAATAAATACACAATAGATTAGTTCAAAAGGCTTTAGAAGAATGTTTATCTCTCAAGGACCTTATGTGTATCAAATCAGAATCTCAGAGAATGAATAACAGACCAATGCCTTTATCCAAGAATATATATGATACTTTGTGGACAAATAACTTTATAAACTCAGGAGACAATGTTAATCATCACTATAAAGGTTCAGTATGTGTCACATAAACAATAAGAACCCAATCTCACATTTAATGTAACATCATGTGATTCACATTATAGAAAATCCTTAAACATATTTATCAAGAGGACAAAGAATATTTCATCAACATAGAAGTATACACTATATTTGAAGTAGAAACAACGAACCTTGTCTATTAATCTCTGAGAAATGACAACACACAAAATCTACACTTGGAGATACTTCATTATAATTTGCTTGCACAAAATGATACTTCTTCTTCCTATAGACTTCCCTAATACAAATGACTTTCAGTCCTTACAGCAACATGATGTTCTATCGAAAATCTCCCTTTCTCTTAAAACAAAATTACTCCCTCTAAGTATGTCCATGAAAAGGCATATATGGAAGGACACAACCTTTCAGACACAAGAGGGAATTACAGATAGTTGCATTCCCAAAGGGCACACCCTTTGGTTTGAAAAATAATTACAAGTAATAACCCTAAAATCAAACTAAAGAAATGCTTCGCTAACGTTCTTTCTAATCTTTCACTTTGATAAAATTCCACTTCCACTCTTGAACTTCTTGATATTCCTCATCACCAAACTTTGATAAAATATCTTGCACACAAACTAAACCAATCAAATTCATTGTTTCAATTAATTACTCTCGATTAGGTTTTGCTTATGAAAGATTAATAATCCCTTTCCCTAATGCAACATTAATCCTCCTTAATCAAAGTATATCATCAAGAGGATATTTTGCAAAGTGATATTTATACTTGGGACTTTAAAAACATTAATTTGTATAATAAAACAAAATATTTACCCTAGTATGTATTTCTAAATAATGACAGAAAGTAAAATACTTTATACTAAATAATAATACTCCCTTGGAAAATGATAACCATGGATAAATATTCCAACTTTGCCATACCTTTTCATCCTTTAAGGGCACTTTCATCTTTCTTGGGAATATTTTATCATATAGGATAAATACTTTGCAAAAATCAATCAAACATTAACTATATGATAAAGATAATTTACCCTAACGAACATATTCAATTTATTAACTTAGGGCAAATAATATGTATATGAAAAGATTGCCTCAAAACACCAAAATAAATGCTATTCATCATTTTACCTTGGGTAAAAAGAACTTTTCAAAATACATTTTATTCTTTGAACAAAAATAATATTTACACTTTGATGCTCAAATACATTATTCATACAATAAAGAATAATACTTACCCTAATATGGATTCAATTCAAAAATTAGGGTAAAAACATGATGAGAGACAATATCATTAAGTCACCATATTGAAAACACTTATGTATAAATATAATTTCCCCTTTGTCAAAATATATTCTTTTATAACTTCTTCAAAGGTAATTAGAATATTATCATAATTATATCAGAGACTACAAATAAAATTTGTTTTCAGAGTGCTTTTTCAAGTAAATAAAGATTATTATGTGGTGAGTGTATATGGTGAAAAATGGATAACAATAACAACAATATTGAAAGGCTAAATGAATCCAACCACAAAACCCTAGCCTAACAATGAACAAAGATCCACCATAACATATGAAGATTACCTAAGACAATGCAAATAACTCAAAATCACAAAGATTATACCAATCACATGTCCAATAGGGTTTTGATCTCCATTCTTCCTATCTCCATTGATCTTGCTTGATATATTTGCTCTCAGATTTTTGTATGCACAAGAGCTCAACAAAGAACGGAATGTGGTTGCAAGTAGGATCGTAGTGTAGGCAAGTGATCATTAGCATGAGTGATTAGGGTTTGACAAAGAAGAAAGTATCTCCTTAAATAGAAGACACAATATGAAATAGAGGGTTAAGATTGAGAGGTGTAAAAAGAGAGGTCGGCTAGGATTAGAGGGTAGGTAGAAGAAATAGCAAAATAATGAAAGAGGTAGGTAGTGTGGGAATTAAGAGATGAATGACATGTGTCATGTGTAGAAAAAGATAATGAATTAATTAAGTAAATAAAGATTTATTTAATTAATAGAAGAAGCAGGACAATTAAATAAATAAAATATTTATTTAATTTAGGAAGGGGATAATTTAAATAAATAAATGAATTTATTTAAATGAGAAATAAGGCTAGAAGAGGATAAATGAATTAATTAAATAAATAAAAATTTATTTAATTAATAGAAGAAATAGGCTTAGATAATTAAATAAATAAAATATTTATTTAATTAAACATGACAATTTTGGGTGTCTACATTTTGCCCCTCTTTGAGACAATGCGGCTTGTCGCGTTGTTTCAAAGAAGATAAGATGAACTGATACAGAGTTGCCCCAGAATGGGAATAATATGCCCCCTCGAGAGATTGGATGAAAATGTTTGAAAAGATTGCAGACAATCTCTCGATAAGAAAGAAAGGCTAGAATGGATTGACCGAATAAAGTGACAAAGTCACGGGATGAAGAAGGCTGACTCGGGAAATGAAGGCAAGGGCTAGGGTAGGCTATAAGATAGACCACGGGCAAAAGACATCCTCATTGTCATCCACACCCTTACAAGATCACAGTGCAGAGCGAGAAAAGAGTAGCAGCAGTCAGCAGCGATGGCCTTCGTACACAGATTCGACTGCGTTCGTCGATTCCAGAGGCCAGCAGAGGCAGGAGAGCCGGTAAGTACTACCAAACCTCCTCGTATTTTCACGCATTTCAAATTTTGTCATTAATGCTTAGTAGGTAGCAATAAATGCGCTAGGAATAGGGTACCAAAAAAATGCAAAAATGCGCAACCGCGTCTGTGTCGGTGCCAAGCGCGTTTGTGTCCAACAAGCGCGTCTGTGTCGGTTCCAGGCGCGTATGCGTTCAATGCAGTCGCGTCTGTGCATTTCAGACGCGTTTGTGTCATGTAGGGGTGTTTAGGTTCCAAAGTCGCATTTGTGCATAATGTAAGCATGTTTATGTCCAGAAAGCACGTCTGTGTTGCAGAATCGCGTTTGTGCAGTCTATAGGCGCGTTTATGAGTTTAAAGCACGTTTATGTGTGAAAATGCATGGTTTTGGTCTTCTAGGTCAAATTGGCAGTTATGTGATGAACATACGCTGTCGATTGGATAAGCTGCTGAGAGGATACACTCAAACAGGTCCTCTAGGAAGATTAGGATAGATCAAGGCACTTTGTGATGAATAGGGAGCACCAAGATAGAGTACTTTGTGATGAACAAGGAGTACCCAAAGGATGAGGAGCACTTTGTGATGAACAGGGAGTGCGAAATGTGAGTAACACTTTGTGATGAACAGGGAATGTCACACACGTAGTACTTTGTGATGAACAGGGAGCACTACTAGGATAGATAGCAACACTTTGTGATGAACAATGAGTGTCACTAGGATAGATAACCATATGCATTTAGATAGCAAGTAGCATTTTGTGATAAACAGTGAATGCCACGATAACTGACATGATTGATTGTGTGACTGCAGGAGTATCTGCCTATGCTAGAGTCACGGGAGAGATTCCCGTCTACACAGAGATTGCGACCAAAGTTGTCGTTTGAGGACAGAGCTGCTATTAAGGAGATGGGCCTCCGACATGTGCTGTATGTGCCTGAGTTTCGGGCAAACATGGGTTTGCTGACGGCACTGGCGGAGAGATGGCACTCTGAGACTTGTACATTCCACTTGCCGATGGGGGAGATGACAGTGGCCCTCGAGGATGTCTATAGGATACCACACATACCGATCGATGAAGAGCTGATCCCATACGATTGAGATGGAGACAAAGAGGCGCTGAGACGGGTATTTCAGGACCCTGGATTGGAGATGAGAGCAAGACACGTGGCATGGGATACCATGACCGCGACAGGTTTAGCGTTGCCAGCTGTGATCGGAGGAGCCATCAGTGGGTTCTTGTGTCCAGACAGAGCGACACGGGGGTTGGCAGTGGGCTGGGGAGGAGCACTGGAGACACTGGTGACTGAGCACACCAGATATGCATGGGGGCCATGCGTCTTAGCGCATCTGTATTATGAGCTGCATCAGTTCGTCTATCATGGATCAGTGGGCTTGGGTTGCGGAGTGACACTGCTACAGGTGTGGGCATATGAGCATCTGTCGATCACACGACCTATACACTTCAGGGGCAGAGGGCATGGACGAAGCTTTGTTCACTTGTATGATATGATCACCTCACAGCCTCGGATTGGCAGATTAGAGCACTGGAGGCGTGTGATAGACGACATCGATGTGGTCATCTGGAGGCCGTACCTGGGGTGCGAGGAGTGGGAGGATGACGCAGTGGAGCTGCCATATACATTCAGGAGTAGATATTTGATTGGGCGGACGCCCTACATTTTGGAGAGGCAGCTGGTAGACAAGGTTGGCAGGCAGTTTGGCAGGATCCAGAGGATGCCACGAGGCTCGGGTATGTATGCCCGTACAGTCAGGGATCAGGCACAATTCGGGCCATTGTTATCGTATGATCAGGCCGTCACACAACTGACAAAGATGATGCCACTACCCTGGGATATGTGGCCGGAGGTTGAGGATGCAGGCATGGATGCAGAGTACTCCGCGTATTGGGCAGAGCATCCATTTCCACGGTTGACAGATCCGGGAGAGCTGGTGGAGGGAGAGGTTGGAGGGGATGATGATGATGATGGTGGAGGGGATGGAGGTAGGGGCTGACGGAGGCGGAGAGGAGTAGTGGGGGAGAGGAGGGTGGCACCTCGGAGGGAGGGAGGATAGGAGGGACCAGCCCAGGTGGTGGTGAGGGGTCACGGTGGATTGCCCCTACAGGTACCAGCAGCATAGGGTCCTAGAGTACAGGGACCTAGACAGGGACAGGTGCAGGTTCCCAGGCATGTACAGAGACAGGTACTGGTTCAGGCACCGAGACAGGTACAGGGGCAGGCACCCGCAGAGGGAGAGCCACAGGCAGAGGCTGAGGGTGGGGATCCCGAGGAGGATGAGCTGCTAGAGCTGAGAGAGATCTGCCAGGGTCAGGCAGACGAGATCCAGGAGTTGGAGAGGGAGAGGGATCGCCTCAGGATCAGGCTCAGGGACACTGAGCGGGAGAGGGACCAGGCTATCCAGCGATATACTGAGGCTGAGACGGCTCTGAGGGTAGGGAGGCAGGCGGCAGAGGATGTAGGGGCAGGCTACGCATATGTCTTGCGAGCCGGAGAGGAGATTGGTTACTGGAGGGACCTCTACTATGGTGCAGTGCTAGCGGATCAACGGGCGAGGAGCTTCCATAGACCATTGCGGACAGCGATGGCTACGGGAGGGAGTCAGAGGAGGCAGGCATCTAGTGGTGGGGTCATGGGTCCTCCACCACCACCAGACAGGCAGGGTGATCCTGGAGCGGGTCCTTCTATAGCTCAGCGTCCGTCGAGGCCAGGCGGCTCCGAGGGAGGGAGTTCATCATAGCCGTAGAGGGCTCCCCTTTGTATCAGTATATGTACCATTTTTGTATTGTAGACACCTGCGGGTGATTTTGTAGCCATATGATTCTTTTGACATCATTGTATCATGACACATTTGATTATATATGAGATGAGTCACCATTTTTGCGGCAGCTATATGCATGTGTACCTTATGTGATGAAATGTTCTTATGTGATGCATGTTTTATGATATGGATGCTTATATGATGCAATGCAATATATTTTTGTTCTTTTATGTTTTTATATGGGATGCATGATGCAAATGTGAAAATGAATATGATAATGCAAATGATTATTTACATGATTGAAATGTAAGATGTGCTAACATGTGTTATATGCAAGATGTGATGCAATTGTGATATCTACATGTATGTATGAAATGCTTATATGTGGTGATGCAGGTGTAACTATATGAAATGCAAGTGTTTTTGGTGTGTCATTATACTCAGTCATGTGATAGCGGGCTACGCGGACTCGAGCGGGACAATGGAAGTCAATCAAGAAAGGGGGATGGAAGATAGAAGATATGAACGTGAAAGAGCTTCTTGTGCGTTATCATCATTGAGCTTTATTATGGCAAAATAGGTTATGACAATCGAGGCATATGTTCGACCCAGAAAGTCATCGTACCTGTTTGCATGGAGATAAGACAGTGACAAACAAGGAATGCCCCAGTTCATACTAGACTCACAGTGTCCTCATATCCTTGGACAAGTCATAGCATTACTAAAAGACAATCCACAGACAGCAAACAAAATAGGTGACGATACCCCATCCTCGCCTTTCTAGTCAAAGACATCCTGGAGATAGAATCTCTAGTTAGAGACATCTTGGAAAAGCTAAAAGACATGTCACCAAAAGATAAAATCAAAAGAAAATCAAGACTCGACACCAACATCCACTGTAGTCCTCAAGTTTAGTGTCTCTTGTCACTTGTATAAGTCATGTTTGATTGTGGTCACAATGTTCACTTTCACAAAAAGGATAGATTAACACCGAACCATATGTTGTCTGAGTCTGTTGAAAGATTTGATTTTGTTGAAGCCCTTTGTTACTGTTGTGTCTCATCTGAAACTGACTGAATCCATGAAACTAATACTTTATTGCGGAGAAGACGGAACTTTATTGCGGATATGCGATGCAAATGTTGCTTTATTGCGGATTGTGCGCGAATAGACTGAAGAAAGCTGAAAGAAACTGTACTCCTCAAAACATGTGATGTTCTCAGTTCCACACCCATCACTAGACGTAGGATTGGCCGTAGTTACAGATAGGATCTGATTTATTATGGATGGAAAGGGAGTGAAAAGGGAGGGTTATGAATGGCTAACCAATCTTAGGTAGATCAATAACAAGCCATGATGGGAATGAGTAAGTTTACTGCGAGTGAATAGGTTGTGAGTGTGTGCAATGTGAAGGATGAAAGAGAATCCTGAAGGAGAGAGGAGCAAAGTCTCTACACATGGCGCTGGTGACCCAGTTTTCACCATGGTACTTGCCCAGGGCGCCACCGAAGTGGTTTTCACCGTTGGACGAAATTATTTCTCTTTACTTTTTTTATTTTTTTAGTTTTTTTTTGTGTCACAAGGCGCCTGTTTGCCAGGTTTTCACCAAGTAACGATTTTTTTTGTTTTATAATTTTTTTTGTATTTTTGAATTTTTTTGATTTTTTTGTATTTTTGAATTAGGATGCTCCGAAGAGCTATGTGTAGAACCTGCGAAGATGCATGTTGTTGATAGGATCCTCCAAAGGTTCACCTTCTGTAGTTGAGAGCCGATATGCCCAGATCCATATACCGCTGTGATGATGTAAGGACCAAGCCAGTTTGGTTTGAACTTGCCCTTTTTATCTCTGTCTTGCTGATTCTTGGGGTTCTCTCTGAGGACTAAGTCACCTACCTCAAATTTGCGAGGCTTGACTTTGTGATTGTAGCTGCGACTCATTCATTGTTGGTAAGCCTTGAGATGATTAAAAGCAGTGTGTCTTCATTCATCGAGCAGTTCTAGTTCTTGTAAGCGAGAGACCCTGTAATCTTCATCGTTGATTATGTTTCTCAAAGAGACCCGTAAAGAAGGTAACTTGACCTCAATAGGCAAGATGGCTTCAGTGCCGTAGACAAGTGAGTAGGGTGTAGCTCCTATAGGTGTGCTGACACTTGTGCGATAGGCCCAAAGTGCAGGATTGAGTTGGATATGCCAGTTACGGCCAGCGTCGTCGACTGTCTTTTTGAGGATTTTAAGAATTGTTTTATTAGATGCCTCAGCTTGGCCATTACCTTGGGGGTAATATGGTGTGGAGAAATGATGAGAGATATGGAAGCGCTCACAGAGTTCACGAACATCCTGATTTTTGAAGGGACGCCCGTTATCAGTGATAATGGAAGTGGGAATACCATGTCAGCAAATGATGTAGTTCAGGATGAAGGTAGCAATTTGTTTCCCAGTGACTTGTGTGAGAGGCACGACTTCAATCCATTTTGTGAAATACTCTGTAGCTGTGATAATGAATTTATGATCATTGGAAGAAGGAGGGTGAATCTTGCCTATGAGATCGAGTCCCCACTGACAAAAGGGCCAAGGAGATGCAAGTGGTTGTAGTTCTTGTGCTAGTGCATGTATGAGGTCTCCATGAATTTGACACTGCTTACACTTCTTGACAAACTGATATGATTCTTTTTCCATAGTAGGCCAGAAATATCCAGTCCTGATGAGTTTCTTGGCCAAGGTAGGACCACTAGTATGCGGACCACATATCCCTTCATGCACTTCCTGTAACGCAATCTGAGCTTCGTCGCTTTCTAAACATCTAAGAAGAGTGCCATCTAGACCTCGTCGGTATAGGTTATCCGCTAGAATGACGTATCGAGAGGATTGGCGAATAAAAGTGCGGCGTTGGTTGTTTGATAGTTCGGGAGGTAAGATATTGTCGCGAAGGTATGTGAATATGGAACCATATAACTGGGATTCAGGACCAACAACGCATATCATTTCAGTAGGAGTGATCTCGTATGAGGGAATCAGCAGATTGTCTACCAGGAACTCATAGCAGGTCTCATTCTGCGGTAGATCAATTAGTGAGGCAATTGTAGCCATGGCATCTGCAGCACGATTCTGTTCTCTTGGTATCTGCTCAAAATCTATCTTTATGAAGTGTTGTTTCAAATCATCTACCAGTTGTTTGTAAGGCCTTAGTTTTTCATCTTTTGTTTGGTAATCATCAGTTGCTTGATGGATAACCAGTTGAGAATCCCCAAAAACACGAAGTTCTTGGATCTTCCATTGAACCGCAATTCGTAATCCAGTTGTTAATGCCTCATATTCCGCTATATTGTTAGTGCAAGGAAATGATAAGCGGTATGACTTTGGTATAGAATCGCCTTGGGGAGTTATAAAGAGAATACCCGCTCCTGCTCCATGCTACGTGTATGAGCCATCAAAGTATAGTTGCCATGGCTTCACATGTGATATTGTTAAAATTGCTTCATCTGGAAATTCTGACTGTAGAGGAACATCATCTATCATGGGGGCATCTGCTAATTGATCTGCAATGGCTTGTCCTTTGATTGCTTTTCTGTCCACGTACTCGATGTCGAATTCACTCAGAATCATTACCCACTTGGCCAGCCGCCCAATAAGTGTAGCTTTGTTGAGAAGATATTTTAGTGGATCAATTCTTGCAATCAACTTAGTTTTGTGAGTGAGCATATAATGTCGTAATTTTTGTGAAGCAAAGACCACAGTGAGGCATGCACGCTCGATTCGTGTGTAGTTTAGCTCATATCCCACCAATGTGCGACTGATATAGTATACTGCTTTTTCCTTGCTGTCAGCTATTTGTTGTGCTAGGAGTGCCCCCAGTGCTGTTGGAGTAGCTGATATGTATAGTAACAAAGGTTGATCTGGAATTGGTGGCATCAAAACTGGCGGATTCAAAAGATATTCTTTGAGCGTCTGAAAAGCCTGTTGACAATTCTCATCCCATTTGAACTTGATGTTTTTATGTAGCAAGTGCTGGAAAGGATTACACTTATCTGCAAGTTGTGCTATGAATCTTCGTATAGACTGGAGTCTCCCTTGTAAAGATTGAAGTTGACTGATATTCCTGGGTGGCGGCATGTCCAAGATAGCCTTGACTTTTGTTGGATCGGCCTCGATTCCTCTTTTAGACATAATGAATCCTAGGAGCTTCCCGGAGGTTACTCCAAAGACACATTTCTTGGGATTTAACCTTACTTTGTATTTTTCCAATCGATCAAAGACAACTGAAAGTATGTCCAAATGTGTATCTCTGTCTATTGATTTTCCCAAGAGATCGTCAACATAATCTTCCACTGTTATGTGCATGAGATCATGAAAGATAGTGGTCATCGCTCTTTGATATGTAGCACCTGCATTTTTCAGCCCAAAGGGCATGACATTCCAACTAAAAGTTCCCCATGGACAAGTGAATGATGTTTTGTGTTGATCTTTAGGTGCAATCCTGATTTGATTATAACCGGAGAATCCATCCATTAAAGATAACATTTCGTGACCTGCTGTGAGATCAACGATCAAGTCGATGTTTGGTAATGGGAAATCATCTTTTGGACAAGCTTTGTTGATATCTCTGAAGTCTGTACATATTCTGATGCTGCGATCTGGTTTGCTGACAGGTACTAGATTGGAGATCCATTCAAGATAATCAATTAGGCGTATGAATCCAACATCCAATAATTTCTCCAGCTCTGCTTTGACTAGTAATGCCACTTGCAGATGCATTTTCCTTAATTTATGTTTTACTGGCTTTGCCCTCGGTTTGACTGTCAAATGATGCATTACCAAATCCGGATCTAGTCTAGGCATATCAGCGTATGACCATGCAAAGTTGATTTGTCGTTCCTTGAAGAAGCTTATGAATTTTGCCCTCTCAGACTCTGTCAATGATTGAGCCAAGAATATGTTGTGTGGAACCTCTTCTGTACCAATGTTCGTCTTTATAGTCTCTTCTACCAACATGGATGATTTTTCCTCATATGATGCTGGGAGAATGTCGAGCCTTCCATCTTCGGGTGCCTCAGAGAGGTTTTCGCCCTCAGATAAGTCCTTTCTTTTTTACTTTTTTGGGATCAGATAGCGCCACAGTGTGGTTTTCACCATAAGATCCTTGTTTTGTTCTTATTTTCACATTTTTGCGACTGGAAGGTCCGACACCCTCACCAAAGTATGCCATGTTGTTGAGTTCTATGGTGTATCCTGCTTTGTGGTCTCCAGGGGGAAGATCATCTCGTATGCCAAGATAGTCGATAATAGCTTCGTCATTTTGAAATGTATCAAATTGTGCTGATCCTTCATAATCCCAGTCAATGAGTTGGGGATGAACAAGGGGAAGGTCTTTAATGTTTTCAGAGTTTGCAGGGCTAAGAGTGAACATGTGGTTATATTCATGTATGTCGAGGCAATCGTCAAGGTCATCAATGGCACTCTCCTCATCAGTTTCGATCGTGAGCGAATCCAAATTGTCATCACTAGTAGCGCCTTCTGGGATAGGTGTCCTCATCCTATGTGATTTCGACCTAGGACCTTGAAACGAAGACTGTGGGAAATCCTTATGAGTCGTTTCCTGACCAACTCTGAACTTTTTGTAAAATTCCTCCTCTTCTGTGGGTTTGTCTGGCTCTCTAAATGTCTCGGTGAGCTCATAGTCACTGGAGGATTTGTCTGAACCCCATTCCCATTCATTGGAATCTGTGGAATAGTAATCCTCTTGTTGAACTTCGGCAACTTTGATTTGCGATGCCTCTTTTGTCCTTTTATTGTGTACCTTAGAAGTTAGAAAACCAAGTCCCTTTGAGCGTTCCCTTCTTACAGTCAATTCAGGTTGTAAGGGCTCCATGACGCCTTCTTTGCATAACCCGAGAGGGCTTTTTCCATCATACCCGAATCTTTGTAGAATTTTGAAGCCTTTGCCATAATTCTCACAGGGTATATTAATCCGATCATGTGTGTCCTCTTCAATGTCTTTGTAGAGCATTTTATATAAATTTTCCTCTTCTAGTTCACCCCATCTTTGAAAGGTAGTAGGATCCCATTTGAGTATCATGATGGAGATTTTCTTGTTAGGATGTGGCCTCCCATATTCTTTTGGAGAACTCATGACTTGTCGTAAAAACATGGTCTGATTCAAAGTGTATTCTCCCATGCCTTTGTCTTGAAATTTGCCTTTAAGTTCACCTTGTCTTGAGGTCGAAGGTTTCAATGACTCAGGATCAATGTATGCCGAGGAAGGAGTAGCCTCACGATTACTGGGAATGATAGTTTCAGTATGTGATCTCAAATTATTGCAATATATGAATGGATTTGGATCACCGTTGACTGTTACCTCGACTCCATTACGAGGAAACTTAATGCATTGATGATATGTTGATGGGACTGCCCTCATTTCATGAATCCAAGGACGTCCTAGCAAAATGTTATATGTGAGATCCAGATCTAGGACTTGACAAACCACATCCTTTGTGACTGGCCCTATTCTTAGCGGTAAGGTGACTGTGCCCTTGGACGAGCGCTCTTCATCATCATAGGCCTTGATGGTGATTTGATTTGTAGAATTCACAACCTTATCAGAATATCCCAATTGTTTAATGGTGCTCAATGTACAAATGTTTAGACCTGCTCCTCCATCTATTAGGACTCGCTTTATCCGATGTTTATGTATGAAGGCTTCAACGTGTAAAGGTGCATTATGAGGCTGACTTACGGAGGCATCATCGGCTTCTGTGAACGTAAGGGAATGTGGAATGGAAAGGTATCCCACCATGGCTTGAAACTGGTCCATGTTCAGATCAGTAGGAACGGCAGTGTCTCTCAAGATTTTGTCAAGGATAGCTTTATGAGCGGGGGATATGCGTAGAAGCTCAAGGATAGAGATGAGCGCGGGTGTCTTCCCTAACTGTTCTACAAGGTCATACTCAGGTTTGGTAGATGAGGAAGCGGTGTTTTTAGTGGAGGCACCTGGCAACTTAATTTTACCTCGACAAGTTGTAACATGACATTCAGAGGTAGATTCGGACGAAGATCCAACACCTCTTAGGACAATCTTAGGTCTCTGAGGAGGATTCTTAGGATTTTTATTCTTAATGGTAATAGTAGATATATGATTGTCCATTGAGATGTGGTTGATAGTAGAATCATAATTGTAAGGTGCTCTAGTGTAATTGGCTTGATCATCTGTGACTTTGCCTTTTCCTTTGTCATGTCTTGGGAATGGTTCCTTAAACATCTCATGTTCTTGATTAGATGAATGTCCCTCAATCTCAATGTCACCTCTATCAATGAGATCTTGCACGATGTTCTTCAATCGATGGCAATTTCTTGTTTTATGACCCTTGCTCTTATGAAATTCACAATACTCATCATCATTCCACCAATTTGGTTTGACCTTTGGTTCATATGGAGGAAAATTTGGGACTGTAATCACTTTGTTTGCCACAAGCTTTTTGAATACTGATTCAAGTGGTTCTCCCAATGGAGTGTACTTCCTTCGTGGTTTAGAAGTTGTTTGAGTGTTCACTTGATTGTTGGTAGAACTTGATCCAGAAAAGATGAACTTTGGTCTCACTGTATTGGCATCAACAACACCATCATTAACTGTGTTCTTGTTCTTATTCCAAAATCTTGGCTTGTCTTTTCCTTTAAAGTCATCTTTGTTTTCTTTGAATATCTTGATGACTCCTTATTCAATTAAGACCTTTTCTGTGGCTAAGCCCTTTTCAATAACATCCTTGAATGTAGATAAACAAGCTTTCCTGAGATCATATCCAATGTCCTTGTTAACGTTTTGAGTGAACATTTCCACCATTTGTTTCTGTGGGATTTCACAAGAACCTCTGCTAGCTAGGTTTCTCCATCTTTGTAAAAATGTTGTGAAAGATTCTCCTTCCTTTTGTTTTGTATTGCACAAGGTAGTAACTGAGACATCTGTTTCTATATTGTAAGAGAAATGCTGAATGAATGCCTCTGCTAAGTCACCCCATGACTTAATACCAGGAGGTAGTTGAGAAAACCATTCCATAGCTTGATCTCCTAAGCTCTGTGGGAACAGCCTCATCAAGTATGTTTCTTCTGCCGCTACCTCAATGCAAGCTGTGAAGAATTGTCTTATGTGTGCCTTGGGGTCTCCTTTCCCTCTATATTTGTCAAATTTTGGCATCACAAAGTGTGCAGGAAACGAAGGCATTGGAATGCTCTTATCAAAGGGATAAGGACATATATCTCTCATAGTGTATGTTGGTTTTGATGTACTCATGTCCTCCATTTTCTTTTGTAAATCTCTTATTTGTTGCTCCAAATTATTCTTGGGAGGAGATTGATTTCTTGTAGCATATCCCGTGTTTGAAACACCCATTTGAGGAGGAGCTTGTTGCATGTATGGATGATACTGATCGTAGACATGTCCATATGGAGGTCTATATTGCTGCGGCATATATGGAGCACTTGGCATAACTTCATGTTGAGGGACCCCATATCTATTTTGTGCATATATACCATATTCAATAGGCATTTCATTTTCCATTGTGTTGCCCCCAATTTTGACATGAGGTCTCCTCGTGTCAAAATTTTGAGGATGTCTTTGAGTATCTACTTGTTTTGATTGATCCATACCTTGAGCATGTGATTGAGCATATCTGTCCACATAAGGCTTCCATGATGGTCTTCGAAGGTAAGTATCATATGTTTGAGCTTGTGTATGTGGGATTTCTGGTTTTTGAAGCAAAACTGATGGTGACTCGGGCATCATATTCGGTCCTCTATTTCCTCCACTATTTGGTCTCCTTTGATCCATGTTGGATTGAGTTTGTTGTGAGGGTCGACTTTCCATAAGTTGAGACATGTCAAAGTCATGGGGTATTTTAGCTCCACTTTGTGCCATCATGTGCAAGAAGTATTGTCGGTCTCTCCTCATTATCTCTTCAACCAATCTATTGAAATGAGGATTCATTATGGATTCTTCTATGTCTGCTGATAGTATTGAAAGGTTGTCCACATTGTCATTGCGTGTAGCATTATTGTTTGTAGTGTTTGTGTTTTCCACATTTGGATTGTTTCTATAAACATCCATGTCTGGTAATGTAGTGTGCTCAGGATTATAAAATAAATCATTGTCATACTCATAAGAACTCATGTTTGCGGATTCTTGAGCTTCTTTAGCTATTCTCCTAGATTTTTGAAGGCGGGTTTCAACCATGAACTAGGTGTTTGATCAATATGTGAGAGACTAGATGAAAAATATGAAAAGAGTATGGAAGACCAAGAATTGTATGGAGTGTAAATGAATCTTGAGGTGTACTTGCAATGTCCAAAGTGTAAGACCAAGTAGGTGAGTAGTAGAGTAGGTGTGACTTCCAAAGAGATGATTGTTTCTCTCGATGAGGTAAGTTGACCTTGACTCTAAGTAAGACCAAATGAGACCCAAAGGTAAGAAACCTTGATGAGGGACCACTTAGCAAAGTGTAGTTGTATGTAGTGTATTGAAAGAGTATAGTGAGGACAAGCAAGTGACCTTTTTGACCCAAGTTTAGACAAGTATGAATGTAAAATGAGATACGAAGCAATGATGGACTGTATGAGACCTTAGAACAGGTTGAATGCTAGATGAAACCTGAAGAGACAACCTAGGAAGCTCAAGTATGCCGAAACTGATTTTCTTTGTTTGCTGAACTGTCAAAATTTTCAGTTCCTGACACAGACGCCTCTGTATACTTCATAGATGCGATTCCCAGACACAAACGCTTCTCTGTTAGACACAGACGCTGCTAAAAACATAGACGCTATTATGCCCTTCACAGACGCGCTTAGATGACCCAGACGCGGTTAAAACAGACACAGACGCGTTTCTATAGACTTCGTGCAATTTTTCCAATCTGTGAAGTTGTTTTGTTGTGACCAAATCCGACTGTTTGACTGTTTTTTCGTGACAAGAGGACACAATGTTGATGAGGACTCAATGTTTACAAGCTGTTTAGACTCCCAAAAGTGTGTTGTGTGATGTAAAATGTTTTGCATACACTCGAAGACACAAAAGACACAATGTTTTGTTGTTTGGTCTTGAATGTTTGAATGTTTAGCATAAGACAAGCACAAATCTTAAGGTTGGCCAAGACAATAGTTGTTGATCCCACATAGGGTTTTACCCCCGAGGCTACGCTATTCAGAGCGGATACTTAGATGCTTGACCTCACTGGCTCCACCCTCGACACTCACTTCTCGGGTCAGCCAAGCATCAGTCCCCATGAAAACTCCCCATGGCGAACTTTGTATCTCTACTAAGAACCGTATGTGTGTGGGCCGCTACCAGAGGTCCGACCTCTTGCCTCAACAACTAGAAGGATTTGGGCTTCTAAAACAAAAAGGTGCTAGTAAAGGCATCCGCTCGTGTGGCCATACATGCAGCACTTTCAGCTCTGTAAATACAGAAGGCTCCCAGTCGGTAGGGGTTACGCCCTACAAATGATCAAATAAATTTGATCAAACAGGTTTATGGAGAGACATAGTGTCGGTATGAACTAATCAGCACACGTTATTCATAGTTTTCACCATGAATACATTTGATTATAGTGGCTTGGAAGAAGATGGCTTTTCTTTTACTACCACTTGGGTCGTTCTCTTCTCACTAGTAGTCCTGATGACCACACGGGAAGACAGGCCCTCTAAGGATTAAACAAAAAGAGCCTATTGCTCAAGACACAAAAGACAATGATTCAATTTTAGTGCACTAATGGAAGTGTTTGCTAATCTATGAAAACAAGGCACACAACAAAATTACAAAACCCTAGCCATGGCCCTGCAACAAAATTGTTAGTAGTTTGGGTTGTTTCAAATGATAACCCCTTCCTGCAAGCACACAAGTTAGGTAAATTTTAGAAAACCCAAAAGACTTTGTGAAAAAGGGGCCTTCAACAAAAACGTTTTTGCTCCCAAAGCAAGCTGCACAAACTTGATTAGCTAGATCTGCAAGGATTAGTGCAAAAATAAACCAGATCTGAAACCCTAAACGCGAAATCCAAAAAATTGAATCAAAGAAAAATTTGAAAATTTCAAAACAGAAAACACAGACGTAGTTATACCAGACACAGACGCGTCTGTAAGACACAGACGCGGTTCTGTGATGCACAGACGCGCTCAGAGAACACAAACGCTTTTCCCGAACGCAAACGCGGGTAGAGACTTCTCAGACGCGGTTAAAAAACACAGACGTAGCTTTCGGAAACCTGCAAAATAAATTTTGACAAAAACACAGACGCGATTCCTGATCTCTTAGACGCTTCTGAAACCCAGAGACGCGATCTGAACGCTCGCAGATGCGGAAATACCTAAAATGCCGTCGAAAAATGTCCGATCTGCAACTTCAAAAATGCAAAATCTACAACAAAAATGTTAAATGCAAAGAAACAAGAGTCCCACCGGGCGTGCCAAAATGTATATGGTGAAAATGGATATCAATAACAACAATATTGAAAGGCTAAATGAATCCAACCACAAAACCCTAGCCTAACAATGAACAAAGATCCACCATAACATATGAAGATTACCTAAGACAATGCAAATAACTCAAAATCACAAAGATTATACCAATCACATGTCCAATAGGGTTTTGATCTCCATTCTTCCTATCTCCATTGATCTTGCTTGATATATTTGCTCTTAGATTTTTGTATGCACAAGAGCTCAACAAAGAACGGAATGTGGTTGCAAGTAGGATCGTAGTGTAGACAAGTGATCATTAGCATGAGTGATTAGGGTTTGACAAAGAAGAAAGCATCTCCTTAAATAGAAGACACAATATGAAATAGAGGGTTAAGATTGAGAGGTGTAAAAAGAGAGGTCGGCTAGGATTAGAGGGTAGGTAGAAGAAATAGCAAAATAATGAAAGAGGTAGGTAGTGTGGGAATTAAGAGATGAATGACATGTGTCATGTGTAGAAAAAGATAATGAATTAATTAAGTAAATAAAGATTTATTTAATTAATAGAAGAAGCAAGACAATTAAATAAATAAAATATTTATTTAATTTAGGAAAGGGATAATTTAAATAAATAAATGAATTTATTTAAATGAGAAATAAGGCTAGAAGAGGATAAATGAATTAATTAAATAAATAAAAATTTATTTAATTAATAGAAGAAATAGGCTTAGATAATTAAATAAATAAAATATTTATTTAATTAAACATGACAATTTTGGGTGTCTACAGTGAGAAATACTCTCTACTCAACATGTGCTTAGGAACAATAAATTCAAACTTTCATATGTAAGCGTCCTGCACACCAAACAATGTAATAAAAAATTCATATTACATTAGGGATATTTAATAATTTGCCCCTTAAAATAGAATTTTAGGGCAAATGTTTACATAAATAAGAATCCCTAATATTCACATGATTTTCAAATATACTTCTCAAAAGTAACATTAACCACATAAATTTTCCTTTGGAAAAAATCACTTTGGGTAAATATTCCATCTTTGCAATAATATATTTTCACTTTTCAATTTAGGAAAACATATCATCATAAAAGTGAATCAAACTCTTTATAATTTACCCTAATGTATATATTTTCATTTGAATGAATAAGGGTAAAAAAGATCATTCAAATGAATATAAGATGACATGCTAAATATTTTAAAGGTCACTTAAGTCAAGTAGGTCAAATGCATTTTTCTTTTCTGACAAAATGAACACCTTATTACCATCTGAAAAGTAATAAATAATATTAAAATATTATTTACATCAAAATATAATAAATAGAGCTACTTTCCAATGCTTTTGCAAATGATAAAGTTATATCCCAAATCATAATATCAGAACATTATATTAAATATATTTCTTTATACTTTCTATAAGACAATAACATTGAAACATTATCATGACTATATCATATGTTATAAATAAAACTTTCCTAAAAATTCTTTTGCAAATAATAAACATTATATCCAAAATAGAACATCAAAACATTATGATTGGATAAGGAATACTCCCTCGAAAAAATTTATTTACTTTCACGTGTAACATCTTCCACTTGATTTCCATCGGTGTAGCTTTCCACTCTCGGGATAGCACGTTTTTAGTTATACCGATGCTTGATGATATAGGTTTTCTTCATCGGCCCATCGGGGTAAGTATTTTATTGCTCCACCGATCATCAAATGCATTTTGCAAAGCCTCGTCAATATAGCCACTCCATCAGGAGATCGGGGAAATGAGTTTTTAGTTACTCCGATACCCGATGGGTTAGGGTTAGGGCGACAATGCTGGTTTTCAGATAGCATGATTATCATTGAAGTTCACCCAAGGTATTTCGGATATAAATTTTCCATTACGGCTATCAATTGATCAATCAAATTTGTACCCAGGACCTTCCCTGGAAGGGTATTGCTTTTTTCACCTCTATAGTTATAGGCGGGCAGTTTAATATCCTTCCAAATCATGCATGTAATGCTACTGAGTCACGGACTTGTGGCAGTAGGGACCCCCCCATTCGAACTTTCTTTCAAACCTCAATCAAAGCATAATGGTGACTAAAAGCGTGATCGGGAGGTGCCTTATAATAGTTGGCTTAGTAAATTCAAATCTACTGGTTACGGGCCCGATCTGGTTAATATGCTTGCTTTCATGCTTCCAGAACGGTATTCCTTTTATGGAATCATAGAATGGGAGCCCACCTCGTTGTTATAGTTGCTCTAGAACAACTGCATCTAGATCTGTTTTTGGGTCTATTCAGGATGCCCATGATAATGCACTCACTTACGCCTTCAATTTGATCAATTCTCCCATGAATAGAAGCATCAAAGAGGTGATCCGTGTTTTTCTCAAATGATGCAAGAATTAAGACACTGTCTTTCATTTTGGCAATGCCAAACCTTGTCATTCCTAGCACTTCTCCCTTCAATGTCATAACATCTGCAAGAAGCATCATATGCCGAGTATCAATGCTCATCCCATGACTCTTCATGGTACACTCTATTTGTTCAATTATGACACTTCTAGCCGCCTCTATTCCAAGTGTTTGTTCAATTTCAATAACATGATTACTTTTGGTATTTCTTCCATCGACTCCTTCAATACCCATCACAGCTGCAAGATTTGTACCTTCAACTAATAGATTGTACTTTCCCTTGTCTTGGTTAATGACTGCACGCTCCATTGTGGAAAACCCTTCACAACCACCTTTGTAAGCATTTTTCTTAATGATTGCATGGAAAAATGAAGTTTCATTCTATCTGCTTCAGGAGGAAAAAATCAACAGCTTCTCATGGTCTAAAACCCGAAGGTGCTACTGCTTCAATTTTAGTTTTGGAGCTCTCAAAACAGATTCGGCCACTGCAGATGCATTACTATCAAGCTGAAGAGAGTCGATTCTCTTCATATCCAGCTTAACAGGCAAAAATGCCTGCACCTTATCGGGGGATCGGGAGGCTTTGAAAATGCCTACACTGATACCCTATGGGTGAGACACATCGGGGCCCGCTTCGCACTTTTCCTTCAACACATTTTATAATCATTTATTTAAAATGATTTAAAAGATTAATGCCCTTTTCTATAGGATTTCTCTAATGTTTAAAATCTTTTATTCAAAAAATTTAAATAATTTCTCCAAAAGATGCTTTCATATTTTAAAACATCTCTTACCCCTGCAATAACCACACTCAAAGATGTATTAATTTTGAAAATAATCATTTAACCTTTTATAACACAAAATATTTAATGAATATATTATGATATCAACCTAAAAGGAATTAACATGTAAATTAAGGCGTTGAACTTAATATATTGAGGCAGGAAAAATTGAGATAAGATGTTAAAAAAAAGCTTTCATGAATGCATATGGCTTCAACATTTTGTACTAGGTTAGATATAAACATTTCGTAACACGATCTGCTCAATGAAATATTCCTGCACGAATAGAATATCCAACATGTCTTTAAAATATCATATATTGCATTTGGATTTATTCAAAAGACATAGTGAATATTAAAATTGGAATACTTGGATATAAACAAATTTTAAAAAGCATCATACTTTTAGACAAAAGAATTAGGACTTGAGAGCACGCACCTCGAGATTCAAATTTGTCCAATACTGACTTACCTCAAGTTTTGATTGCATAATAGGTTCCCAAGGGCTAATCATAGGTGATATACACAATCGTATGGAAAAACCTGCCTTTTGACTAAATATGAAACTCTAAAATTTGAAATTTTAGGGTTCCAACATAGTGGATGAGTAGAAATGGAAGGATGTTGATATGCTACCATTATATCCTCAGTTAAAAATTTCTTTTAGCAGGATTCTGGAAGAGTATTCACTAGTCCTTGGTCTAAAAGATGATGTCCTAAAATGGTGTGGCTCAAAATCAGGGAACTAAATTCAATTAAAGTGGGCTACAATGTTATTAAAAATGTAAAGACTCAAACAAAGTGTCTATCTAAGCTATGTTGGAGTTCTAAATGCTTACCAAAGGCCGGGTTTTTTTCATGGCTAGTCTTGAAAAGGAGAATTTTGATGGGAGATAGAATGAAGAGGTTGGGATTCAATGGTTCGTTCCAGTGTGTTATGTGCAAAGAAAAGGAAGAATCCTTGGATCACTTATTACTGCAATGTGATATGGCTCAAGGAGTGTGGAAATTATTATTAAGAAAATTGGGGTGGGAAATTCCTCTTCTAGAAAGAATAATAGATCTTTTCAAAAGTTGGTTCGTGGAGTACAGGAAGTTAGCCCTCTATAGTGTATGGACTGTATCGCCTTCAATTTCTCTATGGGAATTATGGAAAGAAAGAAATAGATGAGTATTTCAAGATAAAGAAGAGTCGATGGAAAGAGTGTGTGATAGGGTGGAGAGGGCTATTTCTGAAGTTGTTTTATCAACGACAGTTTATCATAATTTTGTGAAATATCTGTATTGCTTGGTGGACAGTTTTATTCAATCTACGTGGCCTTTGATTCAAATCAGACTTGTTCATGGGTTTCCAAAGGTTCATCCTTTGTGTAAGGGTCACAGACAAAAGGAGGAAGTTTGGTTAAAGTCGAAGCAAGGATGGGTTAAGATCAACTTTGACAAGGCCTCTAGGGGCAACCCGAGTATTTCTGGGGCGGGGTGTGTGGCTTACAATGAAGGTGGGAAGGTTCTTTATAAAGGTGCAAAGAGGCTGCAAGATGGAACTAATAATGACGCAGAGGTGCAATTTTCTCTATTAGCAACCGAATTGGTAGTTAATATGAAGTTTTCAAAAGTCCATTTAGAAGGAGATTCTCAAGTTGTGGTAAATGCAATCATGAAAGGAGTAACTCCAACCTGGAGATTAAACAAGTATATCACCTTAATCTTCTCAAAATTAAACACCTTTCAAGATTTCTATATATCTCATGTAAGGAGAAGTGGAGATGTCTTTGTTGACAGGTTATCAAATGTGGCATGCGATTTAGCTAAGGGAGAGGTGAGGTGGTGGGATGGTAATGATGTCACCATTCAATAGAATAGTTAAGGCGGATTGCAAAGTACGGTACCAATGATAAACTAGAAGTGTACGAAATGCTTTTATCCTTGGAGAGTGTACCTAGGTTGGCTTGGCTAACACTGGCAATTAATGTCGAATTCCTATGCAACAACGACGAGTTGGGAGAGTTGCATTAATAGTAAGAATGAGAATGTATGCTCATTCATTGCAGTCGATGAGTGATATCTGGTGTTGGAGAAAGTGGTTTTATAGCAGAGATAGATGTTTTTGTGGTGGAAGTTTGAAATGGAAGCCAATTTCACACTTTAAATGTCTAAACTCATGCCTACCTTTTAGGGTCTGGTTCCATAAAATTGGCTTCAAAACATGTTTTTTTGCAAAGGATCCTTTATTCTTGAAGGTTGTTCAACTAGTTTTAGGCAAGGAGGTTGTGGTCATTGGGCACAAGTACAGAAAAAGGGTAGACATCTACTCCTTAATTATGGCGTGGGGGCTTGAACTTGGTTATTCCTGCGCAGGGGTTAGACAAGTGATGACAACAATAATGCCGAAAGAATACCTAATTAACATGGAGTCTTTGCTGGAGTGGGTGGTCCCGAGATGGGGTTTTGATGTTTCGAAAGACGTTCTAGAGGAGCATACCGAACTTAGAGGCATACACATGTGGATACCCTTCTTGAGATGTCGAGAAGAAGTGAAAGCCATATTTTCATGAGGATGCGAAGAGGGGATGGGAGGGATTGAAAGTGTATGTACAAATCATCGAATTGGAGGAGATTATTAGGTAGGAACGTGTGGAAGCAGGTGGGGTGGATGCAAAACGAAGGAAGAGGCCAATAACCAGACGTTTATATGTGGAAGCAGCTAAGCAAAATCTGCCACTGGCAATTAGACCGAGTGAAGGAAGTGATAGGGTGGGTGGAGAAACGAGCACCTTGGTTGTAGGAGATGCGAAGGAAGGGAGTGGGTATTCTGAGGTTCATGGGACACATTTATGTTCCACCATCTGATGGACTTAGGAAATTGATTATGACAAAGGCCCATCGTGCACCTTACTCGACACATACTGGTGTCAAGAAGATGCACACAAACTTGAGACAACTCTTTTTTTGGGCAGGTATGAGGAGAGATATAGAAGATTTTGTTGCATGTTACCTTGAGTGTCAGTGGGTTAAGGCAGAGCATCGACATCTGGTAGGATTTTTACAGTCTCATGCAGTTCCAGAGTGGAAATGGGACATCATTTTCATTGATTTTGTAGTCGAATTTCCCATTTCCTCTTGTAGATATGATGCCATTATGGTCATCGTTGATCAGTTGACCAAGGTTGCACATTTTTAACCGATTAGCATAAAACATAGCATGCGTTTAACATAAATACGAATCATTAGTATATCATAAAACACACAGAAAAGACACAAAGAGAGAAGACAGTATTGTGGATAAGACGATAAGAAATATATAATGAATCAGTGAGAATAGAATAGAGGAAAAGAATAGTGAATAGAAAAGAGAGGGAGAGAATAGAAAGAAGATAACTCCAGTGATAGAACATCGTAGAGAAGGAAAAGCATTTGAAATCTAGACGTGTTGCAGACAGATTTGGAGAAGATCATCATTGATCATATCAGACTTGGGTCGAATTTCAGAGGTAGGCTCTTAAACGAGCAATAGTTTGTTTTATTATTAGAGAATAAGAATAGAAATCTCTTGAGATTTGATTGTTTTATATCTTTAGTGAAGTAAAGAGTTATATTTCTGAATAATTTATTTCTTTAGAAGTCACAATGATTATATGAATTTTCGTTTGAAAAGGCCATATAGGTAATGTGCAATCAAAATTATCATTTTAGATCATGAAAAAAATATGTTAGTATCAAATTCAAGAAAAGAAGTAGATAGTCAAGAACATATGGAAAGTTAGAGAACTTATGCATTCTAAACTTAGAAACTTCATAAGATGTATGATTAGGCTATATGGATTTTATGAGAAAAGATGAAAGAACGTGTACTTGTAATTTCTATTTCTAAATATTAGTTTTATCTATATGCTAAATATTCATACATGTGTTACACCTTCTTATTTTAATTCTTATTCTTGATTTACTTGAAAAGATAGAGGCGACAGATTGTTTTCCTTATTGTAATTTTATTATGCGAGAAATGGGAAGCTAGACTTGAGAAAAGAAAGATTGTCTTCAATGTACTTCTCCTGATTTCATATGAATAGTAGAAAAGCTCGATATGTTTATGTTTGTGGGAAAGTTACCTTCCAGGAAGGGTGCCAAATGTGGAATCATAGAGAGAATAGTTTGTTTTTCCAAACTACATTTTATTGCTATGCATGGCATTATACTCGGTTGAGTAACTTATCAACCATTGAAATAGATGGATTTATTTATGCTCTCTACCATATCCTTGATTGATATTGATTGTTTCTTTTTGGAATTAGAAAATTGAAAATGCATGTATCATTATAGGCACGCACTAGATTCCATCTTGTCTATCGAATTCTTTTTGCTAAGCAATTCGTGCAGGGTCGGGTATTCTTGACTGACCAAGAATTATGAGGAAGTGCAAGCTTCGAGGTTGGGTGGAAAAATCACTTGAATCTTGTTCTTGTCTTCATTCTAAATATTGCATTGAATATAACTTGGATTGAAGATCAATGGACACATCTCATCCTTTACTTTATGTTTTATCGTTATATGAACTTAAGGCATTTTAAAGTCCTAAGTATTGTATGTAGATATGAGTGAGATGCTACCTAAAAATTTATATTGAATAAAGAATCTTTATCTCTTTATAGAAATCTTGTGTATGTTATGATATCAATGGAATGATCATTTAGAGCTAAGAATGGAATAATGGAAGAAAATAGACTTATTAAAGGAATTATGAGTTTATTTAAGAATAAAGAGTATTTCATTTTATAATTAAATTTAGAACATTTTACGGCTTTACAGAAAAAGGTACCTTGAAATTTTTGAGGGACAAAACACACTGGTATTTCAATTCCCAGCAGAGTCGCCAAAAATTTGTTGGTAAACAGATTTGTTAGTGTGAATTCTCCTTCAAAATTGACCATCTTCCTCTGCGTTTGAGAGGGGCAGCTCCCTTGTATGATGGGGTTTTTTGGGGATTTTTGTGTACTTTTGACTTGAAGTACAAAAAGGAAGAAAAACACAAAACTAAAGAAAGTAGATAACAGAAACCCCAATGGTAGACACACAAATACACACTGAGATTCCACAATAGATAACCATTATAAGGGGGGTTTAAGCATAAGATGGGTTTAAAATATGCAATGATGATGAAAGAAGCACAACAACTCTCAACATACAAAGAGATAGGCTATACTAGCACAGACAAGTCAAGATACCAAGAAATGACGTGTTTCATCAAGTTAGTTACATAGATTATTAAACTAAAAACCAAAAGATTCCACCGATACACAAAGGGGTTACTAATTTAACATACGAGAAATTAGTAACAATAAATCATGAATACATTCAACGCATACAAACTCGATGCATTCTTCATTGTTCTTTTGAAAATATACAAGTCCAAAAGCTTTGTGTACAAAATGTGAAAACCAAAAGTTCTCAAAAAGTTTCTCTACAAAATTCTCCAGAGTTTGCCCTCTATAAGAGTCCCCCTTTTACAATGCAAAAGTCTTGTATTTATAGGTTTGAAAGAATAACTACCTTGTAACCACTTAGCCTAACTACTTAAGTGAACACTTAGAGTAACTACCAAACTAAAGACAAGTTAGGATTTACCTAACTTTTAAAAAAATTGAGTTCAAAAGCTAACTTTAGTTATAATTGGTGACATCAATCACTCTTACAAAATGGTAAGTAAAAACTTGAAACTTTTGAAAGGAGCAAGTCACAATCTTTGCTGGGGTAGTTTCCATCTGCACCTGCTTCATCTCTAATACCTTTGAAAGTGTTTTTGACATTGAACATTGCTTGTCTTTGTTTTCTTAATCCATACTTGCAACGTGTCTATGTTGTCACATACTTAGATGAAATTTCTCTTTTTCATGTTCTTCAATGGATGACCATAGCTTTCTCCAAGACTTCTATTGTTTGCGCAAGCTGCTGGCAAATGAGTGTGGAATTTGGCTTTACTCCTACTGACATCATTTGCTTGGAAGTTTCTATCACCTTTCAACAAATTTATTGTGTGTATATTGCAGACCATGAGAGCACATATTGTTCCAGCCATTCATTATTGATACAAATGCTATACATGAATTACAGAACAATGTATCAACTCCTTTTTTTAAACCATAATCTTCAGCTTCTGGCAAACAAGGTAAGTCTTGATAAGCATCAGGAACACGCACTACATCCACCACTCACATGTGCTTTTGAGGATATAGATTCCAAAAATACCTCCTAAACATCCTTTCCTTTCATGAAAATAACATTTCATTGAATAATGAGGAGGTTGGTATAAGGCATGAACGAGTTTTGTGTACTTATCTTCACTGCAAAGTCTATTTTGTACATATTCTACAATCATTTCATTTATTTCACGAGATGGCATCGATTCTAGGCATTTTGTTCAAATAGATAGAAGACTTTGTGCATGCTTCCACATTTTTCAAATATGTCTAGCATGACAGTCGCAACCTTACACCTGCAACTTGCATTTGCAAATAAGTTTCTAAGGTCTTTTCAACCTTCCCAGTTTGTGCTCGATCTTGTAATTATTGCATTCCATTCGATAACATTTCTTTTAGGTATTTGGCAAACAGGTTGCTTTGTGTATGATTCTGCATCTTGCATGCATCTCTATCGTGAGCAATTCCAACAATAATGTCTGACAAAAATCTCCTCATTTATATTTTTTGATGGATGTTATATGTTGTATTTTCTGTTGATAGAGAAAACGTGGGAAGAGCTTGTAGAGTTCAGCTTCACACCTGTGAGTTATATTTGCTTAAACATTTTTGAAGCACGCACGACAAATTCATTTTGTGTATTTCCTTGCAATCATTTCACCTCATTCCTTGAGATGACATATCTTTGAAGAATTGATGTTGAACAACTCTTGTGTCTCCTTTATTACAGCCTGCATAGCTATGAATTGTATTTATTTAGAAAATTCTAAAGTATTTGCAACAAATACATTTCATGCAATCATTGCAATAGTTGCATTTGATGAGGTGATGTTCCTTTAAGACATTATGTCCAACAATTATTGCACCTTGATAGAAGCTCCCATATTTTGCATGCATATTGAACAATATAATTGCTGCCACATATGAGACCACATACTAAAGGAGATGAGTAAGTTGGTGTGGCTAATCTACTGAGAAACCATCAATTTGGGAGAGATTTGAATAACACATTCAACTAGATTTGTCGACCGACACTCTTGAGAGTTTTTAGTGACCTTGAACAAGCACATCTGAAGCATCTCCTCAATCAAATTCAATCTTGAGCTAGTTTTCTCCTCGATCCTCATGATTAAAACAACTCGAGTAGAGTCCAAACCCAAGCCACCTCCATCAAATTTTCATTGTCCTGTGAAAAAGGTTAAGAATGCTCCAAAATAGAGCATTTCTAACCTTTTCATGTAACTCATAAAGCGGGCCCACACAAGGTTAGAAAGGAAGGTTAGAGATGCTCCATTTTGGAGCAATCTTAACCTCTTCTTTTTGAGGTTATAAATTTGGGTTAGGAATGCTTGAAAACAAATCATTCTTAACCTTAATCTCTCAAAGGTTATGATTTTGACTTTTGGAGTCGTTGACCACGAAGTGGGAGAAAGGGAGATGATAGGTATTTTTAAATAACTTTCCCCCGAAATGATCGCAATAGGAAATATACAAACCAATTTAAAATATTAAGTTATTTTTGAAAAATAATTTAAATATTTTCCATTAAAATGTAATACCCAAATTTAGGAAAAACGGCCATAACTTTTAAGTGGTAAGGAGTTGGGCTTTGAAATTTGAAACATGCTTTCAAGGTAGGAAAATGAGCATGTAACATCATTTGATCCTCATTCTAAAACCTAGGGTGAGGGATTTTAATTCTTTTTAAGATGAGGGACATCAAAATTTGAAAATTTAAAATATCGCAAACTGTGAACTGGGTTTAGACAAAAATTGGTCATATGGCACAAAATGATGCTTAGGACATGTTCACAAGGTGATTTTCCTAAATTACAAGTAATTTTCAAAACTCATCCATTCTTCAGATTTTAACCAACATATTTATGATTGACCACAATGTAGATTAAGAATGACAACCTTGGATCACATGCTCACTCATTTTGCAGAGACGCATATTTGAGCCTTCATACAACATTAGGACCAATTGAAAGTTCAAATTTTGGGTATTTCAAATGTGGGGCAACAAATCATCATGTGATAAATAAAGTAGTTGGACTATTATCTAGACCACTTAATTTATTTGTCATAAGCAACTTATCTAAGTCGAAGACTTTTCCTTTCAAGTTGTACATAGAATATTATGATTGTGATGTAGAAGTCAACATGGTATATTAGATAGTACAAATTATGTAATATGGAGTGATAAATAAAGTGGTTGGACTATTATCTAGACCACTTAATTTATTTGTCATAAGCAACTTATCTAAGTCGAAGACTTTTCCTTTCAAGGTGTACATAGAATATTATGATTGTGATGTAGAAGTCAACATGGTATATTAGATAGTACAAAGTATGTAATATGGAGGGTTTTACCCTCATCGTGACAAATGTAAAACCTCAATAACACATGAACCAAGGGAAAAATCTTGGTTGCAAGGTTAGATTGAATCAATGAACAAAAGACATAAATATGAAAACAACCTTTATACCTTGCTAAGAGAGTTCTCTTGTTCCTCTGATTCAGACTCTTGTTGAAGCCAAGAACATGCCTCTTCCTAGCTTGATATGATCGGTCGAATAGGAATGATGTGGTTGGCTCTCCAATATTGTGCACAAATAATATAGGATGGATGGATGAGGAAGGGTGGATTGATGATCAAAGCACAAAATGACTAAGTATGGAAAAGTGCAAATTTTGGTATAGTAAGGGTGTGAGGATTCTTGGGCACAAAATAGCAGCATGGATTTACTAAACTTGGAGATGAGATATAAGGGGATGGAGTCCTCAATTTATAGGAGGAGAAGAGGAGAAATGGAGGGCTAGGATTGACCCAAGATGGAGGGTAAGGATCTCTTGTGATCCCACACAAGGCCCAAGAGGAGATGACAAGACAAGTGTGGAGACCAAGAGATATGCCTTAAAGGCATTTCTTGTCTCCACACTCCTCAAGGCTCATTGGGAAGACTTCCCAATGTGCCTAGGGCAGAACAAGGAATAAAATATTCCTTGAGGGATGGAGATGAAGAATTAAAAATTCTTCAAAAAGGATGTTCATGGGGATTGGAGGAATAAGGAGGAATTAAAAATTCCTTGGAGGATGGGATGCCTAGAGGAATGTGAGATTTTGAAAATCTCACATTCACCTAGGAAAAGAGCATTTAAGGAAGGTCGTTGGATGGAAGGGACAAGGAGTTGACTTTGTGGCTAATCATGATGATTAGCCACTAGCAACTCATTAGGAGAGGGGTTAGAAGAATGATTAGGTGGGATTAGGATAGACAAGATTTGTAGGAGGATTTGACTAGGAGAGAGAATAAGCGGGGGGGATTAAAAATTAGAAGAATAATGCTAAGTGAGTTTAGGGAGCTTCTAGAAGAATTCATTAGGTTAATGATGGATTAGGAGAAAGGTGATTTGTAGGAATTACATAGATTAATTAATTAATTAAAAGGAGGAATTTGAGAAGACTTAATATTAGGGATTTTTAGAAGAATAAAGGTGGATTGATTTATTAAATAAATCAATTAACAAACTATAGTGACAAAATTAATTATATTTAATTAATATTAAGGAGGAATAGGAATTGGCACAATTAATAAATTAATTATGCAAAGAACTTAAAATAATTAAAATAATTATTTTTAAGTGTCTACATTTTGCCCCTCTTTTATGCAACAATAAATTTGGCGATGGGTAAAAGATAGAAGAAAAAAAGAAATAGATACCCCCGCGTAAAGCGTGGGTGGTGTACGCCCCCTCGAGAAATTTTTTTCAAATTTTTTTGTAAAAAATTGATGAAAAATTCTCAAAATGAAGAAAGAAGAATTAGGGAGGAGAAGATAACAAAAAAAGAAAGAGGGAGTAGATGAAGAAAAAATAGAAGAGGAAATAAAAGGAGGGAGACCGCAAGGGGAATGGGCCCTCAAGGGGGTCTATATAAGCCACAAAGGGCCCAATGAGGAGTCACTGTTACACACAAGCCTTGGAGCCAATCAGAGCCTAGAAGGAGAGAAGGAGAGATGGATCACATTCCCACACATGAGCATTGCATCGAGAGGATCTGACAATACGAGAGACCCACATGCTATGGAGCACCAGTACGTAGGACTATACTCCTTTGTGGATTTTAGGTTTAGGGTAAAATTAGGGCTTAGTTTAGGGCCAAATTTTGGCGAGGCAGACGCACTGATCACTGTTTCAGCACGCGCGCCTATAGAGTAGCGCGAGCGCTCGTGGGCAAAAGGCAAAAAGAAGGGGGGTTTGGGGGGTTCACTGGTGTTTAGCGTGTGCTCTTGCACAACTGCACGGGTGCTCGCGATGTAGGAGTTTTAAGGTTAGGGTTAGGATAGGTTAGGGGTGTCTGCTAGCGCGTGCACCTGCAGAATGACGCGAGCACCACAGTTTTGGCGTGAGTGTGGAGTGAATCAAGGGAAAGAAAAAATTAGAAATAGGTTTACAATTTTTGGGATAGGTTGAAGGTATGGGTGTACCCGAGGGTAGAATAGGACTCAAGGATGTGGAATGATGAACTGGATTATTGGATGCAGGTTGAGTTGGGGTCGTTGGCATCGAGGGAGCATTGTCCTCCTACCATGAGATTATATCAACGGTTGCAGTCAGATGAGTTGGAGATCTTAGCTTCTCTAGGGTTGCATTTTGTGGGCAGGTGGCCGAGGATTCGAGCTCATACTACGATGATGACGACTTTAGTTGAGAGGTGGGATCGTAGATATAACACCTTCCGTCTACCTACTAGCGAGGCGATAGTGACTCTTCTGGATGCATGGAGGATCTTGAAGATCCCCATTCGCGGTGTCATCCAAGAGTACCATTTAGATGCAACAAATTTTTGCCTGCGGGAGATTTGTGAGTATGAGGCCCTACTGATGCTGGACAGAAGAAGGATGCATTGGGGTAGGGTGATGGGTATTCGGCATATTCCTTGTGTGGTACTGGTGATTTGTGGATTTTTGAGCAGATGGATTTTACCGTATCTCGGAGGGCATGGGTTTCCTATTAGATGGAGCAGGTGTCTTTATTTCATGGTACATGATGGCATGCAGTATGCCTAGGGAGCCGTGATGTTGGCTCAATTATGTCATGATATGCATCTGGTGGTGTACAAGGAGTATGCTAGATTATTTGCGGAGTGACACTTCTCCATATCTGGGCTTGGGAGCATATTGCGGTTACTCGACCACTAGGTGTACAGGACAAGCAGGGTCGTCGGCCATATATAGACAAGTATAGGGGCCTGCTACATTACACCCAGGTAGGATCTATATGATTTTGGCATCAGATCTTTGATAATCTTATGTAGTTTACATGGTAGCCATTTTTGGGTTGTGAGAGATGAAGGGGGGATTGGCAGCTACACTAGGCTGGAGTGGAAATGTGGATGTTTGGCAGGTCAGTATATATCATGGAGTATTATGCATCATATAGAGTAGCGAGATAGTTCGGGCTGGTTTAGAACATAGTGGGAGACATACCATTATATCCTTGGATTACATGAGAGGTGAGATCTTGGGGCCCGACAGCGAGTCCCTCCCAGCGAGTCCATTGGAGGGCAGGACCAGTTTTTAGATAGTGGCATACTTGGTCTGCGATAAGTGGCTAGGGGCAAGAGAGGATCCGAGGATGACAGGGGGATACAAGAGCTGGTGGGAGGGGCACTTTCTAGTACGTCTTACCCTTCCTAGGGTTTTGGAGGAGGATGAGCTGCAACCAACATTAGACTAGATAGTCGACGGAGAGGATGACGAACCATGTGAGAGAGTTGTGGTTGGAGCAGGGCATGGACCTGGCAGACAACTGAGGAGGGTTAGGGTGGTATGGAGGAGGGATCCTGAGGCGGGAGAGGAGGCAGGAGTAATACCAACAAGAGAGGTTGTAGAGGGAGGGGTTGGTGGGGGAGAGGATGTTGTACCCATGGATATTCCTGAGGCACGTGTGGAGGGTAGGGCAGGAGTATCACAGGTTGACCTTGATAGAGTGCAGCATGAGAGAGACACGACCCGGGCGAGGCTTCACTCCCTCGAGGATGAGATACAGATAGAGAGAGCTGGGAGGAAGAACCTGGAGGCAGAGATGGATCAGTTGCGACAGGAGATAACAGATTTGATAGAGAGCCTCCATACATCGAGGATAGGGGTAGATGCTCTAAGGGAGAAGAGGGAGAAGTATGAGCGGATGCTAGAGGAGGTATGAACAAGGATGACTTTTGAGGCCTTACAAGATGCTCTCAGTCAGTAGGAAGATGAGCTAGAGGAGCTACGGGGTCGAGGGTAGAGGGTAGAGGCAGATGTGACATGACTGCGGGGGGAGAGGGATGTGGCCCGTCAGATGTTGGTTCCTGCAGGGCTTGGGCAGATGTACTCTTACATGATGTAGAAGAGGGATAGGGTAGAGAGAGAAGTTTGGGAGGTAGGCTACTATAGGGGACTATACCATGAAGCAATACCTGAGATGCAACGAGAAGCCTTGTACACTGAGAGTGTGCCATCCCACAGGACACATAGTCAATGACCCACACAGAGTCAGAAGACCGGTGGATCAGTGGATTTTAGGCCACCTAGAGGAGGGGGAGCATGAGGATCAAGTGGAGGAGGTGCAGAGGAGGGGGTTGGAGAGACATGAGGGGAGAGCTAGCTCCATTTTGTCTTGTGTATCATATTTTCACCCTTTGGGGTGATAATTGTATTATGACATACATATTCATCTTTTTGAGCTTATATGCATATATATGATTTGCGGTGATGGATGATGTGTGTATGTTATTATGATGTACTTTATTTATTTTTGTGATGTGATACATGGATGATGATTATGGATATGTTGTGCTGACCTATTTGTGGTGCAGTGTGAGTGATCATGTTTTTGATGTGTATATATGTTGTATATGTAGATGTATGATGGATATGTAATGCAATTGTAGATGTAAATGATTTATGATGAATGATTAATTAGCTTAGGTGCAATATATATGAGGAAAGAATGTAATGTCACTTATACAGCTAATGCAATGTAAATCATTGGTGCTATGCAAATGATGTGATCTAAATGAATGATGAAATGTATGTGTAATGTAATGTTATCTAAATGAATGAATTAATGTCATCTACTATGAATGGATAATTCAACTTAAATGACATATGCAATGAAATCTAAATGCAATCTATGTGGTAAATGATTGTGAAAAATGAGAAACTAAATGAGTAATGTGATGAAATGAATAGGCAATGCAACCTAGATAGTTAGACAATGAAATCTATATGAATAATGCCACCTAAGTGGATAAAATGAATGAATAATGCAAAGAGGAAATATGTTGGTAGTAATACAATGATCTTAGATAGAAAATAGAAGAATATGGAATAGTAGGGGTGGGGGGGGAATTGAGGACTCCATGGGGTTATTAGATTAGGACTTGATGGAATGATGGTGAGGGTTGTGCACAAAAATGTGGAGATCCAACCTAATTTGATATTGCCCTAGGTAACCTGCACCACTGATTATAGGAATAAGGATGCCATGAGAAACCCAAGACGTGGACTGACTCACGGTCAAATGGGAATTCTTTACACACAACTATGCAAGTGTTGAGGAACACTAATACAAAGTTGTGGGTACGTGTAAGGAAACCCTCAAACACATGGATACCTCTTGTACACGAGAAGGTAAGTGTTGATAAACACTAGTACCAGGTCGTCAGTTCATACAAGAGAGATCCAAAATATGCCATGCTATGAAAATATGCCCCAGTATGCATCTATTGTAAACATACCTGGATATGGAAGATCCAGGCAGTCGTAGATAGGTGCAGTCATAGGGAAAAAGATGCAAATCTAAATGAAAAATCCAAGAAATCAGACAAGTCACTCATTCATGACCACCAAACACCTCTTACCAAGAGTAGGATTAGGATGGAGGATTAAATTGTCAAGCGAGGGAAGGATTCATCCCTGGGGAAAAGGATAGAGTGGGTGGATTTTTCGATTAGGCAAGTGATCAAATGACCTTGAAGATTACTTGTGGACTTGGGACTGACCTCAAGACTTGATGGAGCTCACACAGAGGCACACAAGCTCAATTTGATGGGACACTTTTTATTCGTGATCTAGGGTAAGACTTGTCATCATACATGTGATTTATTCCAAGGTGTGAGAGGGGGGGGATGTCGCGATGGTCGAATTGGATAATGAGGGTGATGGGGTACCGATTTGATAGACAATGGATCTAGATTATTTACCTTGGCACCTGCATAGAGGTTTTCACCAAGGTACTTGCCCATAGCGCCACAAAGTGGTTTTCACTGATGGACGAATTGATTTAAAAAAATAAAAAATTAGGTGTCACAAGGTGCCTGTTTGTCAAGTTTTCACTAGAGACGATCTTTTTTAAGGATCTTTTTCTCATTTTTATGCATTTTCATAAATTTTTATTTTTTATTTTTTTGACAATTGATGACTTTTTTAGGACTAGGCATGGAATCTTTTTAGGTGCATGATATTCATTGGATCATCCAGAGGATCTTCTTCAGGAGTAACCAACTAATAAGCCCTTGATCCATATTTTGTTGTGATCTCCCTTTGTCCAAGCTAATTAGGCTCAAACTTGCCTTTCTTTTCTCTTTCTTGAAAGCTCTTCTGATTCTCCATGAGGACAAGATCACCAATTTCAAATTCTCGGGTTCTGACCTTCTTGTGGTAACTCATGCATAGGCGATTTTGATATACCCGGAGATGGTTCAAGGCCTTGAGGTGCCTTTCATCTAACAGATCTAGCTCTTGTAGTTTGGCAATTTTGTATTCTTCGTCTGGTAGGATATTCTACAACAACACCCTTAGAGAGGGGATCTCGATCTCAAGCGGGAGGACAACTTTAGAGCCAAAGACAAGGGAATAGGTGGTGGAATCTGTGGGTGTGTGGATGGAAGTGCGGTAAGCCCACAAAGCATGGTGGAGTTGGAGGTGACAATCATGACCAACTTCCTTGACTGTCTTTTTGAAGATTTTGATTAGGGTTTTGTTAGACGCCTCAGATTGATTGTTTCCTTGTGGGTAATATGGGGTGGAGAAGTGTTGTTGGATGTCGAATTTGTGGAAAAGTTCTTTAACATCCTAGTTTTTGAATTGTCTTCCATTATCTGTAATGATAACTTTTGAGATCCCATATCGACAAATCAAGAAGTTCACAATGAATTTGGATATCTGCTTACTAGTGGTGAGAGTAAGAGGGATGGCCTCTACCCACTTGGTGAAATATTAGGTAGTGGTGATAATGAATTTATGCCCATTGGAGGATGTAGGGTGGATTTTCCCAATGAGATCGAGCCCCCATTGTGAGAAAGGCCAGGGTGTAATGAACGACTGCAATTCTTGTGATGGCGCATGGATCTTGTCACCATGTTGCTGGTAAGGGATGCATTTCTTCACATAGTTATATGCATCTACTTCCATTTTAGGCCAGTAATATCATGTTCTCAAAAGCTTTTTAGCCAAGGTGAGCCCACTTGAGTGTGCCCCACAGATGCCTTTGTGCACTTCACGTAGTACCCATTTAGCCTCTTGTTTATCTAAACACGTTAGGAGGTAACCATCAAAATGCCTTCTGAATAAGGTGTCTCCAAGGATAGTGTAACAAGCACATCGACGGATGAAGGTCTGTTGTTGGGTTTTTATAAGGTGTGGGGGAATGGTGTTATCTTTTAGGAAAGCGAAGGTCTCTTGATACCAGGGGATTCGGGACCAACGAGTACACACGGGTGAACTCACAATGTTGGTTCCCACTTTTTGGTACATCTTGATTTTTGCTGAAATCATACATTTTTTAGAAAATATAATGATTTAAGCTTTAAGAGGTCCCATTTGAAGTAATTAATTGAAGAGAGTTAGATCAAAGGCTCTTAGATCAATTTTTTTCGGATAGAACCTCTCTATTTCTAAATCATACTTGCAATGTAGTCTCCTTTGGATCTATCAAATGCTGATAAAAAACCAGTTTTACATTAGCTTTTGGGGGGTCAAATGAATTCATTTAGAAGTTTTATTTTTTAAAGTATTTAGTCCTTATTATAAGCTTTCCAGATAGTATAATTTTTAATATATTGAATTTCATTAATATATTTTTATTTTATTTCTTATGAATGTAGTTTTGTCACTGAACATGAGCTTCTTTGTTCAATGCATTGGGAAAAATATTAAAGTAATTCAAAAAAAATCTAAAAAATATCTATGCACTAGGTATTGATGTCTTCTTTCTAACAAATTTTTATTTTTTTTATTTTTATATATATATAGAACAAGTTATGTGTTCAAACGTACACCTATATCTAAATTATAATTAGTCGGACTTAAAAAATTAATAAAATGAAAAATATTCAACATATCACTATCAAACCAACTGCATGCCCTGGGTATTGATGTTACAAACCAAAATTCAACAAAATCACTATAAAATTAATAAAATAAAAAATATTCAACATATCACTATCAAATCAACATATTACTTTTTGAGGGAGATGGAAAAACCAATAAAATTTAGTCATTTAAAAAAAAAACAACTATATATTTAGAATCTACAAACAAGATGTTGCAAATCACTAGTTTACATCATCTTCAAATTCTTAACAGTTAAAAGTTATAGGTGTCAGAAAGTGAAGTTTTTTTTCAAAATGTTAATCTAAGTGTCAAAGTTGGTCAAAAAGTGCTAACTAGTATTGTGAGTTCACCCACACACCATTTCAGATTCTGGTAAATTGTATGTCAGTATGAATAATTGCTCGACCAAAAACTCACACTCATGACTATGTGCTGGCATCTGAAGGAGGGAGCCAATGGTGGCCATTGCATCTGCAGCTCTATTGTTTGTTCGTGGGACTTGATCAAACTTGATTGTTGTGAAATGTTGCTTAAGATCTTCAACCATGCTACGATAAGGGAGAAGCTTGTCATCTTTTGTTTGGTATTCGTCATTGACTTGTTTTATGACAAGTTGGGAATCACCATAGACTTGTAATTCCCTTATCTTCCATTGGATAGCCAAGCGTAGTCCGGTAATGAGTGCCTTATATTTCTGCGTTGTTGTTGGTACATGCAAAAGCTATCTTGTATGACTTTGGGATGCAATCTCCTTGAGGTGTGATCAATAATATTCATGCCCCCGATCCATTTTGGGTGCAAGAGCCATCAAAGTACAACTACCATGTGGAGGATGTGGTGACAGTCATTATGAATTCATCTGGTAGTTCTGTAAGGATAGGATGGTCACCTGGAAGTGGAGCGTCAGCCAGTTGGTCTGTGATAACTTGTCCCTTAATTGCTTTTTTGTCTACATATTCAATGTCAAACTCACTTAACAACATGACCCATTTAGTAGTTTTGCCCGTGAGGGAAGCTTTTGACAAGAGATATTTAAGACGGTCAATCTTAGAAATCAGTTTTGTTTTGTTGCTTGGCATGTAGTGTCGGAGTTTCTGTGTACTAAATACCAATGCCAAACATGCTCTTTCAATGGGGGTATAATTGAGTTCATACCCCACTAGTGTCTGACTGATGTAATATATGGCGTGTTCCTTCCCTTCATCATCTGTTTGTGCCAATGATGCCCCCAATGCCACTGTAGTAGCACATGTGTACAAAATAAGAGGCTTTCCAGGAGTAGGAGGCATAAGAACTGGAGGTGACGCTAAATATTCTTTGAGTTTTTCAAAGGCCTTTTGACGAAAGTAGTCCCATTTGAATTTTGTGTGTTTACACAACATGTGTGCAAATGGATGGCATTTATCTACAAGCTGTGAAATAAAACGTCTAATAGATTGGAGTTTCCTCTGGAGGCTGCGCAGTTGTCTAAAGGTCTTTGGGGGAGGCATTTCCATGATAGCTTTCACCTTTATAGGATCGATCTCAATGCCTCTGTGAGAAACAATGAAACCTAGTAGTTTTCCTGATGTGGCACCAAAAACACACTTCTTAGGATTGAGGCACAATTTGTATTTTTCCAATATTTCAAAGATCTACCTTAAGATAAGGATTTGCTCATGTCTTGTCTTTAATTTGCATAGAAGATCGTCCACATAGTCCTCCATAGTTTTGTGCAAGAGGTCATGAAAAATTGTTGTCATGCCATGCTGGTATGTGGCTCTGACATTTTTGAGGCCAAAAGGCATGACCCAATAACAGAAAGTCCCCCATGGTGTTTGTGAACACAGTTTTGTGTTGATCTTCTTCCGCAATCCTGATTTGATTATATCCAAAAAATCCATCCATAAGTGATAGCATCTCATGTCCTATTGTAAGTTCCACAATCATATCTATGTTGGGGAGTGGGAAATCATCTTTAGGGCAAGCCTTGTTTAGATCTTGGAAATCAGTACAGATGTGGATACCCCTAGTAGGTTTGCCGACGGGTACAATGTTGGATACCCATTCAACATAGTCTATTGGTTTGATGAATTTTGTGTCCAACATCTTTTGGAGTTCTGCCTTGACCAGGAGTGCAATACGTGGATGCATTTTCTACAACTTTTGTTTTATAGGTTTTGCATCTGGGTGGAAAACAAGATTATGAACCACCAAGTCAAGATCTAGACCTGGCATGTCAACATAGGACCATGCGAAGTTGATTTTTGTCTCTGTGAGAAAATTGATGTAGTCTTGCTTCTCTTGCTTCATGAGAGACTTGGCAATGAGCATGCTTTTTGGAATGTCTTTGGTGCCTATATTGATATTGTTTGTTTCCTCTATTAACAAATTTGACCTATTTTGTGGAAGGTGACCAATGGTAGGGAGGTCAAGTGCCTCATCCTCAAGTGCCTTTTCTAGGTTTTCACTTTCGAATATGCCCTTTGTTTTTACTTTTTGCTCATCCAAAGGTGCCTCGAAGAGGTTTTCACCTGGGGAATCATGTTTTTTATTTTTATTATCTTTTTTGTGGCTAAGGGCATTGACCTAACTACCAAAGTATCCCTTTTCATGCAGTTGAATCTCGTGTACTCTGTTGCAGTCTTCCAAATTCCGCATAGTCAGGAGAGTATTGAGAGCGTTATCATCGACACATATATCTAAAGTGGGTTTATCTTGTTGGCCCCAGTCTATGAGTTCAGGATGGACAAGATGTAGCTCATGTGAAATGGGAGGGGTTATGGAGGTGATGGTGTTGACGTGAGTGTCAAAGAAGATATCGTTTTCGTATTCATAAGGCGTTTCATGGAACTCCTCTTCGTCAGAGTTTTCGATATCCAAAGAAGGACTTGAAAGGGCACTAGTGATAGTGATCTTAGGCACGGGGTTGTACCCTAAGCCTCTGTTGTACTTGTAGGAGATAGGATTTATGGGTGCTTTTCTTCCTTTCTCCTCTGGTCCCAAGCCGAGTCCTTTGTAACCCATTTTTTTTACTGTAGCTGATGCTTTTGGATACATTTTTTTAGGTATTTTTGTTGGGTCTTCATCTTCTTCTCGGTACAACCATGAAGAGACATTTGTGTCTAGGCTCTCCTCATCAAGTGGGCCCCATTGCTGAAAGGTGGTATCTTTGCATTGTATAATCGGTTTTTGATCTTTTTTGAGTTCTTTTGGTTTGCCGAATGACTTTGGAGATAAGGGGAGGTTTCCTATTAATAAGACATCCTCCAATTTGTATTCTCTGCAGCCATTATCCAGATCTTGATTTGTGGGTCCGCTTCGGATGTGGTGGAGGCAATATTTGATGTGTTAGATGGAGGAGTTTGAGAGGGTCTATTTAGTGGGCAATGATATGAATGTTTCCCCTCTAAGAGCTTGCAATATTGGAAAGGTTGTGAATCACCTTTGATAGTGATCTATCTTCCATTGAAGGGGAATTTGATTCATTGGTGATAAGTGGAGGGTACAACCTTCAAGGAGTGAATCCATGGGTGACTGAGAAGGATATTGTAGGGGAGATAAAGATCTAGGACTTGGCAAGGGGTTTCAATTGTGATAGGGCCCACTTGAAGAGGTAAGGTGATCATGCCTTTAAAAACTCTTTTTGCATCATCATATGCTTTTACTGTGATCCTTCCTGATGTATCTACCAGGTCCTCAGAAAGTCCCAATTGTTTTATTAACTTGTATGTACACAAATTAAGTTCGTATCCACCATCTATCAGGATACGTTTGACCTTATGTTTATGGATAAGGTCTTCGAAGTGAAAAGGTTTATTATGGTCTTCGTCTGCAGGAGCATCATTGGAAGTGAACACAAGGTGTTGTTGGGAAACAAGGTTTCCAATGAGAGATTGAAATTGGGTAGCATTAATATTATAGGGAACGCGAGACTCAAGGAGGGCTTATTCCAAGATTTATTTATGGACAGGGAAAGTCTCAAGAAGTTCTAGGATGGAGATCTGTGCGAGGGTCTTCCCAAGTTGGTCGATGAGGTCATATCGGCGGGTGGAAGACATGGGGGGAGGGTTTGGTGGGGGAGGGGCTCCTTGAATAGAGACTCTGCCTCGATGGGTGGTTACATTGCAGTCATTTTGAGAGTGGGAAGTGGAAGGCATGGCACCTTGAATGACTATCCTAGCAGGGTTAGGTCTAATTTGGGAAGGGGGAGGGTTAGCTCCTTGGATAGTTATGACGTTGACATGATTGTCTGCAGGCTCAATGCGACCTACTAGAGAGTCAAAGCCTGTTATATGATTAGTGTAGTCATAGTTCATGACGTTAGATGATGAGCCTTTTACTTTATCATGTTTTGGGAAGGGTTCCTAGTACATTTTGAGTTTGTCATTACTATTACCGGGTTTTGAATTTGTTACCTCAATTTCACCCCTATCAATGAGATCTTGTATGTAGATTTTAAGCTTCATGCACTTTCATGTATCATGCCCCTTGATACGATGATGCTCACAATACTCATTCTTATTATACCGCCTAGGTTTGAGTTGATGGGATCGAATGGGCGAGCAATCGGGAAGACCACTGCGCCTGCTTGAACAAGCTTTTGAAACACCACTTCAATGGGTTCAACGAGAGGAGTGAAATCTCTTGGAGTCCTGTTATTGGATCGAGGTGGTCACCCCTAGATTGAGACATTGTTATGATGCTTTTGAGATTGTTTTGATTATTTTGATTGTTGAATTGGCGATTGGTGGTGGTGGGATTTGGAGGAGCGGCCATGATTTGGACCTGTTTTGCATCAGTCACACCATCATTGATTACATTCTTGTTTTTGGACCATAATTTTGGTTTATCATTATGATAAGAGGAAGAATTTTGACTTGATTTTTGGTAACGTTTCAACGTTCCTTCCTCTAACAAGATACGCTCGAGGGCTAGGCCCTTATCAGTCAATTTTTGGAAATATTTAATACATTGAGATGTTAGAGGCCTTGATAGTTCGGGCACCAAATTCTTTTGAAATAATTCAATTTGGTGTTGTTAAGGCATGTCCCATTGGAATTTCTTGATGAGTGTCTTCATCTTTGCAATAAGTTAGCAAACGTTTCTCCAGGCCTTTTCTTTGTGTTACAAAGGTCCATCATGGAAACATCATTAGCCATGTTGTAGGCATAGTGTGACACAAATTTCTCTGCTAAGTCCAAGAAGGAGGTAATGGAACCTCGAGGAAAGGATGAGAACCATGCAAGAGCATCTCCTGTGAGACTTTTAAGGAAGAGTCTTTGAAGGTATAGGTCACTATGGGAGACTTCTTGACATAGGATGTAAAATTCCCGAACATGGTGTCGAGGGTCCCCTTTGCCCTCATTCTTCGTGAACTTAGGGATCTCAAATCCTGGTGGGTATGGGGCAATTCAAATTGACATAGATGGGTCATAAGGACGAGGATAAAATTTCTCAAACAAGTAAGGTTTCCTTTTGTTAGTCCCTTCCTTCATGTCTTTGATGATGTTTTTCATGTCCTAAATTTCTTTAATAAGGTCTTGTTGTGGATTTTGGACATGATGAATTATGTTTGCCCCTAGAATCAGATGAGTTATGGAAGGTCCACCACCACTAATGTACTGATATGATGAGGAAGCGGGGATATGAGATGTGATGACCAATGTCATAGGGACCTGAGTGACAGTCGGTTGCAACCCACAAATTGTTGTGACAGGAGGAAGTGAGACTCGAATGAAGTTAGCAACATTGTTGGTGGGAATGGAGGTTTGTGGAATAGAAATGTATGGTTGGGTAGAAGAAGATGGTATAGAGGCATGTTGGAGAATAGACGAGATCGGATTTGATAGTGGCATAGATGGTAAGAAGGAAGAAGGTGGAATGGAGACCATGGGGACAGATGTCGCGGGCACTATTGATTGGGGTTGAATGATTGGTGGGCTGCAATTGATTGAGTTTGAATAATAGGTGCGATGGTATGAGTGGGAGCAAGGTCTCCTTGTGGTTGTTGACCAAGGGTGGATCTATCAAAATTGGGTGGGAGTTGAGCTCCATTTTCAAGGAGAGACTTTAGAAGAGCACTAGGATTGTGTCGGATAAATTTCTCCAACATTTCTTGATTATAAGAGTCTTCTAAGAAAGTGCGCACTTCCGGAGAGAGTTCATCTTGGTCAACTATATTAGGATCTTGCGGTTGATTTTGAATGCCAGGTTGCACACTTTATGTAGGGTCTTGTGTAGGGTATTCATATAGGACACTAATGTTTGACATACTGTATTGTTGTTCGGCCATATTTTTCTTTTGAGATCGAGTTGTGACCAAACAAGAATAATCTTAGAAAATATTGATTGGAGAGAGAAGAAATTTTGATGAGAGGACTTATCAAAGCTCTTGGATTTTAGGATTTGAATTTGATGAAAATGGATTTTGTTGATTGATAGGGTCCTTGGATTAGGACACGGATTTGATTAGGATTGCACCTTAGTCCTTGGATGAAGATTTTAGGTGGGACTCGTTGATTAAATGGCAAGTGATGTAATGACCAAGTTGGGTAGAATTTAGACCTTGGAACGATGATCAAAAGCCTTTCTTCCACTAAGGGTTGACTAATGACCCTAAGCAAAATAAAGATGTGAGATAAGAGTCTTGATTGACTCAAAGGATAAGGAAAAGGTACTTGGAGAGGATTCTTCTTCAAGCACAAAGCCAAGTGACTGATTGATTAAGGATGAGGTCTAAATGAAACCTCACAAGGCATGCAACCTTAGTATGAGGTTAAATTGGATTAAAGGATGATTTGATTTGGATTTAAGAATTGATTTGATAATTGAAGGTGAATGATATTGTGATCAATTGATGTGCTAAGTCCTTAGGAAAAGATTGAGGATGATTTATTGAAGAGGGATGATAGTGATGATTAGAAGAAATTTGATGACTAGGCTATCCTTGGCATGAACGTGACTCAATAGATGATTGGTTCAGATGGAAAGTTGTACGAAGGGATACGACCGCCCTGATTATGATAATAGTTGGTGTTAAAAGAGAAACTTGAACCTTGATGGAGGGCACAGACTCTTAATTCATCACTAGCATCAAACTCATTGCTATGAAAATGGAAGTAATCATGGTAATGATGCAAGAAGGTCCTATGTTTAAGCAAGAGTTTGCGGTTTGTGTACCAAAATTTCCGACATCTAATGAGTTGTGCTTGTGTGAGCTTCTTCTTCTTGATAGGTCGACAAATTGACTTCTTAGGATGCTTATACGACTTGGGTTTATGAAACATGAGACAAACGGAGTTTTGACGCAATTGGGACTTTGTGTGGAAGGTGAGTAGGATGTGACTTGGGTATGACTATGATTGGGATTATGACTAGGACTTTGACTTGGATGATTGTTTGTTTTTAGACAAGTGTTTTTGCAAAGTTTTTGAAGATAATGATGTGTTTAATCTACTCTTGGCAAGTAAGTATTAAGCAAAGCAAATACAATAATCAAATGAATTTTAACTCAGAGACACTCATGCTCATATACAACATTCTTAAGGCTAGCAAGGACAATAGTCATTGGATCCCAATTGATTTCCCAACTACACTTACCTAGAGTGAACACTTAGATGCTTGACCCCACTGGCTCCCCTCCATGACACTCACTTCTCTGGGGCAGCCAAGCATCAATTCCCATGAAAACTCCTCATGGCGAACTTTGTGTCTCTACTAAGGGCCATAAAAATATGGGTGACTTCGGAGGTCCAACCTCCTGCACCAATGACTAGAAGGTTTTTGGCCACTATGCACAAGGTGTTTAATATGGCTTCTTGTTAGGAGCTACCCTTCATAGTTGCGCAAGCACAATTGAGGTCTATAGCCCAACGAAGCACCAAGAACTTAGTAGTCACACAAGCGTGATTGAGATCTCTAGGATCCTACTAAGCACCCGGTGTGAGAGTGAACTCTCATATAGCCCCAACCACTGATTCTTTCAATCTTAATGGCCTATTTATTATAGTGAGCTAGGAACCCCAGGTGCGGGTGTACTCACTTGGGTCGTTCCCCTCTCACCGACTCAAAGAGCAACTCGGGAGGGCAGGCCCGCTAAGGGTAAACATGCAACAAACATGAAAATCTTGGAGGGTCAGTATTTTTGATCGTCTATGCATACTTTCCTACCTTTACGCTTTTCACAAACACAAAAAACAATGATTTATTTACCCCCTAATTAGATCTAGGTGCCTAAAAAAAAGACACAATGTTTGTTTGAAACTCCTAGGCAACTTGCAAAACCATTTGATTAGTAGTTTTGTATTTTTAAGTCTTGGACAATCGAAGAAGCTGCACAACTCACAAAAAATGCAATTAGTAGACACAGGCCTACAGAAACAGTGCATGCATTGATCTGTAGTCAACCGTGCTGAAACACCTACGTACTCGCTAAAGTAGGCTGAAAGCAAAAAAAGAATGCAGAAAATAAAACAAAACAAAATTGTTGTTTTATACTTGATAGTCATGTTGTTCTGATTCGGTCACGCTCAAGCGCCTGTGCTCGCACTAAAACACAACAACTCAGAAAAAAAAGTTAGCGGTTAGACAAGAGGATTCAAAATTTTAAAGGTGGGCAAGATTCTCATAAACGGTCGCGTCGATATAGATTCGCTCACACTGAAATGCGAGTGTATGTGTTGAAAGAGGTCAATACAGTCAATGATATTCAAAAATTTAAATTTAGGCAGGGACCTAGTAGAGCGCCCGCGCTATTCGCAGGTTGCTCGCGCTGAACCGAGAGTACTAAAAAAAACGTTTAATTATCAAAACTAACTAACAATTTTTTATTTCCTAGATTTTTTTATTTTTATGTTTTTTGCTGTTAACAACCAGATAAAAAAGAAGAATGAGAAACATAAAAGATTGTTAGATTAGGCAGCAAATTCTTAGATCGGACGTGTTGTTCTGGAAGCACTTGTGCCGATGTGCAGACCTATAGGGGAGCGGCAAAATAAATTTGAATATGGAGCGCTTGCGCTGAAATGCCTTTCTCTCGCGCTGATCTTGAGTCAGTCGTGATAATTTGCAGGCACTCGCGCTGTTCTGATACCTGCAATCAAAAATCACAAAAAAATCTTGAAAAATATTAAATTTCAAAGATGTGGGTCCCACCAGGTGTGCCAAAAATGACCCAAGGGAAAACTTTTGGTTGTAAGGTTAGATTGAATCAATGAACAAAAGACATAAAACAATCAAATAACAAAATATGAAAACAACCTTTATATTTTTCCAAAAGAGTTCTCTTGTTCCTCAGATTCAGACTCTTGTTGAAGCCAAGAATGTGCCTCTTCCTAGCTTGATATGATCGGTCATATAGGAATGATGTGGTTGGCTCTCCAATATTGTACACAAATAATATAGGATAGATGGATGAGGAAGGATGGATTGATGATCAAAGCATGAAATGGCTAAGTATGGATGAGTGCAAATTTTGGTATAATAAGGGTATGAGGATGATTTCTTGGGCACAAAATAACAACATGGATTTACTAAACTTGGAGATGAGATATAAGGGGATGGAGTTCTCAATTTATAGGAGAAGAAGAGGAGAAATGGAGGGCTAGGATTGATCCAAGATGGAGGGTCATGATCTCTCGTGAGCCCACACAAGGCCCAAGAGGAGATGACAAGACAAGTGTGGAGACCAAGAGATATGCCTTAAAGGCATTTCTTGTCTCCACACTCCTCAAGGTTCTTTGGGAAGACTTCCCAATGTGCCTAGGGAAGAACAAGGAATAAAATATTCCTCGAGGGATGGGGATGAAGAATTAAAAATTCTTCAAAAACGATGTTCATGGGGATTGGAGGAATAAGGAGGAATTAAAAATTCCTTAGAGGATGGGACGCCTAGAGGAATGTGAGATTTTGAAAAGAGCATTTAAGGAAGGTGGTTGGATGGAAGGGACAAGGAGTTGACTTTGTGGCTAATCATGATGATTAGCCACTAGCAACTCATTAGGAAAGGGGTTAGAAGAATGATTAGGTGGGATTAGGGTAGACAAGATTTGTAAGAGGATTTGACTAGGAGAGAGAATAAGGGGAGAATTAAAAATTAGAAGAATAATGATAAGTGAGTTTAGGGAGCTTCTAGAATAATTCATTAGGTTAATGATGGATTAGGAAAAAGGTGATTTGTAGGAATCACCTGGATTAATTAATTAATTGAAATTAATTAATTAAAAGGAGGAATTTGAGAAGACTTAATATTAGGGATTTTTAGAAGAATAAAGGTGGACCGATTTATTAAATAAACCAATCAACAGACTATAGTGACAACATTAATTATATTTAATTAATATTGAGGAGGAATAAGAATTGGCACAATTAATAAATTAATTTTGCAAAGAACTTAAAATAATTATTTTTAAGTGTCTACAACGCAAAATTTTGTTGAAATGCAACATTGAATAAGCGAAATAATTAACACATGAAACATCATCAAATCATGGGGAAAAGTTTACAAAACCTTAGGAAAAGGTTAATGAGACGATTAGAATCACCCAAGACCATTCTCAAAGTTACAAGACTTGATTCGGTAAACAAGAACATCTACTAGGTCTGAGGTGTCATCGATAGTCTCTAACAAGCACTAACTTGCACTTGAACGCCATGAATGTTGCAAGGTGTGAGTCCTTGGTCTTCTTGTGTTGTGCATCGTAACACTCAGGTTTGTGACATGGATTAACTACCTTTTATGGATTCTATAAGTCTAGTGGTTGTATTAGAGATTAACAAGTTGATCTTTTGGTGCAACAACAATCGTACTTCTAACAAGTGGTATCAAATCCTGGGTCATAGGTTCAAACCCCCTCGGTTATGCTTGGGTGGGAGGGTATTGTTGCAAGGTGTGCACCCTTGGTCTCCTTGTGTTGTGCAACACAACGCTCGGGTTTGTGACATGGCTTAATTGCCTCCTGTGGATTCTATAAGTCTGGTGGTTGTATCGTACATTAATAGGTTGATCTTTTGGTGCAATGACAACCATACTTCTAATAATCAACACCACTCAAAATCACTCTAAACCTACTCAAGACACCTCAAAGGGTTCCAAGACACTACTACTTTTAAAAATCAACTGAAATGGTGTCAAACAGACGCTCTAAGATCCTAGAAACACTATCAAACTGAATTTCAGGACTAGGGTGCCCAAATTGGACACATCTGCATCAAGAGGACACATGAATAACGTGCTAGTATCCCAACATGATGCTAGTGTACTTGACTCATGCACCTATCCTTTTTCTATGCATGTATCCTCCAGGACTACTAACCTACATAGTCATTCTTTGAGATGCACATTTGTCTTCACCAATGAGCTTCTCGGCTGGAAAAAATGGACCCCTAGATTCCCCAAACATATTGGTTAAGACCAAACAAATGGACAACACTTGATAACTAAGAACATGAGGAAAAGGTGTGAGGATAGAGCATCAACAATGCCTTGGGTCATTAGGTGACACCTACAAGCATACGAAAGAACTAATTAGACCTAATCATATCCAATCCAGCATAAAATTTCTTAATTTGCTTCAAAAAATCTCAAAAAATTCCGAATCACCTAAAACCCACATTGGAACAAACCTACAAGGTCATTATGATTTTCCAAAATGGACCCAAAATATCTCTGATACACTCAAATCTTACAAAGATTTTCTCAAATTTAATTGAATATGCATGATGAGAATGAGAGGGTACTAAGACACCCTCAAGACACCACATGACACCAATAAGTTTATTTTAATCACCAAACAAGTGTTTATACAAACATAGCCAAGATTGACACAATGAGCATGAAAAAGATAACATAATCAATAATGTCTGATACCAACTCTAATACACATGAACTAATCAATCCATAACAAATATTCAGTGCTATACATCGACCTCCAATTGGAGTGCCCAAAATACAAATACATATTACATTTTTTTTAATCCATTACACAATTTACAATTATAAGAAAAGAAGAGCAAAAAGGGGAAAGAGAGGGAGAGAGGATCAACTCTTAAAGCCATTCATCCAAGCCAAGTCATTTGGTCCTTGATGGTGGTTTGCAACACCACCCAACCATGTCTAACCCTTAGGTCCACCCTTGTCCTTGTGGAGATTGTCACATGACCCAAACACTCAAGCAATGAAGGCATAAGGGATAAGGTTTACATGAACGACAATATGGGGCAAGCACTCAACATGAATAGCACATACCAAACATGAATCATAACAAAATATCAAAAAAGAGATGCCAACAAAAATACACCACCATAATCCTAGATCAACAACAAATAAGAAAGGTTCCAAATCATCAATAAGACAACATAAAAAAAGAGAGGATGCATCCTTACATAGCAACACTAATGATAAAGAGGCTCCATCAATGAGCAACACCAAATTTTCCAAAGGCACAATATCACATTTCTACAACCTAAAAGACTGATAATAAATTTTTTTTTGGTTGTCTCAAATGCTACTCAGACTACCAGGACTTAGATATTAGAGTGCTAGTGTTGGGAGTGCCATATGTAGAGTCTTTTAATTCCAATTTATATTGGAATGTTAATTCACAACTCAGGGATGTTCATCCATGCTAAGTAACCCTTCATGGATTAAAAGACTACATTTACTTATGAACTAGGGGTCGTATAACTTGAAATGGTGCAGCATTGTCTGTGCACTATAATCCTATCTATGGATGTTATCCTACATTGATCACAAAAACAATAGTAAAGGAAATTATTGGAAAACAACTACTAAACATCACTATTATAGAAATAAAAATATGAAAGAAAGAACTTGTGTAATGAAATCTAAACATTCTACTTCAACAATTGAATGTAAACAATAGACAAGAATAAAATCTACCACTACTTCAACTACATTCTATGCTCCTAGTCACAACTACACTGATGTAAAAAGATAAATAGTGAATAGCAATTTTAACATAATTCATAAACTTTATCTAATGATGAAAACCAAATCAAATATAAACTATACTATCAACAATGGTATTGTACCTCAAGTGGGATCCCTTGGGTAAGTACCTGATTACTAGTTCACAAGATTATACTTCAACTAAAAAATGCATCATATCTATTGATCATAATTTTCATATTGAAATAAGACATAACTAACAACATAAGCATAGTGATTTGTTAACCTTTTTAGATTACATAAATATCTTATTTACACCATTTTTTTTATGATTAATTTTCTAATTGATTATATCTCAATCCTAGTATATAGGGAAAGATTTATTAACAACAATTAAAAGAGCATAAACTTGACAAGAGACCTATTAGGACTACAACTCTCAATAACTTCTCATCTACATAATTAACCATTACATTAGATTCAATTGACTCCCTAATTATGCATGATTAGTCAATTGATTTCACAAAATAAAGAATCCATGTGGAAGTGTTTCCCTTAGATAGTTTAATCTGTTTGAACTACTGTTGACCAAATCATCATTCAATTTGCAATGGTTGTAGGAATTGGGACAATGAGAGGCTATTGGAACAATCGGCTTTGCCTTGAAAGAATGCTGCAAAATAAGTTAGCAAACACAACATCAAAAATCATAACAACTAACCATTTCATCACATCATGCACATATTTATAAGCGCGCGCCCACACACAGACACAGACACACACACACACACATATATTCTGCCTAGGGGTAGCTACCATTCTATTAACTAGAAAATATTTACATGATCAATTATAGAGAGTGAACAACAAGGTTCTGATGGCCTCTATGACCTCCTGCAATCTCTCAATTTGTTGTGATGGGAATAGGCTCCCATTTACAGATAGGACATATTCATAAGTCTTCATATTGTTGTTGTGAATGTCATCCCTAAGAACCTTGACAGTTTCAAACTTGTAGTAATTCTCCAGTAGCTCCTCCATGCTAAAGGTGTCAACGACCAATCCTATATAGAAAGTGGTGTCCAATTCCTGTAGGGCCTCCACAACCATCTCCCTGAGTGGAGAAATAACAATTCGTCGAAAGGCTCTTTTTGTGGCTTCGTGGTCGCCAATGGTTCTGGCGATGTTGTAAACAAAATACTCAAGTGAGACTACATTGTGAGAGTGGGGTTCATCCAAAAGATTCTCCCATAAGATCTTCCTCGCCACCTATGCTTCCACATTGTTGTCCATGGTTAACAACTCCTTCAGTTGCTTCTTGATTGAGCCTTTGTTGCAATCACACGAGCACTTCGAAATGGATATGAACTAAGAGGGGCTTGCCATTTTTATGCTTAACATTGCTTGTGTTTCTTTATTTATAGGTGCTTGCTTTATTAGAGTCATCATGAACACATATAAAGGTTCTTAAATAAAGTCTTAATGCAAATATAAACCATAGTATGATTGAAGTTCATGGAAATTAAATATCAAGTTTGACCAAAGTCTGAACTATAACTAATAAAAATCGTTGCTAAGAATAGACATTCTAAATGCCTATCATTACCCCCAATTTATACTCTTTCTTGTTCCAAAATAGATCCCCTCAACCTATTTTTAAGTAGAGCCATGTCTTTGAAATATGAAGGAACGGTTACACTCATAATCTTATCTAAAGGATTACAATAGAATTCATTATATTCTACAATCTCTTTCCACCTAGGATGCTAAACATCTTCATCATGTTGTTTTATCCATTTACAGTCCAATATTGGCCATAATTGAAGTGGAGGCTGAAATTTAAGGGCTATCAACTTTATGTTTTGTTCCCTAGCCAAGTCTATATACCTTCTAGCTATGCGTATACCTACATGAAAATTATAGAGAGAAAAGAGTTCTTTTTATTGTAAATCATGTGTGAGTTCCTACTAACTATCAACAACAAAGCCCGATATGTCCCTGCTTTGATCACGAAGCATGTTTTCATATGTTGAATATAATATTGCCTTGGATGGGAATATACTCTACTGAATATCAGGTTTATCAGTGAGTGACACCCACTCATTTATTATGGCATTTGCATTCTCTGACTCAACTCTAAGGGCTAGGGAAGTTGTTTATTTTGTCTCTATATATGTTATCATTTGCTTACCTCTAATTTATTCATTTGTAAAATAAGAACAAAATGCTCTTATTTGTACATCTACAACATATAAGAGAGGATTCCATCTAGTGTTGTAGGGGACAACAAGCCTATGCATGTAGAATTCACACAATAAATTATGTATTTCTGGAGTAGAAGTCTGAAAGATATAGAAGAATTCCTTAGGAGTGACAATTGAAGAAGGCAAGTCCAAATAAAGTTGCATAAACTGAAAGTTGAGTAACCGTTCCCTTAAAAATAGTGTGTAAACTCTAATTGGTGGTCAACAATTAACTATCTGTGGACCATGGAAGCATCTTATTTCTCAGTTTTGCAATTGTTTCCTTAGACTGTTGCAACTTTTATTGTATCTAGGCCTTTTCCTTCTTTAATTCTCCTTCTTACACAACTATAATTGTTTTACCTGCTTCCACAAATTAAGTGTGATTGAAGGCCAAGAGACTGATGAGGAAACTTGTGGAACTTGAGTTTGTACTATTATTTCTATCAATGGTCTTTCCATGGAGGTAGTCTCTTGTTTCAAGATAGTTTCTATGATGTCCTCAGTTTCTTGAGCACCCATTTCTGCTAACCCATCTAAATTGATATGTTCTTTAGGTGTCATGTTACTTATTTTAGGTTGGATAGGTTCCTCATCAAGCATTTAAATCTCCTCCTCTTCATCTGTTTGCTTTGCAATTTTGTCTACTTGGTTACCTTTGCCTTGTTCTCCTATTTCCTTGACAACATACCCTTATGAGGGATACAACATCACTATTGAAGTTACATCATCCTTTGTTGTGGGAAATTTTTTGGGGTTTTCTACTAGTTTTGGTTTAGATTCAGAAGGTACCTCCCTTTAATTTGTATGATAGTGTCTATGCCTAAACAAATATTCCCTTTCACTACTTGTTTCAAAATCTAAATTCAGAATCATAATTGATTTTTCATTTCCCCCTACCAATCCTTGGTTTCCCATTTTATCTATGAGATTGCCTTTATTTTACTTCCTCCTTAGTTTCTTTGCCCTTTCTTTTATCAAACCACATAGCAGGGGTTTGAGTTTTCTTTGGTTGTGCAATAGATAGGGTGATATTTGTCTTTCTTTTCTTCTTAGCAACAAGTGTATCTTCCATCTTTTCTTTTTCATTTATAGGGCTTTCATTTACCCTTAATAACTTGCCACTCAAATATTTTAAGTTATCATCACTTCCTTTCCATTTCATAGGAGAAATTTTCTATCTTCCCTTAGTTGCAGAAACAACAAGAATTTTGACCCCGGGGGTTGTCTCTTTTGCTTTTATGGAAGCCTCTATTTATTTTTTCCCTTTCTTATCCTTAGCTTGTTTATCAGTAAGTTTAGCTTTGGTTTTTGTGGTAGGTTTTTGAGCCAATTTCTTGCAGGGGGTCTTGGCTGTAGGAGGAGCTAATTGAGTTCCATCTACCTCTTCCTTGGATGAACATGATTTAGGGGTTTCTAAAATAAATACATCTTTTTTGTTCAAAAGAACTTATTTCCCTTTATTTTTTTGTTTCCTAGGGTTTACTACTTTTCCCCTTTTGTATTCCCCTAAATCTATTTTTTCTACCTCCCAACCCAAGATTCACATGTTTAATCTTTCTAACTTTGAGAAATTCCTCCCAACTCATATTAGGAAAGTAGATAGCTAAACTTCTCTTTACTATAAGACTAATTAGACAATGATGTGACAAGGAGGTGTCCTTACCTTTCTAGACTTCTACGACCATGCGAGTAAGAAAGTGAGCAAGGTAATCTGGTACATTCATCAATCTTCCATGGCGGAAATGACTAGGAAGCTTAAAATGGTGTGAGTACAACAAAGACATTTGACCCTCACAAGATAAATACTTGATTTTTTTTTTCCTCAACCCACTTTTCAAGTAAAGAAACCCTCCGACTCCCTTGCTTTGATGTATCTAAAGTCAAGTCCCCGGGTCTAGTAAACTCAGCTCGACTAGAAATTGCATCATGCATAACTAAATAGTCTTCTCCATTTGTATACAACCTAGTCACTTTGGCAATGGCTACCATTCTTGCATCCACTCTCAAGCCCTTAATGATTACTGCATTATCCTATAGAGTCCAACTGAATTCTAGTGCCATTTGTGTGTTATAGTCACCTAAATCGTGAAAATTGTCTAATCATCTCGAGTTCACTAGTTCATCTCTATGGTGAACTACATTGTCAAGAACTATATGAACTGAAGGTTCTTTTCTGATAGGTTCTCTCATTTTATTCTTCAATATGAAAATTGCTCAACTATACACAAAAATTCACTCTACTTCTTGCAAATACTTAGCTCCCTCTATTTCTGTTTCTGCAGTTTTTGTATTCTTGAGCTAAATTTTTACTAGTTTCCCATAATTGAAAATACTAAGCAAAGGAAATAAAGATTGGTAAAGAAAAATTGGCAATACAAGTTCAAAAAAAGAAAGCTTTTCATTAATGCAAGGTGAGGGAATTATCGATACAGTTAGATATGAATATTTAAAAAAATAATATTGATATTGTTATTAAAAACAAAATGCTCATGCAAGATAATCATTATTAAAATAGAATGACATGACTAACCTTCCCCCCAAATTAAGGTTTGCAAAGTGTCCACACGTGTAGGACAAAGGAAGTGATATGATAAATGCAAAAAGAGCATAAAAAATTGTGTTGTGATACATGAAATGTATGCAATCAATGTGATGTGACAAAAATGGGAAGATTGTTAGATAATTGAAGATGTATATGCAACGAATATTATAAAGTACCTGCGATGAGTCGTGCTAATTTATCATGAAGTCTGGAGATTGCTTGTGTAATCTCTAGAGAGTTGTGCTACAATTATGAGTTGGCGGTGAATGAAAGTTTGAAAAGATTGATGAGATGGCATGGATGACATGAATTTTTACGCCAAAGTCGTCTCTTATTTGAGAGGGACGAGCTGATTTTTAAAAGCAACGGTTGAACGTTTACGAAAACCTATACAAGACCATTGAAACCAGTTTGTTCGTTGATCTTTTCGCCAGTCTTTTGCAGATCAATGGTTTACATTTACATAAAGACATGCAAGACAATTCAAATGTCTGCCGCCGTTGATCAATTTTTGTCAAATTTTGGTAGCATTTTCCTCGGAAACTTTCAGGGGAAATGGTGACATGACAACCGTATTGATATTATTCAAGCACTCAAAGATCGTTGGCGTTTAACAGTTCGCTGACATGACAACTGTATGGTACTGACATGACAACCGTATTTCAAGTACTTTGCCGTTGAGGTTTAAGCGCCCATTAATGTTAACAATGTGCCTCTTGACATTTATCCTGCACCATTCCCCCACTTCATTTCCAATTAATCCATGCGTAGCTTTCGGTATTGTTTTCTTTTATCAGCCCGTACCTATTCATTTTGCTTTTCCACCGTCTACCGTTCATAGCATTGATTCTGAAAGTGCCTCTCGTGTCCTCCTCCACAAAAATTTTTTTCCATTCACTGTACGAAGAAAATGGTAATCATCATCTCTGTTGTTTCCCACACGCGGCTTAAAACATGGAGAGCGATCAAATCATTCAAGGTAATTTGTACATGGTACATATCATCCTCACTGGCCAAAGCATTAATTTTTTTGCAGGCTCCTCTAATTTTCTTGGTACTGGACTAGTAGCAAATTTTCCAGCATCCTTCAAATTATCATGGCAGTGAGATGGACTTTCCAGTTTCTTGTTTGATTGATTTCTTGGTTGGGAAGGCAGCGCCCAAAGGGACTTACCTATGAAGCTCTATCTAATTGTGTTGATGTTTATCCTGACTGAGAGCGACTAAGGGCATTCGACCATAGATTTTAGTTTAGATGAACCATACTGCCAATTTATAGCTGGAACAATAGTTTCTCGGGTGTTCATAGGGAACTACTATATTTGAATCGACTATAACCAGAACTATGCCATAGCTTGAATCTTGTGTTAGTCCACCCGAACTCCTTCATGATCTTCTATATGGGTGGCCGCCCTGCATTTCAGTACAGTTTTTTATTTTTATCATATAGTTGGTTTGCTTCCAAATGCAAAGCACTTCATCAACCTAGTATGAATACTTCGGAATGAGGAGTCGCTTCTCTACGCATTCTCTCTATTCCAGCCATTGGTTGGTACCGGTAAAACTGAAACATATTGACCCCGCTTCTACAACAGGTCTCCCTCAATTTCTTCGAGATTAGGGCCCTCCCAGTCGCCTTAGTGCTTCAGCGGGTTCATCGTCAATCCCAGGGTTCAATTGTGGCGAGGATAAGCTTTCTGTATTCGTTCGAAGGGCAGTTCCCATCCATCCATTGAGTGCATACTCATTCCTCTCACTAAGAGGAGGCCGGTTTACAACAATTTAACTTTTAGATTATATATTAATTATATATTGTATTATATTTGTATGTTACTTAATTTGTTCAATATAAAAATATATTCATTATTAATTATAATAATAATAATTAGTCTAATGTTCTCATCTCCCCAATTAATTTGCTTTGAAATCCGTGTCAGACATTTATACTAATGTTTATTTTATAGTTTATCTTAATTTATTTATTAATATATTTTTCTTTCTATTTTACATTTTTCTAATTGGCTGATGTATTTTTTTCTAGGGTTTTTGTTTTTTTCTTTAAAATAGAAATAGATGACCAATCAAATTTGAATAGGTAAAAATTTTGATGATTTTCTAATGTTAAAAAATTTAAAATTTGAAATCTAATTAAGTAGCTCCGCTCGTTGAACAGGATCACACCATCGATGTTCCCTACCCCTGTTGCCCAACTCCTCTTCCTTTGCCTTGCTGCTAAGAATTAGGACCCTCATCTTCCTCCATGATGCTTTGTGTTTTTCTACATTGGCCAACAAAATGTTTTTTTTTACTTCCACCGTCAAAACTCTGTATGCAATTAAATCGTCACCAGATCAACAGAACATAATCTTTAAATTTAGACCTGGTCAACAATCATTTAGACGGTGAAATTCAGGAGAACTTTGGAAATTGGGTGGAGCTATTGCAATTGAACGTTTCATGATGCTTTGTATTTTTCTACATTGGCCAACAAAATGTTTTTTTTTTACTTCCACCGTCAAAACTCTGTATGCAATTAAATCGTCACTAGATCAATAGAACATAATCTTTAAATTTAAACCTGGTCAACAATCATTTAGACGGTGAAATTCAGGAGAACTTTGGAAATTGGGTGGAGCTATTGCAATTGAACGTTTCAAACCACATTACTGGAGATAAATCTTTATTTAAGGAATGTATCAATTGAATAATTCTTGTGAAATATTTCATCATATGAAAATTTTCATTATTTTTAAACAAAATAAAAATTTAGACGTTTTTATTGGTCATTGTAGGATATTTTAGACATTGTGTTTTTTAATTTGTTATATTCTTAGTTTTATTTATATGATATCATAGTTTTATTGAGCTTATGTCTATGAAAAATTTAATTATTATATTAAACAGAAAAAGATTATAAATTATTATATTTTAATAATATTTGATATTATGTATGATATCATAATAAAAAATTACATAAAGAAATTTTTAATTTTTTAAAATCTTTATAACATGTCTTTTTTTCATTTTTTGTATTTTTAGCTTTTTTATTATGATTTTATTTGTATTTTTTAATGTAAAAGTTAAAATGTAAATTGTATCAATTTTAATATAGTTTAATTTATTTTTAACTTTTTACTTGAATTATATAGTATTAATTTTTTAAATTTAATTTATTTAAGAATTTAATTATATTTATGTTCAATTTATATAATATTTTTTTTGTTAATATTGAATTTATTTTTCAATTAATGTTGTTATTGTTTTTAATATCAATATTTTATATTCTTGTATAATATTATAAAATAAAATAACATCCTCCCCCACGTTTTACACAAACATCTGCATTTGTACAAGTCAATTTTGCCTATTTTTGGTACTAGGCGGGGACTCATGCTGTCTCACAGCTCTTGTTTATATTTGCATTCAATAGTTTTTATTGTAGAATACAAGATTTAATAATAATATAATTTATAAAATAAATTGTTATTATATATAATGATAATGTAATTGTATTATATATAATTTAATTTATATTATATACTAATAATTATATGTTGTATTATATATAGGCAATTAGTTCTTTGAAAAGATTTGTGGAGAAAATTAATAAAAAATAGTTGAACATTAATCAACGAGTTTGAACAACAAAAAATAAAACTAGGTATAGGCATGACTTACTCACATTAGAAAAATCTCAATCAAGTAGGATTTCACTCTCAAAATTTAGAGCACCTAACAAAGTGTGTTTAGTTGTATAAAAAAATGAATTGATGAGTTCTTAGATTAAAGACATTTCTTTACTTAATATTTCACATAGTAGATTGTGATTGCAAATACATATGTAATGGAGATGATGACTATAAATGAAAGAGTTTTAGAGGACCTATCAAAAGTCAAAAGTGTGTTTACTTGTTTGAAAGATAATTATATGTTTAGTTAGTTTTAAGATAAAATTATCAAGATTCAATCAAAAACCCCCGCTTAAAATTTCATGAATTAGATTAGGATTATAAATATGTGAATAGTTTAAAAAAACTATAATTATTTTTTTATTGATTCCATTTTATCAATAGTTAAACTTATGAGAGGTGCCCACAATTAACATTTCATATAAATAAACATCATTTTTAGTATAATTTTAAAATTTTGAGATATACTTTATAACATGCATGTGAGTTGATAGGGTCCCTTCATTCTAATTTTAAGATATTCTTTAGATGGATTGGCAAAACCCTAATGATTCAATGACACTACTAGGCTTTTAGTTCTAATTGTTTTTTCTTGAGTGTGATAATTTTCCTTGTGAGTAATTCTAATATTTGAATCCATTACAAATGGGTGCTCCTCCTATGTTGGATAAAACTTCTAGAACTATATGCTAGAATTCAAATTTCCTAATAAATGTAGGCTTGAATTTGAGACCCCCTCTCACTGTCTCTCCCTCTACCCATCTCTCTCCCATTTTCTCCCTCCTCTTTATCTCTTCCCCCTTCTCTCTTTCCCTCCTCTACCTATTTCTCTCCCTCCTCCCTATCTCATCTTCTTTATCTCTCCTCATTTCTCTCTCCCCCGCACCTGCTCTATCCACTATCTATCTCTCTATCTTTACCCCTCTCTCCCTTTGTCTTCCCATAAATATTTATCTCTATCTCTTTTTATTCTCACATATCTATATTTATCCCTCTTTCTCTCTCCCTCTCCCTATCTCTCACTATCTATTTTTCTATTTCTACTTCTCTCTATTTTTCAATCACTCTATCTATCTCTACATCTCTCTACCCATCTTTCCCTCTATCTATAATTTCTTATATATCACTTAGTCTCACAATTTCTCTCTCTCTCTCTCTCTCTCTCTCTCTCTCTCTCTCTCTCTCTCTCTCTCTCTCACACACACACACACACACACACACACACACACACACACACACACACACACACACACACACACACACACACACACACACACACACACACACACACACATATTGCCTCCCTTTTCCATCTCCATACCCATCTCCATCTGTATCCCTATCTTATCCACCATCTATCTCTCCCTCTTTCTATCCCCATCTTTCTCCATCTTTCCCTATCACAAACATAGCATGATCCTATTAGTAATGTAGCATGATCTTCCTATTTGTAAGGTTTTACCAGTTATGATTTGGTCCTTGTAAGTGGATCTATAGTTGATTTGGACCTATAATTCTTTATTAAGACCTTTGTGCACAAACATCATTTGCTAAAATATGTACCAATTGACCTCATATATTGAACTAATGTATGTAATTAATAGACCAATCCATCCATTTTTCTCCTTCTCCCTCTTTTTAGATCTCTCTCTCTCTCTCTCTCTCTCTCTCTCTCTCTCATGCGTGCATGCCCACCCCCTTCTCCATCTTCATCTCTATCTCCTTACCCCTCACTTTCTCTCTCATTCTCCCCCCTCTCCCTACCTATTGCAAGTATAACATGAGACTATTGGTAATGGATCTTGATATCCTTGTATCTATTTGTCTTTATCTCTCCCTCCACATCTTTCTATCTTCTTCTCTCCCCCCCCCTCTCTCTCTCTTGTAATGGATCCTGATTATATTCTTAATTTAGAGGTTTTGTTTAAATCATATTTGAATACCTGTAAGTGAACAAATAGTTATTTCAAAGCTACCACTTCTCCACTGAGACTTGTATTGTATAAACAACGTAATTTACTAAATAACCTATTGAATTTAACTCATGTATTCCACAAATGTATGCAAAAAAATAAAATAAAATTTTCTATAATTGACTTTTCACACCTTTTCGGCGTACCCATTGCACACCAAGGTGCAATTGCTAGTAATATGTCATGTGTGTATGAGTGGCAGATTGAGAAAATTTCAACACATGGATAGTTAAGAACAAGATAGATCTCGAGTTGAAGACTATAGGAAACATGACCCTCTACCGATTTTATTGAAACTATGCACTACTAGAGAATGATGTGTGATTATTTTATTGCGGCGATGGAGTGTTCTCAAATAAATGAGAACTTCATTAATTTATTTTCAAAATTTATTCCTAATCATTATTGAATCTCGATTGTGGAATATCAGGAACATATGATTTTGCTAAAAATCCATGATGTTGGATAAACTGTCTTATTTTTGGTCTTTTTGTGTAGCCTGAATCTATGATCATTGACCAAAAGTGAAAATTTTAATTGTTCAATGATCTACAATCTTACCGCTCTATTAGGGTATACCTTGGCAACTTCATAAGTTCCCAACCATATAGACTGAAATTTGTTTGTATGATCCTTATAATGAGAATCGAATAGTAATGCCCAATCACCTTTTTTTAATTGCTTTATTTTTATGTATTCATCATGCCATTTGATTCAATGAGTTTAGATTATCTCCATCTATTTCAATGCTTGCCTTCTGAATTCATCAAGTATGTTGAGTTGTTGAATTCTCTTTATTTGTGTCGTTGTTAAATCTACGCCAAGCTAGACTTCTTTTTTTTTAATGTCTTATGCTCATATTCAATGGGCATAATTTCTTTTTCTCCACACATTAATTCAAATAGTGTGAATCTTGTAGCAATTGTTTACATAGTCCCGTAAGCCCATACTACTTCTTATAATCTGGAAGCCCAATCTTTTTTATGAATCACAACTATTTTTGTGAGGATTTCCTCTAGTTTCCTATTTATGACCTTTACATGTCCATTGGTTTGTGGGTGGTATGGAATACTTTTATGATGCCTTAGTTTGTATTCATTCATTGATGTTGTGATCAGGGTAGATGTGAATCGTGGACCTTGATAACTGACAAGCTCTCTTCATATAGTAACTCAACAGCCTTGTTATCCTTTATATGCTTCATTACTTATACTTCGACCCATTTTGTTAGGTAGTTTTAACATACCAAAATATACTATTTATATTTGATGAAGGATTAATAGGCCCTATAAATTCAAAGTGCCATCTATCATATGGTGCTAATACTAATTGTGGTTGCAAAGGAATTTCATTTGACTTGGTAAACCTCCCTATTCTTTGGCATCTATCACAAAGTTTTGTATACTTAACTAAATCTTTATGGATATAAGATTAGTAATATCTTATGTTTAACACCTTAAGAGTTGTTCTTTTAGTGACAAAATAACCCCCACAAGGTGCATCACAACAAGAATGAGAACATCATGAATCTCATCTTTCCTGAGACATCATCTCAAAAAGTTGTCTAGTCCAATATAAAACAGATATCTTTCAATCCATTAATAAGAAAAACTCTTTTATACTAGCTCACTTTTCTCTGGAAAAAAAATAAGGTGGCACCTTTCCAGAGACCAAATAGTTTGCAATGTCTTCATACCAAGGGTTGTGACTTTGGAGTGCAAATATGTGCTCATCAATGAATGAGTCGTAAATCAAATTCTCTAAGTCTATATTTTTTGTTCTTGACAAGAAATATATAGCTACATTTATTGTGCCAAATGCATGGTCTAATGCATCTTTGTGGAAATGAAATGACATAGTCTAATTTGGTCCTCTATGAACAAGATCTTTTCTCAATACATCCTTCAATTTCTGAAAGGCTTATTGACATTCTTGTCCAAACAAATTTAGCATCTTTAGTTAAAAAGACAAATAATGGTAAGACAATTTTGTTCAAATCCTTAATAAATCTTCTATAATAGCTTGCATAGCCAAGGAAACTCCTAACATCCTTTTGTTTGATGGTATTGGCAATTTTTTAATGACCTCAATTTTCATAGGGTCAACTTGTGTACCTTTCTAGGAGACATGATGACCAAGAACCACTCCTTCTATCATCATATAACACTTCTTATTGCTAAGTGAAAGGTTGTGATTTATACACTTTTGAAGCACCATAGTCATATTGGTCATAGATTCCTCATAACTATCACTGAATGTGGTATTGTCCATATATACTTCCATGCAATCATGTGTTAGGTCTAAGAATATACTAATGATCGCTCTTTGAAATGTTGTAGGTGAATTACAAAGTCCAAAAGGTAGGACAAAATAGGCATAAGTGCCCTGAGGACAAGTGAATGTAGTTTTGTCATGATCTTCTGGTGTGATCCTAATTTGGTTATAACCAGTAAAACCATCCAAAAATGAGAAATATTTCTTTCTAGCTAGAGGGTATAAAACCTGATCAATAAATGGAAGATGGAAGCAATCCTTCCTTGTTGCTAAATTGAGTTCCCCACAGTCAACACAAACTATCCATTTCCGTCATTTCTTTGGCACTATAACAAGTGGTTAGACCCATTAGCTATCTAAAATGGGATATATGAATCTTCTATCCAACAATTTTTGCAATTCGGTCTTTACTATCTCTTTGACTGCTATATTCATTCTCCTTTGAGGTTGCCTAATCCACCTGTAATATTCTTTGATGTAAATCTTATGTGTAAAGAGGTTTTGGGTCCAATCCTTTCATATCACTATAATCCCAAGCAAAAGATTCTTTTTGTTCTTGCAACAAAGACACTAGTTGTTCTTGCTATTCAGGCAAGAGTCTACTGTTGATATTTAGGTACCTTCCAATGGTAATTCCCACTTGAGTGGTAACTAGACTCATTGAGGTTGTATTTGGGCATGTTGTAATTGAGGTCATTATACATGGTAGCAACTGGTGAAGTAGCTATGTAGTTGACAAATATGTCTTAGAAGAAGCTATAGGAAACATTGAATACGGGGGACAAGATGTACATGGCAAGCATGATAATGTTGCCTCTTGTCTATTGTAATTATTTTAGATTATGTGATCAACGACTGTGCCTTCATCCTGCACTTTCAATGTAGGATCCCTTTCTATCATCATTCATGCTCATAGGCTATCTTCTTCTATATCTAAAAAATTTGACTAGATGGCTTGATCGCCCTATTGATGAGGTTCAACTAGAGGATATAAAACTAATTTATTTGTGTCATTACCATTTGAGATGATCATCTCCCCTGATCTACATCCTATAAAAGTATTTGTTGTTGCAAGCCATTGTTTCCCTACAATAATTGGATATCGTCGAAGCTTAGTTTTTGATTGAAGAATAATAAAATCAATAGGGTATTCCCAAGAGTCTAGTGTTATGACTAAATCCTCTATGATACCCTCTAATTTAACTACAGAACTATCAACAAGTTGTAGGATAGTGGGTGTAGGTCTTTGATTAGGTAGTTACAAATTCTACATAGTTTCTTGGGTCATCACATTGATTTTCGCCCCTAGGTCAATCAGAGTGTTTGGCATAAGTATACCATTGATTGTAACAAATACAAGAAGGTTTCCTAAATCAGTGTATTTTTGGCATTGTGTTGTCATTGATGTCAACTGGTATTGGTATCATTGATGTCAACCGGTATTGCATGTCACCAATAAGTATGGAATGTTGACCGATGAGTAAGTATTGGAGACTGACATGGAATGACAACTGGTAAGTGATGGTTTGGCAGTGTATGGTTGCCAACCGGCAGGCACATGAATAGTAAGAATGCAAGGTGAGCTAATGAAGAAGTGCATAACTAGTGTGCAGTTGGATGTCAGTCAGTAGGACTCCCACTAGACATAAATGTTGTCACCAAATAAAGAAAAGAATGCCAGGAAGTTTGATGCCTTAGTAAGCAAGGATGACATATGGGAAAGCTACCGGGTCATATGTCAAGTTAAAAATGTATCTACTCCTTAGGGAAGTGACATTAATACCAACAGGTGACAAAGAACCTCTCCCACTGATGATTGGCAGGTTGAGTGCAACTGTTTATCTACTCTCACCGATAAGTACCAATGGCCAACTTATCTCACAACATGCATGGAATACATCATAACCCTCTGATATAAGAAAGTCAGAAAGGAGTTAAGAAGGCATGATGAGCTACTGAAACAAAAGAGGAAGAGTAAAGAGTGTTGAGTTTGCCACTTTGGAAAACCAATTAAGATGAGGTCTGCAAAAATGAAGGAGAAGGATAAGTGGTAACATTTACAGACATGGAGTCACTCCAGGTTGTTGATATCAATAGAGGTTTCTGTTAATGATTGATGACTGATATTGTCATGCCACCGATGTGCCAAAAGATGGGACATGTAGTCAAGTGTAGTGTCAACTGGTGAATATGTCAACCAACAGGCAAATGTAGTCTGGTGCATCACAATTGGAGTCTGATGACATGGTGTCATCAAGGATACTACCGGCATGAAGGTAGGAGTAGTGTCACTGATAAACAAGATTACCAGTATGCAAGAAAGAACATAAGTGAAAGGTTCTCATCAGACAAAAATGAGTAAGTTGATTTGCAAGGGTAATGATTGGTCAATATGATACACCGACAAAACAAAGATGAGCCACCAGTATGAAGGTTAACTGGTAAGGCAAGATATACTGGCAAGGTTAGAGAATTGGTAGGTGAGCACCGATAGTGTATGATGTGGTCAATGACAAAATATAAACTGACATAAGTAACTAAGATGAGGTGGAAGTCGACAGAGTGGACACATGGACTCCAAGTGGCGTATGTGCAGTGGAGGATGAACCATGCATCGGTGAGTAGTTGGTGAATAGGTCGACATTAATGTCGACTGCGTAAATCATGGGATGTGTTGTAGAGGTTTGCGGCTTGAGGAAGATCGAACAAAGGAGATCAATGGCATGAAATGATTGATGCAGAGTGTTCGAGTGAAGATCAAAGTAGGTGAATCAAACTACTGGACCATTTATGGTGACTGACCAAGTTCCAAGCTGACGGATAGTCTGTGTTTGTTAAGTATAGCAAGCGTGCTTTTGAAGAAAAGAGATATAGTGGTGATGTCTGATTGCTTGCAGGTTGTCGATCTACGTGCTAATCAAATTTGATTTGATTAGCCTCATGGTTGGTAAAGAAACCCTAGCGCACCAAAGTTTGAAGTTTTGTTTTGGCTAGAAAGCTTGACTATAAGTATGCAGATAGAAGACTAGGTTTGATTGATGCAGCCAGATGATTAGGGGCCGAATATTGAAGAGAAGAGAGCCAACCAGTTAAAGAATTCATCGAAGATCATAGAGACTGAGTGTTGGAGGTGCAACCAGTGAGAGGGTTTAGCAGAGGTTTAACCGACAAGGTCAGAGTGACCGATAAGCTGCAAAGTGTGTTGCAATCAAGTAAATTGGTGGTGCTAGAACCTGCGGGAAGGCAACAAAAGGTGTTGCAGTGTAGTGGGATTGTCGGTGAAGATCCAACAAGGCAAGATCAATGCAGGGCTTGACCGGTAAGATGAGATCCAATAGTGATCAGAGAGAACAAAACTGACAAAGTGAAGAGTACCAGTAGTGGCAAGCAATGGTGTATTTGAGTGAGCAGAGAACCGACAAAGAGGAGAGCAGAGGAAGACCGGTTAAGAAGAGTAGAACTGGAAGGAAGATTGCAGAGGTTACAAAACTCATTTGTAACCGGGTTATTACTTTTTATTGATATATGTCATTGTTTTCACTGAGTTGGAGCTCGATGCAGGGGTTGGCGCTCCTTGGGTTGGTGCCCTAAATTTTGTAATACAATATTTATTGTGAGGCTAGATTGGAGCAGTAGACTCCAACAACATTTCTCACGAGGTTTTTCCCATGTTGGTTTTTCCTCGTACATCCAGTATTATGTGATGTTCCTTTTGTGTGTGCTTGCATTGTGTCATCTCCCTATCTCACCGGTATATCCACCTTGTGTTATATTTACTAACCAGTACACACATTTAGGTTTAAAAAGGGTTAGGTTTGGAAACCACTGATTCACTCCCCCCCACCCCCCCTCAGTGGCAACTTGTCTTCTACAATTGGTATCTGAGCCTAGGTTCCCAGTTAGATAAGTTTTCTCCAGCTTGGGTAGATTCTGGTTTTTTTAGAACACAATGGTCTGTTTTGTATCAACCCCTACTCCGGTGTTTGATGGATCAAACTTTTTTATTTGGAGTTGTAGGACGAAATTCTACTTGTCCTCCCTAGGGTTTGATGTCTCGATGTTGGTTGTAAATGATTGTTCTAGTTTTGTTTGTCCTACCACCCGTCCTGAAGCTGAAAGAAGATCTATGTGCAACGATGAAGCAATTAAGGCTATACTCAGTGGGCTTTCCGGTGATGTTTCCTCACAAGTGGACATATACAAATCGACCAAAAGCCTATAGGACAAATTGAAGAAGCTCTATGGAAATGATCCTACCACTGCAGAACTGGGTTGTGGAAATAAGAACAATAGAGAAAACACATGTGCAGATGATGAAGATAGATCAGTCAACAATTGCAGTAATCATGAAGAAGAAATCCACCTCTTCATGGCTCAAGAGATAGAAAGTGAGTTGCACACGTCTAAAAGGGATAACACAAATCAATCCTACCGGCAAGATGTGTTTGGCAGTGATGGTGAAGATGAAGAAGAAGGTGAAGCAAAAGTTGATCTTGAAGGATAACTTGCAAGAGCACTTAAGGACATTAGTAGAGTAAGAAAAGAATACAAGCTGTTCAAGAATGTTGCTATTATTGAACAAAACTGGTTAATGAAATGTCTTGAAGAATTCGAGGAATGTATCTCAGAGTTGAAAACTCAACTAGAAGACACCAAGAAGTGTAGGTGCAAAGATCTAGAGTTTGAACTAGAGGCCAAGGACAAAGAATGTCAAAAGTTAGAAGGATAAATGTAGAATCTCTGAAAAGACCTTGAGAAATGTCAAGATGAGCTCAAGGTGAGGATTCGGTATGATGGCAGTACTGAGGCCTTGGATAAAATATTGAGTAAACTAAAACACTCCAAGGATACCAGATGATTAGGATGTGGTGTCGATGAATGCTCCACCAACAAGAATGTCTCCCACAAGGACATTCGGTTTGTCTCCTCAAGTGGAGATAACAAGGGATAGACCTTCACAGTTAGAAATGCTCCTAGGAAGAAGGTCGACCTAACTACAATTAGTGAAGATATGAGGATGAAGACCGGTGCTATAATAAAGAATAATGTTGATCCTAAAGGGAAAGGGAAGCTAAGAGAAGAAGGCTTCATCAGAAATGGGAACATAAGAAGACATCCTAGAAGACCTCCTGCCAATGGAAGACAAAGAAATGTTGTTGTTCCCAAGAACAATCCCCACAAAAGTAGAAATGGAGAAGCAAAACCTGTAAGATCACCTCATGTTTGGCAAAATAACTTTGTAAGTTGCAAGCCCTCCTTCTTCGGTTATTGTATTTCATGCAAAGATTATGGTCATAGGGTAGATGAATGTAAAAAGAGGTCTAGGAATAGACAAAACATTTTTCCTAGGAATAATAATGTTGTATGTGAAAGATGTAATGGACTTGGCCATAGAAGTCATGATTGTAGAAAGAAGAACTTGCAGTCATATGACATCCAATATAACAATCATGCTCAATATGGAAATGGTTATCGAGCATATGGGAGTCAAATAATTGCATGGAACCAAAGGAGAAATGTTTCTGCAAGATCAAGAGATCCACCGGTTCTGGTTGCTGGCTACAACAACATGATCAGAGGAAGAAGATTAAATCATTTTAACAAAAGATCCTCTAATATTTTGTCTGGCATGAACATAGTCTGCTACTACAACAATGTTGGTAGAGCAAGGACAAATCAACAGAAGAATGTAAGACCTGCTCCAAACACTGCAAATGGGAAGAGGAGTGAGACCAAACAGGTATGGAAGAAGGAAGAGAGTAGAACCATGGACCGACACTGTGCATTCAATGCACAGGTGATATCTCCTAAGGCTTAACGGAGAAGTATGAACTTAGTGGGAGCTACATGTTGATCACATAATTCACCCCCATAGTGAAAAGGACAAATGCAAGAGTGAGTTGATGTCAGTACAAGGAAGAAGATGAGATGGAAGTGTGTGTGGTTGATGCCTTGGCTACACATTTACATTTGGGAGATGAATTACTGCCATACGTGTCAATGGATGGTTCAAATTGCAATTGGAATCAGAGGCATTTAACACAATAAGACTGAGGCTAATGAAAAAAATGTCCCTATGGAGATGATGGACCGACATAGTAAACCTATATGTGCAGTATGTTACCGGTATGGATATTAACTGGTACTGCAGGTTATGTAAGTCAATGTATTTTGGGATCATTGCAATAACTTTGGTGGCATGGATTGAGGAAATTATATCTCAGGTGATTGTAGAAGACTTGAACGACATGTGTTGGCTTGGTAGTAGATCATATATGCATGCATCTTTTTGATCCAACCTATTTGATAATTGACATGATAGTGATGTGGTTTGGCATTGTGGTCATATAATATCATGTCATAAGTTGTGATAGATATCATGGAGCTGAAAAATCATCTATAGATCACATATGCACAACTCTACCAGTATAAGGTGCAGATTGGAGTCCCGGTTTAGGACCTATCAAGTAATGAAGACCTGAGATCTATGGCTCAGGGGGAGTTCACAACCATATCTTCTGATTGTTATCAGATATACTGAACATAGGGGGAGATCAAGTGTTCATGGTTGTATCGGTATGTTTGAGACTTTGGGATGTGCTCATCAGTCCTTACTTGTGAGGTCTTTCAATGTCTATTCAATTTGTACTTAATAGAAATCACAATTGGACCACCGAGAGTGTTGCCTACAAAGAGGGAGAGTTACCTAGATAGGAGGATAACATACATTTGGTATGAAGAACATACACAAGTGATATCAAATTGGTATCAGTGTCAGCTTCAACACTTGGTATCAGCAAATTGGAGTCAGAATAACTTTCTGCATATCAAAGGGGAGATGATGCAGTTTGACCAGTAAGAAAGTGGAATTCACTGACGCACTTTTCTATAATTGATATCAGATTGGTATATACATTTGGTAGCAGAGAAATTGGTATCAGTTGGTGTTAGATCCCTCTATCCCAAATATCATTGGTTGAGACGATGCAGAGTGAAATGGTCAAAGGAGGAGAAGCAACCAATAGAAAGCTCTGTCAAAACCCTTTGCCTTTTCTTATCAAAGGGGGAGAGATAACCTGTAGTATGTCAGATACTACATGTGTTGACATCAATTCCAAAGGGGGAGATTATTGGAATTGTGTTGTCATTGATGTCAACCAGTATTGGTATCATTGATGTCAACCGATATCGCATGTTACCGGTAAGTATGGAATGTTGATCGGTGAGTAAGTATTGGAGACCGACATGGAATAACAACCAGTAAGTGATGGTTTGGCAGTGTATGGTTGCCAACCGGCATGCATGCGACCAGTAAGAATGCAAGGTGAGCTAATGAAGAAGTGCAGAATTGGTATGCAATTGGATGTCAATCAACAAGACTCCCATTGGACATAAATGTTGTCACCGGATAAAGAAAAGAATGCTAGGAAGTTTGTTGCCTCAGTAAGCAAGGATGACATATGGGAAAGCTACCAGGTCATATGTCAAGTTGAAAATGTATCTACTCCTCAGGGAAGTCACATTAATACCGACAGGTGACAAAGAACCTCTCCCATTGATGATTGGCAGGTTGAGTGCAATTGTCTATCTACTCTCACCGGTAAGTACCAATGCCTAGCCTATCTCACAACATGCATGAAATACATCATAACCCTCTGATATAAGAAAGTCAAAAAGGAGTTAAGAAGGCATGATGAGCTATCAGAACAAAAGAGGAAGAGTAAAGAGTGATGAGTTTGCCACTCTGGAAAACCAGTTAAGATGAGGTTTGCACAAGTGAAGGAGAAGGATAAATGGTAACATTTATAGACATGGAGTCACTCCAGGTTGCTGATATCAATAGAGGTGTTTGTTAATGATTGATGATTGATATTGTCATGCCACCAGTGTGCCAAAAGATGGGACATGTAGTCAAGTGCAGTGTCAACTGGTGAATATGTCAACCAGTAGGCAGATGTAGTCTGGTGCATCACAGTTGGAGTCTGATGACATGGTGTCATCAAGGATACTACCGGCATGAAGGCAGGAGTAGTGTCACTAATAAACAAGACTACCAGTATGCAAGAAAGAGCATAAGTGAAAGGTTCTCATCAGACAAAAATGAGCAAGTTGATTTGCAAGGGTAATGATCGGTCAATATGATACATCGATAGAACAAAGATGAGCCGCCAGTATGAAGGTTAAGTGGTAAGGCAAGATATATTGGCAAAGTTAGAGAATCGGTATGTGAGCACCGATAGTGTATGATGTGGTCGGTGACAAAGGATAAACTGACATAAGTAACTGAGATGAGGTGGATGTTGATAGAGTGGACACATGGACTCCATGTGGCGTACATGCAGTGGAGGATGAACCATGCATCAGTGGAGTAGTTAGTGAGTAGGTTGACATTAATGTCAACTGCGTAAATCACGGGATGTGTTGTAGAGGTTTGTGGCTTGAGGAAGGTCGAACAAAGGAGATCGATGGCATGAACTAATCGATGCAGAGTGTCCGAGTGCAGATCAAAGTAGGTGAATCAAACTGCTGGACCATTTATGGTGATTGACCAAGTTCCAAGCCAACAGATAGTTTGTGTTTGCTAAGTATAGCAAGCGTGCTTTTCAAGAAAAGAGATATGGTGGTGATGTTTGATTTCTTGCAGGTTGTCGATCTACGTGCAGATTAGATTTGATTCGATTAGCCTCGTGGTTGGTAAAGAACCCTAGCACGCTAAAGTTTGAAGTTCTGTTTTGGTGAGAAAGCTTGACTATAAGTATGCAGACAAAAGACCAGATTTGATTGATGCTGCCAGATGATTAGAGGCCGAATATTGAAGAGCAGAAAGTGAAAGTACAACAAAGAGCCAACTAGTTAGAGACTTCATCGAAGATCATAGAGAGTGAGTGTTGGAGGTGCAACCAGTGAGAGGGTTTAGCAGAGGTTTAACCGACAAGGTCAGAGTGACCAGTAAGTTGCAAAGTGTGTTGCAGTCAAGTGAACTGGTGATGCTAGAATTTGCGGGAAGGCAGCAGAAGGTGTTGCAGTGCAGTGGGAGTGTTAGTGAAGATCCAACAAGGAAAGATCAATGTAGGGCTTGACTGGTAAGCTGAGAACTGGTAGTAATTAGAGTGAACAAAACTGATAGAGTGGAGTACCGGTGGTGGTAAGTAGTGGTGTATTTGAGTGAGAAGAGAACCGATAGAGAGCAGAGTATAGGAAGACCAGTTGAGAATAGTAGAACCAGAAGGAAGATTGCAAAGGTTACATAACTCATTTGTAACCGGTTTATTACTTTGTATTGATATATGTCACTGTATTCACTGAGTTGGAGCTCGGTGCAGGGGCTGGTGCCCTAAATTTTGTTATACAATGTTTATTGTGAGGCTGGATTGGAGCAGTAGACTCCAACAATATTTCTCACTGAGGTTTTTCCCATGTTGGGTTTTCCTCGTACATTTCGTGTTATGTGATGTTCCTTTTGTGTGTGCTGGCATTTGTGTCATCTCCCTATCTCACCGGTATATCCACCTTGTGTTAGATCTGATAACTGGTACACACATTTAGGTTTAAAAAGGGTTAAGTTTGGAAACCACTGATTCACCCCCCCTCTCAGTTGCATCTTGTGTTCTACATGTACTTGGGAACCATTACTTTTCCTAGCATTATATCTTCAAGCAAACCCACCACATGTACAGTTGTAGAGTCCTTTCTTTTCCTACCTGGTTTTTAATGGTATAACCCCTTAATAGTCTTGTTATAGATAAGAACATCCTTGATTTCTTGGAATAAGGGAATTTTGACACTGACATTGCTCCAATATATCAAATGCAAGTTCTGTAGCATCGTAAATTGTAACCAGTCCAATTTACACCTCATGTTTGTGCTCCTACTTTTGTGTGTCCTATCTCCACCCCCGTCTAGGTTCGATTTGATCCTATTCTCCAACTTTGATGTCACAAGCAACATTTCATGGGTCCCATCTTAGAGGTCCTTCCCCCATTTATCTTTGTATTGGTCCTATTTGATGGAGGACTAGGGCTTGGAGTGCCCTGGTCTAGAATAGGGTGCTCTAAAATGCCCTATTCCCCCTAAAAAAGGCCTCAATTTGAAATAGGGTTGGTCCTTTACCTCTTCGATGGATTCTGGTCCCCAAGGCTACACATGATTGTTGGAGGTCGGCCTTATTGGTAATTTATCTAGGAAACCCTATATAAAGACATCTTATCAATTCATTTTCACCTAGAAGCAAATGAAGACTACATTTGTATTATTCATGCATATGTGAAGCATTGATCATTAAGCATCTTTAGAGATTCAAGGTTGCATATTCATATTCAAGCATTGTGGAGAAAAGTTACATCAATCTTCATGCAAGCATGTGTGTGCAATTAGGGGTTTTCATGTCCATGTTTTTTTCATGCCATTATATTCAACATTTGTGATTACGTTAAAAGAGAATTGCATTATCACCATAATTGCAGATCTAAGGTATATCTTCTTAACATTTATTTCAGTATTTTCATTATTTCATTCAAGTTTAATTCCTAAACCAGGGTTTGACTTAGGCAAACCCCTATCTAAAACATCTTTCCCTTTCTTTCTATGTGTAGGAAACATGTGCAGGAGTCGAACTTAAGAGTTTCGATAGTGTTGACAATGACAAACAAGTTCATCTTTCAACGATGGAAATTTTGGAGGACCATGGTAGATCTATGCTACCTAGTTCCAAAACATTAGGCCAAACTTCTAGGAACAGGTTTTCAATCTATTTATTTTTCCCAAACCTTAATTTATGGCTCCATGGGACATCTATAGTATTTCGTATTCATCAAATTACTTCAATTATCCCTCATTTTGTCCTAATTTCATAAGCACATTCTAAATTCAACTAAGAAAGAGGATAATCAACCCAACCAATTAAATCCAATTAGAATATTCGACCTTTCCCAATTGGAATTGAGCCTATATCTATTGGTTTCAACCCTCTTTCAATGTAGTGGTGTTAAATGGGCTAATTAGTGGATTTATTTGGTGCAACCCTAATTAACAATTTTCCATAAATTACATTTTGGTGAACCTGACATCTTTCATGCTAATTTTCTATTTGTGTTATTAGATATGATTTGCATGCATTTTAGCTTTCAAATTTGCACTCATAGATCATATTGTCAATAAATTACATAAATTTAAAGGTTAAAATCATAATTACCATAATTTATTTTGTTAGATTTAACTTGTGTTGCAGAATTTTTCACTTGTATATTCAGATTTGATTTTAGGTATTCATAATGGAATTTGATAAAACTGATTTGTTTGCTATTTCACATATGATTGCATTGCTTTTTAGTTACATTTATCACAATCATGTGTTGAATAATAACTTCTTTCATTTTAGATTATTTATTTTCATTCATAGTACTCTTGCATATTACATTTTTAGGGTTAAAAAATATTTCCTACTTGCAAATCATATCTCAAAGATTTTATCCATGTTATATGTTGTTTCATGATGACAATTTTAAGAACATGCATTACATGTGTAGGTCATATAATTGCTTTTATAGACAATGATAATTCTAGAGACGACATTAACAAAGTTAACACTTGTACCTCTCCTAGGATATCTAATGTGAATGAGAAAAGAGTTAACAGTCTTATCAATGATCTCTCTAATGTAGAGCAAGCATTGAATAGCAACATGACATCATCCTCTTCTCATATGCATACCATAGTGTAAGGGGGGAAAATCAAAATGTTGGTTTATCAATCTCTTTAGATCCTCCTTATTCTCCTAGAGGTTATCTTAACCATCAAAACATTTGTAGGAAGATGATGTTATGCATTTTATTCACAATCTATCTTCTCATGTAATATTAAGCAAAGTTGTAGCCTCATATGATAAGGACCTTCATTCCTAGCCTATCAAAGAGGATATGAATAATGGTGATAGAAAGGAGAATCTTCCTACAAAAGACATTCCTTCATCTAATTCTCCCTTTGATCCTTTCATGTACCCTTACACTATAAATTTTAAAGAGATTCATGATAATAGTCTTTCTTCCTCACAATTGAAAATTTCTTATAGGAGCAGTTATAATATGATCTTGAAAATTGGTTATAGGGAACAATTACTTGGAAAATATGAACAAGGAATCAAAGTCCCTATAAACCCTCCTTCATAAACTAGTACAATATGAACAAGGAATCAAAGTCCCTATAAACCCTCCTTCACAAACTAGTGCAAAAGGTCTAGGAAATCTTCATCATTCACCTAAGGATTATCTCCTTAGGGTGAAAAATATTAAGGAGTATTTTGCAAGACATAAACTCTACTGTCATCTAAAGGTGCTTCTTCCTCAAATAATCCTTTTTTTCCAATATAATCAAACCCATGATCATCATGCCAATGATTGTCCCAATTTTCAAAAAGGAATACAAGAACTCATTCATAATGGAAATGTCAAAATCATAGAAGACAATTCTCCTCCCTCTATCAACCCTTGTCCTTCATCTCAAGAAAGAAAGACCTACTCCTGTTGATGATCAAGAGAAATTAGCTACAAGAATCTCTTGGAGATTGAAGTATGATAAGTATGTTTCTTTTCCCTTTATTAAACTTAATCACAATTATAAGAATAAAGAAGGTGATGAGCATTGTCTTTCTCACCGTGGTTATTCTCATTCTCTTGGAAATTGTAAAGCCTTTAAAGCATTTGTTCAAGACCAAAATGACTAGGAGTTCGCATAGCTCTTATAACTGATCTTGCACTTTTTCTTTGTGAAGATGTAGTGCCTAGCACTCCATTCATCCTATCATGTTTCTCCTCACCCTATGGCACTAGTAGTTAACTTCATTGGGGGATATTTGTCACGAGTGGTGATTATTTTTCAATAATAATAATTTTTGGGCAACAACATAGTAGATTCAGTTGTCTCTAGTTTTCAAAGATTATCTCTTCTTTTGAGTTGAATTGTGCATATCTTGATGTCTTTTCTTGCATTGAATATTCCTTCATGCGAGTACATGTGTGTTCCTTGTTAGGACCTTTCTTTGTTTGAAGTAGTGCATTTTCGTATGTATAATCTCTGTGTGGAGGTTGTGTAATCCTTCTCATTGTCCCTATGCTAGGGGGGACATTGATATTTCCTATCCTCTCTAAGGATCCACTTTTCCTTTGTTGAGTGGTATTTTATTACAATAAAATTTCATTTCTTATGTGAAGTTGTTTATTTTCTCAATGATTCTCTCTTATGCAAGAGGTGTGTATCCTTGACTACAACCTCTTCTACACTTGGAAATGTATATCTATTATAAACAAATAGTTCACTTTGGGTCAAAAGTGTGTCATCCTTCATCAAGAATCCCTTTCACCTAGCAATTAGGGGAATGCAAGCATTCTTGTTCTCCTTCCTCTCTTTTTGTTGATGATGTTATTTTTGTTCAAACAAATCCTCTTAGAGGTAGATATCTTTTGAGAAAATATATCTTCCCTCCAAAGGATTTTCTTTACACTTGTTACAAGATATCTCTTTTTCAACTATATTTTCATTGCTTATAAGAGTAATACCTCTTTGTCTTGGATTTATGCACATCGTTGCCTAAAAGTATATCTCCTTGGTGTTGAAGGTGTGTATCCTTGTTTCTAGCATCCTTAATACATCAACATAGTTGACATCTTAAGGGGGGGGATTGCACATTGCCCTCTTTGTACTATATTTTGCATGTCTTATATGAGGTGTTCAGACTTGAAACCAAACCAAAAAAAGTCTTACACGAGATTCTTCATGCACGAAACCAAACATTTTCATTTCATGTCTTATACAGGTTGTTGCATGCTCAAAACCAAACAAAAGATAGTCTTATATGATATGCTTAACTCCTGAAACTAGACAATAGCATATATAGTAGGATGAGTGGAACTAGCAAAACACAACTAGACTAATTTGACTCTCCTCCCCAACATGGATCACCTATCATGAAACAAAAAGCTAGCTCACAACATTTATGTCTTTTGTTTTCCCTTCCCCATGAGCTTATAACTTTTCTATTGGTGAATAATAATTCATCATTTGATGCATTCTCTATCTCTTTTTATGTGATTTCTTGCGTTCTTGCGACATAATTTTGAGAATGACATTAGTGGATGAGACATTTTTATTATCAAGGTCTCTTAAACTAGTACACTTGGACCCTTTTTGTGTTGTGTGTCTTTTGTCTTCATTTGTCTTTTGGCTTTGTTTGTCTTTTGTCTTTGTTGGTCTTTTTGTCTTTGTCTTGTTTTGTGTGTCCTTGCATGATATTGGGTGAGTTAAGATCCTAATATTGGGGGATTGGTTCCTCAAAATCATTGATGTCTTATATACTTGTGATGTCTCTCTTAATTGCTTGTCTCTTATCTCTCTACTTTACCGCAAGTATTTGCATAGGCTCATACTCCTATTAAAGTGTGAGCTAAATGTAGCATCATAAATTTTAATTGGTGAAATTTATACCTCAAGTTTGTGCTCCTACTTTAGTGTGTCTCGTCTCCATCCCCTCTCTAGGTCTAATTTAATGCTATTCTCCAATTTTGATGTCATGAAAAACATTTGGTGGGCCCCATATTGGAGGTCCTTCCCCCATTTATCTTTGTATTGGTCCTATTTATTGGAGGACCAAGGCGTGAAGTGCCATGGTCTATACTAGGGGGGCCCAATTTCAAATGGGATTAGTCCTTTACCTCTCTAATGGATTTTGGTCCCCAAGGCTACAAATGCTTGTTGGAGGTTAGCCTAATTGGTAATTTACCTAAGGAACCCTATATAAAGACATCCTATCAATTCATTTTCACCTAGAAGCAATTGAAAACTCCATCTATATTATTAATGTATCCATGAAGCATTTATCATCCAGCATATTTAGAGATTCAAGGGTGCATATTCATTATTCAAGAATTATGGAGAAAAGTAACATCAATCTTCATGAAAGCATGTGTGTGTGATTAGGGTTTTTCATGTCTATGTGTTTGTCATGCCATTACATTCAACATTTATGGTTACATTCAAACAACATCACATCATCATCAACAGTTGCAGATCTGAGGTATATCTTCTGAACATTTATTTCAGTATTTGCATTATTTCATTCAATGTTAATTCATAAATTGGGGTGTGACTTAGGGAAAACCCTATCCACAACACATTTCTCTTTCTTTCTGTGTAGGAAATAGGTGCAAGAGTTGTACTCATGAATTTCAGTAATGTCAACAGTGACAAACAGGTTTAGCTTTTGACAACAAAAATATGGAGGACCATGGAGGATTTGTGCTATTTGGTCCTCAAAAATCAAGTTGAATTTTTGGGAATAGGATCTGAATCTATTCTTTTTCCTAGATCTCAGTTTGTGGCTCTTAAGACATGGGTAGCATTCCATATTTGTCAAATTACTTCAATTATCCCTCATTTTGCCCCAATTTCATAACTACGTTCCAAATTCAACTAAGAATGAGGATAATTAACTCCAACTAATTGAATCCAATTAGAATCTCAGACCTTTACCCATTGGGATTGAGCCTAGATATTTTGGGTTCAACCCTCTTTCAATGTAGTGATGTTACTAGGGTTAATTAGCGGATTTGCTTGGTGAAACCCTAATTCCCTATTTTCCATACATTACAAGTTTAAACTCAGCTTTTTGCATAGTAAGCCTCTCTAGAAATGGAGACAAGTGTTCCTCACTGGACTCCAGGCTAGGAGGTAAACATTAGCTGCTAAACGAAGGAAGCACATCAAGTGAGGTATCATTTGATGGCACTTCTGTTATTATTAGGGGTGTTGGTGCAGTTAGAGTTTTTCCATATTAGTGAAGGTGTATGTTATTAATGTCGAGTACATAGGCAAGAAACTATTGATCATCATTAGCATATGCTTGTTGTATAAGACAATTGTTTGGGTTTGATGCAAGTTGTGCTAGTAATTGGGTGGGCTTAGGAGGTTGTGCAAGAGGATTGGCAGGATTAGGGATAATGGCAGGTTGAACTGGTGGAGCTGGTAATTGTTGTGAATATCCAAGATTAGGATTAGTCCATTGTTGAATACCTCTCCATCATGGTTGTTGCCAATTGGTTTGAGATATCTGCCGATTTGGATACTAGTTTGATGGTTGAAAAGGTTGCCAACCCCCAGAAGGAGGAGGACTCCAAGGTAATGATCCAGGATTCATCTAATTCGGTGTAGGTTGACTTTTCTATTGATTAAAATTACCATAAGAAAGATTATAAGACAATAGATCTTAAGACATACCTGACCTTTGATTCCACGGTTTTTGTTGGGCAATGCAAAACACCTGGCCATCTTCATTTTCAAGGGCCCTAATGTCAAGCATGTCTTCAATGTGTGAGACTTTTTTACCTCTACAATCTTTCTTCTATATCTACAGAGTGGACAACACTCAACCAACACATCATCTACCTCCTCTCGCTTGTTCCTAACCTGGAATGCATCCATTTGAGTAGCCATATGGTTGATAATATTCTTCTTCATGTTTGAAAGTAGGTTACTGATTTGCATTCATGATATTTGAGTAGCATACTTGGACACTAACCCTTGTATGGCTTTGATCTTCTTCATAGTGGACCTTGAATAATGCATCCCTTAGATGCTCTAATGATGCCCTTTGATAGCTCTCCTTTGTCTTTATCCTCTCCAAGATCTGAATGTGTGAGTGTAGCTCTCAGTTTTTAGTATGTAACCATGGATACCAAATGGAGGATTGAAATGGTTGAATATGATGAAATTTTATTGCTATTCTAATGCAAAAGAGTAAAATTACTATGAGAAAGCTTATGTGTGAATGCCTATGCAAGTATAATAACAATGCTAAAAATGCTTTTCTTTTTTGCTTGAGGATGAAGGTCCCTTTTATAGGCAAAATGGTTGAATGAATGCTCAAGATTGATTTGGCTTATGGAGGGCTAGGATTGCATGATCTTCAATCCATGTTGACAAGTGTCAATATGAGAGAGCTTGAGAGGAGAGGGAAGAAGCATTTAATGTCCGAGAGGACAATAGGGTAACCTCATGTGGCTGGGTTATTGGATAAAGCTATTGTCCAATAGTAAAGTTATTGTCTAAAGGGTAAACTCTTGTGCAAGGTTTACCCATGGTTAGGCTTTGACCAAAGGGACAAGACCCATGTGGGTTAGTGTGTTGAAGAAGGGAAGGCCTTTAAGGCTTTGTAAGAGCCTTAAATGTTTTTGGGAGACCTTGAGGATTAACTTGTTGGAGAGAAAATAACTTTAAATGTTTTTGAGAAGTGACTCCTTCCTAATCCTTAGTTTAGGAATGTGCAAATGATTAGAAGTCGGTTTAGGCTAATTAGAAGGGGTTAGAAGATTCTAGAAGAAAGGTTAGTGAGCAAGTGGGCTTTGTAGGAGAATGCAAGTGGGTGAGGGTAAATAGGATTTTTAAATAAATATAAATTTATTTAAATGTGTGTGCAACTTGCATTTGGATAGATATTTAAATAAATATTGATTTATTTAAATGTGAGAAGGATATTTAATTAAATGTGAAAGGGTTTTTAAATAAATGTTTAATTTATTTAATACAAGAGGAAAGGGGGAGATAAAATAAATTGATAAATTTATTTAATAGTTGGACTATAGTTAATAATTTTAATTTAAATAAATTTATTAAATTTATTTAATTAAAATAGTAGAATGGGGTCGAAACGAATTAACTAAATGTGAATTTAATTAATAGAAGAATATTAGTGTACTAAACAAATATTAATTATTTATTTAATTAGTGGACAAATTTGTGTGTCTACATTTGCCCCTCTTTGAGATGGTGCAGTTTATTGTGTTGTTTCAAAGAAAGAATGATAGGCATTAGAAAAATGGATCAGGGATGTTAGTTTAGTGGGTGATATGCCCCCTCGAGAGATGGGCTGAAAATTTTGAAAGATCAGGCGATCTTTCGAAAAATAGAAAGAATTGGGGGAATGAAAGATTAGAAGAATTTGGGCTAAATGGCGAAAGAATGGAAATAAATGGGGTTAAAACAGAGAAATGGCAAGCCTCAAAAGTTCTTAAGGTCCACGATGGTGAGCAGGGCGAAGAAGGGTTAGGGCTGGGTAGGGTATATTTGGGCAAGAAGGGGGAAAGTGGCCTCATTTTTACATTCCTCCGTGGTGATTTTAGGCTCTGATAGTGACCCTTTTGTGAACAGTGCGTAGTAGAAAAGATAGTGGTTCCCAAAGAAGATCATCATTTCGAAGGCATCTAGAGGTACCAGCGACCAGCTGACTACAGACCCCCGGTAAGTCAACTTATGACCTTTTCATTTCGAGCTCATTTAATGCGTTTATTAGCTAGGGAAAGTTGAAGCAGGACAAAGGTGCTAAAATGTTGTTTTAAGACTTTTGTTAAATCTTTTAGTGCTTTTGTGCCACAATGACGCTTTTGCGCAATAGTTTTAGCGCTGTCGTCATTTTAGCGCTTTTGTCAATTAGTTTTAGAGCTTTTGATGTTGTATGTTTTGGTGATTTTGATTTTGCATTTTTTTTTGGTGAATGTTGTGGCGCTTTTGTTGCACAGTGTAGCACTATTGTTTTATTGCAATGCTTTTGTGTAGTTGATTTAGCGCCTTTGTTTTGGTATAGCGTTTTTGTGTGGTTAATAAAGAGCTCTTGTTTTTTATGCCCCGATTTGATTTGGTGTGTGATAGTTGATGCCATTTTTTTTTTGTTTTAAGGTTTTTGGTTTGGGTTTGTTGGACTTTAGTGTGCCTGTTGAGACTAGGCATTAAATGTAAATGCCTGTTGTAGTCTAGGTGTTTGCGAGTCGAGTTAATTATTGAGCCTAGAGATACTTGATTAAAAAGTATCTGATGAAGTCTAGGTATTAGCTAATTATGTGAGCAAAGAGGTTGACATTGTCACTTGATTGTGTGTGTAGGATGACCTAGGTGTGTTGTAGGTGTGAGAGAGGCATCTTGAAACTCAGCGGCTACAAGATCAGTTGTTAGACCAGGAGGTTGATTGTGTTTGTTTGACTGCCTTATACTGGATGATGTATTTACCCGTGATTTGAACTAATCATAGACTGCTGACTACACTGGCCGAGAGATGGCACAACGAGATCTGCTCTTTCCATCTACCAATGGGAGAGATGACTGTTAGGAGGATTTTGTGCATTCCGATTGTGGGTAAGATTGTGACCTATGATCGACACTTGGGTGTTGTAGAATTATGGTGCATCTTTGCAAATGATCTAGTTGTTCACGAAGGGTTCGTAGGATGGGAGGATATTGTAGATTTGTACGATCCACTTCATGTCGTGCTTGTTGGGATTGTCAGGGGTTTGTTATGTCTTGACCAACAATCACATTGACTTTTCATCAACTGGGGACAGGTGATCAAGAGGATGGCTATTGAGGGGACTTGATATGCCTGGGGTCCTTGCGTCTAGAGCATTTATATAGTGATTTGCACAATGTGGTATATCATGAGAGTACCTCCCTAGGTGTGGGGATCGCACTTCTTCATATTTGGGCATGGGAGCACCTGTCGGTGAGCCGACCAATATACATGTGATTCAAGGCATTTGATCAACCCTATGTCTATATGTATGGAGGGATGATGAATATGATATTATGATGATTTTATATATGATGATGCAAGATGATGCATGGATGCATATGTTGCTTAATTTATGATGTGTGATGGATGCAGGTGATTTTGATCTACGCTATGATATTACGATGATGTATGGATGCATATGTGTTGAATGCAGATGATGTATGGATGCATATGTTGCTTAATTTATGATGTATGATGGATGCAGGTGATTTTGATCTACGCTATGATATTACGATGATGTATGGATGCATATGTGTTGGATGCAGATGATTTTATGTATGATGATTTTGATTGATATGTATTCTAATGATTTTGATTGATGTAATGATACTTTGTGGATATGCATATGATGATAATTTTGTGATGATGGATAACATGATTTGATAGGATAAATGATGTGATTAAGGCTATATTTTGATATGATGATGTTAATGAATATGATGAATTATATGTAATAGATGCAATGTTTGATTGCTGATGAAATGGAATTGGTTTCATTGTTTTATGATATTGATGATGCATGTAACAATGAATTTGATAATAATGATATAAATGAATGATGAATATAATGATGTATGGATGTTGTTAGATGATGAATGATGAATGTAAAGATGATAAATGTTTTTTGATGTAAATGTAATGATAATGATGATGAATTTGATAATGATAATGAATTATGATATGTAATGATGGCATGATATTATGTAATAAACGATGATATGTGTAATAATGATATGATGAATGAGATAAACACTGAATGATGATATGAATAATGAATGATGCTTTGCAAATGATCTTAAAATGTAAATGAATGCATCTAAGGTTGAAATGAAAATGATTACAATGATCCCAATGATCATGAATACAAATGATTCTATAATGTATCTAATTATAAATGAAAATTATTCTATAATGCCAATGATCCTATAATGATTAATATAATGATATTTAATAATGAGATGGATGAATGCAATTTTAATGATACAAAATGGAATGAATTCTCTTAGCAATGCTAGGAACCTAAAATGCAATAGCCTATAAATGTAAATGAATTTCCCTAATGCGAACGGTCCTTAAATAAGTGATGCATCTATCTATAATACCAGTGATTCCATATGATAAATGAAGTACGAAATGAAATGCACTAATGAAAATGATCCTAAAAAAATGATTATGCATTTATTTAATGGTTTAATTGATGCACCTAATCCAAAATGCTAGATGTAGATGTGATGTGATGTGTTATTAGAGTACTTTGTCATGATTTGAAAAGATAGGTCTTGACACTTAGCTTTCTCATAGAAACCCTATTCCTTGCATATGCATGCACACATAAATATTTACAATGTATGACTGAATAGATGTATGGGTGATATGCAATGGAATGCAATATATACATATGAGATGAAATGGGTGATCCATGGCTTATTCAAAATGCTTTATTTCCTCATTGAGCATGATACTATCGATCTTGGCTGATGTATCAGAAACCAAGGTTGAGCATTGTACCTATAAAAAAATATCGCAAACAAGGAAAGTTCCCCTCCATTCTGGTTCATATTCATATGGTCAAGGTATACATTATATTTAGTAAGCCATAGTGATCCATGACTGTGTATTTTTGCATAGGATCTCATAGCTTAGTTAACTTCCCACGTAGACACCATTAGCACATGCCCCAAAACTTCATTGGAACAATCCGCAGACCAAAAAGAAAAAGAAAAAGATATCATGAACCATTTTGGCCATTGTAATCACTTGTGGATATCCTGGAGTAGCATAGGAACTTGATACAAAAATTTGTAATCTGACCAAATGCCCATTAGCCAAACAACATATTCTTGTCAAAGAAATATGTCGTCATGTTGTGTTTTGATAAGGAAAGATGTATCCTTGTTAAGACGATCTTGCATATATTTTGCTCAGATGTTTGATTATTTTGTTGATACGATAGTTGATTATTATTTAGGTAGCTTAAATGTTGTTTTGTTTCTTGTTGGATGTTTATGTACAAGGAACAAGTATATTGCAATGTTTTTGATTGATTTTGATGTTTTCTCATGTTTTTGGGTTTTCTATTTTTTGAATGTTTTTGGTCTTTATGAGATTTTATAAATGTTTTGTTTTATTTCAGGATAGTTTCTGAATAAGTATTTTAGTGAAATACTAGTGTTTTGAGAATCCACTCCCATCACCTAAGTCTCTAACTGATTACGGCTCGATCCCAATTGTATATGGTGAAAATGGATAACAATAATAACAATATTGAAAGGCTAAATGAATTCAACCACAAAACCCTAGCCTAACAATCAACAAAGATCCACCATAACGTATGAAGATTACCTAAGACAATGCAAATCAAACGAAATCACAAAGATTATACCATCACATGTCCAATAGGGTTTTGATCTCCATTCTTCCTATCTCCATTGATCTTGCTTGATATATTTGCTCTCAGATTTTATGTGCACAAGAGCTCAACAAAGAACAGAATGTGGTTGCAAGTAGGATCGTAATGTAGTCAAGTCCTCCAAATTGTCGATTAGCATGAGTGATTAGAATGATTCATTAGGGTTTGATAATGAAGAAAGCATCTCCTTAAATAGAAGACACAATAAGAAATGGAGGGATAAGATTGAGAGGTGTAAAAAGGAGGTCGGCTAGGATTAGAGGGTAGGTAGAAGAAATAATAAAATAATGAAAGAGGTAGGTAGTGTAGGAATTAAGAGATGAATGACATGTGTCATGTGTAGAAAAAGATAATGAATTAATTAAATAAAGATTTATTTAATTAATAGAAGAAATGAGATAATTAAATAAATAAAAATATTTATTTAATTTAGGAAAAGGATAATTTAAATAAATAAATGTATTTATTTAAATGAGAAATAAGGCTAGAAGAGGATAAATGAATTAATTAAATAAATAAGGATTTATTTAATTAATAAAAGAATTAGGCTTAGATAATTAAATAAATAAAATATTTATTTAATTAGACATGACAATTTTGAGTGTCTACATTTTGCCCCTCTTTGAGACAATGCGGCTTGTCGCGTTGTTTCAAAGAAGATAAGATGAACTGATACAAAGTTGCCCCAGAATGGGAATGATATGCCCCCTCGAGAGATTGGATGAAAATGTCTGAAAAGATCGCAGACAATCTCTCGATAAGAAAGAAAGGCTAGAATGGATTGATCGGATAAAGTGACAAAGTCACGGGATAACGAAGACTGACTCAGAAAATGAAGGCGAGGGCTAGGGTAGGCTATAAGATAGACCACGAGGGAAATACATCCTCATTGTCATCTACACCTCCAAGAGATTAGAGTGCAGAGAGAGAATAAAGCAGTAACAGTCAACAGCGATGGCTTTGGTTCACAGATTTGACCACATTCGCCGATTCCAGAGGCCAGCAGAGGCAGGAGAGCCAGTAAGTACCACAACACCTCCTCGTACTTTGATGCATTTATTGTTGTCATTAATGCATACTAGGTAATGTAATAAATGCGCGTTTATCTCAGGAAAGCGCGTTTGTGTCCAAAAAATGTGAATTTGTGTCTTCTAGGTCAAATCGGCAGTTCTGTGATGAACATATGCTGTCGATTGGATAAGCTGCTAAGGGGATACACTCAAGCAGGTCCTCTAGGAAGAATAGGATAGATCAAGGCACTTTGTGATGAATAGTGAGTACCAAGATAGAGTACTTTGTGATGAACAGGGAGTACCAAGATAGAGTACTTTGTGATGAACAGGGAGTACTCAAAGTATGAGCAGCGCTTTGTGATGAACAGGGAGTGCAAATGTGAGTAACACTTTGTGATGAACAGTGAGTGTCACACACGTAGTACTTTGTGATGAACAGTGAGTACCACTAGGATAAATAGCAACACTTTGTGATGAACAGTGAGTGTCACTAGGATAGATAGCCATATGCATTTGGATAGCGAGTAGCATTTTGTGATAAACAGTGAATGCCACTATAACTGACATGATTGAGTTGTTTGACTGCAGGAGTATTTGCCTATGTTAGAGTCACGGGAGAGATTCCCATCGACGTAGAGGTTGCGACCTGAGTTGTCGTTCGAGGACTGAGTTGCGATTGAGGCTATGGGCTTGAGACATATTCTGTATGTGCCTGAGTTTCGGGCAAACATGGGATTGCTGACTACACTGGCTGAGAGATGGCACTCAGAGACTTGTACATTTCATCTGCCGATGGGTGAGATGGCAGTCACCCTGGAGGATGTATATAGGATTATGCGGATACCAATTGATGGGGAGTTAGTACCCTACGATCGAGACGGAGATAGGGATGCACTAAGATGAGTGTTCTAGGATCCAGGACTGGAGATGAGGGTGGGACATGTGGCATGGGATACCATGACATGGACAGGATTAGCACTACCAACAATGTTGGCAGGAGTTATCAATGGGTTCCTCTGTATCAGTTTTGTACCAATTTGTATGATGATGTAGACACCTATGGGTGATTGTAGCCATATGTATTTTGACATCATTGTATCATGACAGTTTATATATATATATGAGATGATTCATCTTTGTGGCAGCTATATGCATGTATACCTATGTGATGAGATTTTTCATGATGTATGTTTTATGTGATGCTTATAATATGGATGCAAATATGTATATGAGGCAATGCAATATTTTTTTGTTCTTTTATGTTTTATATGTGTATGCATGATGCAAATGTGAATGTATGTAATGCAGGTGAATATGATAATGCAAATGTAAATTGTGCTAACAGGTGTTGTGTGCAGGATGTGATGCAGTTGTGATATCTATATGTATGTATGAAATGCTTATATGTGGTAATGCAGGTGCAAACTACATGAAATGCAAATGTTTTTGGTGTGTCATTATACTCAGTCATGTGATAGCAGGCTATGCGGACTCAAGAAGGATGATGGAAGTCAATCAAGAAAGGGGGATGAAAGATAGAAGATATGAACGTGAAAGAGCTTCTTGTGCGTTATCATCATTGAGCTTTATTATGGCAAAATAGGTTATGACAATCGAGGCATATGTTTGACCCAGAAAGTCATTGTACCTGTTTGCATGGAGATAAGACAATCACAAACAAGGAATGCCCCAGTTCACACTAGACTCACAGTGTCCTCATATCCTTGGACAAGTCATAGCATTACTAAAAGACAATCCACAGACAACAAATGCAAATAGGTGACGATACCCCATCCTCGCCTTTCTAGTCAAAGACATCCTAGAGATAGAATCTCTAGTCAGAGACATCCCGGAAAAGTTAAAAGACATGTCACCAAAATAAAGATGAAATCAAAAGAAAACCAAGACTCGACACCAACATCCACTGTAGTCCTCAAGTTTAGTGTCTCTTGTCACTTGTATAAGTCGAATTTTGATTGTGGTCACAATGTTTACTTTCACAAAAAGGATAGATAGCACTGAACCATATGTTGTCTGAGTCTATTGAAAGATTTGATTTGTTGAAGCCCATTGTTGCTGCTGGCTCATATGAAACTGACTGAATCCATGAAACTGATACTTTATTGCGGAGAAGACGAAACTTTATTGCAGATCTGTAATGCAAATGTTGCTTTATTGCGGATTGTGCGCGGATAGACTGAAGGACGCTGGAAGAAACTGTACTCCTCGAAACATGTGATGTTCTTAGTTCCACACCCATCACTAGACGTAGGATTGGCCGTAGTCACAAATAGGATCTGATTTATTATGGATGGAAAGGGAGGTTTATTATGAATGGCTAACCAATCTTAGGTAGATCAATAACAAGCCATGATGGGAATGGGTAAGTTTATTATGAGTGAATTGGTCGTGAGTGTGTGCAAAGTGAAAGGATGAAAGTGAATCCTGAAGGAGGGAGGAGCAATGTCTCTACACATGGCACTGGTGACCCAGTTTTCACCATGGTACTTGCCCAGGGTGCCACCGAAGTGGTTTTCACCGTTGGACGAAATTATTTCTTTTTACTTTTTTGATTTTTTTGATTTTTTTGTGTCACAAGGCGCCTGTTTGCCAGGTATTTAAAAAGTAATGATTTTTTTGTTTTTAATTTTTTTGTATTTTTGAATTTTTTTTTTTTTAAATTTTTTTTTGAATTAGGATATCCCAAAGAACTATGTGTAGAACCTGCGAAGGTGCATGTTGTTGATAGGATCCTCCAAAGGTTCACCTTCTGTAGTTGAGAGTTGATATGCACCAGATCCATAGGCTGCTGTAACGATGTAAGGACCAAGCCAGTTTGGTTCAAACTTGCCCTTCTTCTCTCTGTCTTGCTGATTCTTGAGATTTTCTCTGAGAACCAAGTCACCTACCTCAAACGTGCGAGGCTTGACTTTGTGATTGTAACTGCGACTCATTCGTTGTTGGTAAGCCTTGAGATGATTAAAAGCAGTTTGTCTCCGTTCATCCAGCAGTTCTAGTTCTTGTAAGCGAGAGACCCTATAATCTTCATCAGTGATAGTGTTTTGCAAAGAGACCCGTAAAGAAGGTAACTCGACCTCAATAGGCAAGATGGCTTCAATGTCATAGACAAATGAATAGGGTGTAGCTCCTGTAGGTGTGCGAACACTTGTGCGGTAAGCCCAAAGTGCAGGATTGAGTTGGATATGCCAGTTATGGCCAGCGTCGTCGACTGTCTTCTTGATGATTTTAAGAATTGTTTTATTAGACACCTCAACTTGGCCATTACCTTGGGGGTAATATGGTGTGGAGAAATGATGGGAAATATGGAAGCTGTCACAGAGTTCACGAACATCCTGATTTTTGAATGGACGCCCGTTATCAGTAATAATGGAATCAGGAATACCATATCAGCAAATGATATAGTTAAGGATGAAGGTAGCAATCTGTTTTTCGGTGACTTGTGTGAGAGGTATGGCTTCAATCCACTTTGTGAAATACTTTGTGGCTGTGATAATGAATTTATGACCATTGGAAGAAGGAGGGTGAATCTTGCCTATGAGATCGAGTCCCCGCTGACAAAAGGGCCAAGGAGACACAAGTGGTTGTAGTTCTTGTGCTGGTGCATGTATGAGGTCTCCATGAATTTGACATTGCTTACATTTCTTGACAAACTGATATGAGTCTTTTTCCATATTGGGCCAGTAATATCCAGTCTTGATGAGTTTCTTGGCCAAGGTAGGACCACTAGCATGCGGACCACATATCCCTTCATGCACTTCACGTAACGCAATCTGAGCTTCGTCGCTTTCTAAACATCTAAGAAGAGTGCCATCTAGACCTCGTCGGTATAGGATATCAGCTAGAATGACATATCGAGAGGATTGGCGATTGAAAGTGCGACGTTGGTTATTTGATAGATCAGGAGGTAGGATATTGTCACGAAGATATGTGAATATGGAACCATATAACTGGGATTCGGGACCAACAACGCATATCATTTCAGTAGGAGTGATCTCATATGAAGGAACCAATAGGTTGTCTACTAGGAACTCGTAGCAGGTTTCATTTTGAGGTAGATCAATTAGTGAAGCAATTGTGGCCATGGCATCTGCAGCACGATTCTGCTCTCTTGGTATCTGCTCAAAATCTATCTTTGTGAAGTGTTGTTTCAAATCATCCACCATTTGTTTGTAAGGCATTAATTTTTCATCTTTTGTTTGGTAATCATCAGTTGTTTGACGGATGACAAGTTGAGAATCCCCAAAAACATGAAGTTCTTGGATCTTCCACTGAACTGCAATTCGTAATCCAGTTGTTAATGCCTCATATTCCGCTATATTGTTAGTGCAAGGAAATGATAAGCGGTAGGATTTTGGTATAGAATCCCCTTGAGGAGTTATAAAGAGAATACCAGCTCCTGCCCCATGCTGTGTGTATGAGCCGTCAAAGTATAGTTGCCATGGCTTTGCATGTGATATTGTTAAAATGGCTTCGTCTGGAAATTCTGATTTTAGAGGAACATCATCAATCATGGGGGCATCTGCTAATTGATCCGCGATTGCTTGTCCTTTTATTGCTTTTCTGTCTACATACTCGATGTCGAATTCACTCAGGATGATTACCCACTTGGCCAGTCACCCAGTAAGTGTTGCTTTATTGAGAAGATATTTTAAGGGGTCAATTCTTGCAATCAACTTAGTCTTATGAGTGAGCATATAATGTCATAATTTCTGTGAAGCAAAGACCACGACGAGACATGCACGCTCGATTGGTGTGTAGTTTAGCTCATATCCCACCAATGTGCGACTGATATAGTATACTACTTTTTCCTTGCCGTCAGCAATTTGTTGTGCTAGGAGTGCCCCCAGTGCTGTTGGAGTAGCTGATATGTATAGTAGCAAAGGCTGATCTGGAACTGGTGGCATCAGAACTGGCGGATTCAAAAGATAATCTTTGAGCGTCTGAAAAGCTTGTTGACAGTTATCATCCCATTTGAACTTGATATTTTTATGTAGCAGGTGTTGAAAAGGATTACACTTATCTGCAAGTTGTGCTATGAATCTTCGTATAGACTGGAGTCTCCCTTGTAAGGATCGAAGTTGACTGATATTTCTAGGTGGCGGCATGTCCAAGATAGCCTTGACCTTTGCTGGATCGGCTTCGATTCCTCTTTTGGACACAATGAATCCTAGGAGTTTCCCGGAGGTTACTCCAAAGACACATTTCTTGGGGTTTAATCTTACCTTGTATTTTTCCAACCGATCAAAGATGACTGAAAGTATGTCCAAATGTGTATCTTTGTCTATTGATTTACCCAAGAGATCATCAACATAATCTTCCACGGTTATGTGCATGAGATCATGAAAGATAGTGGTCATTGCTCTTTGATATGTAGCACCTGCATTTTTTAGCCCAAAGGGCATGACATTCCAACAGAAAGTTCCCCACGGACAAGTGAATGATGTTTTATGTTGATCCTCAGGTGCAATCCTGATTTGATTATAACCAGAAAATCCATCCATTAAAGATAACATTTCGTGACCTACTGTGAGATGAACGATCAAGTCAATATTTGGTAATGGGAAGTCATCTTTTGGACAAGCTTTGTTGATGTCTCTGAAATCTATACATATTCTGATGCTGTGATCTGGTTTACTGACAGGTACTAAATTGGAGATCCATTCGGGATAATCAATTGGGCGTATGAATCCGACATCCAATAACTTCTCCAGCTCTGCTTTGACTATTAATGCCACTTGTGGATGCATTTTTCTTAATTTCTGTTTCACTGGCTTTGCCCCTGGTTTGACTGTCAAATTATGCATTACCAAATCCGGATCTAGTCCAGGCATATCAGCGTATGACCATGCAAAGTTGATTTGTTGTTCTTTGAAGAAGCTTATGAATTTTGACCTTTCGGACTCTGTCAATGATTAAGCCAGGAATATATTGTGTGGAACCTCTTCTATACCAATGTTTGTTTTGATAGTATCCTCTACCAACATGGATGACTTTTCCTCATATGATGTTGGGAGAATGTCGAGCCTTCCATCTTCGGGTGCCTCAGAGAGGTTTTCGCCCTCAGATACGTCCTTTATTTTTACTTTTTTGGGATCAGATAGCGCCACAGTGTGGTTTTCGCTATAAGACCCTTGATTTGTTCTTATTTTCACATTTTTGCGACTAGAAGGTCCGACACCCTCACCAAAATATGCCATGTTGTTGAGTTCTATAGTGTATCCTGCTTTATGGTCCCCAGGGGGAAGATCATCTCGTATGCCAAGGTAGTCAATAATAGCTTCATCGTTTTGGAATGTGTCAAACTGTGCTGGTCCTTCATAATCCCAGTCAATGAGTTGGTGGTGAACAAGGGGAAGGCCTTTAATGTTTTCGGAGTTTGCAGGGCTAAGAGTGAAGATGTGGTTATATTCGGGTATATCAAGGCAATCGTCGAGGTCATCGATGACACTCTCCTCATCAGTTTCGATCGCAAGCGAATCCAAATTGTCGTCACTAGTAGTACATTCTGGGACAGGTGTTCACATCCTATGTGATTTCGACCTAGAACCTTGAGACGAAGACTGTGTGCAATCCTTATGGGTTGTTTCTTGACCAACTCTGAACTTTTTATAAAATTCCTCTTCTTCTGTGGGTTCATCTGGCTCTCTGAATGTCTCGGTGAGCTCATAGTCACTGGAGGATTTGTCTGAACCCCATTCCCATTCATTGGAATCAGTGGAATAGCGATCCTCTTGTTGAACTTTGGCAATTTTGATTTGTGATGCCTTTTCTGTCCTTTTAGTGTGGATCTTGGAAGTCAGAAAACCAAGTCCTTTCAAGCGTTCCCTTTTTATAGTCAATTCAGGTTGTAAGGGCTCCATAACGCCTTCTTTGCGTAACCCAAGAGGGCTTTTTCCATCATACCCGAATTTTTGTAGAATCTTGAAGCCTTTGCCATATTTCTCACAGGGTATATTGATCTGATCTTGTGTGTCATCTTCAATGTCTTTGTAGAGCATTTTGTATAAATTTTCCTCTTCCAGTTCACCCCATCTTTGAAAGGTAGTAGGATCCCATTTGAATACCATGATGGATATTTGTTTGTTAGGATGTGGTCTTCCATATTCTTTTGGAGAGCTCATGACTTGTCGTAAATACATGGTTTGATTTAAAGTGTATTCTCCCATGCCTTTGTCCTGAAATTTGCCTTTAAGTTCACCTTGTTTTGATGTCGAAGGTTTCAATGACTCAGGGTCAATGTATGCCGAAGAAGGAACAGCTTCACGATTACTGGGAATGATGGTCTCAGTATGTGATCTCAAGTTATTGCAATATATGAATGGATTAGGATCACTGTTAACTGTTACCTCGACTCCATTATGAGGAAACTTAATGCATTGATGATATGTTGATGGGATTGCCCTCATTTCATGAATCCAAGGACGTCCTAGCAATATATTATAAGTGAGATCTAGATCTAGGACCTAACAAACCACATCCTTTATGACTGGCCCAATTCTTAGAGGTAGGGTGACTGTGCCCTTGGATGAGCTCTCTTCATCGTCATATGCCTTGATGGTAATTTGATTTGTTGAATTCACAGCTTTATCAGAATATCCCAATTGTTTAATGGTGCTCAATGTACAAATGTTTAGACCAGCTCCTCCATCTATCAGGACTCACTTTATTCGATGTTTGTGTATGAAGGCTTCAACATGTAATGGTGCATTATGTGGCTGACTTACGGAGGCGTCATCGGCTTCTGTGAATGTAAGGGAGTGTGGAACGGAAAGGTAACCCACCATGGCTTGAAACTGGTCCACGTTCAGATCAGTAGGAATGGCAGTGTCTCTCAAGATTTTGTCAAGAATAGCTTTATGAGCGGGGGATATGCGTAAGAGCTCAAGGATGGAAATGAGCGCGGGTGTCTTCCCTAACTGTTCTACAAGGTCATACTCAGGCTTGGTTGATGAAGAAGTGGTATTTTTAGTGGAGGCACCTGGCAACATAATTTTACCTCGACGAGTTGTAACATGACATTCAGAGGTATGTTCAGAAGAAGATCCAACACCTCTTAGGACAATCTTGGGTCTCTGAGGAGGATTCTCAGGATTTTTGTTCTTGATGGTAATAGTAGAGATATGATTGTCCATCGAGATGTGATTGATAGTTGAATCATAGTTATAGGGTGCTCTAGTATAGTTGGCCTGATCATTTGTGACTTTGGCTTTTCCCTTGTCATGCTTTGGGAATGGTTCCTTAAACATCTCATGTTCTTGATTGGATGAGTGTCCCTCAATCTCAATATCACCTCTATCAATGAGATCTTGCACAATGTTCTTCAGTCGATGGCAATTTCCTGTCTTATGACCCTTGCTTTTATGAAATTCACAATACTCATCATCATTCCACCAATTTGGTTTGACCTTTGGTTCATATGGAGGAAAATCTGGAACTGTGATCACTTTGTTTGCCACAAGCTTTTTGAAGACTGATTCAAGTGGTTCTCCCAATGGGGTGTACTTCCTTCGTGGTCTAGAAGTTGTTTGAGTATTCACTTGATTGTTTGTAGAACTTGATCCCGAAAAGATGAATTTGGGTTGCACTGTGTTGGCATCAACAACACCATCATTGACTGTGTTTTTGTTTTTATTCCAAAATCTTGGCTTGTCTTTTCCTTAAAGTCATCTTTGTTTTCCTTGAATATCTTAATGACTCCTTGTTCAATTAAGACCTTTTCTATTGCTAAGCCCTTTTCAATAACATCCTTGAAGGTGGACAAACAAGCTTTCCTTAGATCATAGCCAATGTCCTTGTTAACGTTTTGAGGAAACATTTCTACCATTTGTTTCTATGGAATTTCACAAGAGCATCTGCTAGCTAGATTTCTCCATCTTTGCAAAAATGATGCAAAAGACTCTCCCTCTCTTTGCTTGGTATTGCACAAAGTAGTGATTGATATGTCTGTCTCTATATTGTAGGAGAAATGTTGAATAAATGCCTCCGCTAAGTCACCCCATGACTTAATACCAAGTGGTAGTTGGGAGAACCATTCCATAGCTTGATCACCTAAGCTTTGTGGGAACAATCTCATCAAATATGTTTCTTCTGCTGCTACCTCAATGCAAGCTGTGAAAAATTGTCTTATGTGTGCCTTGGGGTCCCCTTTTCCTCTATACTTATCCAATTTAGGTGTCACAAAGTGTGCAGGAAATGGAGGCATTGGAATGCTCTTGTCAAATGGATAAGGACATATGTCTCTCATTGTGTACGTTGGCTTTGGTGTATTTATGTCCTCCATTTTCTTTTGTAAATCTCTGATTTGTTGCTCCAAATTGCTCTTAGGTGGAGATCAACTTCTTGAAGCATACCCCATGTTCGAAGCACCAATTGTAGGAGGAGCATATTGCATGTATGGATGATATTGATCATACACATGTTCATATGGAGGAGGTCTATATTGATGCGGCATATATGGAGCACTTGGTATAGCTTCATGTTGAGGAACCCCATATCTATTTTGCACATGTATACCATATTCTACAGGCATGTCATGTTCCATTGTGTTGCCCCCAAATTTGACATGGGGTTTCCTTGTGTCCAAATTTTGAGCATGCCTTTGAATGTCCAATTGTTTTGGTTGATCCATAGCTTGAGCATATCTATCTGCATAAGGCTTCCATAATGGTCTTCGAAGGTAAGTATCATGCGTTTGAGCATGTGTATGTGGGACTTCTAGTTTTTGAAGCAAAGCTGATGGTGATTCAGGTACCATATGTGGTCCTCTATTTCCTCCACTATTAGGTCTCCTGTGATCCATGTTGGAGTGAGTTTGTTGCAAAGGTCGGTTTTCCATAAGTTGAGACATGTCAAAATCATGAGGTATCTTGGCTCCACTTTGTGCCATCATGTGTAAAAAGTATTGTCTATCCCTCCTCATTATTTCTTCAACCAATCTATTGAAATGGGGATTCATAATGGATTCTTCTACATTTGCTGAATGTATTGAAAAGTTGTCCACATTGTCATTGTGTGTAGCATTGTTGTTTGTAGTGTTTGTGTTTTCCACATTTGGAATGTTTCTATAAACATCCATGTCAAGCAATGTAGTGTGCTCAGGATTGAAAAATAAATCGTTATCATACTCATAAGAACTCATGTTTGCGGATTCTTGAGCCTCTTTAGCTTTTCTCCTAGATTTTTGAAGACGGGTTTCAACCATGAACTAGGTATTTGACCAAGATGTGAGAGACTAGATGAAAAAATGGCAAGAGTATGGAAGACCAAGAGTTGGATGGAATGTAAATGAATTTGAGGTGTACTTGCAAATGTCCAAAGTGTAAGACCAAGTATGTATGTAGTAGAGTAGGTGTGACTTCCAAAGAGAGGATAGTTTCTCTTGATGAGGTAAGTTGACCTTGACTCTAAGTAAGACCAAATGAGACCCAAAGGTAAGAAACCTTGATGAGGGACCACTTAGCAAAGTGTAGTTGTATGTAGTGTGTTGACAAAGTATGATGAGGACAAGCAAGTGACCTTTTGACCCAAGTTTAGACAAGTATGAATGTAAAATGAGATGTGAAGCAATGATGGACTATGTGAGACCCAAAGACAGGTTGAATGCTAGATGAAACTTGAAGAAACAACTTAGGAAGCTCAAGAATTCTGAAACTGATTGCTCTTGTTTGCTGGACTGTAAAATTTTTCCAATTTGTGAAGTTGTGACCAAATCTGAATGTTTGACTATTTTTCGTGACAAGAGGACACAATGTTGATGAGGACTCAATGTTTGCAAGTGTTTAGACTCAAAATGACTCCAAGAAAAGTGTGTTATTTGATGTAAAGTTGTTTTGCATACACTTGAAGACACAAAAGACACAATGTTTTGTTGTTTGGTCTTGATTGTTTGAATGTTTAACATAAGTCAAGCACAATTCTTATGGCTGGCCAAGACAATAGTTGTTGATCCCACATGGGGTTTTACCCCCGAGGCTACGCTATTCAGAGCGGATACTTAGATGCTTGACCTCACTGGGTCCACCCTCGGCACTCACTTCTCGGGTCAGCCAAGCATCAGTCCCCATGAAAACTCCCCATGGAAAACTTTGTATCTCTACTAAAAACCGTATGTGTGTGGGCCGATACCAGAGGTCCGACCTCCTGCCCCAACAACTAGAAGGATTTGGGCTTCTAAAACAAAAAGGTGCTAGTAAGGGCATCCGCTCATGTGGCCATACATGCGACACTTTCAGCTCTGTAAATATAGAAGGCTCCCAGCCGGTAGGGGTTACGCCCTACAAATGATCAAATAAATTTGATCAAACGAGTTTATGGGGAGACATAGTGTCGGTATGAACTAATCAGCACACGTTATTCATAGTTTTCACCATGAATACATTTGATTATAGTGGTTCGGAAGAGGTGGGTTTTCCTCGCTACCACTTGGGTCATTCTCTTCTCACTAGTAGTCCTAATGACCACACAGGAAGAAATGCCCTCTAAAGATTAAACAAAAAGAGCCTATTGCTCAAGACACAAAAGACAATGATTCAATTTTAGTGCACCAATGGAAGTGTTTGCTAGTCTATGAAAACAAGGCACACAATAAAAATCTAAAAACCCTTGCCAAGGACCTGCAACAAAGATTTGTTAGTAGTTTGGATTGTTTCAAATGATCACCCCTTCCTACAAGCACACAGGTTAGGTAAATTTTAGATCCAAAAGACTTTGTGAAATAGGGGCCTTCAACAATGCGTTTTGTTGACCAATTCAAAGATCTTATTCATCATAAAAAAAGACCACCTGTAAAATTTTAAGATATTTCCATAAATGTAAGAAAATCCAAAAAATTTGCTAATTTGCTCCAAAAATTAATTTTTTATGAAAAATCATAAAAAATTCATATAAAATTCAAAATCAATCCAAAAAATCTGAAATTTTTACTAAAGAGTCTTGATGGTCTTCCAAACCCGCACAAAAAATTTTCTGCAACAAATCCAAGCAGTTTGTGAGATATGATTAAAATAATGCAAAACCCTAATTTTCAAAGATCTGATTTTTGAAGAATAATTTTGCATCAAATTTAAAATAAAAAAGAATAGATCCTGTGTATAATTATGAGATATTTCCAAAAATGTAAGAAAATCCAAAAAATTCGCTAATTTTCTCTCAAAATTAATTTTTTATGAAAAATCATAAAAAATTCATATAAAATGTAAAATCGATCCAAAAAAATCTGAAAATTTTACTGAATCTTTTTGATACTTTTCCTGACCTGCACAAAAAAGTTTATATCAAAATTTGAACCGGTTTGTGAGATCTGATCAAAATAAAGAAAAACCCTAATTTTTAAAGATCCAATTTTTAGGGAAATATTTTGCATCAAAACTAAAATCACAAAGAACAGATCCTGTGTATAATTATGAGAGATTTCCAAAAATGTAAGAAAATCTAAAAAATTCTCTCATTTTCTCTCAAAATTATTTTTTTATGAAAAATCATAAAAAATTCCTAAAAAATGAAAATGTGCTTTAAAAATTCTAAATTTTGGATTGAGAGCTCCTGATACTTTCTTCAACCTGTAAAAAAAATTTGGTGCAAAATTTCCTAGCCGTTTGTGAGATATGATCTAATCTCTCCAAGATCTTGATTTTGTGTCCAAAACCCTAGCTGCACAAGGTTATTCTCCAAATTGTTTTACAAAATAGCAATATAGGGTTAGAAAAATCTGCAAAAAACACAGATCTAAGAAAAATCCATGTCCCACCAAGCGTGCCAAAATGTGTATGGTGAAAATGGATAACAATAATAACAATATTGAAAGGCTAAATGAATTCAACCACAAAACCCTAGCCTAACAATCAACAAAGATCCACCATAACATATGAAGATTATCTAAGACAATGCAAATCAAATGAAATCACAAAGATTATACCATCACATGTCCAATAGGGTTTTGATATCCATTCTTCCTATCTCCATTGATCTTGCTTGATATATTTGCTCTCAGATTTTATGTGCACAAGAGCTCAACAAAGAATGGAATGTGGTTGCAAGTAGGATCGTAATGTAGTCAAGTCCTCCAAATTGTCGATTAGCATGAGTGATTAGAATGATTCATTAGGGTTTGATAATGAAGAAAGCATCTCCTTAAATAGAAGACACAATAAGAAATGGAGGGATAAGATTGAGAGGTGTAAAAAGGAGGTCGGCTAGGATTAGAGGGTAGGTAGAAGAAATAATAAAATAATGAAAGAGGTAGGTAGTGTAGGAATTAAGAGATGAATGACATGTGTCATGTGTAGAAAAATATAATGAATTAATTAAATAAAGATTTATTTAATTAATAGAAGAAATGAGATAATTAAATAAATAAAAATATTTATTTAATTTAGGAAAAGGATAATTTAAATAAATAAATGTATTTATTTAAATGAGAAATAAGGCTAGAAGAGGATAAATGAATTAATTAAATAAATAAGGATTTATTTAATTAATAAAAGAATTAGGCTTAGATAATTAAATAAATAAAATATTTATTTAATTAGACATGACAATTTTGAGTGTCTACACCAATATATGGGGAGAGATTTATTAATTGCAATTAAAAGAGCATAAACTAGACAAGAGTTCTATAAGGACTGCAACTCTCAATAGCTTCTTGGCTACATAATTATCCACTACATTAGATTCAACATACTCCCTAATAGTGTGTGATCAGGGAGTTGAATTTATAACAGAAAGGACCCACATGGAAGTGCTACCCTTAGATAGTTTAATTTTTTTGAACTGTTGTTGACCAAATCATCTTGATTCTACAATGGCTATAGGAATTGGGACAATAAGCAACTATGGGAACAATCAGCTTTGGCTCGAAAGGATGCTGCAAAATAATTTAGTACACACAACACAAAAAATCATAACAACTAACCATTCTCATCAAATCATGCACATATTTATAAGCATATATATTATATTAGAGTCATCATGAACACATATAAAGGTGCTTAAATAAAGTCTTAACACAAATGTAAACCATACTATGACTAAAGTTCATGGAAATTAACTATAAAGTTTGACCAAATTCTAAAGTAGAACTGATAAAAAAATTGGTAAAAATTAACATTCCAGACCCCTATCATTCATGTGTGCTCAAAGGTTTGGCACCACACATAACCAAGTAGTCCTCTCATATGAACGAGGAGACTTAGTCACGCAAAACAATGCCTCATGAATGTCCAGGCCCTTTCAATACATCTGTAGCCTCGTAATAGCGCTTAAGGCATGCAATTATCTAATTTAATGTTTTAACCCATCCCAAGTTTTACTTAATCAATCACTTGTCTCACTCTCACTTCCAATGAGTTACATTGGAAGCCACTTTGGTCCCTAACCCCCATTGATATCCGACCCCATGACTCGATCTAGTACCTAATCCTAAGGTCCATGCCATTCACAAAGAATAAGGAAATTAATCAAATCACAACCAATGAATATAACAAATATTTCCAATTTCAAATCCAAGACATAATTGCCAAATATCTCATAACTATTCACATAATTCACATATTGCCCAATTGGGCATTTCCACGTGAGAATGAACCCAATTTGATCCATAAATTAAATTTTATATAGAATATCCTTTATTCCACACTATAATCTTATCTCAAAATATCCAAATTCCTCTTTTGACTCAATTCAAAAAATGACCAATAACTAGGTTCATGGCTTTCCCACCATTGAAGGACCTCCAAAAAGCTTCAAATAATAAAACACTACCTCCAAGTGACTATACATGGTGAATTAGTTTTCCAAACACTACCAACTATGGTGGTCAAGGCTTAAATAATAAAACACAAGGAAATCGTCCCTATTAAGGTATGATGGGTTTTGGCTTAGAATATTTGGCCAATGTGTTATCTTGTGTTAACTAACAATAAACAAATGGGTATGCTTATACCTATGGAGCCAAGTCAAGTTGATAATTTGTAGCTGCATCACTTGAGAGACATTATGGTACCTATGCATGTTCATCATAGTTGAAGCACATATATATAAATATAATATTCCCTAATCGGGGCCAACATAATAATAAGCTCAAAACATAATGCATCATCGTAAACATAATAAACATCATCAATAGATCATATAAACTGAATATAATAAACTACTAAATCTAACATGTATATCATAAATTACAACGATAAACACTAACATCTTGAATATAATTAAATATCATAACTATCACTTGTTACATTATGATGATAGATCAAATCAATCACTACCCTTCATCAATAATTTCAACATCTCAAATATGGTAATCCCAAATTACAACATCAATATTTCCGAAATACGGTGATTTAAAATATCACATTGCAAATTATTTTTAATACGAATCTAAAGGCCAAAAGTACAATTATTCCACATTAAGCCCATACACTACCATCAATAGGTCAACAATCTAGATTAAGTAAAATGTCACCTCACATCATTCTTATAAATGCAATCAACAACAACACATAGGTCCTCGTAACCAAGCACAAGAAGGAATGAACACATGAAACAACACCATAATGATCACCATGAAGCAAGACAACATATAATTGGGTCATAATGAGAAAATAACACGTTTAAAAGGAAAAATATAGAATAAGAATCAAAAAGCAACCTATAGCATTGAATCATCCTAAATAAGGTTACAACATCACAAATTATCCACATCATTGAACTACAAATGGTAAAGCCATAGACAGAAAGCCAAATCCACATCACACAATATGAATTATAGAGGAGAAAACAAGAGGGGAATAACATCTTTCTCCAAGGACTAGGCTTACTCTTGGAAGCCCAAAAATAAAAAATAAGGCACACTTATTGTGTGATCCAACAAACACATCAAATGTACATAAAAATGACCATTCAAATCACTCACAAGTCGAGGCCACATCACACAAATCTCTCACCAAACACCACTACAACTAAGGATGAGATCAATCACACAGTCAAATCAAACATCAACAACTCTGAGTCATACAAAGGAACCATTGTTAGTGCTAGGAAACTCCATCTAGTCACCAACTCAACTAATAATGACATAAAAACCAACAAATCTACCTCACCATGAGGTTGGAAGCAAAAAATTTAACCATCTACGATCTCTCCTTAGACCAAGATACTACACTTTTAGGTTTACAACTCATAAAATAGGGGAAAAGATCATCCCACAAGTCTGAAAAGCACTACCATGCTCACTTAAAGCATACCTCATACTCGTTAAAGGTCTTATTTCCTCCATGTCATTCCAAAATAGAGGATTTATTTACAAACATCCATTGCTCCTTGATATTTCAAAAAAATCTTAAGGGTGCCTAGAGGCATGAACACAAAAAGGTACCTCTCAAAGCCAGAGCACCCACACCTAGGAGGCTTAACAACTCCAATCTTCACAAAGAAAGTGAAACAAGGACCACAAGACATAGGAGCAACAATGATTTCTTTATTACCAAAAGCTCAACTATAGCTGAACAAGGGTTAAACAACTCATCTAGATCATGGAAATACAATAAAAAAGGTGATGAAGAGCCTCCTTGAGGGTCATCACCCCACACTCATAATTACAACCACACTTAGAATAACTAATATCACTCATTATAATTGCATCTTATTCTAGCCTTAAGCTAGGAACAACACAATCCACTAAGAAGAACTCCTCCAACTTAAAATCAACCTCGAACAAGGAGTCCAACAAAGGACATATACATATAAATATAGTAAATATACATATAGTCATTAGGTGTCAAAAACCAACTAGGGCACTTGTCGTCCCTACACTATGTCAACCATATGTGTAGTAAGGGAATATGTATGTACAGTGTCACGATGTGAAGACTTAAGCAATGAAATAACAAGGATAACAATGTATTGAACACCATGATCACCTCTCCATGAATACCAAAGAACTAGGAAAACACGTTATTTGTTGGCATATGCACACTCCAATGAGACATTGTAGGTGATTGAAGGTTTTATCATCGATGGCAACCTTACAATCCTATGACATCGGCAAGGCATTCCATTGGCACTAGCAAGATCAGACTCTACACCGACACACAGACCACCAGCACCGGCAGTGAAAGGAAGCATACCAGCACAAAAGCCGACAAGAATTCTATTGTTAATATATTTTTATTATTGAAAAATCATTGTAAGCCGACTTGGGAAGTTGTAAAATGACTCTTATATAAGAGAGATCATTGTAGAACATTTTGTAATAGATAGAGGAATATAATTAGGCAAACTAAGGCAGACCTATTATGCAAATTATAGGTTAAGGGTTTATGTAAGAAGCAGAGCAGAAACCGGTACTGGATCTGGCATTATAGATGCTATTTTGAAGCTGTACAAGACACTGGATTTATATAATTCATTTTGTAAGTCAATGAGACTTCCATTTTGTAATTGAGCAGTGAGCTCTAGGCACTTGGCCTTCCTGCATGTGCAAGCCCCTCTTGTAGCAGTAATATTCTCTTATTGGCTAGTAAGTGAATATTGTGGGTCACAAATCCCACCGAGGTTTTTCCCACACCGGGTTTCCTTGTTAAAATATTGTGTTATGGTGTGTTTTTCATGTGGTTGTTTTTGTCTCTGTTTATTGCATTACTTTCTGTTTACCGGTACACAGTATTAATATGCTCTACATGTTTTAAGTTAAGAAAATCTTATAACCGGTTAGATACTGATTCACACCCCCCCCACCTCTTAGTATCTATGGGAATCCTAACAATTGGTATCAGAGCTTGGTCCTCTATTTTCAAAAGCCTAACATCTTGAGGAAGATCTTGACACCGGTAGAGATGGAAAACTTGATGAAGCAACTTGAAGGAGCTCTCTCAGACTATGATGCAGAAAAATTTAAAAATATCAAACTTGAAGATGATCTAAAGGCTGCTCAGGATATCATTCAAGCACTTCAAGAAAATCTTACTGTTTCAAGAAATAAGAGAAAATAACTTTGTGAAAAGATGCAAAATGAGAATGATGAAAAGGAAACTCTTAGTGATCTGATGAATAAGCTGAAGCAAGAGAACATGACAACAAAGAATGAGATGCAGGATATGAATATGAGATTCTGTAAAGAAATTGAAGATAGAAAGAAGAATGAAGAAAATTTGACTAGAAGACTGAATGATGCTGCAAATGAAAACACAAGCCTCAGTTATGAAAATGATATGTTGAAAACAGATCTAATGCATGCACAAAATGACTCAAATGAACTCATGAGACAAAAAGGTATCTTGGAAGCAGAACCAGCTGCTGCAAATCAACATAAAGAAAAATTCAAGAAAATCTCAGAAGAACTTGGTGACTTGTTGAAGAATCAGAAACCTAATGGTGACACTAATGGTCTTGGCTTTGAAACTAGTGAAAGCTCTGGTACTACAAACACATAGGTTCATGGCAAATCGGTAAGACAACCTATTGCTTATAAATTTAATAGCAAATGCTTTAACTGTAACAAGTATGGTCATAGAGCAAATCAATGTAGATCTAGAAATTATCAGAATACCAATGCACCCACTGGTGAATGTTCAAAATGCAACAAAGTTGGTCATAACTCTGAGAATTGCAGAATGAATGTGAGATGTTACGTTTGTGGAAGATTTGGACACTTATCTAATCAATGTAGAACACAAACCAGCATAGGTTATGGAAAGGCTATTCAGAAAAATAATGTGACTTGTTATGCTTGTAACAAGATTGGACATATTGCAAAATTCTGTAGAAGCAAGGCACCACCGATAGACAACAAAGGTCCTAGTTTGAAAGGAAAAGAAAAAGTTGAAGAAGTTAAGCAAGAATTCTCAAAACAATGGATCAGGAAATCAGAACTGAATGGTGTTGGGAATACTCCTCCATCGGTAGAACCAAGCAACACTCCATCGACAGAACAAAGTAGCACTCCACCGACATGAGTCTCTTCATCAAATTGAAGAAATTTCTTTGAGGGTTTGGCAATCAATAAGACATATGCTATTATTCCCTCGGTTTATGGTAAGAAGTTGAAATTACTTCTATACCGACAGTTATGTTAAGTGATTACTTAACTGGCATGCATTAAATGCGGTAGTTGGCAAATTGACATTATAAATTAGTGTTTTTTGGCTCCATTTCACTTCACCGAGCATTCAAACATTCGTAGAGTGTGAAATTTCCAGAGCTAAGGCATTTCGAGCAAAGAGGCAAGACATTTCAACAATCAATCTTTCCAAAGGCAGAAAAAGCTATTTATAATCATGACATCCTCCTCTATACCTAAATTCATAGCAAACCCTACTATAGTCGAGGTAATCAAATGCCCTAGGCCCGTATTTCAGCTAGTTCCCGAGATAGCTAAAAAGGATGATAATGTTGGTGCATTTTCCCAAATCCCAAAAGGAGTTGTTTTTGCAAAAGACCCTAGAATTTATATCCATTGCCATACAGAAGAATTAGGAGATGAAGAAATCAAAAACATGTACAAGACTATCCTATGTGATGACTCTGGAAATGTAAAACCTAAACACAAAATTGTTGAAACCCTAGGATTCACTGAGATCCTCTGCATTCAAAACTTTCCTAAGGAAGTTATTAGGATAGTATTGAGCAGGGTACATGGTGAATTTTTCTGGCTAGATTCAATTCATAAAATTACCAAGGAAGTTGTAACAGGGTTACCTTCCACCGATAACAGACCAGACAAGACAAAGAAGGTCTCAAATGACCTGGTAATAAACCTAACAGGTGCAACATTCGACAAAAGGTCCTTAAGGGTAAATGATGTAACTGACATAAATGTGAGATTCATTAGCATGATTTTAGGTTACAAAACAACACATGCAAATAGACTTAACTCAGTCTCCAGTTTATGCATAAAAAGTGCACATGATATGGTAAATGAGAATGTGAAAATTGATGTATGTGAATGGTTAAAGGATGAATTGATTGACAATTTAGGGAAGATCAAGAAGGATAAGAAAGGAACATTTAGATTTGGCAACTTACTTGTATGCTTAATGCTACACATAACCAAACAGGTGCCCGGTATAGGTATCAAGAACCTTGGATTTGACATACTGGTAGGGAAACAATTATCAGAATTGTTCAACAACATGGGTGAAAGAAAACAAAAGAATATTGATGAGTATTTTCAAGCACTAAAGGCCAGAATGAACAAAAGAGTCAGACTGTCACAGGAAATTGTTAACAAATACAAAGATGATATATGTTTTGTGATTAAAAAGGATGAGATCTGGATGGAAGCAGTTATCCCAAGAACAATTTGGGTTACTGAGATGGGTTATGAGACCGATGATCACATCATTGAAACATATGCAAAAGCCCTTCTGGAAGCACCCAAGGAACCTAAGGAAGAGGTATTTGGTAGTGCTGAGACCATTGAAAGCCAAATTCAATCTAAGAAGAAAGTAAAGAAAGTTGAAGTAACTGTGAGAAGAGGTTCAAGGTAGGCTAAGGCTATCAAAGAAGATGTACTAAAACAAACCGGTATCACTGAAGTTGAGTTACAGGCACAACAACCAGAAACTCACCTTTCACCGATAGCAACTTCTTCAGAAAGTGACATGCCAGCTGAATTTAAAAGAGTTGTGAGGAAAAGAAAACCTTCACCGGTATCCACACCTTCACCTAGAAGAACCAGGCAAAAACGACAGGCAGTGAGGCCCCCGGTCAAGAAATCTACTCCTAAGAAGAAAAAATTGACACCAAAGAAAAGGACTCAACAAAATATTTCTCTGATTGACAGACTGTTGGATGAAATCACAGAAGAAGGGAAACTTAAAAACATCAACAAACTATATGACTCACTATCAGTTGATGATAAAGAAAAGGTTGAAAACAGTGTTATTTTACACTTGGATATCTACAAAAAGTTCTTGATGTAAGTTGTAGATGAACTACCTGATGAACTATTCAAGAGATTGGAAGCAAGAAGACAATCTGTTGTAGAACTTGACAAGAAAATTAAAGTTGAAAAACTACTTGCTGTTTACCCAGTTAACTCACTGAAGGAGATAGATGATCTAATTGCAAAAGCCAACCGGTCAGTATTTTCTACTGCACATTGGCATATTGCACTAATGGTTGGAAGAGTAAATGAGGTTGCAGAAGAAACTGAAAATGCATGGGATATATTCCTTGTTGAGAAGGAAAAACAGGAAGAATACAGAAACCCTAAACCAATAAAAGTATATCAGAAAGACAAGGAAAAAGGTAAAGGAAAGGTTGGTGGTCCTCCAAGCATCAAAATAAGAGATAACTTATCCCCACCACCTCTGGTTACTCCACTGGTAACAACAACTGAAGATCCATCGACAGATGAGAATATGGATATAAAGGATACAAATCCTAATCCCGAGGTCTTATACATAGTTGATGTTGATACTCAAAAGGTCAACATTATGATAGACAAGGACACAATCAGTAACACAGATACGGCTAGTGAGCCACCGGTAGCTGACAACATTGATAACATTGAAGGTAAACCGGTAGATGGGAAAACTGCGACTCCAATAGATCAAGAAACAGAGAGACAAGCAGAGCAATAGGCTCCGGAACAACAACAGGTTCATGTGGAAACAATGCCACCGACAACATGAGAACAACAAAAACCTTTTCTTAAGGAAATGGAACCACAGACTGACCTACCAGAGGTCACTGCAAGCAAGGATATTGCTCCCACTAGTGGAATTCAGCATGTTAGCTCTTCAACTGAAGGATTTAAATCAACAAATGTAACTAAAGTTCTTTTGGACTCCATTAAGAAAATAACCAATTGCAGTCACAAGCATATAAAGCTATAGATGATACAATTCCAGTTTTGAAGATGATAGCTCCAAAATGCAATGTAGATAATAAGGATTCGTTGAGCCAACTCGACACTTTGTCTAAGTACATTACTGACAACACAATGACAGTTGAACAAATAAAGGAGGAAGCATTCAAAGAGAGGTTATAAAAGGAAAAACATAAATTCTTTGAGGAACAAATAAAGAAGTGTACAAGGCAGTTTGACACACTTCTACCGGAACTATGCAACACACTCAAGGAGTTCAAAACTTTGTACAAAGACACTTGTAAGACAAACTTTTTAACAGTTGACATAGATAAGAAAATGAGCAAGATACAAGAAGAATTAAATAAACTTGCTGACAATTTTATTAATTCATTTGATTCATTAGAGTTTTTGAGCAAAAGATAACTAGTTTTGAGGAAGAATTACTGAAGCTAGAGAGAGAAAAGGAGAGAATAATAAACAAGGCTAAGAGTCTGAGATTAAGACTAAGTCCAAGACTGGACTATCTAGCATCCCTAAGGAAGGAAATATTTGAGGCACTAGTACAAGGATAGAAAACATCGGCAGAGCATATGCAGCACCTCATCGGTACAGTTCAAAGAACAGAGGTAGCAATAAAAGACAGTAAGAAGTTTTTGGAAAGCATAAATTTGGTTTTGGCAGATCTTTTTCAAATTGTAACCACCCAGTTACAAGGTTGAGATAGAAAACTACAACTCTATTGACGCTTTGACAACCTTTGTCATTAATGCCAAAGGGGGAGTAGTAGTATGAGAAAATAATCAGCAAAAGACTTATCTGCTCAGGGGGAGCTCACATATTTTTGGTACACAATTTTTTTTGGATTACAAGTTTTGGAATTTTCTCATGAGTGTTGCCATCAATGCCAAAGGGGGAGATTGTTGGCATATGCACACTCCAATGAGGAATTGTAGGTGATTGAAGGTTTTGTCATTGATGGCAACCTTACAATCCTATGACACTGGCAAGGCATTCCACCAACACTAGCAAGTTCAGACTCTACACCGGCACTCAGACCACCGACACCGGCAGTGAAAGGAAGCATACCAACACAAAAGCCAACAAGAATTTTATTGTTAATATATTTTTATTACTGAAAAATCATTGTAAGCCGACTTGGCAAGTTGTAAAATGACTCTTATATAAGAGAGATCATTGTAGAACATTTTGTAATAGATAGAGGAATGTAATTAGGGGAAATAAGGTAGACCTATTATGCGAATTATAGATTAAGGGTTTATGTAAGAAGCAAAGTAGAAACCAATATTGGATCTGGCATTATAGATGTTATTTTGAAGCAGTACAAGACACTGGATTTATATAATCCATTTTGTAAGTCAGCGAGACTTCCATTTTGTAATTGAGCAGTGAGCTCTAGGCACTTGGCCTTCTTGCATGTGCAGGCCCCTGTTGTAGTAGTAATATTCTCTTATTGGCCAATAAGTGAATATTGTGGGTCACAAATCCCACCGAGGTTTTTCCCACACCGGGTTTCCTCGTTAAAATATTGTGTTATGGTGTGTTTTTCATGTGGTTGCTTTTGTCTCTGTTTATTGCATTACTTTCTGTTTACCGGTACACAGTATTAATATGCTCTACATGTTTTAAGTTAAGAAAATATTATAACCGGTTAGATACTGATTCACCCCCCCCTCTTAGTATCTATGGGAATCCTAACATATGTACAGTGTCACGATGTGAAGACTTAAGCAATGAAATAGCAAGGATAGCAATGTATTGAACACCATGATCACCTCTCCATGAATACCAAAGAACTAGGAAAACACGTTATCAAGACCACAAAACAAGAACAACATTGTTGGTAGACTAATTTACCACCAACTCTATTACCAATCAGAATTAGGCATGATGAATACACATGATTTTAGTACCACCAACACAAGCTTATGCAAGAATACAACAAGCACATTGAGATAATCCAATTACACTTCATTCAAAGTGTGTCGCATGGCATTCATGCCAACAAGTATCACACAAGCATACACTTGCATTCACTATGAGCAAGGATTTGCAATTCATCGTAATTTTACTTGATGCAATACTTATGCACTTCATATATGATCAATATCACATCTCTCAACTATTTACATACAACTCAATAAAATTCAATCACATTTCATCACAAAATTCAAATTAAATCTAACCATAATTATAACTAGCCAACATTCAATCGTAGTACATTATCCATGATACATTCTCTTATGCATACTATTAGAGGTTCAAAATGAACATGATAGTGAACAACACTTAACATGAATAGAGCCAACATTATCAAATATTCAGAATAGCCACCATGAGATTCATAAATAGAAAACCCAAGTGGGGAAATCATCGTGTTAAACATTAAATTAAAGAAGTGTGCACTATTTCAACAATAAATAATGTGTGTCAAGTGTCACAAAATAGATATATAGAAGAGTTAGGTGGCTAGTGTTGGCATAATAAAGTTAAAAAAATCAATGCTAGCTCATGCAACACATGGAATAATTCATCGAGATAGACAAAATAAATCATCAAACACAAAACATATTCACATAACTAAGTGACTAGTATCAACCACATTTGAGGGAGTGAGTGTCACATGACACCCAAGAATATAACATCCCAGATGTGTTAGAGAACGTACCCAGACAAATTAGATAATTGAGTCACCTAAAACTTAAATTCTAAGCAACATTCATGCAAAGATACATGCAATTATGCTTTCTACCCTCTTACAAACATTTGCTATTTTAATGTAATGCAATCATATCTTTATGCACAATAAATTATGCAAGGGTATAGTATCACATTAACAAGAAATATGTTTGATGCACAATTAAAGCCCACTTAGAGACTCACAATCATAAGGTAGCTTACTATTACAAGGATCTCATGCACAAGATTCACCTTAATCACATGTTCACAAATCAAGGTCATTGCAAGGCACATTACGAATTCAACACAATGGTACTTCACATGTTGACATATATAGGGCAACTAACATAATTCACGTATGGATTTACCACACAAGGGTCATGCATATGCTCACATCATGATTTACTATCACAGGTTGGGATATAGTGACATCCAGATAATTAGCAAGAACAACTCAACATGAGCACTTTATCCATTGCCACGAGGTTATCATGACATAGGATTCTTGTTTGCATTACAAGTTGCATGCTATACAAGGTGAGGTCCACACAAGGTTATAACCAAAAATGTCAATTAGTCTCTAGAACACTTTAGGGTACACTTATGCAAGATGGAGCAATCATGAGACCATGAACCACAATTACAAGATATGCATACCGCAGATGACTTGAACAAACTCTATGATGCCACAAGGCAATTAAGCCACATAGATTCACATTTGAATAAAATGGACAAGGAGAATTGGGGACATAAGTCATTACCCCAATTGATCTTCCATGATGATTCACACATTTTTGCTTCATGAATATTTTATTTCACATATGCAACAATACATTACTACAAAATTTGATGCACAATGCACTTAGTGAAAGCACAAATATATTAACTTCTCAATATCATGAATCAATTCAATCTCTTTCAAACATAACACAACACTCACATACAATACAATGTGAAATGCTCAATCATGAGCCAATCAATAATAACTTTAGACACATCAAACAATGTACCCATTCATGTCATCCCAAAAGGGACACAAAAGCAATAGGTCCACTCAAGTGCCACTAAACATCCATGATAATAAATAATCAAATACTAAGGATATCATCACTCTAGAGTAAAATCCTTGGTACAAATGAGGGCCTAACAAACCATTAACAACATACACTAATCAAACATATCATGCTAGGTCAACAAGGCAACATAACAACTGTCATAAAAAATATCCAAACAATCCAAATCACATGACAACCAAACAAGTGCTCACACACAAGAAGCAATGCACTAAAAATTGATCTATATATTTCTCAAGAGGCTCTCACACAGGGGTATCCATCCATCTGTAATAGGTAAATAAGATCTAGGAGGTACCGTTCCTCCACCACATATCACCTGGGTTAGTGTATCTTGAAATCACGAGAATGCTACACAAGACATCCAAGAAACAAGATAACCAATAACTCACATTGCTAAATATTTTACGACCAATCACCAACTACATAAACTTAATGGGCAATGAAATAACCAGAGATCCTAGTGTTGCAACCTGGCTCTGATACTAGATGTAATTCCCGCCAAGAAAACCCCAAGGATAAGAGAAAACTAGATATAATAATGCATGAATTTTATTTTTTAAAGTAATTAAGTGTAACACGTGCATCATATACAAGTTCCAAAGCTCAAACCTCAATAATATAACATCGTGTCGACATGCGACACTACACAAGCAAAAGAATTAACAAATGAAACATAATCTAATCATGAAAATAATTAACACATGAAACCAAATCTAATCATGGGAAAAGGTCTCCAAAACCATAAGAAAATATTAAGGAGGTGATGAGAGTCACACAAGACCCTTCCCAAAGTTATGAGAAATTATTTAGAAAACATGACCATCTACTAGGTCTTGGGTGTCATTGATTGGCTCCAACAAGCACTGAATCGCACCTAAACGCCATCTACACCACTAAAACTCAGCTTAAACCTACTCAAGACACCTCAGAGGGTTTCAAGATACTACTATCTTTGAAACACAATTGAAATGGGCTGAAATGAATACTCCAAGCTCTTAGAAACCTTGCTAGATTAAATTGCAAGAGTAGGGCACCCAAACTCGATATATGCATTAAAAAGGAAAAATTGCATGTTAGGAGGACACATGAACAATGAGATAGTGTTCCAAACTTGCAGTAGTGTCCCAGACTCATGCATTTGTCCTTTTCCTATGCTGGTATCCTCTAGGACTAGTGACCCATGATGTCATCCTCTAAGATATGCATCTATCTTGACTAGTAAGCTTATTGGTTGGAAATAATGGACCCTTGTGTTACTACTTACTAAGTTGCCATTAGTTTTATGTCCAAAGTCATTCTATATACTCTAGTCGGTTACTACTACCGAAATATTCAGTCGGTAAACACAGAGCAGTCGGTTATAGAAGAAAGTAGTCATAGAGCCTAGTATACACTGAGCTGTCTACCGAGTAACACTCTATGTCTACCGAGCAACAAAAATGATATACCGAGTGAACACACACCGAGTGAAACATGTTACCAGATTCATTGAACCTAGAAACACATGGGAAACATGTTACAAGATCGAGGAGCAGGGAATCATTATCACTTAGGAAATTGCACCTTAAAGATTTTGTATGATCTTGAGGTCATCTATCCAATGAAATATTTTGTATGGTTATTCATTCGAGAAATCATTTTTGTAAGATCGAAGCAATGAACAGATCACCGACATAAGAGATCTATTTATACAACATGAATTAAGGATCAAATAGAGAGGTATATGAAGAAAGACGTGTAATAGATAAGGAAGCATTGAGTATTGTGACTGTTAGAGACACAGAGGTCACCGAGAAGGATTTCAGAGAACAGTCAAGGAATAGAGTAAACAGAAGGGTTTACCAAGTTACTTTATGGATTACCGAGGTATGCTATAAGCAAGGTAATCTCATTTTGAGCACATAGAATCTGCTATAACATTTTAGATGTAAAGTTGCAGATATTTGTAAAGATTTTATTGTAATATTTTGAGTTGTAAGAGAAACCTTTAACAGGGTAAAAGACTCTAACAAAGTCTATAAATTGCAAAGCCTTTAACCAGGTGCAACATTTAGAATAAGTGTTGTAAAATCCTTTAGCAAGGTAGATCTAACGATCTTGATACTCCTAACAGGGTAAGCTATCAGAAATAGCTAAACATGTAGCTCTAATCAAGCAACCTTTATTATTGCAGTAGTGAAGTTGTGGGTGCCATCCCCGCTGTAGTTTTTCTCTCTAACCAAGAGTTTCTGCGTAACCAAAATATATATGTTATGGAGTGAATCATGTATGATTGTTATTTATTTGTTTTAGCTTTATGTTATGTTACAACAATTTTTGGTTAATGCTTAACAGTAAAGTTATTGTTGAAGAGAAGATTTGGAGTACTGATTCACCCCTCCCCTCTCAGTACATTAGCTTTCCATATTGGGCCTAACACCCTGGACACCCCAAACATGTTGGTGAAGATAAAATATGTAGATGACACCTAAATACTAATAAAATGAGGAAAAGTTGTGAGGATAAAGCATCAACAACACCTTTGGTCACTAGGTGAAACCTACAAGTGTAAGCAAGAATCAGGTAGACCCTAATCATATCTAATCCACCATAAAATTACCTAATTCTCTATTAACACTATCAAACAAGTCCCAATAAATTTAAAACCACATTGGAAAACTCTACAAGGTCATTCAATTTTTTTAAAATTGACCTGAAACGTCATCGATACACTCAAATGTTACCGAGATTCACTCAAATTGAATTAAATTTACAAGATGACAATGAGAGGGGACAAAGGCACCCTAAAGGTACCACATGACACCACTAAGTTCATTTTAATTACCAAAAAAATGTTCCTATAAACCAAACCAATATTAACACAATGAGCACGAAGAAGATAACATAATCAATCGTGTCTAATAGCAATACCAACACACATGAACTAATCAATCCATAACCAATATTAAAATATGTGAAGCAACCTCCAATTGGAGTGTCCAAAATACAAGTACATAACTATATTTCTTTGAATCTATTACATAATAAACAATTACAAGAAAACAAAAGCAAGGAGAGGAAAGAGAGGGAGAGAAGATCAATTCTCGACGTCGATCCTCCAAGCCAAGTCCTTTGATCCCAATGGTGGTTTGCAACACCAACCAATCGTGTGGAACCCTTAGGTCCACCCCTTGTGCTTGTGGAGATAGTCACATGATCCAAACACTTAAGCAATGAAGAAACAAGGGATAAGGTTTGCAGGAATGCCAACATGGGGTAAAAACTCAACATGAATTACACATACCAAACACGAATCATAATGAAACATCAAATAAGAGACGTCAACAACAATACATCACCATCATCAAAGAGTAACATAAAATAATAAAGGTGTCAAATCACCAAAAATCCAACACAAAAAAAGAGAGGATACATCCCCAAATAGAACATTGTTTAGATAAAGAGGCATCATCAATGAGGAACACCAAATTTTTCATAAGGCACAATATCACAAAGCCATGATGGAAAGGAGCAACAAAAATAAATCTCTCAGGTGCTACTCAGACTACCAAGACTTAAATACTAGAGTGCTATTATAAGGAGTGTCATCATGTGTGCTCAAAGGTATGGTACCACACAGAACTAAGTAGTCCTCTTACATAGATGAGGAAACTCAATTATGCTAGATCAATGCTCCGCGATCTTAGCCTTGTACTAGAAATCAAGACATGCAAGGGGCATCTAATTATCTTATTTACTTTTTTGCCCATCCCAGGTTTTACTTAAGTTATCACTTGTCTTACACTCACTCTCTAGTGAATTACCTTGACAACCACTTTGGGGCCTCACGTCCATTGAGTGCGATCCCATGACCTATTCTAGTACCTAATCCTAAGGTTCATCCCATTCGCGACTAATAAGAAAACAAATTAAATCACAATTAATAAATATCACAAATATTTTTAATTTTAAATCCCAGGTATAATTGCCAATCATCTCATCACTATTCATATAATTCACATATTGCCCAATTGGCCATTTTCACATGAGAACACATCCAATTCGATCCACAAATGAAATTTCATATATAATATCTGTCGCGAGTGTGAAGTAGGGTACCCACAATTGTTACACAAACACTAAATAGATCATTACAAGCATGGTTAGAAAATTGAAATCAAATGAAAGATAAACCATATCAAAGCGACCTATCGCCTCCTAAGAGATGCGAGTGTGAATTTTCTCTCAGATCTAGATGAGAAACCCCAGTGACTTGACTACACCAAGACGAAGGATTTAAAATGATATGATGTGCAAGCTAGATAAATGCATGATTAAGCTAGATTGATTCGAGAAGCTAATTATGCTAATGGTATGTGATGCTCTGCAAAAAGGATTAGAAAATCTGTTTGATGACAACACACACAAGAGCACAAGAAACAAACGTTAGTGTTAGAAACAAAAGATTATCCTAAACAGGCATATCAAGAGAGATATTAAGCATGAATTTAATTTATTTAATTAATAAGAGAAGAGGGTTAAGATGAATTAATTAAATATTAATTTAATTAATTATTGATTGATGGTTAAATAATCAAATAAATACTAAATATTCATTTAATTAAGTGGACAGATTTATGTGACTACAATATGCATGATTATGCTAAATGATAGATGCAATTAAGCTAGATGAGATATTGGCTATGCTATATGATTAAGAAATTATACTAGAAGATGATCAAATTAAGATAGATCTAAGATGCAATAAATGATAACAATGTTAAACTAGAATGCTATAAATGATATTCCTATGCTTGAGATCCGATATGCCTATAATAACAATGCTTGAGATGGGATATTTATAGGATTTCCAAGGCCAGGGTGAGGTGACAGGAATCAATGGTCAAGATTGAATCTAAAGATATCAAGGGTCAAATTGGAGGAGGTTGGAGAAAAGGTTGGAGGGAGGGACACTTGTCATCTTTGTGGTGACAAGTGTCAAGGAATCTTGCTCACAAGAGGGCAAGTATCCAAGGGAAGAGACATGTGGCAAAGTGCCATGTGTCTCAAGGGGAGAATATCCAACCCATAGGAGGTTAGGATGTGCAAGAGGATAGGGTTAGTTAGACCCTAGGATTAGATAGAATGGGTTAGGTTAGGGAATGGTTAGGCTAGGTGGTTAGAAGTTAGGAGGCATATGGGAAATTCAAATTTAAAAATTCAAATAATAGGAAAATGCTAATTAACTTTCAACAACTCATAAATTGATTTGTTTTAATTAATTAGGGTATTAGAAGAAATGAATTAAATGGTGGAGGATTAATTAATCAAAGGGGACTATTGAAATGAACTTCTTAAATAAATCCTTAGATTTATTAATAAGCAAGTGAATGTGGGAATTTAACCAAATTGCTAGTGAATTCAATTAAATTAGGAAGAGGGATTAATTAAATAATTGCTTATTTAATTAATTATCTTCATACCATTTTTAGTTGTATACAATATCCTTTATTCCACATTATAATATCATCTCAAAACATCCAAATTCCTCTTTTAACTTAATTCACAAAATGACCAATAACTAGGTCCATGGCTTTACCACCATTAAAGGACCTCCAAAAAGCTTCAAAATTCAAATTGTGAAAATCCAAAATGTAACAATACTATTTTAGTTTTAATATGAACAACATAAAATCCCAATAATAAAATTCGCATTTCATGAATTCTAAGCCAATTTTGATAGCATAATCCTACCCAGGGCACGTTTTTGGAAATATAAGTAATACAATTCACACAATGCATAATCCCATTTAGTTCAAACTAATTTTTTTTTATAAATCATATTCCTAAACAAAAGAAACAAATTTGAATAAAAAGGAGAGATAAAATAGGGAGAAATAAAATAAATTCCTACCTCAACTTGAGAAAATTTCAAACATGGATGATAGATTCCTTTAGTAGGAAGAAGGTCTTCTCTAGAGAAATTCAACAAGCATTTAGCCACAAAATTCTTCCAATTCAATCTATCCCAACAAGCAAATCAATTTCACAATGTAGTGGGTTTTTGTGAAGAACAAAAATATGAATAAAATGGCTAAGTATGAAATTGGTTTTAATTGCACAATATAAACTCACTTTCAAATGAATTATAATAATAGTAAATTAAATCATAACTCAAATCAATATTTAAATCTTGAAATAACCCATATACTCAAATTAGGCAATTACCTTCGTTTTAAAAACAAGTCATACTAAAACATTTAATTATTAATTGCCGCTAATATCATTAAAACATTAATATATCAAAATGCAACAATACATTGCAAATAAGCCAAAATGCTCAAATTCTCTTTAGGGTCAGACTATGCATGATGATTGTGTTTTTCAAACACTACCAACTGAATTAGTCAAGGCTCAAATAATAAAACACAAGGAAATCATCCCTATTAAGGTACAATGGGTTTTGACTCAAGATATTTGGCCAGTTTGCTATCTCAAGTTAACAAGTGTTGGGGAAATAGGCATGCTCAGACATGTGGAGCCAAGTGGAGTTGATACCCTATACATGCATCACTCAACAAATATTATGATACCTATGCATGTTCATCATAGCCGAAGCGCATATATATGAATATAATTTCCCCAATCAGGGTCAACATAATAACAAGGTTAGTACTTGATCGCATATATATGAATATAATATCCCCAATCAGGATCAACATAATAACAAGGTTAGTACTTAATCACATATATATGAATATAATATCCCCAATCAGGGTCAACATAATAACAAGGTTAGTACTTAATCCATCATCATAAACATAATAAACATAATTAGTACATCATAATATAATCATATAAAACTGAATATAATAAACTACTAAATCTAACATGTATATCATCAATTACAATGATAAATACTAACATCTTGAACACAATTAAATATCATAACTATCACTTATAACATTATGATAATAGATCAAGTCAATCAGTACACTTCATCATTTATTTAAACATCTCAAATAAGGTAATCCCAAATGACAACATTAATATCTGCAAAATATGATGATTTAAAAGATCACATAGCAAATCTATTTCGACACAAATCTTAAGGCTAAAAGCACAATTATTCCACATTAAGCCCATGCATTAACATTAGTAGGTCTACAATCCTAATCAGGTAAAATATCACCTCACATCATTCTTAGAAATGCAATCAACAACAACACATAGATTGTCATAACAAGACATAAGAATGAATGCACACATCTCAATGTAACAACACCATCATGATCACCATGAAACAGTCCAACACATCATTGGGTCATAATGAGAATATAGCACATTTAAAAGCAAAACATAGAATAAGAACCCAAAAGCAACTTGGAGTAATGAATAATCCAAAATAAGGTCCCGACATAACAATTTATCCAAATCACCAAATTGCAAATGGTAAAGCCACAAGCACAAAGACAAATTAGAATAACGAAATATGCAATACAAAAGAGAAAACTAGGGAGACATTACACAAAAGAACCAATGACTAATGAGACCTCAAATCATTCAAAGTTGACAAGCCCAATAAGGAGAAGGTCAAGTATGCCTTTTGTAAATGGCGTAGACACGAAAAACACAAATATTTAAAAAATAAAATAGATCACCTAACACATCTTCTAGAAAATAATAATATCAAGGTGCGCAACTTAGTTAGACAAGGTTTATTAGAAGGCTCTTATAAGGACATAATTCACAGTAAGGGGAAAGGAAAGGGCAAGGCCTTAGCTGCAATTACTTCATAATATAATATCTAAATCATTATTTTGGATGATTTAATCTACATGACTTTGTCATAGGATGATTTCACCTCCTTAAAGGAATGTTATATGCTAACCATATCAATGGGTGACGCCATTGCAATTTAAGTGCATGAGAGAAGGTCTATTTATGCGAGTAAATAAATTTTTTAGGATGTTCTCTATATACCTTTTTTGTCAATTAATAACTTGCCCATTCACTAGATAACCCACAATAGCTCTATTAAGTGAGATGAGCTCACATTAGAATCAATGATAATGAATGAATGTGTTGGTTGAAAATTTTGTACACATGGTGAGCCATGCAAAATTGTGGTTTTAGCCACAACGTGTGAGTTAAAAACTATCATAATTTTAAGGGAAGACTCCCCCTATCCTACAATTACAAATTAACTATGATATACAAGCACTAATATAACTTGGGTGGGACAACATCCTTTCTCTTTCTTCAGAAAATATCATTTTCTTTTCTCTTTTTAGAAAAGAAACTTCAATTAAGAAACATTTATACAACAACTTAAGAAACTTTAACAATTACAAAGACGCTTATATGGAAAGGAAGTGAAGTTTCCATGAAAGCCCAAAGTCTTCCATCACTTCCCTGAGATGGGAATGTAGAAATAAAATCTCAAAGTCTTTACTTTTCCTACTATCCTATCTACCTTTGATATGATAATAATGTACAACCTACAACAACTTAAAGTTTATTGATATGGTACACCTCTAGACTACTATAACTAGGAGTAACTACAAGACAAAGTATTAAAATCTCACCTATTACGAACACTTAACTATTTTAATCCTCAAAAAATATAGCACAAAGTCTACAATAAGTTAGATCAAAGCTCCTTTTAACAATCTCACCAGAATCTCAAGTATATGCAGAAAAATATACCACTATAACATATGAACACACTCGATATAAGAACAAGGTTTCAACACAAAGTTTGAAACTCAAAATGCCTTCTTGATATTTCTTGAGAAATCAATTTAAAACACAAATTCTTTATGACTGTAAATTTTTGTAGAGTTTTCTTGCTTGCCAAAAACATAAAAATTATGAAGAATACCCTCTTATATATATAGGAGAGGGGCTGAGAGAGAAAAGTGGTGAAGCCCAATAAACTAAGAATTTTTCCATAACCATTATAACTAACTATGACTTATATTCCAAATTACAGTCCCATTGCTATTCAACTTGTAATTTGTTTACATGTAATTACAAGTTATAGGATTACAAGTAATGAGATTACTTGTAAAGTTACAAGTAATGAGATTACTTGTAAAGTTACAAGTTTTGATACTACATGTGTAATTTGTCGAAAGGAAAATACATAAAACAAAAATAAAACTCAAATATCATGAGACACTTATTGATATTCTCTATTCTTGGCCATAAAAGCTTGAAATTTGTTGATTGATTCATGTAATTCATCAGGATTCAGGCCAGCTATATTCCTTGCAATAGCAACAATTTTGATGATAACATCAAAATATCTCATTGTCTCTAGTCAATGTTCCTTAAGAGAAATCTGCATCATGTCAAGGAAAACTTGGCAACCCACAAATCTGTTGATCAAGGTCACTATAAATTTCTCGGATTCTAATTCTTGATGAAGCATTGACACCAACTTAGAAAGTATCACATCCTCAGGAAGAAACTCTTCATCTTGAATTACCATCTTGCAAGACATTTTCTCAAAGTTGGAGATAATATCCTACTCTACTTCAACATTCATTTCAAGAGAAACTTCAATATCTTAATCAAGTCCTTGACAACTAATGATCAATTGATCATAAGCTCTTCAAACTTAATATGCTTTTCCCTGTTTGGTATCACATTATTGTTGCACAAGATTCCAAATTGTCTTGATCCATTTAATGCCAAATTTTCAATTCTCTTTCTATAGATTCAAGACTTTGTTTAAAATCTTCTAAAGTCTAGTTCAATTTTATCTTCACTGCTCTTACATTGCCCAACACCGACAAGGCTTTATCCACCACTTGAGCACTCTGATCTGCAAGTTGATCTACCAAAGAATCAACAACTTTGGCCTTTTAAGTAGCTTTCTCAACTCGTTTGATGGACTCTTCGAAAGGAGAAGAATTTAGAGGAGCGACCTAATCCAAAGAATTAGTGATCTTTTGGATTACTGAGATGAGTTGTGTTTTTTCCTCCTTAAGCTTATGTTTCTTTGCTAGGAACTCATCATAACTTTGAACCAATGAAGCTACCGAGTCCTGAGCATCATGCATAATTCTGACATGTTTTTGCTTTCCTAGTTCCACACTTGTGAACGTGTAATCAAACAACTACATCTCTCCTCAAGGCTTATCAACAAGAGGTTCTTCCACCAGTGCATACTTCATCTTGTTACTGTCTACAACCACTCGAGTGAAACTGTCTTGGATTTATTGGCAGTGTTGGGTTTGGATTTTCTAGGCTATTGAAAGTTAAACACATCAAGAGAAATCTCCTACTTTTTCCTCTTAGGAGTGATTAAGATCAACCATGGTGAAAAATCTAATGAGCTTACATTGGTAACAATTGTAGTTTGTGTAGAAATAGGTTCTGCCTATACTATAATTGTCATTCTAAGTGAAGCCTCGGTCTAGATAGGAACAAGTGTTTGCTATGGAAGAGGTATCAATTTTGGGAAATGACACACTTGATAGAATAACATATGAAGGATTTGCATAGTTGCCATGCGAAGCATCTATAGATATTTATGCAATTGATGAGACACATTAGTGCAAACAAATGTACTTGGCTCAATAGAATCAACATAAACTGTAGAGAAATAATCCACATCTGTGTCTATTGGAGACATAGGAACATCCAAAGGTAATTGGGGAATAGCCATATGAGGGGAATATTCATTCAAAGCAATAGGATAATCTAGAGCATTCCCCTCTTGTGGTTCATCCTCAAGATCAATGACTTGAATTTGCACTTAAGGTTTCTCCTTTCCTTTTAGTGATACCTCTTATGGAGGAATAACCAAATCCCTACTAAATCTAAACTTGATTCTAGTACCGGAAGAAGAGCACTCTTTGGATTTGACCCTCACTTCAAATTTATGCCCAATTGACCTTGCTGAATCATCTTCCACCCCAAACCTGATCTTTATAATTTTGACATTATTGATTTTTAGCCAATAATGGGTGTTGGCAAGGATGGACTAAAATATAGGAAAGATCAAAGTACACTCTTTTTGCGACCATTGGATAGATGGAAGAGCAGCCTCGGGGATACTTTGTTCTATATATTCTGGATCAAGGGTTTTCCCATCATCTACCATGCTTTATGGAATCTTGGTTAGATCCAGATCTACAATTTTCTCCAAAGTGAGCCTGCTATAATCCATCTTCCTAATGTTTTCCTTTGAACGAAGATCAACCCAGATATCCTCAAGGAGATGAACATGAGTGAAGGATCTCTTGATTTTTTCTTTCATCCCTCGATAATCAAAATCCTTTCTTATCTTGAACTTATTCAACTTGATTTATTGAAGTTTCATCTCCATTGCTTTGGCTCTTGCTGAAGTTGTGAGTATTGACCAATTTGCAATGGATTATGTAACGATATGTTGATGTCTAACTTGTGTTGAGCTAATTAGACTACATGAATTGTCCTCAACTATCTATCCAACTCCATCAAGATGATCTTGTTAGTAGGATATCTCGAAAGCATATATGGATGACCTTAAGAACATCCAACTCTCATGTAAGTGAAAGTTGGGAACTGAAGGAACAAGCATCCACAAACATTCATCTTCTTCTAGACTGCCTCAGACACTCTCTTGATCTTAAGTGTTTTGTCAAACAAACACATGAAATATCCAAAGAAGGCATCTTGCAAGTGAGTTGATGAGAATATTTCCATATTGGTACTAGTGACCTATCACCTTTGGTACTAAGACATAGAAACTGTCTAAGTGACTCTACTATGTATATTAGGTAGGAATCCATGTAGAAAGTGAGAGTGGTTGGCACTTGTGAGAGTTGTTCATATAGATTATTACTGATCACTTCACCCCAAAAGATATGAGACTGAGATTTTCTCGTGACCACAATGTATTTATACATCCAAATCTCAAATACATTGGATTGTTTCAATCCCATTATCTTACTTAGTAGTGTGATCATATCAGATCGATACAACTTAGGCCATCGAGAGAAATAGGCTCTAGGAATCTTAAACCATTTTGAATTAATATGCCTTATGCAATTTGATCTTTTTTGGTTGTAGTGATCCAATGTACTCTTCATGGAGATATCAGCATATACTGGGGCAACAAGAACCTTAAATATTTTATTGATGGTTTTTGCATCCAATCCAATAATAATATTTTCATCATCATCATTGATTGTCCTAGATCCTCTATCAAAATGAGTAGCACATGTAAGAACAAATTCTAGTTCCAAGGCAATCACTGGGAAAGTGGAAACCAAATGAATATGATTATTCAAAAGCAGTCTCATGCTATGGCTTGGTCATCCTTCTGCTCTCTCAAGGAACTTGAACATATCAACATGCCCAATCTTTGTAGAAGGGAAAATTTCATTCTGATACTTTTCATATTTGTATTTCATCTTGTTGGAAGGAGATGATGAATCCTCTATCCTCGAGAAAGAATCTACAACAATATGATGAAAAATCCAAAGAGTTAAGACATCTTCAAAGGCTATAGGAGAAGCCATGATATCTTCCTTAAATGAAAGAGCTTGGAAAAAAATGCCTATTCTTCAACCTTTCATGATATTTATCACGAAGAAAGTGAAAAAGGAATGACCAAGCTTGCAAGATGCATTATAGATAAGACATTGATGGTGACAAGGGAAGAATTTAAAATCTCAAGGGGTGGACTACAAGTGAATAGGAGAAAGCTTGAAAGGAAAAGATAAAATGATTCTTCCAATGGTGTGACAACTTGTAGTTAGGAGTTTGAATCCTGATTGCAAGTAGGATGACTGTTAATGCAAATAGAAAACTTAAACATGATACTTACAAGGAAAAGATAAACCGATTCTTCCAATTAGGCTTCAAACCCGCGATTGTAAGCAAAAGATAAACACTCTAAGGGGAAAAAAACATAAATAGATATGATGCCCATAACAAAACACAGAAAAGAAACTTTAACGGACTCAAAAAGATAATGGAAAGAACACAAAAATAAACCGAAGGAAGAAAGGTGCCAAACACAACATACCTGGAAAATAATTCCACGTTGCTAGAAAATTTTTGCTCACACTTCAATCGTGACTTCTAATAGAGAATAATGAAGTTTAAAACTCCTCTCTGAGACTCATATAGATAACCGAAGAAGGGCACTCCTATTGCAACCTAAACACATCATAACTGAAAACAAAAAGAAATCCCTCCTTCAATGCAATATAATAAAGATGCAAGAGGAGATGAGTTAGGCCTTAAGAAACCTGATGCAATCACACAAAATGACTTAACATGCCTTTGGAAGACACACTTGTATCGAGTCCCAAAACCCCGATTACAAGTAAGGCAAAAAAAGAAAAAGAATAAACTAATTTGTAGTCGGGTCTCTAATATGGACAATTACACATATGCATTACTTGAAAATAAAATACTAACTTGTAATTGGGTCTTAGAGACCCAACTACAAGTAAAATATATTTACTTGTAATGGCATTCAAAAGTTCCCATAACTTGCAATGATCACCCCAAAATCTGAAATTGCACAAATAAGAGGAAGAACGATATCCAAAAATGATCAAAACTTGGACAAAAATGGCAAAAACACCCACGCATGATTAAACGCAAACAAATACGATTTTTTACCTCAGAAAACATGACTTAGAGAAATGAAACTATAAATTTTAAAGAGAAATTCATAGGGGTTGTCAATTTTTGAATTTTTGAAAATTAAGACAACAACTAGCTTCGACTAGGGAATTTCTTTCACTCATCCTTTGGAAGGTTGAGAGGAATAGAAGCTAGATCTCTAAGTGCCTTCGTCCTACCATTGAGCTATAGAGTCAAGTGACCAAAACAAGGAAACACAACTTAAAGAAAAAAGACTAGAACTTATCTGGAACTTACTCAAAATAATGTTTTAGAAGTTGTCCACTGTAGAGAAGTGAAAATGGAGTTCCATCTTGGTAATGGCAACAAAAAACTATTTTCACTAGTAACTTGATGAATGGTGAAAGGTCCATGCCAAAGGGTATCAAATTTCCCTTGCATACCCTTTGGTTCTCTTCTTTTGTCCCAAAGTAGAACATGATCACCAACCTAAAATTCTCTTTGGTTTAGTTTTTTATAAAAAAGAACCTTAATTTTCTTTTGATGTTTAGCAATCTGGTCTGCCACTTGTGTTCATTTTTCTTCTGAGAAAGAAACATTATTCTCTTATCTAAGGCATTTTCAAATGTCTCATCTTTTATGGCCTTAGCTAAATTTAAAGCAGTAAACTCTAAAGTAATTGGTATTTTTGTATTCATCCCATAAAGCATTTGGAATGGTGACATGTCAATAGCTCTTTTGGGTGTGATTTTATCTGCCCATAAAGCATCATATAGGGCCTTGTGCCAGGAACTCTGATTTTCTTCCACAAGTTCACGTATGATGGTAACCAGATTCTTATTACTTGATTCTGCTTGACCATTACCTTGAGGATAGTAGTTAGAAGAATGTGCCAAGATAATACCATAATCAAAACAAAACTAAGCTACCTTGTGAGAAGAAAAGGTGGCTGCAATATCTGACACAATTTTGTGAGGAATGCAAAACTTGGAAATTATATTCTCCTTGAGAAACCTACATACCACTTCTGAAGTAGCATGTTTAACTAGAATGGCCTCCACCCACTTGGTGAAGTAGTTAGTTGTTGTAAGAACATAAGTATGACTAGCAATTGAAGAGGGGTTGATGACACCAATAAAATAAATTCCCAATTGCCTAAAAGGCTCTTCAACCACAACTGGTTTCAGTGGTAACATTGTAAGCTTTTGCTTACCTACAAATTGTTGGCATCACACACACTTACGCACCCATCTAAAAGCATCTTGGAAGACAATCGGTCAATAATACTTTCCTCTCAGAATCTTGTGAGTAGTGACTAGTGCAGAAAAATTTCCACCACATGTCAAATTATGGAAAGATTCTAATAATTAGACTTGTGCCTTATCAACACAACGAAGGAGAGTACTGTCAATAGCTCATTTATATAAACCACTATCCCAAACAAAAGTTTATAGTTTTGAGCTTTATATTTCTCATTTCTTTGAATGAAAAATGAACTAGACATTCACCATAAGTCAAAAAATAGGCTATGTTTGAATACCATTCATCAGTTGTACTAATAAACAAAAATCTTGGAAGATCTTCTGAAACATCTTGTTCTTGTCCTTCCTGATTGTTCTTAGTCATGAGTTGACAAAGTCCTTTCCCACGAACAAGATTTGTAGACTTGAACTCTAAGTCATACTCTTATATTTTAGCAATCCAATTACCTCTCTTTGTACCAAAATATTGTTGGGTTAGGATAGACTTGATTTCTATATCAGGAACTAGAACCAAGGTGTGGGAATTTAAAATATAGAACACAAAATACTTTACTGCTTTTACCACAACATAAGCATTCTTTTCCATTGGGGAATATTTGAGTTCACGAGACTTCAATGGACAACTCATGAAAGCAATGGGAGATTCAATCCCCTTTGTGTTTTTTTGCATTAAAATAGTATACATAGTATGCTCTAAGGAGTAATAGATGATGAAATCCTTCATATAGTCTGGGAAGACCAACATAGGTGCATGAGCTATTGCCTCTTTGATTTTGTTGAATGCGGCCTTCCCTTTTGGACTCCAATGGAAATAAGTTTTACCTTTCATTATATCGACGATATGACAAGTCTTCTTAGAAAAATTAGGAAAAAACCTAAGTAGAAATTTAACCTTTATGAAAGAAGAATGAACAACAATCTTGCTAGCAGGTAAAGGTAGATTATGAATAGATCAAACTCTTTTTGGATTCATCTTGATCCCTTCTTTAGACACAATGTCTCCAAGGAGTTTTCCTTCAGTAACCCCAAAGATTGATTTCTTAGGATTAAGAGATATACCATGCTTGTGACACCTTTCTGGCACATCTTGCAAATGAAAGAGATGATTCTCACGATCTTTGGAAGAAACATTGAGATCATCCAAGTATACAACAATATACCTACCAAGGATACTACGAAAGGCTAAGTCCATAACTCTTTGGAAGGTAGCACCTGTATTAATTAACCCAAAGGGCATCTTGTGGTATGCAAATGTACCCCAAGGAGTAGTGAATGTAGTCTTATGTTGATCTGATTCACTTACCTCAATCTGATTATAGCCTAAAAATCCATCCAGCATGGACATCATTTGAGCTCTTGTCACTGTCTACAACACTTGATCCATTATTAGCAAAGGATAATTATCATTTAGTGACAGTTGATTGAGATTTCTAAAATCCAAACAAATACCTATTTCTCCATTCTTTTTACACACATGAACTATATTTTCTGCCCACATTGAGTGGTGAATAGGAAAAATAATTTGAGCATTCAACATCTTTTGAATTTCTAAGAAAATAGTTCTTGAAAGTTTGGGATTATATTGGCAATGCTTTTGCGTGGAGAGCACGATGCTATATTTAAGAGGAATATCATGTTGCACCTCCTTAGAATAAAAAGACTTGAGATCATCATAAGAGTATACCAACACATACCTGTATTGGAGTAGAAGTTGAACAAACTAATATTTCTCTTTGTGAGTACAATTGTTTCCAATATTTATAAATTTTGGATCATCTTTTGATCCAATATTGTATTTGTCATACCCCATAGAAGAATTTGGATTCACTTGCTGTTGACTCTTGATATAGTGATCATGCTTATCAAACAATTTCTCAAGTGAAACTAGACCTTTAAGGATTTTGTTTCCCTTCAACTGGAGAATTTCTTCATCGAATTTAGATGTTGTATCTGAAATTGACTTAGAAGAAGAAGGATAATTACTTCCTTCAAAGAATAAATTATTGAAATTATCCTCAATTTGAAGGAAGTTTATAATTTGTTTATCATCATTGAAAATTTTCCAATGATCCCAATTATTAGGACTGCTGGGACTGCAAATCAACTCAATGACATATTTGTCTTGACCAAAATCTTGGTGTGGGATTAAAAGAGTGGCTAAAACTGCAATAGAATCAACTTTGTCATTATATTCCCTGGGTACTACTAAGATGCTAAAAGCATAAATGCATGAAGATTTTTGATACCTCTTTTACGAGCAACATCCATGCTCAACAATAATGACTCATATTTAGCTATGTTGTTAGTGTTGGAAAACTATAATATAAAAGAGTAGGGAAATATCTCTCCCTTGGGAGAAATAAGAACAAAAATGGCCCCTGATCCATTGACAACACAACTTCCATCAAATTCCAGGGTCCAAAGATCATTATAACTACTGGTGCTTGCTCCTTTTGAACTTTGAGGTGGGCTTATATCCTTATTAACCAAAATAGGAGATTGAGCTTCTTCTGGCATAGTAGAAGGTGGAGCTTCTTCAACCATGATGAATGACTCATTATATCCAACTTTTGATGCTTGATCTTCATTAGCATCAAAAAACTTCTCACTATCTAAGAGAAGTGAAGAATCTGAACCATCAGATGGCCAATGTTCAACAAACTCTGAAATTTCATCAATATGTAGATAATAATTCTCGAATATTGAAGATTCAAAAAGAATTTGAGCATGGGGGTCATTTGACTTGACCACTGTATACTTAGTTTTCCTTCCAGGTACTAATTTCTATGCAACACCCTTAACAGGTATTCTTGCTTCAGACATGTCAATGTTGAGCTCACCTCCCGCATCTTTACAAAAATTACGACCAATTAAGATTCCACAAGAAGTTGGAACATCTGGAACTAGGACATTCATCTTTAGTTTCTTGTTAGGGAAAACTGTGAATGCAAATTGCGCATCCTCTATTTGCCTAATCAAAGGCACTTGCTTGTTTTCCATGTAATAACAATTACCAAAAGTTTTGGTCAAGGTTAATCCTAGGGAATGAGCTACCTTGGTTGGCATAAAATTATCAATTTGAAACCATTAATCAACAACTCGAAATGTAAAAAGGTTCTATCTTTCCTAGGACTGCTAATGGAATGGTCATCGAGTTATTAGGTAGATTCACGGGTTATGAAATAATAGGGGTATTTTCAGCAATAGGATGAGTATCTTTACTTTTAACAAACTTAGCCAACCTATCTAATTGGTTTGGGTTAGCTTGAAGATACTCTACCTCATACATCTGAATTTTATTCTTCCTAGTATTGATCAATAATATCAAAATCTTGGAATGAACCAGCTAGGGAAGAAGGGATATTTTCAGCTTGAGGTTTTGGGTTAGACACACTGGGCTTCAAATAATTAGAAGAAACAATAGGAGGGTCATTACTACTTACTTGATTTCTCGCTGCATCCTTAAGAAGGGTAGGAAGTGGTGTTCCTCTTTTGGCAATAGTGCTAGGCAATTGGAAGTCACCCATCATCTTTGTTGCTTCTTCTTGTTGAGATAACCATGTCTCGTAACATGTCATCATAGCTTATGCTTAACTATGAATTCCATTAGTTGTTGTCGAATCGTCATAGTGCATATACCTTATGATAGAGTTGTTAGCTGCCCCTTCTTCTTCTTGGTGGAGGGTAACGATGTCTTCAATCTAATAATCAAAGAATGAAGATTGATCTGTTTCATAATATCCCACAGTCGTGTTTTGCGGAGGTGGCTCAATCCCAAGCCTCTTGGGAGGAGGATAAAACTTGGACTGATTTTTAGTAGCATAATTAGCAGTAAGATTGGGATGTCCTTTTGGGAATATCCTTGTAAGGGGCAGCAAAAGAACCCTAGAAAATTTGGTTTTTCAAAGCAAGAAGTTCATTTTCCAATTTTTGCACCATTGGATCTGTAGTGCCTAAAATAGGCACTTTCGAAAATGAATTCCATTTAGATTGATTAGGATCTTTTTTTATTTCTCTAGCTAAGATCAAATCATATTCAATCTCTACATCCATAGTCCGAGAAGCTGCCAAATTTGGTGGGACAACTCTTTTCAATAAAAAACTGACTTTAGGAAGTTGTGTGTTGATGAAAAAAACATTTGAGATTCTCAGGCATAGGCTGAGAAGTAGTAGGAATTCTATTTTCTAGCTTATTAATCTTGGCAATGAATTCACACATGCCTTCATGCATATCTTTCTTTGTTAGTGTCAGTGGAGCCAACAAAGTGCATGTTCATCCTCAGTAGGCTTGAAATGTTCTTCAAATTTATCTTTGAGTGTAGTCCAAGATGTGATGGAACTTGAGAAAAGATGGTAGAATCAATCTGCTGCAATACCTTGTAGAGTTTCTACAAACAATCGTATGGTAACATCTTGATGCTCTACTCCAAGCACACCACAGGCCATATAAAAATCCTTAATATGCTCATCAGGGTGTTGCTTTCCATCACCATAGAACTTAGGAAGGTTCTTTCGCGAGCCTTGTGGAAGAGGATGGAGAGGTGGATTTAAGGCCAAAGGACCAAAAGCTGCCCCACAAGAACCTGTAGCAGTAACAATAGCAATATCCATCTTGGGAATAATAGATATGGAAGGAATTAAGGGCTTGAAAAAGGATGGTAAAACTTCACTTGGGATAGGCTTTTTCTTCTTGGATGGTGGGAAAATGGTAGTTCGTGAAAAAGAGGATGTGGTGGTAAGGAGATCAAACTTAGCTTGTTCAACTAAACTTGGTACAATACCCTGAGAATTTTCACCCTTCTTGCGGCAAACATAATGACTAATTCCTTTTAGCGTAAAGAACTAGCAAAAAGCCCATGAAAAGAGATTCTCAATTTAATAAGACACTAGATTTCAAACGAAAGCGTGAGGTTTCCGAATGTGTTCATGTCCCCAGTGGAGTTGCCAAAAACTGTGGGCTGAAAATTTTGTACACTTGGTGAGGTGTGCAAAATTGTGGTTTCAACCACAACATGTGAGTTAAAAACTCTCCTAATTTTAAGGGAAGTCTCCCCCTTTCCTACTATTACAAATTAACTATGATATATAAGCATTAATCTAACTTGGGTGGGACAACATCCTTTTCTCTTTCTTTAGAAAAGATGATTTTCTTTTTTGTTTTTTGAAAAGAAATTTCAATAAGGAAAAAAATACAGCAACATAAGAAACTTTAACAATTACAAAGATGCTTATACGAAAAGGAAGTGAAGTTTCCATGAAATCCCAAAGTCTTCCATCACTTCCCCAAGATGGGAATATAGAAACAAAAGCTCAAAGTCTTTAGTTTTCCTACTTTCCTATCTACCTTCTAGAATGATTGATATGATAACAATGTACAAACTACAACAACTCAAAGTCTATTGATATAGTAGACCTCTAGACTACTATAACTAGGAGTAACTACAAGCACAAAGTCTTATAATATCTCCCTAATAGGAACACTTAGCTATTTTAATCCTCAGAAATTGTAGCACAAAGTATACAATAAGTTAGATCAAAGCTCCATTTAACAATCTCACCAGAATCTCAAGTATATGTAGAAACATATACCATTATGACATAAGAACACAATGTATATAAGAACAAGGTTTGAATGCAAAGTTCGAAACTCAAAATTCCTTCTTGATATTGCTTGAAAAAATAATTTACAAGTATAAAGCACAAAGTCTTTATGACTGTAAATTTCTATAGAGTTTTCTTGCTTGCTAAAATGATTAAAGATACAAAGAGAACCCTTTGATATATATAGGAGAGGCACTGAGAGAAAAAAATGGGAGAAGTCCAACTAACTAAGACTTTTTCCACAACCACTATAACTAACTATGACTTATTGCAAATTACAGTCCTATTGCTACTCAACTTGTAATTTGTTTACATGTAATTACAAGTTACAGGATTAGAAGTAATTAGATTACTTATAATTACAAGTTTTCATACTACATGTAATTTGTCAAAAGGAAAATACATAAAATAAAAATAAAACTCAAATTTTATGAGACCCTTCTTGTTATTCTCCATCCCTAGCCATGAAAACTTGAAACTTGTTGATTGATTCTTGTAATTCATTAGGATTTGGATCTGCTATATTCCTTGCAACAACAACAATTTTGATGATGACATCAAAATATCTCACTATCACTGCTCTATGTTAAGGTCAAGAACAATCTACATCATGTTAAGGAAAACTTGGTGATCCCAAAATCTGTTGATCGAGGTCACTATAGATTGCTCAGATTCCAATTCCTGATGAAGCCTTGACACCAACTCAGAAAGTATCACATCCTCAAGAAGCAACTCTTCATATTGACTTACCATCTTGCAAGACATTTTCTCAGAGTTGGAGATGATATCCTGCTCCACTTCAACATTCATTTCAAGAGCAACTTCAATATCTTTAATCAAGTCCTTGACAACTAATGATCTATTAATCATAAGCTCTTCAAATTCAATATACTTTTCCCTATTTGGTATACAATATTATTACACAGGATTTCCAACTTGACTTGATCCATTTCATGCCAAATTTTCAAGTCTCTTTCTATAGATTCCAGACTTTGTTTAAAAGATTCTAAAGTTTGGTTCAATTTTATCTTTGCTGCTCTTACATTGCCTAGCACCAGTAAGGCTTTCTTCACCACTTAAGCACTCTGATCAGCCAATTGATCTACCCAAGAGTCAATAAATTTGGCCTTTTGAGTAGCTTTCTCAACTCATTTGATTCTCTCTTCGAAAGTAGTGGAAGTTAAAGGAGCAACTATTTCGGAAGAATTAGTGATCTTTTGGATCACTAAGATGAGTTGTTGTATTTTCCTCCTTGAGCTTATCTTTCTTTGCTTGGAGCTCATCATAACTTTGAACCAATGAAGCTACTGAGTCCTGAGCATCATGCATCATTTCATTATGTGTGTGCTTTCCTAGTTCCACAATTGTGAACCTATAATGAGATAGCTACATCTCTCCCTGAGGCTTATCAACATGAGGTTCTACCACCTCTGCATACTTAATCTTGTTATTGTTTACGACCACTCATGAAACTGTCTTGGCTTTCTTGGCAGCCTCGAGTTTTGATTTCCTGAGCTGCTGAAAGTCAAACACATCAGTATAAATCTCTTGCTTTTTCCTCTTAGGAGTGATTGAAATCAACCATGAAGGTAAATCTAATGAGCTTGCATTGGTAATATAAACTATAGTTTGTGTAGAGCAGGCTCTGCCCATACTATAGTTGTCATTCTATGTGAAGCCTCAGTCTGGACAACAAGAAGTGTTTTCTCAAAAGGAAAATCATGGCAAGCTTCAGACATGAACTTATCAAAACTTATGGTAGAGATCAATTTCAGGAAGTGACACACTTGATAGAATGGCATATGAAGGATTTGCATCAAAAACATTCTCCAATTTTCCATGTGAAGCATCCATAGATATTTCTGTTACCGATGACGAAACATTAGTGCAAATAGATGTACTTGGCTCAACATAATCAACTTGAACTATAGAGAAATAATCCACATCTATGTCTATTGGAGACATAGGAACATCCAAAGAAAATTGGGGAATGGCCATATGAGGCGAATCTTCATTCAAAGTAGTAGGAGATTTTGGAGCATTATCCTCTTGTGGTTTATCCTCATGATCAATTACTTGAATTTGCACTCGAGGTTTCTCCTTTCCTTTCAATGATACCTCTTATGGAGGAATAACCAAAGCCCTACTAACTCTCATCTTGATTCTGGTACTAGAAGAAGAAGCGCCCTCTTTGGATTTGACCCTGACCTCAAACTTACGCCCAACTGGCCCTACTGAATCATGTTCCATCCCAACCTTGATTTTTATAGTATTGATATCATATCTTTTTAGCCAAGCATTGGTGTTGGCAAGGATGTGCTAAAATCTATCAAAGATCGAAGTACATTCCTACTGTGACCATTGGATAGATGGTAGAGGAGCCTCAATGACACTTCGCCCTATATAATCTGGATCAAGATTTTTCCCATCATCCACCATGCCTTCTGGAATCTTGGTTAGATCCGTATCTACAAGTTGCTCTAAAGTGAGCCTGTTGTAATCCATCTTCTTGATAACTTCATCTGGACAAAGATCAACCCAGATATCCTCAAGGCAATGGACATGAGTGAAGGCTCTCTTGATTTTGTCTTTCATCCCTTGATAACCAAAATCCTTTCTCACCTCGAACTTCTTCAACTTGATTTATTGAAGTTTTGTCTCCATTTATTTGGCTCTTGCTAGAGTTGTCAAGGAGTATCGACCAATCTGCAATGGATTATGTGAGGATATTTTGATGCCTAACTTATGTTGAGCTAACTGGATTGCATGAACTGTCATCAACTGTCTAGACAACTCCATCAGGATGATCCTGTCAGTAGGATATCTCATAAGCATATATGGATGACCTTCAAAACATCCAAATCTCATGTAAGTGAAAGTTGGGAACTGAAGGAACAAGCATCCATACTCATTCACCTTCTTCCGGGCTGCCTAAGACACTCTCTTGTTCTTAAGTGTTTTGTCAAACAAACACATGAAATCGCCAAAGAAGGCATCCTATACTCTCCTGTAGTGAATCCTGCTAGGTCTCAAAGTGAGTTGATCATAATATTTCCATATTGGTACCATGACCTATCACCTTTGATAGTAAGACATGGAATTTTTCCAAGTGATGGTGCTATGTATACCAAGTAGGAATTTATGTAGAAAGTGAGAGTAATTGGCACTTGTGAGAGGTGTTCACATAGATCATCACTGATCACTTCACCCCAGAAGATATGAGGTTGATATTTTCTCATGACCATAATGTATTTGTACATCCAAATCTCAAATACATTAGACTGTTTGAATCCCATTATCCCACTCAAAAGTGTGGTCATATCACTGATTTCTTCAATTAAATCAGATCAATACAACTTAGGCCATCAAGAGAAACAAGTTCTAGGAGTATTAAGCCATTTTGAATTAACGTGCCTTATGCAATCTAATCTTTTCTAGTTGTAGTGATCCAGAGCACTCTTCATGAAGATATCAACATATATCAGGGCAACAGGAACCTTGAAGATTTTATCAATAGATTTTGCGTCCAATCTGATAATAATATTTCCATCATCATCATTGATTGTCCTAGATCCTTTGTCGAAATGAGCATCACAGGAAAGAACAAATTCTCGTTCCAAGGCAGCCACTAGGAAAGTGGAAACTAGATGAATATGACTTTTCAAAAGCAGTTGCATGCTATGGCTTGGTGGTCCTTCTGCTTTCTCATGGAACTCGCACATATCAACATGCCCAATCTCCGTATCTTTGATTTCATCAATAGGAGAGCTCACTTGAGAAGGAGATGCTGGCTCCCGTGTCATCGAGCAAGAATATTTCATCGTGATACTTGTTATATTTGTATTTCATCTTCTTCTTGGAAGGAGATGCTGGCTCCCGTGTCATCGAGCAAGAATATTTAACACTATGATGAAAACTCCAGAGAGTTAAGACATCTTCATAGGCTATGGGAGGAGCTGTGATATCTTCCTTAAATGAAAGAGCTTGGCAAACAATTCTTATTCTTCAACCTTTCATGATATTTATCATGACAAAAGTAAAAAAGGAACGGACAAGCTTGCAAGATGCATTATAGATAAGACATTGACGATGGCAAGGACTCAATTTCACATCTCAAGGGGTGGACTACAAGTGAATAGTAGCAAGATTGAAAAGGTGGAAATGACTAATGTGATGATAGGGAAAATCTTGATACTTTGCACTTGAAATTGAGTCTTGGGGACCCGATTGCAAGTGAACAAGTCTTATATGTTCAGAAATAGCTTGCAATCGGGTCTTAAAGACCCGACTACAAGTAATTGTGATAGCAAATGAATGGTATTGATAAGCTTGCAATCCGGTTTTGGAGACCCATTTGCAAGTATGCATACTTGTAAAAACGGTGAAAGAAGCCAACTTGCAATTGGCTCTTGGGACTCCGATTGCAAGCAAAATATATAATGGTGGGTCAACTTGTAGTCGGGGGTTTGAAGCTCGATTGGAAGTAGAATGACTTGTAATGCAAATAACAAAGTTAGACATGGTACTTACAAGGAAAAGATAAACCGATATTTGCAATTGAGCTTCAAAGCCTTGATTGCAAGGAAAAGATAAACACTCCAAGGGAAAAAACTTAGATAGATACGATGCCCAAAATAAAAAGCAGAAAAGAAACTTCAACGAACTCAGAAAGACAATGGAAAGAACAAAAAAATAAACTGAAGGAAGAAAGGCACCAAACACAACATACATTGAAAATTGTTCCATGAAGATGGAAAAAAATTGCCCATGCTTCAATCATGACTTCTAACAGAGCAAAATGAAGTTCAAAACACCTCTCCAAGATTCATATAGACACTTGAAGAAATACTCCTATTGCAACCCAAACACATCGTAACTTAAAACGAAAAGAAATCCCTCCTTCATTGCGGGATAATAAAGACATAAGAGGAAATGAGTCGGGTCTTAAGAAACCATATGCAAGAACACAAAACGACTTAGTATTCCTTTGGAAGACACACTTGTAATCAGGTATTACAAGTAAGACAAACATAAAAATAAAAAAAAGAACTAACTTGTAGTCAGGTCTCTAATACTCGGCATATGCATGAATTAAAAATAAAAGACAAACTTGTAATAGGTCTTAGAAACCCAACTATAAGTAAAATAGATTTACTTGAAATGGCATTCAAAAGTTCCCATTACTCGTAATGATCACCCCAAACCTCGAAATTGCACAAATAATAGGAAGAACGATATTAAAAAACAATCAAAACTTGGACAAAAATGGCATAAACACCCACACATGATTAGACACAAACCAATAAGAGTTTTTACCTTGTAAAATGTGCCTTTGAGAAATGAAACTATGAATTTTAAAGAAAAATTCATAGGGGTTGTCAATTTTTTAATTTTTAAAAATTAAGACAACAAAATGCATTGTGGGTTCATAGTTTTTTGTGATAAAAGAAGATCACTATGTTGGCCCGTTGCCATTGATGCCATTGATGCCATTGATGCGATTTGGTCTGGCATGTATGTTTTTTATTTGATCCGGTATTTCACTTTAGTATACGTTATTTCTTTATTATGCAATGTATGTATGCTTACTTCATGCAATTTTGAGGTCCAATATCTACCTTACCGGAAGGTATTTTGGGTCTGGTCCCATCCCGATGTGATGAAGGCATAATATACAAGGCATTTTTGGATCTGGTCCTATCATGACATATTGGAGGCATGTCTTACAAAGTACTTTTGGATCAAGATTGAAGCCGACATCATATGAAGACATTTTGTTGTTGTGCATGGGTATTTCGGTCTCACCCCTTTTTGGTTGAGCCAACTGATCAAGATATTTGGTGTGGATATATATAACCATTGGTTTTGCAAGTTAGAGATATGGTTGTTGAAAAACAACTATTCTGTACATATTGTATATGTGAAAGTTTTGTAGATGTTAATATTGTTATGCAGTGTATGTTAAAAGCAGTTTATGCACTTCAACGAATGTGTAATTCGTGCATATGTCAAATGCAACTCTAATAGTTCAATTTTGTATTCTATCACCTGACAGTGAGCCTTTTGTATTTGGGTAGTGAGCCCTCTGGGCTGTGAGGCCCCAACGACAATGAGCCACCCCTTTTGTACTGTGTAACCAGTTACATATTGCATCATACTTGAGAGATCACTCTCTTCGTGGTTTTTCTCATATTGGGTTTTCTACGTACAAATTTAGTGTTATGTGTTAATTTCCTTAACTGCATTTAAATTATGTTATGTGATTGGTTAGTTAGAAGTTTCAATAAGTTCAAGGGAATACTGATTCACCCCCCCCTCTTAGTATTCAGGATATTCAACACACTACTCTAGAATCTATCACATTTCACATTGTGTTCCTAAATCTACTTCAATAGCATGTTAGTCACTCACCTAGATGACTTGTGGCATTAACAATTTTTCCACTTGAACTACCATTACTTATAGTAGCTTAGTCAACATGACATGTTTTTAGGCTTGTCTTTTGTTCAATTTAGTAACTTAGTTTAGGCTAATTAAATTAAATGCATATGCATAAACATAAATTACTCTAGATTTATTAAATGAGTGTTGTCAGTTATAGATAATTTTGTAATTAATACTATTTTGGAGTAAATTCCAAATGGATAAGGGTGCTTAGCTTGATGATTAAACATGAATGAATTTGATGGAGGTTTTAGAATATAGATTTGTTTTGTTGACCTAGAAATGACACTACAATATTGTGAAAGTCGTTAGAGTTTGCATAATATCTATTCTCCTTTCAAGGTTGCATTTGGAGGTCCACGTCTTTTTTGGTGTTTATAGACTTATCCTCTTGCCATGCAGATATGATCTTGTTGTCTTTGTACTCAAATTCTCTATTCCACTGAGTTCACTTCTATTTTCAGTGTTATCTAGATCGATGGTATTTATGAATACCTTTAGAGGATCGTGAGAGTTCCCAATGTTCACATCCTCCTATATTAACCATAATAAAGGGACTACATTTAGGAGCATGCCAATGATTGAAAACAACTTCAACTATAACTATGCACATGATATTATGATGAATAGTGTATATTTTGATTCTTTTTAGTGCACCAAGTCAAATTATTCTTTTAATAACATCTCCTTAGAATGAGAGAGGGTGACATTAAATTTAGAAGATGTGAAATAAATACTTTTAAATATCAAGACACAACAACATGTTTTTAGTTAGCTTACAATGCCTAATAAAATGGGTAAGAGATTGATCTTGCACCTATGAAAATGTTTAATCACAAGTCAAAATTATCTTTATGAAAATATCTGTATAGGGGAAGAGCACCAGTAGTTGAGCACCCTAACTTCCGGCTTCTCAAAATCCTACATGGAAATTTCAAATCACTCCCAATTTTTTACAGTAGTTTACTTGCCAAGTCTCATGCTTATAACTAAGCTTTCAACAACACATCATCAATTATGGTGCCACATCAACATGGTTTTTGCCAAGGTGTCTAAAACAACCCAAAAAAAAAGTGAGACCAATAGGTGTGCAAAAGGGACGCGTCTATTTTGGCTCCAAAACGACACTATCGTACAAATTACATGCATTTGGAGCCCATTGGCATACATCCCTCCCATGTTCACTTGCTAGGATGGCATGGAGGTAATGGACCCACACGACCTATGACGTGGAGACATCTGAGGTAGGGAAGTGTTGACCGCATTGTTTCCGTGCGGTTAGACTTAACGGGCATCGTGCATCCACTGCTCACCGGTTTCTGTGTTTGTCATTGCCAATTTTTGTACATTTGAGGGGTAATGTAAACATCCAGACCCATACCCCGCCTTTTTTTCATTTGGGCTGTGGGGTCCTTCACCTCCGGACGTGTCTATTCTAGCTCTAAAACGACCACGCAGCTTGTGAATAAGAAAAAGCTACTAACACGCTATGTTAGTCGAATTCGCTGTTTCGCAGGGCAAAAGGAAATGGTGGCCACCCAGTTCATGAATCAGCGAAAGTGACTAACATAACTATCGACAACGATGAAAAAATGTCATCCCGATACCCAATGGGCTTATCGGTGGAGCTTTTGCCGATAACCAATGGAGTGATGTCTTTATAGCAGTGACATCGGGTTATCGGGAGGTCCCAATTTATGTTACCCCGATACCTAATGCACTAAATGGAGAAGGCGACTCTATCAGAGAGACTCTCTCTGATAAAGTGATACCAAGAAAGAAGGGGAGTCAGACTCATCCGGATAACATACATTGTGGGGGAGATGCGTTTTGAGTTATCTCAATGCTCGATGAGGAAGACAAGCTTGACACAAACGAAGTGGCTACATCAGGGAAACCTATGTCGATAAGACCGAAAGAACCCAAAAGCGACTAACACGCTATGTTAGTCGAATTCGTTGTTTCACGGTCCAAAAGGAAATGGTAGCCATGCAGTCCACGAATCAACAAAATCGACTAACACACCATGTTAGTCGAATTCGTCATTTCGTAGTCCAAAAGGAAATGGCAGCCACGCAACCCACGAATCAACGAAAGTGACTAACACGCTATGTTAGTCAAATTCGTTGTTTCATAGGGCAAAAGGAAATGGCGGCCACCCAGTCCGCGAATCAGCGAAAGTGACTAACATACACTATCAACAATGACGGAAAATTGTCATCCCGATACCCGATGGGGTTATCGGTGGAGCTCTTGCCGATAACTAATGGAGTGATGTCTTCATAGCAGTGACATCGGGTTATCGAGAGGTCCCAATTTATGTTACCCTGATACCCAATGCACTAAATGGAGAAGGCGACTCTATCAGAGAGAATCTCTCCGATAAAGTGATACCAAGAAAGAAGGGGAGTCAAACTCATTGAGATAACATACATTGTCGGGGAGATGTGTATTGAGTTATCCCGATGCCCAATGAGGAAGATGAGCTCGACACAAATGAAGTGACTACATCGGGGAAGCCTACGTCGATAAGACTGAAACAACCCGAAAGCGACTAACACGCTATGTTAGTTGAATTCGTTGTTTTGCGGTCCAAAAGAAAATGGCGGCCACGTAATCCACAAATCAGCGAAATTGACTAACACACCATGTTAGTCAAATTCATCCTTTCGCGGTCCAAAAGGAAATGGTGGCCACACAGCCTCTGAATCAGTGAAAGTGACTAACACGCTATGTTAGTTGAATTTGTTGTTTCGCAGGGCAAAAGGAAATGGCGGCCACCCAGTTTGTGAATCAGCGAAAGTGACTAACATACACTATCGACAACGACGAAAAAATGTCATCCCGATACCCGATGGGGTTATCGGTGGAGCTCTTATTGATAACCGATGGAGTGATGTCTTCATAGCAGTGACATTGGGTTATCGGGAGGTCCCAATTTATGTTACCCCAATACCTGATGCACTAAATGGAGAAGGCGACTCTATTAGAGAGACTCTCTCCGATAAAGTGATACCAAGAAAGAAGGGGAGTCAGACTCATTGGGATAACATACATTGTCGGGGAGATGCGTTTTGAGTTATCCCGATGCCCGATGAGGAAGATGAGCTCGGCACAAATGAAGTGACTACATCGGGGAAGCCTACGTCGATAAGACTAAAACAACCTGAAAGCAACTAACATGCTATGTTAGTTGAATTCATTGTTTCACGGTCCAAAAGGAAATGGCGACCATGCAGTCCACAAATCAACGAAAGCAACTAACATGCCATGTTAGTCAAATTCATCCTTTTGTGGTCCAAAAGGAAATGGCGGCCATGCAGCCTGCGAATCAGCGGAAGCAACTAACATGCTATGTTAGTCGAATTCGTTGTTTCATAGGGCAAAAGGAAATGGCGGCCACCCAGTCCGTGAATTAGCAAAAGTGACTAACATACACTATCGGCAATGAGGAGAAAATGTCATCCCGATACCCGATGGGGTTATTGGTGGAGCTCTTGTCGATAACTGATGCAGTGATGTCTTCATAGCAGTGACATCTGGTTATCGGGAGGTCCCAATTTATCTTACCCTAATACCCGATGCACTAAATGGAGAAGGTGACTCTATCAGAGAGACTCTCTCCGATAAAGTGATACCAAGCAAGAAGGGGAGTCAAACTCATCGAGATAATATACATTGTTGGGGAGATGTGTTTTGAGTTATCCCGATGCCCAATGAGGAAGATGAGATCGACACAAATGAAGTGACTACATCGGGAAAGCCTACACCGATAAGACTAAAACAACCAGAAAGTGACTAACACACTATGTTAGTCGATTTCACTATTTCGTGGTTGAAAAGGAAATGATGGCCACACAGTCCACGAATCAGCAAAAGTGACTAACATGCCATGTTAGTTGAATTTTCCATTTTGTGGTGCAAAAGGAAATGGCGGCCACGAAGTCCGCGAATTAGCGAAAGTGAATAACACAATGTTCCATCATTCTTGTATTCTATACCTTATACCTAGATGGGAGAGAGAGGGGAGACATACATATAGGGGCATAGAGAGAGGTGCCTAAACAATGTTCCATCAATCTTATCTCTCTCTCTCTATGTGTCTCTCTTTCCCTCTCTCTCCCATTCTTTCTCTCTTAAGTCTCTCTCCCTCTCTGCATCTATCTCTCTATCTCACTCTCTTCCTTTGTCAAGTGTATCTCTTTTCCACTCTCTCCCTACCTCCCCCCCCCCTCTCTCTCTCTCTCTCTCCCATTCTTTATCTTTGAAGTCTCTCCCTGTCATCCTCTCTCTATCTCACTCTCCCCTTCTATGAGGTATATATCTCTCTTATTCTATCCCTCTCTCCTCCCCCTCCCTCTCCCTCTCTCCCTTTCTCATTACCTCTCTTTCTCACTCTCTCCCTCTCTTCGCACCTCTCTCTCTCTAGTCTCATTTACTCTCCTTCCATCCCTTCCTCCCTCTCACTTAGACTCTCTCTATCTCTCACCCTCTCTTTCTCTCTCTATCTCACCTTCCCTCCCTTCATCTCTTCGGTCTCTCTTTCTCTCCCAAATCCTCTATCCACCTCTTAAATCTCTCTCTCTCTCTCTCTCTCTCTCTCTCTCTCTCTCTCTCTCTCTCTCTCTCTCTCTCTCTCTCTCTCTCTCTCTCTCTCTCTCTCTCTCTCTCTCTCTTTCCCTCTCTCTATCTCTTCTCCCCCCCCCCTCTCTCTCTCCATCTCTCTTTCTCTCATTTATCTCTTATCTCTCCCTCTCAGTCTCTATTTCTCTATCTCACTCTCCTCCTCTCTTAGGTATGTCTCTCCCCCATTCCCTCCATCTCCTCCCCCTCTCTCCCTCTCTAGGGTCATATGGTATTCTTAGGGCTCATATGGTATCCTAGGGATCCATGCATGTGTCCTACGAGGTCATAGGACACCATATGACTCCTTAGGACACCATATGACCCCTTAACACACCATATGACCCATAATGACACCAAATGGTGTCCTAAGGGGTCATGGAACACTATATGACCTCTTAGGACACCATACGACCCATAACGATACCATATGGAGTCCTAAGGGGTCAAATGGTGTTGTAAGGGGTCGTAGGAGACCATATGACCCCTTAGGACACCATACGACCCCTAACGACACCATATGGTGTCCTAAGGGGTCATAGGACAACATAAGACACATAATGACACCATATGATCCTTAGGACACAATATGACCCCTAACGACATCTAAGGGGTCATAGGATACTATATGATCCCTTAGCACACCATAAGACCTATAATGACACCAAATAGTGTCCTAAGGGGTCATAGAACACCATATGACCCTTTGGAACACCATATGGAGTTGTTATGGGTTGTATGGTGTCTTGAGGGGTCATATGGCATCCTATGACCCCTTTTGACACCATATGGTGTCGTTATGGGTCGTATGGTGTCTTAATGGGTTGTATGGTGTATGGTGTCCTAAGGGGTCATAGAACACCACATGACCCCTTAGGACACCATACGACCCATAACGGCACCATATGGAGTCATAAGGGGTCATATGGTGTCCTAAGGGATCATAGAACACCATATGACCCATAACGACACCTAAGGGGTCATATGGAGTCCTAAGGGGACATAAGACACCATATGACCCCTTAGTACATCATACATCCCATAACGACACCAAACGGTGTGCTAAGAGATCATAGAACACCATATGACCTCTTAGGACACCATACAACTCATAACGACACCATCCAGTCCTAAGGGGTCATATGGTGTCCTAAGGGGTCATAGGAGACCATATGACCCTAGTGACACATAAGCGGTCATATGGTGTGTGAAGGGGTCACAAGACACCATATGAACCCTTAAGACACCATACAAACCATAATGACACCATATGGTGTCCTAAGGGGTCATATGGTCTCCTAAGAGGTCATAAAACACCATATGACCCCTTAGGACACCATATGACCCATAAGGATACCATATAATGACACAAAATGGTGTCCTAAGGGGTCATAGAACACCATATGACCTCTTAGGACACCATACGACTCATAACGACACCATATGGATTCCTAAGGGGTCATATGATGTCCCAAGGGTTCATGGGACACCATATGACCCTTTAGGACACCATACGACCCCTAACACCACCACATGGTGTCCTACGGGGTCATATGGTGTCCTAAGGGGTCATAAGACCCCACATGACCCCTTAGGACACCGTATTACACATAACAACACCATTTGGTGTCCTAAGGGGTCATAACACACCATCTGACCCCTTAGGACACAATATGACCCCTAACAACACCTAAGTGGTTATATGGTGCACTAAGGGATCATAAAACACCATATGATCCCTTAGGACACAATACGACCAATAACGACACCATATGGTGTCCTAAGGAGTCATATGGTGTCTAGAGGGGTCGTAGAACACCATATGACCCCTTAGGATACCATATGGTCTCTATCTCTTTCCCTCTAACTCTTTTTACCTCTCTCCCTCCCAACCCCCTTCTCCCTCTCAGCCTCTATCTCTATCTCTCTCACTCCCCCTCCCTTAGATGTCTCTCTCTTTCTCTCATTATGTCAATTAGATTGTGAGATCTAAATTTTATAATTATTTTGATATAAGGCATTAGTTTTGTGGTAACAAAGTTTGACTTGGGTCCTCTATACCTCCTCCTCTCCCCCTCCTTAGCCCTCTCTTTCTCTTTTCTCTCTCTCCCTCCTCTTCTCTCTCATTCTCCTAATTCATCAACTCTCCTCTTCTATCCCCCTTTATCTATCTCACCCCTCTCTTCCCATCTATCTATCTAACGTCTCTCTTGCCCTCTAGGTATCTTTGTAAGGGGCAACACGTGTTAGAATAGATGAAATAGAGAGAGTATGAGAGAGTATGGGAGGATGATATATATGAGGGTAAGGAATGGGGAGATAGAGATGGAGGGAGAGACATAGGGAGGGGAGAGAGAGGTGAGAGAGAAGAGAGAGAGAGAGAGAGAGAGAGAGAGAGAGAGAGAGAGAGAGAGAGAGCGAGAGAGAGAGAGAGGTATCAATACCATCGTGCTACCCTCAACCGCGTTAGTCCGAATCTTCGTTTGTAGCTTCTGGATTTGTTGCTTGCACACAAAAAGCGGGGAAATGGTGTTATTGATATGGCTTTGCCTAAGTCAAACCCCAAGTTTAAATTAACTCTTAAATTGAATTAAAATTATAAATGGAAATACCGAAGTAAATATGGAATGATATACCTCAAATCTGCTGTAATTGATCATGGTTGATGATGCAATAACATAACAAAACATAAGAGACTCAATCATAAATACATGCTTGCATAAAGATTGATGTAGTTTGCTGCTCCATGATGCCTGAAAATATTGGAAGGATATGGTGGTATCAAATGCTTCCTTGAATGATTGAAGATGCTTGATGTTGCTTATAGATGGATATTGAATGGATGAGTATGGATGATGTGATGTGAAAATGAATTGAAAGGATGCTCCTATATAGGGTTCTAAAGTTAATTTACCAATTACGGTGACCTCCAATGGTTAAATTGAGACACCAAGATCCAAAATCACCAAGAAGGAGAAGTGCACTGACATATTTAAATATGTCTTTTTTAAGGAAGGCAAGGATGCCCTGGGCACCCCTATACAGACAAGGGTGCCTCGAGTGCACCTGTTCATCGAAAATAGGGCAAATAAATGAGAAATGAAGAGAAAACAACTCTATGTTAGGGTTTAGATTACCGTGCAGAAAGATGACATTATTTTTGAGGTAAGAAGGCTTGAAATGGACTCGAGTGAGAGCTAAGATGGGACACATAAAAGTAGGGGCACATAAAGTTGTGTAAATTGTGCAAGGTTACAAATTACAACACTTCACTATCTCTCTCACTCATACACACATGAGCCTTGTTTCTATCTCTCTATAAATATCCTTTGCACCTCTCTCTATCTCTTTGTTCCTCTCTTTGTTACTTGTCTTCATCACCTTTCTCTGTCATTATTTCTCCCTCTATCTGTATCTCCCTACCCCTCTCTATCTATATCTTATTATCTATACCTCTCTCTTATTCACCCCATCTCTCTTGCTTTATAACTTTATCTCTCTATTACTCTCTTTATCTCCCTCTTACTCCTCTCTCTATCTCTTTCTATCCATATCTCTCTACCTCTATCTCACTATCTCTCTCTTATTCACTCCATCTCTCCTACTCAAAATTCCTCTCCATATCCCTCTCTATCTCTTTATATCTCCCTCTATCTATATCACTCTTTCCCCCCTCTATCTATTATACCTCCCTCTCACTCTCCTCCCTTTCTATCTCTTTCCATCCATATCTTTCTCTACCTCTATCTCCCTCTCTATATATTGGGCTATAATTCCCTCTCCCCCTCTATTCTTTATCTCCCTCCTCTATGTTCATCTCCCTTCTCTCTATCCCTCTTTATATTCCCCCACTCTATCTTTTCCCATCTTGCACTCTCTCACTCTCTCTATCCCTTACCTATATCTTGATTTCTACCTCTTTCTCCCTTTCTCTTCCAATATATCTCTATCCATCCCTCTTTCTCTCTCAATTTCTCCATCTCCCTCTTTTTCTCTCCATCTCTATTTTTCTATCTCTACTTCTCTATGTTTTTGTTCCTCTATCTAGATCTCATTGTATCTCTCTTTCTCTCCATCCCTATATTTCTATCTCTACTTCTCTATGTTTGTATGTCCCTCTATCAATCTTATTGTATCTCTTTCTCTCTCCCACTCTATATCTATTTATAACTCCTTATATCTAATTTGTCTCTCTCTCTCTCTCTCTCTCTCTCAATCTACCTCACCATTTATATCTTTGTCTATCTCTCCCTCTTCCTCTCCTCTATTATTTCTCTCCAATACCTATCTCTCTAACTCTCTCCCCCCTCTCTATTTATCTCCACCTCTATCTATCTCTCCCCATCTCTACCTCCCTCTCCCCCTCCCTATCCCTTATCTATATCTCTATCTCCACCTCTATCTTTCTATTTCTCTCACAATGCCTCTCTCCATCTATTTTTGTTCCTCTTCCTCTCTCCCTCTATCTTTGTTTCTATCTCAATCTTCATCCATCCCTCTATCTCTAAACATGCCTCCCCCTCTCTATCCATCCATCTCTCTCTCCACTCTCCCTCCTATACCTCTATCTTCTTATCTCTCTGTCTCTCTATAACCATCTCTGTCTCTGTCTCTCTGTCTTTGTCTTTGTCTCTGTCTTTGTCTCTTTGTCTGTCTCTTTGTCTTTGTCTATGTCTCTGTCTGTCTGTCTGTCTCTCCCACTCTTTCTCAATTGAAAAAATAACACGAGCTAGTGGGTAATGGAATCTGATTATCTTCTTGCTTTTGAGGTTTCGTTTCATTTGTGTTTCAATATTTGTAGGTGAATGCATTGTTCCTTTAAAGCTATCACTTCTCCACTGATTCTTTCTCATAGATGGTTCAATTGCTAAGTGGAAACTATGATATTAAAGAACCTAGGAATGACTTCTACTTAGAAATAAAACCTAATGAATCTTTGTGAATTTAATGACCTCCAATTATCTCATTAGAGCATGTGGTTTCATTTTCATTTTCCCATTAAACATAAGCATAAATTAGTTTATAACATAAAATATTTATAAAATTAAAATAATATTTAACCATTCTTAGTGAGGCTTAAGTGCATGCTCTACAAAATTTATCTGAAATGTAATTCTTTAAAAATATCTAATTGAGGAGATTGAAGAAAATTTCGCCATTAAAATATATTGATCAGCAACAATTTTGTTATGATTTGATCAATTATAGCTATTTTTTATTATATTCCTTCAGTACACAATAGATTTTCATGAAGTGACATACTAAATATTGCAACTATAATTTTGGGGGCTTCAAAGCCATACTGATAAGGCCACAGGTAAAACTTGAGCATATGTTACATATGCCTCGTCCATTATCTGCACTGACCATTGTGACTGTAGAAATTATAAAGCAAACGTGATTGTGAATTTCATAAAGCAATACGAAGAAAAAAAAAAGAAAAAAAAATTGAAGACAAATTTTTTTCGCAATCTACAATAAAAATAATAGACTGTTCAATGTTTCTGAAATGTAAAGGGGAAAAAATGTTATCTATTTTCTTCATACACTGGTAGATTATGAAGTGTGATTCATTCACACATTTTATAAAATACAATCACTTCACATTCATAGCACCCAAGAGTCACATTAAAATATAGACAAAACTTTTCTCATTCAAAGAATGTGACATTGATTAACATGAAATGTCTCTAGGTATGAGAGTACGAACTTTTTCCACTGATGTTTGTTCAAACTTTATGATGGAAAAAACCTCACAAAATAAACTCTATATCTACAACGACATTGATTTCAATATTTCAGATTCAAAAACACCACTGGAGAAGCATGACAAAGACTATGAAAGAACCAAGGGAAATTATTCTTCAGTAACTCTAAACATCGTTTTAATCATACCCAGCTACAACAAAAAAGCAAGACAAAATTTTTCTTTATACTATGTCGTTCATACTTAAGAAAAGATAAAATATCAAGCATTTACAGCCTTAGCAATCCATGCATTTTGTGCTTAGATAATGATATGATGACTAGATGCTAAAAAATAACATTCACACACTACTTTCTGTCCATACATCCTTCAAATATTGCAATGCAGACTTTGAACAATAAACCCAATTTTATGTTTATCATGGAGACAGAGTAACTGGATGGGTGGTAGGATCATGATAATTGGATTGATGAATCCAAATTTCTGCTCTCCCTTCTTTAATACTTTTGGTTTTGTACCCATACCCTTCTGGAAAAAATCTGATTTCTTTCTTTCTTTTGGCTTCTCCAAGTTGTTAGAAATAAAGAAACAACAATTCATGCTTGTGCATCACAGAAAAAAGAAACAAAACACGGAATATGCAATTGAAGGAAAAAATATGTTTTGGGTATTTTAAGTATCAATACCTTATCTCCTAAGATTGGTCTTCCATTGAAATCTTTCCCATGCAAACTGATTTGACCATGGGCAACATAAATATCTGCAGAAATCATCACTGTTATTAAGCGAACTGACTTGGTTCATATTTATTATTATGCTTACTCTTACATCATCGTAATATCAATTTATATTGAAATGAAAGATCTAGGCTTTTTTATTCTTATTCAATCCTTCCGCTAATAAGCAATCAAAGGCATTCAGAGAAAGCCATTTTGTTTTTAACAATGTATTGATCATTTGTTTAAATAACATTCTATTAGAGAAGAATAAATTTGATAAATATTCATGACTTTTAGATAGAGTTTTATAAATAACAGATTCATTAGATAATACAAATACAATATAGACTAATAGATTTCATTAATATGTAACTCAAACCTTTGTCATTGAATGCCTCAGCTGAAGTTGCCAAAATGCATATCAGCATGAAAGAATAATGCCATAAATCTCCCATAAAAGTTTTTGCTCCATCCACGCTAGGAAAATAAGGCGGCTCCTTATAGATCTGAGACAAAACATCGGGAACACCGCTTCTGTAAGATGAACGCTTCATCTCCATGCTTCCCATGACGACAACGACCAATTGCTGGTATGAAAAGAAAAACCTCTTAACCCTAGTCCGGTTGCAACATCCAAACCTAGCATCAAAAAATGGAAATGAAATTGCAGCATCAGAAAATGAAAATGAAATTCAATAGCGGTAGAATTCAAAACAAATATATTTGAAATTATGTTTGGGCGGGAGAGGGAGAGGAGTTTTAAAATTGAAATTCAAATTTTTGGACACATGTGACTACAAACTGTAGCCGTGCCCGTGAGGCATGACCACAAATGATAACATGCCTCCATGTTAGAAGCCCGATGGTGGGTCCCAGAACGTGTTGTATGGGGCTGTATGGCATGAAAGGGCATGCGATTTTGGGGAACCGCATCATGGCATGGCATGTCGTTTTGGAGCTAGAATAGCTACAACTGTGCAAAAGAGACTCCAATAGTTGTGGCGCTGATATGGCATCACCGGATTGGTTACTTTTTATAATATTAGTACATTTCTTAACAACTATTGGTACATTTCCTAACATAAATTGATATTTTATGTTTCAAACAATAGGTTTCATTTGTTCAATTTTTGGAACAAAAGATATCAACAACCCTCACAACAATTGGTACATGCTCAACTACTGGTGCTCTTCACAAATAACTAGAACAATGCAAGATGATTGAAAGTTTTTTGTCATTAAAACCCTTGCCGTGATTCGTACCACGACCGATCAACCCAAAAAGGAGCGTTCTCAACATTCCTCGCAACTGGAGTTCAAAACCCTCGAAGAGTAGCAACAAAGCGAAAAGAAGACGAATGAAAATTATTAGAAGGGGCAATATAAATTGCACGAGTGAAACTAGTGCTAAAGAGGGCCGGGGTTCGAGTCGCTCTAAGGAGAGAAGCCGTAACATTATATGCATGTTGGCTCATGGATAGACACAAACAACGCCACAACAACCACCTCTAAAATCTCTGTTAGTGAGCCCTTAGGCTTCCAGACAAATGGATGATGAAATATTATACTTGCGTGTGCATATGTTACAATATTTCGTTGCCAAAAAGGTGGAGAATAATTCTAGTGAATTAACAGAGAAATGAAAAAAAAATTCAGTAGTGATTTTTCAAGGTGGTGTATTGGGGGAAAATTCGGTGCCGCTAGATTTAGCATAGGTTTCGACAACACCCGCGTGCGCTAAATTGGGGGTTTTAATTTGACGAAAAGGTGGGGCAGCGTGGGCTGACCACGTGGAGGTCACCTTCCTCGTAATTGGTTAATATAAATAAGTCAAGGTTTTGTTTGAACGGATACTTCACGGGCTAACAAAAATGTTTATGTACGAAGCTTGTTTATAAAATTGCTTATATTATAGTTTATATAAAAAAATGAAAGTTTAGGTTAATTGATTAAATTTTTAAAATTATCTTGTCTCTCTACCTATCTCTTTGCCTTCGTCTACCTTTCTCCCTTTATCCCCCTCTTCTTTCTCCTCCCACCTTTCTCTCTCCCTCTTCTCCCCATCTCCAGTCTCTGTCTCTACTTATTCTCTCCCTTTCTCTTCCTCCCTCTTTCCATCTCTTCTTATATTTTCCTCCCTCTATCTCTTTATATCTTTCTATTTATTCACTCTCTTCCACTATTGCTCTATCTTTATCTTGATTATTGTTTTCCTCTATCCTACTCTATATGTAAACATGTCTTCTTTTCTCTATCCATTCATCTTTCTCCCTCCCTCCGTCTCTTTCCCTCTCCCTATAATTTTGTATTTATATTTGTTCACCTCTCTATCTCTAACTCTCCATGTTTATTCCTCTCTCTCTCTCTATCTCTCTCTATATATATATATATCACTTCCATCTCTATCTATCCCTCAATCACCTCTCTTTATCCTTCACTCTCCTTCTCTTTATACCCCTCTCTTCCTTTATCTCCATCTCCATCTCCATCTTCCTCTCATCTTTATATCCTTATGTATTGTCTCTCACTCTTCCCCCTATATCTCTCCCTCTTTATATCTCCATCTCTCCCTCTATCTCTCTTCCCTCTCTCCCTATTGCAAATATAATATGAGTCTAGTGGTAATGAAGCTTGAAGCTTGATTATCTTTTGGATTTAGAGATTTTATTGTAGTCATGTTGGGATCCATATACGTGGATGCATAGTTGATTTGAAGCTATCACTTCTCTATTGAGACCTTTTTTGCACAAACAACATCATTTGCTAAATGGCCTACCAGTTGACTTCATGTAATACACAAATATATGTAAAAAAATAGACCATTTTTCCCTAATCGACCTTCCACATATCATTGGCGTACTTATTGCACACCAAGGGGCAATTGCTAATACTAAACTCTCTCAAAATAAAACATATAATTTTCTAACAAAATATGCAAATTCCACCAGTCCATTTCGTAATGGAGAAAACCTCCAATTCTTTATAATTTAAAGAAATATAAATAAATATATGAATAAAGATTCGCAATCCACTTCATCGCGTGAAGCTTATATTTTCCTGGATGCAGAAAACGGTTGGGCTCCACTGAATCCCATTTATAAATTGACACAAACTCGTCGCATCCACGTGGCTTCCCACTAAAATTGTCCGGAACAAAAAATATTCTTGTTCTGAAAGCACCTTCATTACTGTCCAAGCAATGATATAAGCTATTGGAATCGCAGAAGGCCCGAGGTGGAAACAGAGGAACTATGGATTTCTCCACAGTTTTATTGCTGTTTTCTTTGGTTTTTGCGGCGACTACCCCAAATCTCAAAGCAATCGAAGAAGATCCCACCGTCAAAACAATGCAAGATTTTTCTGGTTATTTTGAAGAAGACACTTACGGCTTGCTGGATTCTCAGACTTTATTCGTCGACAAAGAAAATTTACAGCGCCAGGCAAGAAAATTAAAATGAAATTACTTTAATTAACGGAGCTTTCTTGGGTTTGCAAGTTAAAATGCCTCGTATAACACTAAGATATCGTGTGCCAGATTTTACCAGTTTATTTAGAAGATTAAGTATAAAATTTAAAATAATAATAAAATAGAAGGTTGTGATAGGAGATCTGGTCATTTTTTTTTTCAATTACAAATCGTCTGCCATATTTTCTCAATTTTCTCTCAGTCGAATATTTTGTAATACCTATAATGGGTCCAAAGGACCAAATGTCATTGTATGCATCAAACTCTATAATAAAGTGTTTCTCTGAACAACTGTCCCAGCTGTGCAAAAGACATATAGCTCCTCATCTCACTCTTCTTTTGGCTCTTCTAAGTTTTATCTATCTCTTTTTTTTAATGTACAGGATTAAATTCATCAAAATAATATTTCCTCTTTTTATCTAATGCTCTTTCCCACATAGACCTGTCAAATTTATCCATAACAAATGCCTTTATTTGATTGTTATTTGGAATTCATTCGATCCACTTGATGTTTTGTTTCATCCAAGACTTCTTTGATGACAACTCTAGAGCATCTATTTGCTCCCATCTATTCATTTTTCCAGATATTTGAAGAAGTGAACCATAGTAATGGCTTCGATATGGAAGGGGTATCTGTTTTAGTTCGAAGAGTTGATTGAAACTTTTATTTTAAATTTGCTTGTGATTAGGTGTTTTTATCTTTCAAGTGCTACCAGTCCATAATTCTCTCATAAAGCACCATTGGAATTACCGATAGCCCAAATAAAATCTGGATAATTTTTCAATTCCATAACTTTGTTTTTTTTCTTTTGTTTTGTAATGCAAAAAGTGCTATCAACCCTCCCAAAGTTCTTTTCCTTCTGCAAGCTTCCCAACTAAGTTTTTCACTAAAGTTAATTCCAAGGTATTTGTACTCTATTACTCCTTCCAAGGTACCCCTTCAAAATAACTGTTTAGCTCACTTTTTTCTTTTTGTTGAAAAAGACCATGATCTTAGTCTTCTTGTTGTTAACTTGCATACTCACCTCCTGCATACTCACCTCCTTGCAAAAGTACTCTTGCAACCCTTGAGTGGAACTTGTGATCAAAATGAGATCGTTGGTGTACAAAAGAAGTCTCACAACATTCTCTCCCCAAAGAGCACTATCCCCTCCTTCAAGATTAACCATTCTTCTAGTTTGTACTTTGTTGATATATGAACCAAATAGGGTAGGTAAAAAAGTAGTTTAAAGTTTTTCTTTATTACTGATTAGTTTTCAGTAATATGGAGGACACTTTGCTACAAATTATGGGAAAGAAGGTTTTATCCAATGCTTATTAAATTTTACTAATTTTTTTGATTGGTCAAATACATCAAGGACTTGCACTAGTCTTGTTCAATTGGATATGGTAGTTTACCTGAATTAGTTCGATACATTCTAAGCATGTAACATGTCTCTAAAAACCCCCATGATTTTGGAACATTGATCTTTGTTATGAAAACCCCCATGTTTTGCCATTTGATGGTAAAGTTTATTCATTTATTTGATTGGTCAAACTCACTCTAGACTTGCACCAATCCTATTTGATTAGATATGGTAGTCTACCTGATTCAACCTTCCTACATTCTAAGCATGTAACATCTCTCAAGATCTAAGTCTCCACCATAAAAGCCCCCATGATTTACCAATTGAACTCATAGGATTAAGGTGCCATCTAACTTGTAAATCCTATGACATGGTTGATACATCCTTGGAAAGTGTCTTAAGGCAATTAGGATGTATTTAATATGCAAGACAATTTACAGGTACTAGCAAAGTGAGACCAATTCTTGTAGACTTACTAAATGTTTGTTATGATATTTTTTAACTTCCCTCTTCCCTGTTGGATGCCTAAAGGCTTGAGTGGTTTGCTTGCGGTTATAGTCACTTCTCTAGTGACAGGGAAGCTTTCAACCTATTGGTCAAGATATAATAATTTGCCCCACAAACTATTTATCATACAATTTGCATGCTGGCTGATTTGATTAATTTTTGCAAATTGTTTGAGTGAATATGATAAATAATCATCATAGGTTCATTTCACAATGTCTAATTTTGATAATGGCTTCATTACACTCAATTTCATTGCATAGTATAGTCACAAGGAAATTTTATATATAAATTTATGTTGCTGTTCCAAAATTTAATCACAGGAACTCTGTACAGCCGAATTATTTTCAACAAAAATTCAATGTTTAAATGCCTAATGTGTAATGTCCCCATTTAATGAAATAGTTTAATAAAATGGCTAAGGAGTTGAGCAATGCAACAAGGATAAAATTGGACCATTACATGAAATTTTTGTCAAAAAATGAAAATTTTACTCTGACACGCTTACCGAGGCAGAATTTCGCCTAATCCTTGGACTGGCTTGATCCTCAGTCCATCCTCGAACTGTGTTTTGAATTTTGTCACATTCTGGGTTTGTTTGCTATGTCTTTCCTTCAATTTCGGGTTTTTTCTCCTTGACTGCAAATGGGAAATTTTCCTTGAATTGCAAGTTTTAATGATTTTCTTTTTTTTGGTTTTTGTAGGGAAATTTTTGGCTAATTACAAGTGCACTTTATTGAAAAATAAGAACTTGTAATTTGCTTTTTATTTCCCCCTTGTTGCTTTTTGGTTATTTAAGTTATAATAGGGATTTTTTGGATAAGTTACAAGTTTACTAGTAATTCTTTTGAAAACCCCCTATTTTAATGTCTTTTGCTTGTAATAGGGATTTTTAACCTCTATTACATATGTGCAAGTTATTAAAACTTGTTGTAGGGATTTTATTTTCCATTTACAAGTAAAATATAACTTGCACATCTCTCTCCAAAACCCGATTTTGCCTAGAAATGAAATAAAGTGACATTTAAAACTTGCTATTTTGCCCAAAAAACCCGATTTTCTCTATAAAGTGCATTTTGGGGAATTTTGAACTTGTAATTTCATTTTCAAAACCTGATTTTGCCTTGTTGAGAGAAAAGTGATAATTAAAACTTTTTATATGGGAAATAAAACCCGATTTTCTATTTTGCATGCAATTTCGAACTTGTTCATCTTTCTCCAAAACCCGACCATCCAAGAAAAACGGATTTGTTGAAGAGTTCAAAGCAATTTTTGTGGAGATTTGTTGGAGATGCAAGGCGTTTAGGATTCTTCCCCTATTCTCATGCATTTGCCAACACATATCAGGTCATTCTAGGGTTTCGGATTGCTGGTTTTTTGGTGTTAAATATGCAAACACGTTTTTACCAAAACCGTGATTTTCTCTCCCAAGTTGCCACGAATCTCCAATCTCCTAAGTCGTTTTTGCTTGCTGAGGTAAGGCGTTGAAGTTTAAAGAAGATTGGACCCCTTCTTGGGCCATTTTACTTGCATTTGGTGCCACGATTTGCTGCAAATAACGTTTGTTTGAAACTCGGCAAGGGTTTTGGGAGTTCATTCATTGCTTATTTAAGGGATTGTTTTCTTCATTCAAAGATTAATCATCTTGTTGAAGAAGCATTTTCAGATTGGAGCAAGGTATGATTTCTTTCCTTTTCTTGTTTTCTTGTTTTCTTATTTTCCTTTTTAGTTGTAAATTTGTAAATATCTTTTTTTTCCCCAAAAATCGGTTTTGTGAGAGAGATTTTCCCCCTTGATAAGCAATTTTTTAATTGCATTGATCTTCCCTATTTTCCCTCTTTACTTGTATTCGGGATTTTAAATCCCGATTACAAGTTGGATGAAAATCATTGTTCTTCCCTTACGGTTAAAATTTTTAACCATTTTTTGTTGAAATTCCAAGTTGCAAAGATGAAAAATGCCCATCCTTCCAAAATCAGGTTTTCAGAACCGGATTGCGTGTTCAAATTTCTTCCCATTCCCAAAATCTTTCCATTTTTATGCACCCATAACGCCTATAACCGTACTTTCCGTTCACATCATTTCCCGCAAGTCTAATTCCCATTTTTCACCCATTTCTCAATTTACCATTTTACAAGTATACTTGCATTCGGGTTTTAAAAATCCGATTGCATGTGCATTCTTCCCAAACTTGTATACTTGTAAAATTTTCCCCAAGATCCGAAATTGGTCAAAGTGAAGATTCCTAACATTTCCCATTTATTTCCCCTCTTTCTCTCACAAAATCGTGAAGTGCAAGGGTTGGAGTTCTTCCCATTTGAAGAAGGAAAAATGTTAGTTGCAATTGCCTTAACACTTTTAAGTCTTCATCGCAGTATACTAGGTTGTCCTTCAATGTCAGATTTACCATCATCTCCAATTCCGAAGAAGATGAAGTATAAATATGATAAGTACCAAAATGAGGTTTCACCTTCTCAAGTCTCTTCTCCTTTGGATTGTATAAAAGATACAGAGATAGGGCATGTGGACATGTCAGAATTTGTCAAGAGGGTAGAGGATCCGTAGGATAGCAATATGTAGCGGCTGTTGGACAGCCATATCCATCACACATCTTCTTTTCCAGTGGCTGCCCTAGAACCTGAATTTGTTCTCGCTTGTGCCCATCACTTTGACAAGGAGACAAGAACCATTAAAAATGATGATGGTGAAGCAATAATCCGCCTTGACGCAAACACAATTGAGAAAATCTTCAGAATACCACCTGCACTTGTTTAAATGGAAATCTCCAAAGATAGCGCAGCTGAGTACTATGTGAAAAGGGAGAAGGACTGCAAACGTCATATTAACAGGTGGATTCATGAGCCACGAGCCACCTTCTCAAGGTGGGCTAAGTTATACTGCTGTGACTTCAAATGGGAGATTGGAGACATCATAACCCTCCTCAGCAGGATAATGGGTCTTGAACATTCTAATGTTTTTGAGCCCTGGATGTACCAGTTCGTCATGTTCATAAGGCAGTCCCATCATATATCATGGGGAGAAGTCATCAACGATGCCTTGTGCGAACAACTTGCAGCAGTCCCTTCCACCATGACTTTCTATATGAATTCATACTTAGTCTATTTGGTAGCGTCACTCTGATATTTCCCTGGTCTTTCTACCAAGGGTGACTGCTCGCTTATATCGGTATGGGAATACTATGATCAACTGCCTTTGAGACCCAGCAGATTGCATTTCAGAAGAGTTCAAGATGCATTATTCGGTTACTTCATGTGTTAGTTTGACAGAACTCTGAAGAACAAAAGGATATTAGATGAGGCATGGGAAAGAGTGAATGAGTATGGATGCTTGTTTCTTCAATTCCCGACCTTTACCTATATGAGAGTCGGATGCTATAGTGGGTAGCGATACATGCTCCCTAGATACCCAACTGATAAGATCATTCTTATGGAGTTGGGAAGACAGATCATGGCTGCCCACGCTCATCAATCCGTCAGACATAAGGTTGGAATGGGGATTTCTACAACAAACCCATTGAAAATTGGCCGGTAGTCTCTTGTCACATCTGTCAAAGCCAAGGCTATGGAGATTGAGATGCAAAAAATTAAGCTCAAAAGGTTTAAGTCCAGAGCTTATTTTGATTACCAGGGTATGAAGGAAAAGATCAAAAAGTCCTTCGTGCACGTGCATCGTATTGAGGATATTTGGGTAGATCTTCGTACAGAGTTTGAAATTCTGAAGATGGATTACTGCAGGCTCACTGTTGAGCAAGTTGTTGATTTGAATTTGGTGGATATCGCACAAGGGATGATTGACAATGGGCACATACTTGATCCTGAATATATTTCATGAAGGGTTGAGAAAGCTCCACTTTCTTTAATCCAATGGTCACACAAGGAGTGCATATCCATTCTTGAGAGATTTCAGCCTATCTTGGCTAACACCAACGCTTGGCTGAAAAATAATGCTGTTAGACTCATTAAAATCAAGATTGGAAAAGAAGATGATTCTACAGGGCCTCTTGGACGTAAGTCTGAGATTCAGGTTGACAACAAGGAAGGCACATCATTTTCTAGCACCCGAATCAAATTGTGAGTTAGTCGGGCAGTAGTACTTCCTCCTGAGGAGGCGACAGTTCGTGGAAAAGGAAAGTCACGGTTCCATGTTCAGGTGATTGATCTTGACAATCCAGAAGAAGGGCAACAATCTGATGATGCTCCTAAGTCTCCAACTTCAGACTCGGCTCATGAGATCCCTTCCTCAGTTTCCATTGAGACGCCCCTTTCTCCTCCTGACTTAATGGTGGAAGAGTCTCCTCAGAATGCCGTTCCTATTTCAGCATACGAGCCACCTCCTGATCATCAACAAGAGAGTGTGCTGGAAGTTTCTGAAGATACTCCTGCATGTATCCAGTTATCAGAGATTGATACCTCCACTTCTGGTTTTGAAGAATTTATGAGGCAATCTTCATGCCCATTGGTTACTGAACAGACCGTGGTCACCATCCAAATAGATACTCCTCCCAGGATGACCACTGTTATTCAAATAGAAACTGCTTCTCCTTTGCCTACAATTGCTACTGAAGGAGAGTTGATGCCTTTACCTCCATGGCTTAGTTCTTTTACTCCAAAAAGGAAGAAGCAAGAAATCTCACCTAATGCCTTTGATTATCAGCAACTTAAACAGTTTAGACCTAAGGTTGCTAGAAAGGCCAAGACTATCTCCAGAGGAACTGTTGATAGCAACAAGATTAAGGTAGCTGAAATCGTTGAACCCATTGCAGATAAGCCACTTGAAGAGATGTTAGCTGCTGATTACAAAGTTACAAGAATAGAATTGGGTAAGCAAACGTATGAGGTGATTAACCATGATCCCTAGTATTTTGTAGCTTCATTAGTATAGCGATACGATGAACTCCTAGCTAAGAAAGATAAGCTAGAAGAGGACAACCGACAACTTGTTGCAACTGTTTGTAAAATTACAAAACCAACTGGTGAGGTGAGTAATCCTTCAAGTTCTACCGAGGCACGAGAATCAATTCGTAGTGTTGAAAGGGCTGCTCAGAAAGTACAAGCATTGGATTCCTGGGTTGATCAGCTTCATGATCTATGTGCACAAGTGCTGAAAGACATTTTTCAGATGATGTCTAAGTTGGAGACTATTGAAGATAAATTAAGTCATACCTCCGATGCTTTTAAGAAGAATCTGGAAAGTGTTGAAGGTAGTTTGACAATCTGGTGCACCATGCCCCAACAACAGTTGAGTGTTCTACAGGAGCATGCCATTATCCTTTCCGGGGTCATGTACTTCGAATTTGAAGAGCTTCTGGAAAATAAGGCCCTTGTTCTTAAATCCCTCATTGAGGAGATTGGTGATGCAATGAGATTACGGGGTGAAGTTTTCCAAGATATTGTTTCTCATTGTGAAAATGCCTCTTGCAACATAATAAGTCAGGATGGAGAGCTGATACCAGAAGAAGTAGTTCTTACAGATTTACAGATGAGGATTCATAATGAATGGAGGAGTGAACAATTCTCAGCTGCTTCAATTCAAATTTTGATGAAACACCAAATCTTTTTGCATGAAATTCAGTCCATCTTGGAGAAGGACAACTCTACGCTCCTCCGATGCCATGATACCATTGTGAAGACCATGGTTGTTGCCAAGAACACCCATGAATCGGATCCTGATGAACTACGAATGATCATCCAGAAATTTGAAGGATTCATGTCTTCACGTGCTACAGCTTAAGTGTTTTTCAACACTTATTTGTATTTTTCCAGATTTGTAATCTTTTAGTTGTAGTTTTTCTTTTGACAAGTTACATGTAAAAGCTTTTTTGTAAAATGCAAGTTAAGTCTTTACTTGCACTTTTGTAATTACATGTAAGACAACTACAATTTGTGTTCAATTAGGACTGTAGTTGGAATAAGTCTTAGTTAGTTATTGAATAAGTCTTGGTGGTTGAGAGAATCTCTCAAGTTAGTTAGGATCCTCCCACCTTTTTCTCAAGACTTCTCTTCTATAAATACTTGAGGGGTCTATTGTAATCTTTATCTTTTGGAAAGCACGCAAAAACTCTGCCAAATTTACAGCAAAGAAGTCTTTGAGCTTTCATGTGTGAATTCAAGAATTGAAAGGAATAGAAGGAAATTGCTCAAGCTTTGAGTCTTTGTGCTACATTCTTGAGTTTGTGTTTTATATTATCTTTCTTGCAAGTGTTTCTTAAAGAGCTTAATCGCATTTGATTTGCAGTCTTTGTGCTGCAAGTATTCGAGGTTAATATAAATTAGAATAAATACTCTTTTGAGAGGAGCTGTAAATCTTTGTGCTTGCACTTATTCTTAAGAGAGTTTAGAAGCAGATTTTGTGAGAAATAGTTGTGAGTCTTTGAGCTTATACTACTTCTCATTGTTTTAAGTAGAAAAGAATAAGATATTCTAGTCTTTGAGCTGTTATAATTTGTTCTTGATAGCGTTAGTATAGAAAAGGGTAGATAGGATTTCACATATTCAAGTCTTTGAGCTTGATATTGCTGTCCCGTCCTGAAGGAAGTGACGGAAGTCTTTGAGCTTTCAGGAAACTTCATTTCCTTTCTCTCATTTCATTTCGAAAGTTGTTACTGTTGTTTTATATCAAATCACTATCGCTTTTCTGTGAAGAGAAAATGATATTGTCTTTCTTGAAAGGAGGAGAAAGATTTCTGTCCCATCCTATTTTATTTTCAAAGTTGTAGTTAGATAGGGGGAGCCTTCCCTTAATTAGGAGAGTTTTACTCACACGCTATGGTTGAAACCATAATTTTATTTATTTCCCCAAGTGTACAAAATTTTCAACCAACAAAAATTAAGGATGGAAAAATGACTTTGGGTGTTTTTATAATCCGAAGAAAAAAATAAAATAAATCCAACTAATTTTCCTTGGAGGAGGCCGACCTAGGAGAGGTCCTAAAAATGAATTATAAAGCCCTAAAAAGGTGATCGGCCCAATTTGAGAAAGAATAGTAAAAATAAAAATAATATTATTTTATAATCTTGGCGCCTAGATTTAGTTTGGCCCTTTGGGAAAATAAGAATAAAATAAAATAAAAAGGAATTTGCCAAGAGGAGTTCTGCCTTGTGGAGTTTTTGTTTTGGAGGTCTATAAATAAAGGGGTTTTGAAGTCATTTGATCATCATTCACATATCATTTTTTCTTTTGAGTTTATCTCATTTGGTTGCAGTATTGCTAGCTTCATTCTAAGGACGAAAACCCTTAGGAATTTGGTGAGTTGGATGAAACCCTAGCTCATCCTTGTGGAGGTTTCATCAGGGAGACCTCATTGTGCTTCATTGTTGTCATTTGGAGGAGAAGAACTACATTGCATATTCAGATTTGCAGGATATATTCTGGGAGCAACCTCTTAGCAACTTTGTGGAGATTGCTGCATTAGGGTTTCACCCTACCTTGAGCTCTACACTTGGGCAAATTTGGAGCACTGATTTTTGAGGGCCTTTTTACTCGTTTGAAGATGATTCGAGCAGACATCGGTGATTAAAGAGGTCAGCAGATCTTAGACACCATATCAACTGCAGTCTAGTGAATCAGAACTGGACTATTAGCTTTGCATCGATTTCATCTGAGCTGTAACAGACCTAGTGCTGACCATTTTGGGAACCTAGCACCACTTTGAGGGTCGGCTAGGGTTTGGAAATTATTCTGAACTGATCTGAGGTATTTTGGTATTAAAATTTGCATATTTATCTCTGTTTTATCTCAGAAGATGTAAGGGAAGTCATTGTATTTCAGTACTGAAAACTTTCGGCAGATGTAAGGGTTTTTGTTTGTATTTTCCTAAGCTTAGAAATAATCTAAAATCTATATCATTTAGCTGCAACAATCAGATCTGAAATCTGATCAGAATTCTGGGTTTGTAATGAAAATATTTGTATGCAAATAAATTTTGAGAGTTTTGTGCCCTAGTTTGCATAAATTGTTATTTTTTCCGAGTATCCCTATTTGGGGATATTACATAATGCTGACCTGTAGTTGCAACCAGCACAACTTATACTCAGATTCCTCACAACAAAGATGTACAACTCACCTAAAATCGTATGATACCTTTGCTATGGATGTATGACAGCTCATAATAGTTGAATGAATGAATGGAAGATTTTAATAATGTCCATGAGTCCAAAGGAGCCCATGGGATCTAAGAACAGCACGTGACCCTCTAAAAATTGGGCACCAAAGCCTTATACAGTTTGTAACCTCCTATTTGGATCTAATCTTCGACAATGAATTTTGATCAATAAGTTTGCTGTTTTGCCTAGCCTTGCCTCCTCAAACGAAATGCTTAACTTGTCAATTTTCAAGATGTCCTTATAGCTGGTATGGATGTTTCTGTACGCTGAGCATTCCATGACAAAGTGCCATTCTGTCTCTACCAATTCAGCATTGCAAAATAGGCATATTATCTTTTCCCACTCCTATTTGGGTATCATCCATCTGCTAATTTCACATCTTAGGTGATGAGAACTATTCCTGAATTGCGCTATCAACATTTTTTCTTTCCATCTAATATCCACTCCTATGTAGGCATTTTCTTCATGATCTCCTATGAGGTTAAATTCTTTGATATAATAAGCTTTTTTTTGTCCATATGCCGTTCCTGAATTTTTGCCTCACAAACTTTTTTATTTTGCAATTTTTTTTATCTGCTGCGTTGGGTTTAGAAAGCCTTAAGAAGGCTGTAACAGGTTCTGAAAAAGGGCTTTTAAGCCTTTCAACAAGCTTTGACTCCCTTATTTGTGGCTACGCTGACCACTTTACGTGCAATGTTTACCCTAGAAAAAGTTGTGACCTCCTTTCTGACGTTTACAACTGGCTTGGGGAAGACATGAAGTGATACGCTAGCATGTAAAAGAGGCTTTAAAATCTTCAACAAACAAATCAACCACTTTGCTGATATTTGGAGGTGTATGACCCCTTTTTGGGAGCTCCAAAGGGGGTACAGCTGGGAATAACACTCAGCAATAAAATATAATCTTTAATTCATATTTCCACTGCACAAATTGCACTAAAATTTTTGCTCAATTCACTTGCACACACAACACAACAATCTCTGGTAAATATATTCACTTGCACACACCACTCACAAATTTATTATTTGTTCACAAATCTTCAATAAATTTGTACTTGCTAACTTGTGAATTTGGAAGATATAACAATCTGATTCAAATCCTTTGATTCTTCATTTTTGCACAAATTATGACTTTGAATGAATCACGCCCTATTGGCTAGGGAAGATCTTTCACTCTTGAAACCAATCTTTGTCATAGAGTTTTTGTTCTAGGGTTGTTGAATGAACTTGCTCAACCTCCACACTAGGCTTTCAAGAAAATATCAAATGTCCAAAATGAATGAAATTAGCCTGTTCAACCTCTTTTTATAACCCTTTGGAAATTTCCAAAAATCATATTTTAAAATCACTTTTAAAATAATAAACCTTTTTAACCCTTTGGAAATTTCCAATAATAAACCTTTTTACCCCATAAAAGTGACTTATTTAATTATTTCCTTTTTCGACACTTTAGTCACTTAAAATTCATCTTTATAAATGTAGACACCTAAAATTGTCCTGTCTAATTAAATAAATATTTTTATTTATTTAATTATTTTATCCCAAGTCTTCCATTACTTAAATAAATCTATTTATTTAATTAATTCATTTATCCTCTTCTAGCCTTATTTCCTCATTTAAATAATTACTTTTATTTATTTAAATTATCCTTCCCCTAAATTAAATAAATATTTTATTTATTTAATTAATTCCACTTCCTCTATTAATTAAATAAATCTTTATTTATTTAATTAATTCATTAACCTTTTCTATCCATGACACATGTCATTCATCTCTTAATTCTTACACTACCTACCCTCTCATTATTTTATTATTTCTTCTACTTGCCCTCTAATCCTAGCCGACCATCTATCTTTTACACCTCTTAATCTTATCCCTCCATTTCCTAAAGTGTCTTTTATATAAGGAGATACTTCCTTCATTATCAATCTCTCCCAAGCATTCTAAGCACTCCCACGCATTCTAGCATTTGAACTTTCATATGCGATCAAGCCTACTTGCAACCACATTTCCGTTCTTTGTTGAGCTCTTGTGGACACATAAAATCTGAGAGCAAATATATCAAGCAAGATCAATGGAGATAGGAAGAATGGAGATTCAAACCCTAGTGGACATGTGATGGTATAATTTTTGTGATTTTGTTGGTTTGCATTGTCTTAGATGATCTGCATATGTTATGGTGGATTTTTGTTGATGTTAGGCTAGGGTTTTGTGGTTGAATCTATTTAGTCTTTCAATATTGTTGTTTCCATTTTTACCATAAACAATAAATAATTAATATAAGTTGTCTTTTAATTTTGTTTTTTTGACAACTTTAATTATTAAATTATTTTTTGCAAATCCAACCAAAGTTGTGGAAAATACAGAAATAGCTTGAAGATGAATTTTGCCCGTGCCAACATAATCAAAAGCTCATTGGAGACCCAACCTAATAAAAATGGACATCCTCATTGGATCATCTTCGAACCATCCTCTGGAAGAGATAGGAACCAGCGTTTCAGGAATGAGCATCAAGGAGCTATGGGTCATACGTAAGAAAAGGGTCGAGTCTGGAATTATACATATCAGACCACCATCTATTCTTGCAGAACAAGTATCACGTCACGGCTTTGGATAGCATAGCCATTTCAGACAATGACCTCAGGAAGCACATTTACGTAATAAGTCAGAGACACAGTTGCAGTCGTAAGCCATATTGGCAGAATGCAAATCCTTGTTATTCATATCAGAATTTTATCTCAATTATAGAACACATTCATTGGTCCCTTAAAGGATAATTATATCCGATATTGTCGATAAAACATTAAATCCATACACCTGCGTGTACTATTCTATTTACATCAGAAATAACAGTCAATAATTTGGATTATAATTATTATAAAGTCCAAGCCACAATCCTTTCAAGGAATAAGTTCCAGGGTAGATCGGAAAGGGGACTAAGTCTCTCACATCTAATTTGGATTGCTCATCGTGAGCAGTTGCTTTTGGCACATATCACTTGCTAAGGACAAGATTATATCTCAAAGACAAAATATCCTCATTGATATTTTAATTCATCGATATTACTTCTGCAATGATAGTTCTTTGTGGAAGAGTATTAAGAGCCACGGTTGAAAGAGGATAGAGAGCAGTCACCCTCAATCATTATTGTGGGAAGGATTATTAAGATCGATCACCAATGATTATCGGTGCCTTGGGGAAGTCTAATAAATTAATTATAGATTAAACAAATCTGGTTGCAAATAATTTAAGCTAGCAATCAGGAATAGTTATGAATGATTGAGAGGAGATTTCCAACACAAATTACATGACTTGAGAGGTGTTAAGAAACTGAGAACAGAGTTACAATATAGGAACACCTGTCTCAAGTATATAAATCAGAGAAAACCATCAAGATAAGTTTCGTCTTCCAAAATTATTCTTAGCATTATGATTTAAATATTATAGTAAAATGTCTTTAGAATCAATGAAATTATATTTATAAATGTCTTACAATTCTCACTTTAAGTTAGAATTGTTGTTTCAGGACTAAATCAAGGTGATTCCTGAATGGGGACATTACAATTGACCAGCATTATGGAAGATTGAACACTTGTCATGAAGCATCATTGAACGGGTTGAATAGGGACAAATTGGGGTGCCCAACTTTGGGTGGTGAAATATGATGGATTATGACAATGTAAGAAGTTTAAGAAATATGTTAAAAATGGTCTAGAGGATCTTTTATCAAGGAGGGTGTTGAAATTTGGTGTCTTGGTTTGGATGCCGTACATCCTTTGGTATTGCTAATGGATTTCGAAAACCATTCATGGTTTCTAGCTTGAACCTCACCAATTTATTGGTGCTTGGAGATGTAGTTTGTATGAGTTATTTTTTAGGTACGTTATGTTGCTAGAATCATCTCAGATCTGTATTTGGTGATACTCCTGTAAGAGTCAACGCCTTGATTACCATTCATGGTCTCTATTTTGAACCTTGCCTATTTATTGGTGCTTGGGGATGTAGTTTGTATGAGTTTTTTTTGTAGACACCATTATATTGCCGGACTCATCTTAGAATTTTATGTTGGTGATACTCTTGTAAGAGGCATAGCTTTGATTGTATTGTAACCATGATTGTTGTTGAATAATGTGGTTTTGCTTTTGGAGTGTGGGGTTTTTCTCCTAAAAAGGTTTTCCACATCTAACTACTAATGTTGTGATGTATTGTTTATATGTGTTTCTCTCTTTTGTAATTGTAAAGATCTTAAATTTGCACAAGACTCTCCTCTGAGGTTAGTTTAGGAAGCGTTTCCTTATACCTTTCTTCCTTTCATCTGCAGTGTAGGGATACGTAGGGAGTTGAACCTGGGCACTCTCTTATAAGTTACATATGAATCCCTATACCATTGTATGAAAACCCTTTGAATTTGAACATTGTAATTTTAATTATAATTCTAATTATAATAATTATTTTTAATGGATCTTAAGGTCATTGGGGGTAAAGCAGATGAATTTGCTATAGTTTTAATTATTTTTCATATTATTATCAAGGGAATTTATGTTGAAATCAGTAATATATCTAATATCACAGAGTATCTGAATTTGGATTTTTATGGATCAGCACTTGTAGTGCTAAAATAAATGTCTGTTATAGTCTTCTAGGCTGTGGAAGGCCGTATGCAAGAATTTATGTTACTGGAGAATTCAACAAACCATTATGGAATTTTATCTTGCCATATGATCAGTGGAATTATGGGATGTCTTAGTGCAACCATGCTCTTACGAGCACCCCACATTACTATTACACCACAACCCCTTGTGCTTGAATTTATTTTGATATGATAGGATATGAAAATTGTTTTTTAAATTTGCTTCATTAGGAGACATTCTGCTTCCTGTTGAGATGAGTTTCTGTTGTGTTTGGGTAATTTTTTGCACCTAATTGCAGCCTATTCGGCAAACCTTGTTAGAAGTATTTTTGCCATTGATGTCAAGTTCGATCAGATGCATTGATGAAAATTATAGTGTTTTTGAAACCCTAGATGGATAGATGAAAAGGTGTGCTTATCCTGGAGGATGATCTGAATCTTCAGACAACAAGGTTTGGACGGTATGATGAATGATCATCATAAACTTTGATATTTCGTGACTGAGATCGACTCTGAAAAAGAATAGTAATTCAATGCTAATTTAATGAAGACAATAAATCAATGTACTGTGTCCTTATTTTCAGAATGCTAATATATATGGAAGTTATCTCTGTGTTTCCACCAAACAAGGATAAAGAAACGAATCAAATCTATGTTGTTTTGAAGACAAAACTTCCTTGTGCAGTCCACCATAAACATATAAGCAGATTGACATTTTAAAATATGGTTAAAGAACTAGTTATCGGTTGCTTTAGTTGGTTGGATGGTTATACAGTTGCAACTATCTTCAAAGCAGTTGAAAAAGTTATACCCGTAGTTGTACTTGTCATCTATTTTGTTTTCAGGATCACTTTGTATATCATCGATGCTCTTTCAGATTGCTTATACAAGTTGCAACTAACTGCACTTGTCTTCATCAGTTATAATTGGTTGAGAGTCAGTCAACTGTTAGTAACAGTTTTCAACGTCTATATATAGATGTATGTTCGAGGCAAAAGTGAATCTACTGGTTGAAAAGAAGAACAACAAATATATGCTGTGGGTTGTGAGATTTGATTCTGGAACACATTAAAGAGCCGAGATATTTTCAGTGACGGAGAATTATCTTTGAACAACTACTGTTGTGTTATGTCATTGAAAACAAGAAGTGTGAAAGACATTCATTGTGTCATCCATGGTGGAACTGGAAAAGTAAAAGATCACTGTATACTTTGGTGAGATTTATAGGACAGTAAAACTGAAAGTTAATAGAAGTAATTTGAAATTGCTTGGTTACAGTTTCAGATGTGAAAAATCAGTGTTAACAGTGATATGCTTTTATATCTTTCATGGTTGTCCTGAGATTGTATTAACAGGTTCATTGAAGTTTGTTGCTAAACACAGACGTTGTGAAGAATTTGTTTGCAGATTGTTACAATTGGATCGACTATTACTGCTGAAGGGTGATATTGTTTTGTTTTACTTGTATATCATCAAAATGTGTCAATATTTTTCTTGCAATTGAATTCAGTTGTATTGAAAACATCCTATAGGTTGGTGCCTAAGGACACTGAGTTGGTGCTCAGTATAAGCAGTTTGTAATTGTAACAGTTGGTACTCTTGATCAGGAGTTTTGGTATGGGTTGGTGCCCGTAAACTCTGTTTATGTTTTTACCTTGTAAGGCTGGATTAGGACAATAGATCCTAGCAGCTTTTTCTCACTGTGGTTTTTCCCATTCTGGGTTTTCCATGTATCTTCTCGTGTGTTGAATTCTTTGCTTGGTTGCATTCATTTCAATTACAGTTTTAAGCGTTGCTAAACACATCAAAATTTTGATTGGTTAAGAACTTGAAAGTTTATCTACTACTGATCCCCCCCGCTTTCCCCATTTCTCAGTAGTAGAATTGTGCTCTACAAACCTCAACTGGTTTTGTCAGTTTGGCAAGGGTTCAACTTCAAACTGACTGAGTGACAGTTTTCATTTAGGGAAAAAAACTATGGGGAAGGACCAGAATTTTATGTGTGAGTAACTTGTACTTAAAAAGTGGTTTTCGGTCCAGCGGCCCACTTTCTAGTGGCAAGGCAGCTTAATATCCATGACGATTTCCTGGGTTTGATCCTCTTGGGCATATTCCCCCTGTCAACATGGATGTGATAATGTTAGCCTCTTTGATAAGGTTGGATACATGTGCAGGTGATTGGTGATAAAATAGATATACTTGGGGTGTGGATGCTGAACAAGATGAAGCATACCTGTGTGCATTAAATGAAGCATTCCTGTGTACATTACATTAGATAGCAGTGTGCGTTATCCATATTTTTAGATTGAAATTTTAAATTAAGGGCTTTGAAATTAAATGGATGTGAGAAGTAGTTTTGGCCTGAAAGCTTTCTTGATTTTCTGTGGCATGATAAACAGATGCTTTATCAGAGTCCATTGCTAAGCTATGAACTGACGTCACTGAATGCACAATCACATCATGCTTGTGGTTATCTGATATTGATAGGATCCATAGATATGTCCATAATCCCAAAAGTTGCCATCCACATATATTGCAAAAAGGTAAGAAAGGTATCTTATCACATGGTTTGTGTGGGAAACAAATCAATTACTGCTCTGCAAGATGGGCTTTTGGGTCAAGGAGCAGAGTCCACATTTCTCAAGGACTGTTGCTCATTTTGCACTTTTAGCAGTTCACACTTCACACAATCTTGAAACTATGGCAATTATTGAATATCTCATATCAGGTCAATTTATTTGTTAACACTTCCAATCTATAAGTACATTACATTTTGCTTCTGCAAAAAATAATAACCTCTATAAGGTAAGTCTTTGCCATGTAGCAAAATTTTGAATATAATCCTCATGTGCTATGAATATTCATAGATGTATTCATACAGCAGAAATGGTAGTAGGTAAGTTTTACTAATGCCCATCATAGCCTGAAAAACATAGGAGTAAACTAAAAAATAACCAAAAGAAATTCTCTTGGCTGTCTGAGTTACATTGCTTAGCAAAAGGACTAGAATCAAACGTGATGTTGGTAATTTAAGCATACAAACATGCTTGATTTAAATCATCTCCATAGCAAAATGTGTATGTAGTGAAGAAGCCATAATGGCCTTTCCAAATCACAAAATGATTGCCATCACACTTCCCTTGTTTTATTGATAATCAAGCTATTAAATGAGCTCTAAATGCCATGGAATATGCACATGGATATGCCATGACCAATCCATCTTTTTCACTACTCTTTCTTTTCAAATTTACCTAAATGCATATTCTTTCAAAAGTGATCCTAATAAATAAACTCCCGAGTTTCTCTGTCCATAGTTTTATGCTTTAATTTGTTAAAATATGATAACAGAAACACCAAATGTTAAAATATGATACTTATGCAGCTGATTCTCAAAGAATGATATTGCATAATGATATACTTAGGAAACACCAAATGCTAAAATATTATTATTATTTTTTAAATGTGATGATTGATGGCATAGTTCTCACTGCGAATTACTTATACTCTCTTGCATTTTAATGAATTTAGATTGATGAACTGTCAACTTTCTCGGATAGTCCAGCTCCATCAGTGACCCGCATTCTGTACAGTGAAAATGACATTTTAGCTCGCAGGTACCCTTTTATTAATTAGCTTTTCAATTTCAATTTAGAGCATCTTCTTGAGCTTTGCCAAGAAGCTTTTATATTGCACTGATTTACATGCAACCTCTGTAGCTATATGGCTATCTTTGGATTTGATTCATTTGGAAGCATTTTGTTTACAAGAAGTATCTTAGGGGATGGTTTGGATGCGTATAGGATTTAATTAGTCCAATCCTTACAATGGTTGTGTCTAAAGGCTTTCCCATATAGATGTGTACTTTTGTATATTCTCTATGTTTTCAGTTGACCAGGAAAGTGTAAGAAATTTTTATCATTTGATTGTGGAATAGAGTAGTAATTGAAGGTAAAGAAGAATTTCTTACATTGTAAAAATGCTGCCACTTGAAGAATCAGAGTGCAAACTATAAATATGATTTCTTTGATCAATTTAGCTTAATTTGTATCATCAAATAAATAAATAAACTCTGTTGCTGATTTTGGAGTCCTGTTTTATAGATGAGAATTCATTCACAGATGTAGCTTAAAGGTGCCCTCTTGTGCTCTCTATCAATAACAATTATCAACCATCAGTTTGTAACTGATACAATCAAGTCCTATTCTTATTTTATCCTTTGTGATCTTTCACATCACAGCTTAAACAATCACCTCGTCTGTTTGAGATTTTGTTCAGCTATTTCAAGTCAATGCTTCTGATGTTTTTTAAATCTCATTTTCCTCATATTTATAATCAGGAACTTTATACCTTTAGTTTGCTTGGATGGATTTAAAGAAGACAAATACAAAATATAAGTCTCACAGAATGGGGTTCTGTAGGGCTATGCCAATATATAATAAGTATCTACATCACACTATGGCAAAATTATTACAAATAAAGAATCATATTGCCAAAACATTTGACATGCATTGGAGGAGTGAGCTTCAGCTTGTTCCATTATGAATGTACTGATGCATATGATTCAGTTTAGTTGGAACAACCATCTAAATAAAGTCAACTCTATTGTAATGTTATACCGATTTGAAATCTCATTCTAGAACTTTAGTCCACTATCAATGTTGTATAGTTTAGTTGTTATAAGTTCTAACATCTAAGAGGCTGTTAGAAAGTCAAAGATGTGACTTTAAAGGAACTGTAATGTCCCCATCCTAGTCACAGGTAGTGGTTTGAGGAGTTAGCCTATTTTTGGACCCTTGTAGGCTAACGGGGTATGGATAAGGGGGTCAGTGATGCAGTATCTTGAGGAGCGGGCAGTCTATTTGTTCTAGTTCAGTGTTGAGTTTAATTTTGGTCTTCGTTTCATCAGTTTCTGACATCATATGAGGATTTCCTATTTTTTAGGGAAAAACCGCTAAAAATAGACATGGTCCTATTTTCATTGGCATGGCGAACTGTGGCCCCAGCTTCTGACGGATTCAATTTCTAAGTGATAATGATCTTTTAAACTTGCTATTTGGTCCAAAAATCTTGATTTTTGCCTTATAGTTGAAAAAGTGAAATTTTAAACTTGTTATTTGTTTCCAAAAACCCGATTTTCACAAGTGCATGCAAAATCGAACTTGCACTTCTTTTCCAAAAACCTGATTGCAAGGAAAAAATGGTTTTGAGGATTTCAAGCAAGATTTTGTGGAGGAATTTTTGGAGGAAGAAGGCGTTCGGGATTCTTCCCTATTCTTGTGCATTTTCAAACATCTTTCACACCATTCTAGGGTTTTGGGAGTTTGATTTATTGCTCGTTTCTTGGTGTCAAAATGCAAACACGTTTTTGCCAAAAACCACGTTTTTCTCCTCCAAGGGTGCCACGAATCAGCAATCTCCCAAGTCGTTTTTGCATCTTATGCTAAGGCGTTGAGGTTAGAAGAAGATTCATTCACTTTTCACGCCATTTCTTTTGGATTTGCTGCCACGTTTTTATACAAAAGGCATTTTTGCAAAAATGTGGAAAGGGTTTGCATTGTGGAATGTCTCTATTTATTGGATTGTCTTCTTCATTCTAAGATTGTTGCATCTTTTGGAGAGGCATTTTCAGTTTAATGCAAGGTATGTTTTCTTTTCTTTCCTTCTTTCTTTTTCTTATTTTCCCTGTTTTCTTAGTTTTCCTTTGTAGTTGTAATTTTGTAAATATGGTGTTCTTCCCCCAAAAATCGGTTTTGTGAGAGAGATTTTCCCCTTGATATGCAATTTTTAAATTGCATTGTTCTTCCCCATTTTCCCTCTTTACTTGTATTCGGGATTTTAAATCCCGATTACAAGTTGGCTGGAAATCTCTGTTCTTCCCTTACAGTTGAAGAATTTAACCATCTTTGGTTAAAATTCCAATTTGAAAAAATGTGAAATACCCTTCTTTTCAAAATTGGGTTTTAAGAACCGGATTACATGTTGAAAAGTTCTTCCCATTTTCATGAAAATGACATTCCCAGATCTTCCCATTTTTATCCATTCATGTCACCCATATCCGTACTTTCCATTTTCGTCATTTTCCACAAGTCTAATTCTCATTTTCCATCCATTTCTCCATTAGCAAATTTACAAGTGTATTTGCATTCGGGTTTTAAAAATCCGATTGCATGTATGCCCTTTCCAACTTGTATACTTGCGAAAATTTCCCCAAGATCCGAAATTGGTCAAAGTGAAGATTCCCCCATTTCCATATATTTCCCCTCTTTCTCTCACAAAATCGTGAAGTTCAAGAGTCGAAGTTTTTTCCATTCGAAGAAGGAAGAATGTTATTTGCAGTTGAATATGATGTTGCCTTAACACTTTTAAGTCTTCATCACAGTATTCCAGGTTTTCAATCAATGTCAGATTTGCCGTCATCTCCAATTCCAAAAAGGATGAAGTACAAATATGACAAGTACCAAAATGAAGTTGCACCTTCCCAAGTTTCCTCTCCTTTGGATTGTATCAGAGATACAGAGATAGGGCATGTAGACATGTCAGAATTTGTCAAGAGGGTTGAGGATCCACAAGATAGCGATATGCAGCGGTTGTTGGACAACCATATCCATCATGCATCTTCTTTCCCGGTGGCTGCCCTAGAACCTGAATTTGGTCTCGCTTGTGCCCATCACTTTGACAAGGAGGCAAGAATCATTAAAAATGATGATGGCGAAGCAATAATCCGCCTTGAAGCAGACACAATTGAGGTGGTCTTCAGAATACCTCCTGCACCTGTTTACATGGAAATCTCCAAAGAGAGTGCAACAGTCCCTTTCACCATGACTTTCTACATGAACTTATATTTGGTATACTTGCAGCATCACTTAGACATTTTTCAGGTCTTTCTACCAAGGGTGATCGCTCGCTTATATCAGTTTGGGAATATTATGATCAGTTACCTCTGAGACCCAGCAGATTGCATTTCAGAAAAGTCCAGGATGCATTCTTCGGTTACTTCATATGTCAGTTTGACAGAACTCTGAAGAACAAAAGGGTATCAGATGAGGCATGGGAAAGAGTGAGTATGGATGCTTGTTTCTATAGTTCCTGACCTTCACCTATATGAGAATCAGATGCTATAGTGGGCAGCTATACATGCTTCCTAGATACCCAACTGATAAGATCATTCTTATGGAGTTGGGAAGACAAATCATGGCTGTCCACACTCATCAGTCTGCTAGACACAAGGTTGGAATGGGGATCTCTACAACAAACCCACTAAAAATTGGTCGGTATTCTCTTGTCACATCCGTTAAAGCTAAGGCCATGGAGACTGAGATGCAAGAAATTAAGCTCAAAAGCTTTAAGTCCAGAGCTGATTTTGATTACCGGGGTATGAAGGAGAAGATCAAAAAATCCTTTGTACACGTGTATCGCATTGAGGATATCTGGGTAGATCTCCACACAGAGGTCGAGCTTCTGAAGATGGATTACTGTAGGCTCACTGTTGAGCAGGTTGTTGATTTGAACTTGGTGGATATTCCACAAGGGATGATTGACAATGGGCACGTACTTGATCCTGAATATATTTCGTGAAGGGTTGAGGAAGCTCCACTTCCTTTAATCCAATGGTCACACAAGGAGTGCATATCCATTTTTGAGAGATTTCAGCCTATCTTGGTTAACACCAACGCTTGGCTAAAAAATAATGCTGTTAGACTCATAAAAATCAAGATTGGAAAAGAAGATGATTCTACGGGCCCTCTTGGACATAAGTCTGAGACTCAGGTTGACAACAAGGAAGGCGCATCATCTTCGGGCCCAAGGATCAAATTGCGAGTTAGTCGGGCAGTAGTGCTTCCTCCTGAGGAGGCGACAATTCGTGGAAAGGAAAAGTCACGATTTCATGTTCAGGTGATCAATTTGGATAATCCAGAAGAAGGGCAGCAATTTGATGATGCTCCCAAGTCTCCAGCATCCGACTTGCCTCATGAGATTATTCCTTCAATTTCCATTGAGACGCCTCTTTTTCCTCCTGACTTGCTAGTTGATGAATCTCCTCAGAATGCCATTCCTATTTTGGCATACGAGCCACCTCCTGATCATCAACAAGTGAATGTGCAGGAAGTTCCTGAAGATACTCCTGCTTGTGTTCAATTGTCAGAAATTGATACCTCCACTTCTGGTTTTGAAGAATTCATGAGGCAATCTTCATACCCATTGGTTACTGAGCAAACCGTGGTAGCCATCCAAACAAATATTCCTCCTAGGATGACCATGGTTATTCAAACAGAAACTGCTTCTCCTTTGCCTACAGCTGCTACTGAAGGAGAGTTGATGGCTTTACCTCCATGGCTTAGTTCTTTTACTCCAAAGAGGAAGAAGCAAGAAATCTCACCTGATGCTTTTGATTATCAACAACTAAAACAGTCCAGATCCAAGGTTGGTAAAAAGGCCAAGACTATCTCTAGAGTAACTGTTGACAGCAACAAGATGAAGGTAGCTGAAATTGTTGAACCCATTGCAGATAAGCCACTTGAAGAAATGTCAGCTGCTGATTATAAAGTTACAAGGATAGAATTGGGTAAGCAAACGCATGAGGTGATTAAACATGATGCTTAGTTTTTTGTAGCTTCACTGGTACAACGGTGTGATGAACTTCTAGCAAAGAAAGATAAGCTAGAAGAGGAAAACCGACAACTTATGGCAGCTGTTCATAAAATCACAAAACCTGCTGCTGAAGGGAGTAACTCCATAGGTTCTTCCGGTTCCCAAGAATCAATTCGTGGAGTGGAAAGGGCTGCTCAGAAGGTACAAGCATTGGATTCTTGGGTTGATCAGCTTCATGATCTATGTGCACAAGTGATGAAAGACATTTTTCAGATGATGTCTAAGTTGGAAACTGTCGAAGAGAAACTGGATCAGACTTTCGATACTTTCAAAAAGAATTCGGAAAGTGTTGAAGATAGTTTGACAATTTGGCGTACCATTCGCCAACAACAGTTGAGCGTTCTACAGGAGCATGCCATCATCTCTTCCAGGGTCATGTACTTGGAATTTGAAGAGCTTTTAGAAAATAAGGCCCTTGTTCTTAAATCCCTCATTGAGGAGATTGGTGATACAATGAGATTACAGGGTGAAGTTTTCCGAGATATTGTCTCTCATTGTGAAAAGGCCTCTTGCAACATACTAAGTCAGGATGGAGAGCTGATTCCAGAAGAACAAGTTCTTGCTGATTTACAGATGAGGATACATAATGAATGGAGGAGTGAACAATTCTCGGCCGCTTCAATTCAAATGTTGATGAAGCACCAAATCTTTTTGCATGAAAACCAGTCCATTCTGGATAAAAACAACTCTGCGCTCCTCCGATGTCATGATACTATTGTGAAGACCATGGTTGTTGCCAAGAACACCCATGAACCGGATCATCCAGAACTTTAAAGGATTCGTGTCTTCACGTGCTGCAACTTAAGTGTTTTTCAACACTTAGTTGTATTTTTCCATATTTGTAATCTTTAGTTGTAGTTTTTCTTTTGACAAGTTATATGTAAAAGTCTTTTCGTAAAATGCAAGTTAACTCATTACTTGGACTTTTGTAATTACATGTAAAGCAACTACAAGTTGTGTTCAATTAGGACTATAGTTGGAATAAGTCTTAGTTAGTTATTGAAGTCTTAGTTAGTTATTGAATAAGTCTTGGTGGTTGAGAGAATCTTTCAAGTTAGTTAGGATCCTCCCACCTTTTCCTCAAGGCTCCTCTTCTATAAATACTTGAGGGTTCTATTGTAATTTTTATCTTTTGAAAAGCAAGCAAAAGCTCTTCCAAATTTACAGCAAAGAAGTCTTTGAGCTTTCATGTGTGAATTCAAGAATTGAAATGAATAGAAGGAAATTGCTCAAGCTTTGAGTCTTTGTGCTACATACTTGAGTTTGTGTTCTATATTATCTTTCTTGCAAGTGTTTCTTAAAGAGCTTAATCACATTTGATTTGCAGTCTTTGTGTTGCAAGTAGTTGAGTTTAATATAGATTAAAATGAATATTTTGTTGAGAAAAGCTGCAAGTCTTTGTGCTTTCACTTATTCTTAGGAGAATTTAAGAGTAGATTTTGTGAGAAATAGTTGTAAGTCTTTGACCTTATACTACTTCCCATGGTTTAAAGTAGAAAAGAATAAGATATCCCAGTCTTTGAGCTGTTATAATTTGTTCTTTATAACATTAGTATAGAAAAGGGTAGATAGGACTTCACCTAATCAAGTCTTTGAGCTTGATATTGCTGTCCCGTCCCGAAGGTAGCAACGGAAGTCTTTGCGCTTTCAGGAAACTTCATTTCCTTTCTCGCATTTCATTTTGAAAGTGGTTACTGCTGTTTATATTAAATCGCTATCCTTTTTCTGTGAAGAGAAAAGGATATTGTCTTTCTTGAAGGAAGAAGAAAGATTGCTGTCCCATCCTATTTTATTTTCAAAGTTGTAGTTAGATAGGGGGAGCCTTCTCTTAATTAGGAGAGTTTTACTCACATGCTGTGGTTGAAATCACAATTTTGTATATTTCCCCAAGTGTACAAAATTTTCAACCAATAGTTTTTTGGCGACTTTGCTGGGGATACGGACGCATTCGGAAGCCTCACGCTTTTGTTTGAAGACTAGTGTCTTGCTGATTTTAAAGAAGAAATAACTTTTCTTGGGGTTTCTTGTTGATAAGAGCTTGGAAATATTTTGATTTCTTTAAGTTAGAAGGTTTGCGTGTTTACGTTCGTCGAAAGAGAGGTGAACATATTGAAGAGATATCTCCTGCTGAACGAGCTAGATTCCATTTGCTTACTAGCACATCCTCCGTTTCACGAACCACAAGTTACCCTCCTTCTAAGAAAATGAAGTCTATCTATTGACGTGTCTAAAGTCGCATCGCTGCAAACTCCATCCGGCCAACGCAGAATAGTATGTACTCGCTGAGTATCCTATCCTCTCTTGAGATAATTAAATTCTTAATGCTGTTTTTTTGTTTGATCAAAGGGGATGACCTCAAGGTTTTGATTGTCAGGTCTTGACTGCGGGATTGCTCAGTGGTTTGATGTGTTTTGCTAGAAACACAAAGGGGACTTATGATGAGATGAATAACTTTCGGGTGAGTTCCCTGAAATTTAACAGTCTCGTTATCGGTCGATTTCAGTTGGATTGATACTAATTCAGCTGGACTGTCGGTTTCTTCTTAGTAAAAAAAGGGAAAAAAGAGGGATAGGGAAAAGAGATACAGAAAATCTGACTAATTACCTAAGATAGCATGTTCAAGAAAAACAGATAGACACCTCCAAATAACCAGATTTTACACTATCAGCTATTTAAGCACAATGTTTGTAAGAATCTAGTGTGATCTTCAAGGAAAACTAGATTTTCATGCTATTAAACATAAATTCAGAATTTTAACATTCCTTCACTAACTGTTTAATAACCGAACTGAGCATGTGAGAGGGTTCAGATTAACCATGCAAAGGGAATGACAATCAATCAGTCCTTAATGGTATGAACAACGAGGATTCTATCAGATGTTTATCCTAAAAATGCTATTGAAAAAATAAAAGACATAACAAAATAATATAAATGGTGAAGAAGGAGACCATGCACTCACAAAGAAATGAAAACAACCTTAATTTTCCATTAATCCTGTGTAAATTTCGCCAGAGCTTCAGCAACAATCCTTGAACTTCTTACCCAAAAAAGGGAAAACCAGTCCCTTTAAATAGATTTCCAAAAATAGATGAATGGCCAAGATTTAAACTAAACAAGTGGCCCAGATTCATCTGTACAAAATAGTACCCATACCCATAAATAGAAGGTAAATATCAACAACCACCCAAAGGGGAGCAATAACTACCTAAAAAAGGTAATTAAAAAACTATCCATAACAACCCAAAAAGTGCATATGCACAGAGTTTAAAGTTTACAACTGACTTGGCAGTCAAATATGAACTTTTGGCCAAAAAGTGCTTTTTCAAAAAGAAAAATGCATTTTAAGAAAGCACTTTTTCCTTTCCTGCTGCAGACTCCTTTGTGATAAACTCGACCTGTTCTAGTTTAGTGTTGAGTTCAGTTCTGGTCTTCGTTTCATCAGTTTTTGACATCATATGAAGATTTCCTATTTTTTAGGGAAAAACTGCTAAAAATAGACATTGTCCTATTTTCACTGGCATGGTGAATTGTGGTCCTAGCTTCTGACAGATTCAATTTGTGAGCGGTAATGAGGGAGATATGAATTTTTAAGTGGTCTCGTAGGCTATTAATGTTTTAATGAAATATTAAAATAAAATCATAAAATGCATCACTTAAATTTATTTAAAGTGAAAATTTTATATCTCCTAAGTTGGGCGTCCCTTTTAGGGTTAAGTTGGGAACCCTAAAAGCAAGTTATTATTTTTAAAACCCTAAAAGCTAAAATCGCACCATTTGGGTATTTAGGCGGCCAAGATGAAATTAGACCTCATTAATTGGATATTGAGCATTTGACATTTCTTCTGAGCACTTGGCTATGGCGGCCAGGGTTTGGACCTGTTTTGGAGAGTGTGCATTCTTTAGAATTCAGTAGCTTTGAGATTGTGAAAGATCAATTGAATTGTTGCAGCTTGGTTGGCTTCATTCAGAAGTCAAATTGAATCAAATTGGGGGTAGATTTGGTTTCTTACAAGGCAGATTTGTTGTAGGTTTTCTATTTGCTATTATTGTTGATAATTTTCTGTGGTTTGGAGTCTCTTTCCCAAACACATAGCTTGCTCATTTATTGGCGCCATCTTTTTACTGTTTGGGCGTCTTATTATTAAATAAGAGCAGATCTGAATTGTGTTCAGAATAAAAATCAGAACTTTGTAAGTTGCTAGTTTGAATATTTAAATTTCAATAAATTGGCTAAGGACCTACGGGTATGCTCCTAAATTCTCCAATTTCTTGTTTCAGCTGATTAATTTCATGTATTCTTTCAATATGTATTGAAAATTAAAGAAACCCCTTTTGTAACTTCTGTCTATTTCTGAAAGACCATTCCTAATAATAAAAAACAAAAAAAAAAATTAAATTACAGCAGATTGAAGAATTGAACCAGTAAGGGTTCATCACAAGAACTCAAGAGAATAGTCTCCTAATAGGATTTGTATAATGTCAACAACTAAATTTTTAATCAATGAATTTCTTTTTAACTCAAATTGTGATGTAATAATGCAGATGATTGTTGGTTGAAAATTTTGTACACTTGGGGAAATATACAAAATTGTGGTTTCAACAACAACACATTAGTAAAAACTCTCCTAATTAAGGGAAGGCTCCCCCTATCTAACGACAACTTTGAAAATAAAATAGGATGGGACAACAATCTTTCTTCTTCCTTCAAGAAAGACAATATCCTTTTCTCTTCACAGAAAAGGATAGCGATTGGATATAAACAACAGTAACCACTTTCAAATGAAATGAGAGAAAGGAAATGAAGTTTCCTGAAAGCACAAAGACTTCCGTCACTTCCTTCGGGACGGGACGACAATATCAAGCTCAAAGACTTCCGTCACTTCCTTCGAGACGGGACGACAATATCAAGCTCAAAGACTTGATTATGTGAAGTCCTATCTACCTTTTTCTACACTAATGCTATAAAGAACGAGTTATGACAGCTCAAAGACTGAAAAACACTATTCTTTTCTACTTTAAATAATGGGAAGTAGTATAAGCGCAAAGACTTATAGCTATTTCTCACATAATCTATTCCTAAATTCTCTTAAGAACAAGTGAAAGCACAAAGACTTGCAACTTCTTTCAACAAAATATTTAATTTAATCTATATTAAACTCAACTACTTGCAGCACAAAGACTGCAAATCAGAAGTGATTAAGCTCTTTAGGAACACTTGCAGCAAAGATAATATAGAACACTAACTCCAGAATGTAGCACAAAGACTCAAAGCTTGAGCAATTTCCTTCTATTCCTTTCAATTCTTGAATTTACGCATGAAAGCTCAAAGATTTCTTTGCTGTAAATTTGGCAGAGTTTTTGCTTGCTTTTCAAAAGATAAATATTACAATAGACCCCTCAAGTAATTATAGAAGAAGAGCCTTGAGAAAAAGGTGGGAGGATCCCAACTAACTTGATAAATTCTCTCAACCACTTAGACTTATTCAATAACTAACTAAGACTTATTCCAACTACAGTCCTAATTGGACACAACTTGTAGTTGCCTTACATGTAATTACAAAAGTGCGAGTAATGTGTAACTTGCATTTTACAAAGATAATTTTACATGTAACTTGTCAAAACAAAATTACAACTAAAGATTACAAAAGAGGGAAGATACAACTAAGTGTTGAAAAACACTTAAGTTGTAGCACGTGAAGACACGAATCCTTTAAACTTTTGGATGCTCGCTTGTAGTTCCTCGGAATTCGATTCATGGATGTTCTTGACAACAACTATGGTCTTCACAATAGTGTCTTGACACCGGAGGAGCGCAGAGTTGTTTTTATCCAGGATAGACTGGATTTCATGCAAAAAACGCTTGGTGTTTAATCAATATCTGAATTGAAGCGGTTGAAAATTGTTCGCTCCTCCATTCATTATGAATCCTCATTTGTAAATCAGCAAGAACTTCTTCTTCTGGAATCAGATGTCCATCCCGACTTATTATGTTGCAAGAAGCCCTTTCACAATGTGAGACAATATCTCGGAAAACTTCACCCTAGAATCTCTTTGCATCACTGATCTCCTCAATGAGGGATTTAAGAACAAGGGCCTTGTTTTCCAGGAGTTGTTCAAATTCCAAGTACATGATCCTGAAAGAGATGATGGCATGCTCCTGCAAAACACTTAGTTGTTGTTGGGGCATGGTACGCCAGATTGTCAAACTTTCTTCAACACTTTGTAGATTCTTTTTGAAAGCATTAGAGGTCTGATCCAGTTTCTCCTCAATGGTCTCTAACTTAGACATCATCTGAAAAATGTCTTTCATTACCTGTGCACATAGATCATGAAGCTGATCAACCCACGAATTCAGTGCTTGTACCTTTTGAGCAGCCCTTTCTTGTCCACGAATTGATTCTTGGGAACCAGAAGAACCTATGGAGTTATTTCCTTCAGCAACAAATTTTGTAATTTTATGAACAGTTGCCATAAGTTGTCGGTTTTCATCTTCTAGCTTGTTTATCTTTGCTAGAAGCTCATCACACCTTTGCACCAGCGAAGCTACGGAGAACTGAGCATCATGTTTAATGACCTCATGCGTTTGTTTGCCCAACTCTATCCTTGTAACCTTATAATCAGCAACTGACATTTCTTCAAGTGGCTTATCTGCAATAGGTTCCACAATTTCAGCTACCTTCATCTTGTTGCTGTCAACAGTTACTCTGGAGATAGTCTTGGCCTTCTTAGCAACTTTGGATCTGGACTGTTTCAGTTGCTGATAGTTGAAGGCATCAGGTGAGATTTCTTGCTTCTTCCTTTTCGGGGTAAAAGAACTAAGCCATGAAGGCAAAGTCATCAACTCCCCTCCAGTAGCAGCCGTAGGCAAAGGAAAAGCAGTTTTTGTTTGAATCACCGTGGTCATCCTGGGAGGAATATCTATTTGGACAGCGACCATGGTTTGCTCAGTTACCAATGGGCATGAAGATTGCCTCATGAATTCTTCAAAACCGGAAGTGGAAGTATCAATTTCTGACAGCTGGATGGAAGTAGGAATATCCTCAGGAACTTCCAACACACTTTCTTGTTGATGATCAAGAGATGGCTCGTATGCTGAAATGGGAATAGCATTCTGAGGAGATTCATCCACAAGCAAATCAGGAGGAGAAAGAGGTGTTTCAATGGAAATTGGAGGAATGATTTGATGAGGCGAGTCTGAAACTGGAGACTTGAGAGCATCGTCAGATTGCTGCCCCTCTTTTGGATTATCCAGATCGATCACTGAACATGGAATCGTAATTTTTCCTTCCCACGAACTGTCGTCTCCTCAGGAGGAAGCACTACTGCACGACTGACTCACAACTTGATCCTTGTGCCCGAAGATCATGCACCCTCCTTTTTGTCAACCTGAATCTTAGACTTACGTCCAAGAGGTCCTGTAGAATCATCTTCTTTTCCAACCTTAATTTTTATAAGTCTAACAGCATTACTTTTCAGCCATGTGTTGCTGTTGGCCAAGATAGGCTGAAATCTCTCAAGGATGGATATGCACTCTTTGTGCGACCATTGGATCAAAGGAAGTGGATCTTCCTCAACCCTCCGAGAAATGTATTCAGGATCAAGTATGTGCCCATCATCAATCATCCCTTGTGGGATATCCACCAAGTTCAAATCAACAATTTGCTCAACAATGAGCCTCCAGTAATCCATCTTCAGAACTTCGACTTCTGTGCGGAGATCTACCCAGATGTCCTCAATGCGATGCACATGCACAAAGGATTTCTTGATCTTCTCCTTCATACCCCTGTAATCAAAATCAGCTGTAGGTTTAAACCTTTTAAGCTTGATTTCCTGCAGTTCAGTCTCCATGGCCTTAGCCTTCACAGATGTGACAAGGGAATACCGACCAATTTTCAATGGGTTTGTAGTAGAGATCCCCATTCCAACCTTGTGTCTAGCAGATTGAAAAGTGTGGACAGCCATGATCTGTCTTCCCAACTCCATAAAAATGATCTTATCAGTTGGGTATCTGGGAAGCATATATGGCTGACCGCCATAGCATCCAATTCTCATATAGGTGAAGGTAGGAAACTGCAGAAACAAACATCCATACTTGCACACCTTTTCCCATGCCTCATCTGATACTCTTCTGTTTCTGAGAGTTCTGTTAGACTGACACATGAAATATCCGAAGAATGCATCTTGGACTCTTCTGAAATGCAGTCTGCTGGGTCTCAACGGCAACTGGTCATAATACTCCCAAACTGGTATAAGTGAGCGATCACCCTTGGTAGAAAGACCTAGAATATGTATAAGTGATGTTGCCAAATATACCAAATATGAATTCATGAAGAAGGTCATGGTGGTAGGAACTGCTGCAAGTTGTTCGCACAAGGCATCGCTGATGACTTGTCCCCATGAAATATGATGAGACTGCCTTATGAACATGATGAACTGGTACATGCATGGCTCAAAGACATTGGAATGCTCAAGGCCCATCATCCTGCTGAGAAGGGTTATGGTGTCTCCTATCTCCCATTTGAAATCGCAGTGGTACAACTTCGCCTACCTTGAGAAGGAGGCTCGTGGCTCTTGGATCCACTTGTTGATATGTCGCTTGCAATCTTTTTCCTTCTTCACGTAATACTCTGTTGCACTTTCTTCGGAGATTTCCATGTAAACAGGTGCAGGAGGTATTCTGAAGACCTTCTCGATCGTATCTGCATCAAGACGGATTATAGCTTCGCCATCATCATTTTTGATGACTCTTGGTTCTTTGTCAAAAGGATGGGTGCAGGCGAGAACAAACTCAGGTTGTAGGGCAGCCACCGAGAAAGAAGATGCATGATGGATATGGCTGTCCAACAGCCACTGCAAGTTGTTATCCTGTGGATCTTCTACCCTCTTGACGAATTCCGACATATCAACGTGCCCTATTTCTGTATCTCTGATATGATCCAAAGGGGAAGAAACTTGGGAAGGTGTTACCTCGTTCTGATATTTGTCATATTTGTACTTCATCTTTTTTGAAACTGGAGATGCCGGCAAATCTAACATTGATTGTGAACCTAGAATACTGTGATAAAGACTTAAAAGAGTTAAGGCAACATCATAGTCAGCTGCAAATATCATTCTTCCTTCTTCAAATGGGAATTTAAATGGGAAAAACTTCGATTCTTGAACTTCATGATTTTGTGAGAGGAAGAGGGGAAATATATAGAAATGGGAAAATCTTGACTTTGACCAATTTCGGATCTTGGGGAAATTTTTGCCAGTATACAAGTTGGTAAGAACACACATGCAATCAGGGTTTTAAAACCCGAATGCAAGTACACTTATAAAATTGCAAATGGAGAAATGGATAAAAATGAGATTTTGACTTGCGGATAATAATGGAAATGAAAAGTACGGATATGGGAAACATGAATGGATAGAAATGGGGAAATCCGGAAATGTCATTTTCATGAAGATGGGAAGAACTTTTCAACATGTAATCTGGTTTTTAAAACCCGAATTTGAAAGGGAGGGATATTTCACATCTTTTCAACTTGGAATTTTAACCAAAAATGGTTAAATTCCTTAACTGTAAGGGAAGAACAAGAATTTCCAGTGAACTTGTAATCGGGATTAAAAATCCCGAATACAAATAAAGAGGGAATTTAGGAAAGAACAATGCAATTCAAAAATTGCATACCAAGGGGAAGATTTCTCTCACAAAAACCGATTTTTGGGGGAAGAACAACATATTTCCAAAAATGCAACTAAGAAGAAAACTAATAAAACAAGAAAATAATAAAATGAAGGAAAGAAAGGAAAGAGAACATACCTTTCTTCAAACTGAAAATGCTTCTCCAAAAATGCAACAATCTTTGGAATGAAGAAGCTAAATCAATAAATAGAGACAAACCGCAATGCTAAACCCTTGTCACGTTTTTGCAAAAATGCCACAAATTGAAAAACGTGGCAGCAATCCCAAACTTGAAAGGCCAAAATGGCAATGAGAGAGAGCACACCCAAGAGAGTTAAAGCAAAACGCCTAAGGAGGAGATGAAGAAATGGTATTAAATCCTTCCAATGCGCAGCCAAAGGAGGGTCACGTGGAAAAAACGTGGCAACAAATGCTTCTTAAATGGCTCATTAAATGACTGAAAACTTATCCCAAAGTCCACACCTAGGTAAGAGAGGAAAAAACGAACTAGGAGATTGCAGCTTCATGAAGTTTTGATCCCCCAAAAAGTGGCATTTTGGAAACACGTGGATGCTGATTTGGACCCAAAAACTAGTAAATGCAAACCCCAAATGGCGTGATAAGAACAAGTTCGAATTTGCACTTACATGTGAAAATCGGGTTTTTGAGAAGATATGACAAGTTTTAATTTTCACTTTTTCAACAACAAAGCCAAAATCGGGTTTTTTGGAGAGAGAGACAAGTTTAAAATTGCGCTATTTCACTTACTAGGCAAAATCGGGTTTTTTAGACCAAATTGCAAGTTTAAAATTGTCACTTTTGCATTTCATGTGTAAAATCGGGTTTTTGGGAGAGAGATGCAAGTTTTAATTACATGTAAAGGGAAAATAAAATCCCTACAACAAGTTAGAATTGCTTGCACACATGTAATGGGGGTTTAAAATCCCTATTACATGTAAAAACCATTAAAGTAGGGGTTTTTGGAGAGAACTACAAGTTTACTTGTAATTTAACCAAAAAACCCCTATTTTAACTAAACAATACCAAAAACAATAAAAATAATAAAAACAACAAAGGGGAAATTTAAAACAAATTACAAGTATTCATCCTTGAATAAAAGTGCACATGTAATAAGCTGAAAATTCCCCTACAAAGACCAAAACCATGGACATCATTAAAACTTGCAGTTTGAAGAAAATTCTCCACCTGTAGTCGGGATTTCAAAACCTGAAATTGAAGGAAAGACATAGCAAACGAACCCATAATTTGACGAAATTCAAAACGTAGTTCGAGGATGGATTGAGGATTAAGCCAGTCCAAGGATTAGTAAAAATTTTGCCTCGGGAAGTGTGCCATAGAGTATTTTTTTTCTTTCATTTTTTCACAAAAAATTTATGTAATGGTCCTTCATTTTTGGAAACAAAAATGAGGACAACAATGATACTGTTTGTGGTTACCATTATGTTGTTAACTCTAATTGGTTATTTGTTAGCCATTATTTTTTAATCTTGGTCAATTCATCTAATGATTTTGCGTTTTACTTCCATAGTAATTGGTTTCCATAGATGTTATATGTTTGTCATGGATTTAAAAGTTTACTTACATCTTTATGCTGTACATTCTGAAGCTAATGGTACATAGTCACATAGGTATATTAAAGGCCTTATGGAAGAAGCTGGTCTTATTGTCCGTGAGGATGCTGTAGGAAATATATTCGCCCGGTGGTAAGTGTGCTGTACCATGTAATTTTAATTCTCATTGTGTATAGTGTCAATATGTGGTTTACATATTCAACGGTAATTAATACTTGAAAGCTACCAAAGCATTGGAATTTTACAATTGATAGACTTAATGATGATCCATATACATTTTAAAAGCTGATACTTATTTCAAAGATGATTTAAAATGCAACAAAGGTGAAAATTAGTGTTAGGACATTTTTTGTAAGTAGAGGGGAATATTTGCATAGACAACTTTAGTGATCAATTTTGGTTGTATATTGTGAACGTCTCTACACATGACTTAGTCCATTGAACTTTGCAATAGTCCATTGAACTTTGCAATGGCTATGTTGAAGGCCATTGCACATCTCTATTTTAAAAATACATTTCTAACATACCATTATCAAGAATAAATGAAGTTAGATTCATAAAGCAATGAATACAATGGCATGCAATGCATAAATGATAGTCTTAGTGACACAATTGTAGTTAGTGTACAATGCCTATTGTTATGTTTGATAATATTGGTTATCCAACAATGTATTAATTGTCCAAATTGAGTTGTTGTCACTCTTGGGTAGTTATAAGCGTTGGTTGTGTTCCTCTTGGCAATCGTTGAGTCCTTTAAATATGTTGTGTACCGCCAAGGAAGGTAGCATGGTAGAGTTGGATCAATTGTAATCCTTGGCCGACCACCTCTGGTCTTCTCTATAATAATTTCATGTATGAATAAAGATATATTTTACTCCTGTATGTGGTATGGATTATCATCTTTCTTGTTACTATTGGTATTTAAATTATTAGATATAGCAGTAAACATTTGGTGCCGTTGCCTTAAAAGAAACCGCGTCAACTTTGAGTGATTCATGCCCTTAGATCCCAATAAAGGCAACAACAGGCCACAAGGTGGTCAAGACCAAGTGATCAGGCAATCTTCAAGGATTGTAGAACAAAAAGAATGAAGAAGAAGATTACGAGAAACATTTGAGGGAACTCCAGTCGGAAGATTAGACCATTTGCTTGTACAGTCAACGTCAGATGAGGAGTATGAAGAGGGAAATCTTGAACTCATAGACATATTCCGCTGTCTATCCATCTTAGGGTAACCGAGAATTGGAGGATCCGAACCACAGACCCTTGGATGGAGGGAGCATAGTAAAGAGTTAGAGCCTAGAAGTACCCGAAGTGTTGGGGACGCTGGAGGCGGACGTGTAGAGGATGCATGTGTGGTCAAGAGTGCAAGGAAAGCACTGGAATGTAGCAGTTGAAACAATCCACCCAAGTTTGGCACACAAGGAAGTAAGCATGCGAGAAAGATGGTAACTCCTCTGGCAAGTCTGAATGTGGATTAACAAAAACTGTCGAAGTTCACGGGGAACAGTTTAGAAGATCCTATGAGGCATTGCAAGCTGTGAAAAAACATTTGGTTGGCAAGCGATTAGTTATATAAAGACTACTGGTTGAGGGCGTTTCCTGTAGCGTTATGGGGAATAGCCATCGACGAGTTCTTAGAACTAGAAGATGAACAAACAAAATCTTGGGAAAAGCTGAAGAAGGTGTTCCAGGTAGAGTTTAAATTCCTATGAGATGTTAATGAAATTGTTGCTGAAATCTATAATACCAAACAAGGGAAGCATGAGAACATGAGGGTATACAATTGTAGGCTCAAAGAGTTGCCGAGTAAGATAGAGAACCAGCTAGCCAATGGGTTGAAGAAGAGGTGGTTCATCGAGGGACTGATCCCCTTGCTGCACAAGAAGATGAAAGTAGTGCCCCCATCCTCATACACTAATGCCTACAATGAGGCAATGGATAGCGAGAGTGAAAACAAAACATCCTCCTAAGGGAAGAGGAAGATTGATGATGACGAGAGCATCGAAGGTAGTAGCGACGAAGAATCCAAAATGGTTTAGGCGAATTGTAACTGACTTGAGATAAATCTCATCAAATTTCAAGCTATTCCACATTGAAGCAAATTCTATCAACTTGAAGGAGATAATTCAGATAAAATTGAGAAGTAATTTTAAGGCAAATCTAAGGCAAAATCCACCAAATTTGGAGCAAATTGATTGTCGGACCAATAGTGAATTTTAGGAGACATTGAAGGTTTGATTTGGAGTGAATATCAACAACGCTAAGTGTGAATTCTGCAGACCTCATTTAGCATTTCAAACCAGGCCTAGGAAGAGTCAAGTTGCCAACCACATTGGTGCAAACTCCACCAGTTGTCATCACCTGGCACAACGAATTCCAAAATAAGACTTGATTAAGGTAAAATTCTCAGTCAAGGCAGAATTACAATATCCTAATTTTAGGGGAATCTTATTTATTGCTTGATCAAATATTCATTTCCAGGTTCAAGGGGGGGATTCAAGGCTTGTTTGATGAAGTGTTGAGGTTGTTTTCATTTATATTTGTATGATTTTTTATTCATAATGTTCTCTTTTTAGGTTTGAAGTGTAATAGTCTGCCCCTTTTGCTAAATTACTCCCAAATAGGCTATGAAGAATTTCGTCAAACAGTTACCATGAATTCAACCTGTGTATTGGAATGTAGTAGTCTGATGTTTACTTGATACTTGGTTCATTTTTTGTGTTTATAGACTTTAAATATCATTGCTATTAGAGACAAACAAATTAAGCAGACCACTCACTAATAATGATGCAATTAACAAAACAATCATTAAACCCAAACTACTGGTTTCTTTCCCAGAAAAGCACTACACCTTCCGCTACGATTATTCAAGAGAGTTCAAAGTATATCAGTTCGCAAATTGTTACAGTTACTAACAAGTAATGTGGTATTCAAATAATGGAACCTGGTTAATCTCTGTGTTTGTTCAGCTTGAAATGGCGACACATTGGCTGTTTGCTACAACGACCCTCCCTCAAACTCCATGCCCAATTGATAAAATGGATGGCATTTTGCCTGTAATAGGCGTCTATATTTTCCCAGACACTAGCTGCACCCCTAACTTGCTCCCTGCGACTTCAGCCAACATACAATGATAATGGCATGGCTTCTATTTGCCGAGTCATCCTATTCAAACTGAGCAACAACTGTGAGACCAATCACTCCTGTGCGTTTTATCAGAAAGATGACGCCAATGCTGCTTGGGATACGAAAGGATTACTACTCCACCACGTACAACCAAGTTTGTAATATGAAGTATGGTAAATTCGCCTGTTACTTGTTACTGCGTTTATTCCCTCAGTTGGAAAACTAAGTTCGAACTAATAATAATATAATTGCCTCCTAGTTCGAATCCCATTCAAATCCCATTCTTCTGGAACCCTATTCGATATGCAGCAACAATCTCAGAGCTAGGACTAAAAAAATAATCGTCAAATGCAATTACCCAGCTGTGCTTTCCCAAATGATCTGAATCTTCAATGTCCTACAAATTATTCAATGCTAATTTGCTTAAAAAATCTCCCTAACCTGGCCTTTCACAGGCAAGAGAAATGTCACACTTGAGGGATTCCATCCTCAAGAGCCAGATATTTCCCAAATTTCTCCAGAAATCCAAACTCCAAGAAAAACACAATTTCCAAGATGAATAAATCTGCATTTAATGCTCTTATTTATAACTTCAGCTGGGCACACTTCCCAAGACACCACAAATGTGGGATAAATGAATGATATAATAAAATATTATTATCCCTTATGTCTCCAAAAAGAAAGGGGACTTTTAATTTTTCCCATTAAACATTAGTCCCAACATTGAATAAATCACTAAAGTTAAATATTTAAATTTAACTTTAGGAACTTTTGATTTATTGCCCAATTAATTATTGGCCTATTAAAATTTGCAATCCAGGTGAAGAATTAAATACACCAAAATACCGACAACCAAAATTGCTTCAAAATTTACCAAACACTGAGCCACAACTGACTTAATATAAATAGTACGTATCTGGGAAACCCATTAAAACACCTCCGATTGGCTTGAATCTGAAATTGCCTAGGCCAAATCCTTCACCGATCCGTGTAAAGTCTTGGTTAGCCCTCAGGACCACGACAAGATGGGCTAATGACAAATCATCATATGACTGCTAAAAAGGGGACATTACATGATGCAAGGATGGAAAGTGAGGAAGGAGGGCATTCACATTTCAAAAGGAGGAATTCAAGGAGGACAAGATGGAATGAAGACACAAGTGTAGAAGACAACACGAGCTCAAAGAATGGAATATAGAGGAGGGCTTGTATCATCAAGATCTACAGTTCATGAGGACTTTCATGAATATCAAGATACTCAAGGAATGATTTCAAGTAAACAAATTAAGGAAGTGTTGATGTGTTTTTTAGGCACATGCGAACACAGAATAAAATACCAAGGTATCTTATCCTCTCTTGATCAAAGTCTCTCAAATGCTGAAGATTCACCTAAGGATCACTTGAGATAAATCCAAGGTTCATAAATGTAGGGTCACGATGTGTAGATAAGTTCAATGGTTTGATGTGATTATGGTGGAATCACAAGGGGACTTACATCGTACAGGAATGCTTGAATTGCTAGAACTTAGATTCTATCTACTTGCTCAGAGAATAAAAAAGGGCAAAAGGCGTAGGGTTTAGGGAGTCTAGTCTAATCCTAAGAATGCAAGAGACAATGAATGATTGAGTGAAATTCAACTAAGCTCTGCTTCGCCATCATAGAACAACTCGACAAAGCTAGTGCGATCTTCTAATGAAAGCAAAGTGATGTTCAAATCACTACGAACGGCACAAATGCCATCAAGATGATGCATACCCATGAGGCAAGTAGCAATTGAAGTTAAACCCATATAATTCCAGTTGACCACACAAGGCACCCTTACAGTCGGCAAGAGGCTAGTGGTGTGGACAAACGAATTTCATCATTAATCATTCTCAACTTCTTTCATCCATCTAATTATCATTAGCTAACATGAAGATCCAACAAGAAACCATGCACTTTGCAAAGAAACAACACATTCCACCATAACTTCAATGCAAAGGAGGTTTATTCACAATTTTGGCAACAATTTATGCCTTCTCCTCCTACTCTACTCTAGCTGTTATCTGTTACTAAACTACTAACTATTCTCTATTGACTCTTAACTATTAACTTTTACAAATGAAGAGCTTGAGCTTTATATAGAGAGCTCATTTTACAATGAATGGCCTAGATTGATTTGAGATCAATGGCCGAGATTTTACAATGAAACCCTATTTAGGGTTTGTTACAACAAACTTTATTCCAGCCAATGAAATAATTACATTCAGGTTCAATACTGAATGTGAACCAGTAGAAAACGGGGGTAGGTATCTTGAAGTTTGTGCCTCCATATGATGAGCTTGGTTCAGTGAATCTGGACGTGTTGATGTGGAACTCCTCTATTTGGTGAGTGGTGACTAGGACGCCACCTTAACTTGCTTTTGTAGACTTGACTCATCATCATGAAGGGATGTCGATACTTCAGTTAATATCTCTTGATACTCAACATCTCAAGCTCGCTCAATATGATGATGGTGGTGAAGGCACATTCCCAAATTATATCATGTTGTTCAAGCTAATCCTCTAACTTTGATTAACTCTTTTGACTGATCACACTGGATGTAGACTATGTGATGCCCTTGGTTGATCTTTCTTTGTTCATGATATACTTGACTTTGAGCTCTAACTTCATTTCTTTTCCTTTGCATCGCTTGAAGCTTCTTTGATCCTTTTACAATATGGAGTTCTTGAACATCTTGATGTTGATCCTCTTTGTTTACCCTCTGGGTGAACAGTTTAGAACATATAGATAGAACACGTAATGCAGAATAATAATGCCATAGATATCAGATAAAACATAAGAGATGCTATTCCATTCATAATCATGTGTCTTTGTACAAGTTACCTCCGAGGTATATAAAGGTACCGAGGAGGTGCGAGTGCCAACCGTCGCACCATAACTACCATCCCTCGGTTGCCGAACTAACAAAGACACAACTTAATTAACTAGTTTAATTCGTGTACAATATTGCCGCCAACATCATCCCCCCCAAAAAAGAAAGGTCGTCTCCAGACGACTTACAACAAAATGGGGAATACATTGCTTATTACAGAACCCAACATAAAAACTAAGGGGGTGCAGAGGGCATCCCTGATGAAGAAGGCGCCAGTGGTGTAGTGGTGGACGCCAATCGCCCACATAGCTCGTACACCTGCTCCGTCCTCCTCTTCAGATACCGTTCTGCCACCATCTGTCTTTCCAGTGCAGTCTTCACCATGTAGGCGACCTCCAACGCTTCCTTATCCTTCTTGTCCACGCTCTCCAGTGCACTGACCAATTGAGTCTCCAACTGCTCTCGGGATGCCCTTTCCTCTTCCAACTGTATAGCCAAGACAGACTTATCTGCCACCAGAATATCCATTGTTGTGCAACTCTGTGCCATGGTGGCCTCAACCTTCCGAAACCTGGTAGTCAGCTCCTCCGGAGCTATCACTGCTGCTACGCAAGGCCTGAGTTGTGGATGCCATGTGCTGTGTCCTCCAGAGCTCGAGATAGCCTTCGCGGAAGGCCTGCTCCACCTCTCTCAACAACGATTGTATTTGGATCTCGCCAATGCCCTCAGTGAGGCGCCAAGCCTCCAGCATCCCTAGGTTCTCTGTCTCGGGCCACCTTGCAAACTCAAAACACCTCCCAAACTCCTCTTTGCATCCGGTGCGGGCAAAGGTCAACAACCTCTCCATTTGCTTGACCATGGCTGCATTCGCCTGGAGGCTGGCAGATGACACAAGCCGCTATGCTCCTAGAGTCATCTCGGCAATGAACTGCTCAAATTCTCCGGCGCCCTACTGCACTCCCACAGGCACCCCCTCCTCTCTGTAAGGACTGGTTACTACATCCGCCAGGGGTGACGCAACCCTCTGAAGCGCCCTATTGCTCAGAGAACTCCCTTCCTCTAGATCAATGATATCCAAGGGATGCATCTCCTTGCCTAGAGATAGAGTGGCCTACCCTATAGGTGTCACGGGTGTGAGCTGGTAACGACTCAACCAGGCACTCAGGTCATCATGGAGAGTGCCTGCTTCCATCATTACCTCCTGCATATAACCTGGCACATCCAACACATCCTGCTCCATGGAAGCCCCTGCGCTTGCCAAGGTACCCAGCCCATCCTGTTGAAGTGAGGCCACCCTAGAGTTGGTCCCTACTGTAGTCTCGACCCACGGTGGTGTCATAGCTATCGTCACCTGAGACTGCCCAAAGCTAGGAACTGGCACCGTGGTGACTACGTTGATGTCCCGAATGACTGCGAGACCGCCAACTGACAAGTCTCCAGTAAGCATGTTGGTGTAAAGTGGACTTGAACCTACAATGCTAAAACGGACCCTTTTGTACCGACCGATTCCACTACCTCCTCTTCAGGAAATTGGTCACCTCCTCTCCCTGCCAATCGAAAGCTCCCTCCGCTCACCTGGGAGGTGTCTGCGGATTCCTCCCTGCCACTATCCACATCCTCCTCGGCATCAGACTCTTTTGTGTCGGACTCCGTGTCTGACATGGCAGGCTTCTTCCTTTTTGTGCCCAGACGTGCCTCTGCGCCATGTGCCAAGATGTCCAAGTGTGTCCAGTAGAATATGGGCCGCTGGTCCGATGCAACATGACCTTGTGGCTCTAATGGTTGTGAGCCTGGGATGATTTGTGTGTGGACTGCATCGAGAAATAACCCAATGGCGTGATGTGGCGTGTAAATTTTTTTGTACTGCAGGGTCTGTAAAAGTATTGTAATTTCCAGTTTAATGAACAGGTTATATGTAGGATGGTGTATTTAATTTTGATATTATGGCTATGACACTAATATTGCTATCTTTCTTTTACTGCAGGTTAGGAGGATGAACATGTATCGATTTCAATGTCATCTCCTTTGGTTTGAATGATGTATAAGTAGTAGGAATGCCACGATCAAGTGGCACCTTGATCGGACATGTCTTTTAGACATGTCCGACCAAGATGTCACTTGGTCGTGACCCTTACTTAACATTAACCGATCCATAACTAATCGGTGCTTCAAACATTAATGTATCAGTATAATGATAACAGTGCTTATACTCGATAATGAATTGTTTAATGCTTATGAACATGCCCGATGGTGAATCGGTATCTCTGTTAATGATAACATCACTTATAAACACATCCGATCATGAATCGGTATTCGCTAATTGTTTCAGATAAAATATGCTCGATAATGAATCAGTATCAAAGCATATAATATAATATAAAGTAAACAGTAACAATTACGGTTAGCATTATATGCTATCGGGTTAATACCCCGATAGCATATTAATGCCGATTCATACCCCGATAGCATATTAATGCCGATTCATATATGAATTGACATCAATATTCTATCGGGTTAGTAGCCCGATAGCCCTTTAGATTGACGCTTAACATAGTTAAGTAGATCGTCAATCTAATCCGTCATTATCCAATATCAATAGCATAATTATGATCAATGTTATAGTCTCATAAACATAAAGCATGAATAAGTCAACTAATAACATAGTAGAGAGTTAGGAGAGTCTTATCTTGCAGAAGCTACTAATGCATTAACACTCCCTCTTAGCTTTTGGAAGATAGATAAAGTAACCTGCATCACATTTCTTTTTCATAATGTCAGTCTCCAAGAATATATATCATCTATACATATGATATGAAGTATCATCAGGACATAGGATACAAATATAAGATTTTACTCTAAGTATGTATCACCCAATCATGTGATATAAAGGATTCATCATTTTATTATAACAAAATATCACCTAGACATGTGATATTAGTATTGCCAAAACACGCAACACTGAGGATAAACATATGAGGATGGTTAAATTCTCATCTTATCCATATTGTGATATGTGCACAAACATTTTATTCAAATGTTTTATCACAACACCATCATGGCACATCCATGACATACCAGAGATCCAACATGATAACTGGTTTGAGAATCATAAGATCGTCACCTTATGATGTCTGCATACAAGTGTTCATAATCTGAGAAATCGTCATCTCTTAGATATGAACACAGGGTAAAACCCATAATGTCTCAACATGACAAAAGAAGTTTACATTTTCAACATCTTATTTACAAAGTAGATTACCTTTCTATCATACCTAAACCTTTTCTGAAGTGATCAACCTTCACTCTGGAAAGTGGTTTGGTTAGAATATCTGCAGTCTGATCTCCTGTACTAACATATTCTAATTTGATCACATTTTTGTCTACCACGTCTCGTACATAATGGTATGGGATCTCAATATGTTTGGATCTATCATGGAATACTGGATTCACTGAAAGTTTTATGCAACTCTGATTGTCGCAATGGATGATTGTAGGTTTCATTGGATTACCAAACAATCCCACAAGCAACTTTCTAAGCCACACTGCTTCTCGGGCGGCCATGGAGGCTACAATGTATTCAGCCTCGGTGGAACTTTGCGATACAGAAGACTTGTTAGAAATTAGGATCTTAGGATACTAATCATTATAAACAAGATTATAAAGTAAATGAAATATGAACATACATGCAAAATGTACACATTACACAAGATATACATGGGGAAAACCCTTTCGGGTAAAAAACCCATAAAGCATCATTTAATTAAAACACTTACAAATATAGTCTATCATAAAATAGACATGAACTTGGGGACACTCCTCCAATACTTCCACATGGCCAATAATACCTCATATGCATAGTGATACAACTCACAATAAAGATCCAAATTCACACCCCTCTCAAATGAGAGAGAACCTCCTTAAATATAGGAGGAAGGGTGACTTCACTAGTCACACCTTTTCAATAACCCCCAGTCATAAATAATTAATAATCTAATAGTTATTAGATTATAATTATTTCAAATGGGATATGCTTATAAAGCATATAATGTATAAGGTTTTATAACCTTATATTAGAACATTATATATAAATGTTATAAGGATATGATCCCTAATAACATTATGTTCTAACAAGACTGCTTTCTGCTGATCCAGGATATCATGGCTGATCCCAAACTGAAGCAGCACCCAGAGGTGCTTTTCCGATCAGTCACACTTCCAGCCCAATCTGAATCTGAGAATCCGTGTAGATTAAGATCAATTTTCTTATACTTGAGACGAAGGTTTAAGGTGCCTTGTAGGTATCTCATAATGTGTTTTACTGCTACCAGTTGTATCTCCTTTGGCTCACACATAAACTGACTCAAGGCATTTACTGCATAGCATATATCTGGTCTTGTATTTATTAGATACATAAGAGACCCAATCATTTGCCTGTATAGAGTGGGGTCAGTAGAAGGTGATTCTGCTTCTGCTTCTTTGAGTTTATGAAGATTGGTCTCCATTGGAGAGGTCATAGGTCTGCAGTTGAGCATTCCAAATCTCTTCAGAATGTCTAATGTATACTTGCCTTGGTTTAGAACAATGTTATCAGGATTCTGCCATACTTCCAACCCTAGGAAATAATGAAGGAATCTCAAGTCATTCATATCAAATTCTTTGGATAGCTCTTTCTTGCATTGATCTATAAGGTGATCTTCTCCAGAGATTAATAAGTCATCAACATATAAAATTATTATTAGCATATCACCTTTATTCTGTTTGTAGTAGAGATTAGGATTTGCATCATTTTTAGAGAAGCCTAGTTTTGATAGATATGTGTCAATTCTTTCATACCAGACCCTGGGAGCCTGTTTGAGCCCATATAGAGCTTTCTTGAATCTGCACACGAGATTCTGCATGATGGATCTCAAACCCCTCAGGTTGTTCTAGGTATACTTATTCAAATATCTCTCCATTAAGAAAAGCTGTCTTTACATCCATTTGATGTACCTTCCATCCCTTAGCTGCTGCAATGGCTAGTACAGCCCGGACTGAGGTATATTTGGCTACAGGAGCAAATGTTTCTTCATAGTCCATTCCTTCCTTTTGAGAGAATCCTTTGGCTACAAATCTTGCCTTATATTTTTCAATGCTGCCATCTGCTGCATGTTTGATCTTGAAAAGCGATTTAGAAGAAACAACAGACTTCTTAGTTGGCCTAGGAACAATTTCCCATACATCATTTTTCATTATGGATTGATACTCTTCAGACATAGCATCCTTCCATACTTGATGTTTAAGGGCATTTGTCACATTGTCAGGTTCGTTTTTAGATAGATCATTCATAAGAGCAACATAGCTAGTAAATTTATTAGGTCTTTTGCTTTCTCTAAAGGTTCCAGAAGGAGCAGCAAACCTCTGAGCTTCTTCTACTGTTTTGGTGGCCCATAGTGGTCGTTTCTTGAGATTTCTAGGTGAGTTTTCATTTTCATTTTCAGTTTCATCTAGATTCTCCCTCTGAAACTCAAGAGCAGGATTTTCATCTAAGTTAGAGGTGGGTACATAGATTTCAGGTTCTATGAAGTTCTGAGCTCTTTTGAAAGCTAGATCCTCTTCAAATATTACATACCTACTTAGTTCAATATTTCTTTGACCAGGTACATAGATTTTGTAGGCTTTGGAGGTTTCACTATATCCTACAAGTAATCCTCTTTTTCCAAAAGGCTCTAGTTTTAGTCTCTTTTCTTTAGGTATATGGATATAAACAGGGCATCCAAATATCCTAAGGTGGCTAATATCAGGCTTAATCTTAGTGAATACTTCTTCAGGAGTTTTGTCCTCAAGATGGGAGTGAGGGCACCTGTTCTATATATATACAGCGGTGCTGGATGCTTCAGCCCAAAGATTTGTGTTAAGGTTTTGATCTAGGATCATGGCTTTGGCAGCTTCAACTATGGTCCTATTTTTCCTTTCCGCTACCCCATTTTGTTGAGGGTTATAAGGTATAGTAAGCTCCCTCTTAATCCCATTATCTCTACAAAATTCTTTAAATGAATCTGATGTGTATTCTCCCCCATTGTCGGTTCTTAGGGTTTTAACTTTGTTTCCTGAGTGGTTTTCAGTTAGTGATTTGAATTCTTTAAATCTAGAGAGGATCTCTTTTGATTCTTTACTTTTCAGAAAGTAGATCCAAGTCTTCCTAGAGTAGTCATCAACAAATATTACATAATACAAGAATCCCCCTAGAGAGGATACGGACATAGGTCCGCATACATCAGAATGAACTAATTCTAGAATTTTGCTAGTTTTCCTAGTACTATTTTGGAATGCACCTTTGGTATTCTTACCTAGGGCACATCCTTTGCATGCCCCTGAATGATCTTGCTTTAACTTGGGTAGACCTGTGACAAGGTTTCCCATCGAAGATAAAGCCTTAAAATTCAGATGACCTAATCTTCTATGCCAAACTTCATTTGCATTAGTGGCTTCATGGATTAGGGCTAGATTGGGTTCCGTGCACAGTTCATACAAATAGCTCCGTCTCTGTCCAATGGTCTTTGCCTTCTTGATGGAGGAGTTCTTTGGCCAAGCCAATACTTTGTTGTCCATGAATGTCACTCTGTATCCGTTATCTTCTAGTGCCGATATAGAGACTAGATTTCTTTTGATGCCAGGGACATATAGTACTCCTTCAAGCCACAGGGTTATGCCTCTCTTCAATTTGATGGTGTAGGTTCCGACTCCTCTGACTGGATGTGTGGAGTCATCTCTGATGGTTACGTCTTTGTCACTCTCCTTTGTCATGGAATCAAGTACTTCTCTAAACCCAGTGATGTGCCTGGATGAACCACTGTCAATCACCCATGAGTTGATTTTGTTAGAAGTTTGACTTGTGAGTGCTGAGTAGAATACATATTTCCCGGAGTCATCTTCCCCTTTAGTCTTTTCTGGTTTAACAAATGTAGCATGTTTCTTTGTTCTTTCTGGGCATTTTGCAACGAAGTGTCCGAACTGATCACATCTGTAACATTGAATGTGAGATAAATCCTTCTTTGAAGTATTCTTGCCTTGACGACCTTTTCTCTTTCTAAACTGCCTTTTCTTGTTATGCTTGGTGGAGTTGGTGTTTAGAACTTGTAGATCTTCATCTATATTCTTGTGTTTCATTCCCATCTTGTTCAATCTTGATTCTTCTTGGAGAGAGTCATCCCTTAATCTTTCAAACTAGGGATATTTGGACCTTGCACTGATGCCTTGGACGAATGTGCTCCATCCACTAGGCAACCCATCTAAAGCAATGAGTGTTAACTCTTTGCTTTGGATCTCATAGTCCAGAGTTGCAAGTTCATCTTTTAGAACTGATATCCGCATAAAGTAGGCGTTGATTGTCTCCCCTTTGTTCATGGTGATGTGATTTATTTCTCGTTTTAATGCTAGAGTTCGACTTGCATTCGATATCTCAAATGTGCTTTCAAGAGCTTTGAACATTTTATAGGCTGTCTGATGTTTTCTTATGATGGGCATTATGTTGTTTCTCACCCCATCAACTATTATTTTTATTGCCTTTTCATTTCCCTCAATCCATGCTGATTTGTCAGGTTCATTTCCGGGTTGATCATTTTTGGTTTGAACAAACGAATCCACTTTGTTCCCCTTTAAGATCATTTGAATTCTGAATTTCCAGGCTGAAAAATCATCGCCACCTCCGAGTCTGTCTTCAAATCTGATAGCATTGGCCATTTGAAGAAATGTGATGTAGTATATAAACTTGTTCTTAAATTTGTTTCAAGAAATTAAATAGCCTCAAGTTCGGTCAACTTGGCTCTGATACCATGTAAAAGTATTGTAATTTCCAGTTTAATGAATAGGTTATATGTAGGATGGTGTATTTAATTTTGATATTATGGCTATGACACTAATATTGCTATCTTTCTTTTACTGCAGGTTAGGAGGATGAACATGTATCGATTTCAATGTCATCTCCTTTGGTTTGAATGATGTATAAGTAGTAGGAATGCCACGATCAAGTGGCACCTTGATCGGACATGTCTTAATGAATAGGTTATATGTAGGATGGTGTATTTAATTTTGATATTATGGCTATGACACTAATATTGCTATCTTTCTTTTACTGCAGGTTAGGAGGATGAACATGTATCGATTTCAATGTCATCTCCTTTGGTTTGAATGATGTATAAGTAGTAGGAATGCCACGATCAAGTGGCACCTTGATCGGACATGTCTTTTAGACATGTCCGACCAAGATGTCACTTGGTCGTGACCCTTACTTAACATTAACCGATCCATAACTAATCGGTGCTTCAAACATTAATGTATCAGTATAATGATAACAGTGCTTATACTCGATAATGAATTGTTTAATGCTTATGAACATGCCCGATGGTGAATCGGTATCTCTGTTAATGATAACATCACTTATAAACACATCCGATCATGAATCGGTATTCGTTAATTGTTTCAAATAAAACATGCTCGATAATGAATCGGTATCAAAGCATATAATATAATATAAAGTAAACAGTAACAATTACGGTTAGCATTATATGCTATCGGGTTAATACCCCGATAGCATATTAATGCCGATTCATACCCCGATAGCATATTAATGCCGATTCATAAATGAATCGACATCAATATGCTATCGGGTTAGTAGCCCGATAGCCCTTTAGATTGACGCTTAACATAGTTAAGTAGATCGTCAATCTAATCCGTCATTATCCAATATCAATAGCATAATTATGGTCAATGTTATAGTCTGATAAACATAAAGCATGAATAAGTAAACTAATAACATAGTAGAGAGTTAGTAGAGTCTTATCTTGCAGAAGCTACTAATATATTAATAGGGTCATGAATTCGTCCATCCTATTTGCCAGTAGTGATGCCCAATCATACACCACCCCGTTGCGCAGCCCATTCATCAACACTATTTGTGCGATAGCTATGTCAGACGTGCGACTGGCACCTGTAAGGCGACTCTTCACTACGGACAACAGGTATCACCATACTCCCTTAGCCAAAAATGTTTTCTTGACCCCCCTACTTGCCTGCACTTTTGAGGCTATCTTTTTCTCCCTATGTGAGGTTATCCCTCAACATCAACTGTAGCAAGGTGGCACGGTTTTCTGGAGTAATTTTTTGTGAAGTATCGATTTTTTTTCCTTTCAACCCTGGGATGCCAAACACCCTGCTGAACTCGCCTGCCGTGAATGAAATAGTTATCCACTGGTGTTGATAGTCAAATACAGACTGGTGATGGTGTCTATCATAGTTGCCAATCATGGCACGCAAAACCACCTCAAAATCTTTTATGCAGAAAATAGACATTTGGATAGCCCAGTGTACCTGTGCCTGGCGCAGGTTTTTCTTTATCGGGTCATCGTGAGGTGTCTTCGCCCACCAATTTCTACAATCTATTCCATTAAGACCTTCGAACACAATATTATCTGCTGTTACCTCATCCTTGTCCTTTGTCGACTGGGTTTATGGATGATGCTTCCTGCTTTTCTGACTGCTCCTCATCCCGAGACTGCCTGCAACACGCACACCAGATGGCAAAACTCGCTTGCCTGTGTCTGCACTTGATTCTGAAGTGTTTCGCCCTCCCTGTAACTTGTCTTCTAACGGCTGTAACCGTTTTCTCCAATCTGCCTTGTTCCTATTTGTGTCCATTGATTCCTGATTAATTCCCTTAATCTGCTTTTATAGAGTTTTTTAAACCTCCTTGCACATGCTGCACCCTTCCTTCCAAATGTCGACGTACGGTGTAGGCTGTGGCGTGCGGTGTACTTGGTGTGCGATTTTGCTCCTTCCCTAGCGATTTGTCTCCTTCCGTAGGTCTGCCAAGTTTTTTATTTTTCTGTTTGCCTTAGTGCTGCTGGGTATTTATTCGCGTGGGGTGCCATCGTACGGTGGACACGCGGTGCCACCGCACGGTGACCCCGCGGTGACCTTGCGGTGCCACCGCACGGTGGGCATGCGGGCTCCACCTCATGGTGGGGGCCCCCACCGTACGACGAGTGCCACCGTACAGTGCCTCGCTCGTCTCTGTTCGTGGTACTGTTTTAATTTAGACCCATTGACGGCGTCTGGTATCTCCTTATTGTCGAGCGTCCACTACTTAATCGCCCCGTTGGCATTGACCTCGCGTACCTTGAAAGGGACTAGCCATCGCACTTTAAATTTTCCGGGTTTGATTTCGTTCCTCCCATTGAATTTCAACACTAATTGCTCCAAAGTAAACTTCATTTGCTGAAGATGCTTGTCGTGCCAAACCTTTCGTCTTTGCTGGGCTACCTCTGTGGCCCATTGTGCCATCATTCTTTTTTTGTCCAACTTGCGTAAGGCATACAATCTCTCCCTCAGGCTCTCCATATCCTCGAGCCTGTTCTCCGCTGCAATGCGAAGGCTTCGCACCATGAATTCCGCTAGCACCACAGCTTCCTGCCTGTACATGAGTTGGAATGAAGTCTGGCCGGTGGTCACCTTATAGGTTGTGCGGTAGGCCCACAAGACCGAAGGTAATTTTTCTTCCCAGTCCTCTCCCTTGACACCGCACGACTTGTAAATAACGCCCACAAGAATCTTGTTGGTAGCCTCGGCCTGCACATTGGCTCGCGGGTAATAGGGGCTAGACAATGAATGGAAAATCTTGAATTCTGTAGTAAGGAGTTTAATCACGTGGGTCCACCCTCGTCGCTTGTCAACTGCATAGGGATCCCATACCGTGTAATAATTTGCTCGTATATGAATCTTGCTGTACTTACGACTGAGTTGTCAGGTAGGGCCCGCGCTTCAACCCACTTGGTTAAATATTCCGTGGCTACCACAATGTAGCGACACCTCCTAGCGCGGCTCACCTTGAGCAACCCGATAAAATCCAGCGCCTAGCGCTTGAATAGTTCTTGAGCATGCGAAGGGTTGAGGGGCATGAAATCCCTTTTTAGCGGCCTCCCCGCTCTCTAGCAGGTATCACAACCTACTACCCATTCTTTCGCATCATTATACAATGTGGGCCACCAGAAGCCTGCTAGCAATACCTTCCTTGCCGTAGTGTTCGGTCCCATATGGCCTCCCGCGGGCCCCTCATGTGCTTCCCTCATGACGCTTGGCACCTCTTCCTCCATCACACACCGACGTAACACCTCGTCGGGCCCCATTTTTATACAGTAAACCATTAATCAGCTAGAACGTGTGGCTTCTCAACACAAGTTTTCTTCATTCTCCCGGTGGCATGCCTTGGGGAAATACGAAGGTGGAGAGATATTCCCCGATGGCAGTATACCATGGTGGTAGTACTGCAATCTTGAATAGGTGGGCATCTGGAAAGTCGTCATTTACCCCTTCTGGCGGTTCTCCGGACCTGATCTGGGACAATTGGTCAGCAATGACATGGCTTTTGCCTGGCCGTACAATTATTGTGAACGTAAACTCTTGAAGTAGTAGTAGCCACCTGCTTATCGCCTTGGATGATGGGTTTGTTTACCAGGTATATCAAGGCCTGATGGTCCACATAGAAGGTGAAGGGTGTCGCCAGTAGGTAGTGTCAAAATTTCTGTACGGCATAGACCATCTCGAGGGCCTCCCTCTCGGTGGTATTGTAGTTCCTCTCGGCTTTCGACATCAACCTACTCGCAAAATAGATGGGGTGATCCAACCCGTGTGCCCCTTCCTACACTAGCGTAGCCCCAATGGCATAGTTCGAGGCATCCATGTGTATGTGGAATTCTCGGTCCCAGTTTGTGTCATGTCCCCTCTTTAGCTCTATCTAGCAGAGACATGTGAGTTAGCCTATTATGGAGTCTTGTAGGTTGGCAATGGTGGATAGAGACTCAGTCAGGATATTTAGTGTTTGGATTTGGTGTTTCTGGCAGTAGTAGACGAGTTTGGAGCAGTTCCTTGATTTTAGGAGGCAGTTCCTACATTTTAGGAGGCAGTTCCTACTTTTTAGGAGGTTGTGACAACGTCCAGGGTTGGGGTTCCATGAGACCATTCCTTGGTTTCAGTTTCAGGAGATTTGGGTGTGTTTCCTAGTTTCTAGGAGCATCCCTAGATTTTAGGGATGAGATTGCCAGTTGATCCATGATTTCTAACATTAGTCACAGACAGGTGACGTGTTCTGTTTCAAACTTTTGGAGTCATTTGAGCCTTTTGCAGCTATTTGGGTTATATTTTTAATATATTTAAATATTTCCTAAGTTAGCATTTAATTAATTAAATAAGGCTATGTTTATAGCCATTTTGGAGTAATAAGGGGTTTTTGGCTTCATTTGGATGCATATGCCCATGTGTTATAGCTCGTTGGAAAGGTCTTGAACTTTTCTAAATGTTTCCCATTTGTTAGGGACCCTTTTGATGAACGAAATTCTTTTATATTAAAAAAGTGGTGTTTTCTCTATACTTGGCGACTAAAAATGAGAAATAAGACTTTATAAGCCTAAGTGCACTTTTCATACACTTTTAGGGTTCGAGCTAGAGGGAAGGAGTTATAATGAGATGGTAACCTAATTATCAAGTATCTTTTACACATTTCATCTTTGATTTGGAGAATTTGCTTTGGAGAGCGATTCAACATCTGAGACGAAAACCCAAGGGTCTTGCCTGTCTGGGACGTAGCCCCCAACACAGTGGTTATTTGGTTCTTGCATTCAGTTTTTAGTGCCTTAGACTTGGTACAACATCTTTTCTAGAGGATTCAGTGAACAGAGTTAGGGTTCAGCATGGAGATTGGGGTTTCCAGGTTGGCATCACCTAACAGTCATACGGCTGTACTTTGCAGCCATTTCTCTTCCCACGTGGAGCTATGTAAGAGCTTTGGATGTTTGCCGCAACTTCCTTCTTGATTTCAGTATTCACTCTTCATTCAGGTTGGACTCATTGCTTATTGTAATCTTCCTGGAATTGTTTGGAATCACTATCTGGACAATTATTTGATTTAAATAAATCAGAAATTTGCTTGGTACGATTCTGATTTGGCTGTGTATGAACATTTATTTCCAGTACTCTTTTCATGTACTTGTTCTTCAATTATTACTTGCTGAAAAACTATCAAAAACACAAAAATAAACAAACCTTCTGCAACTTCTGTCTATTCTGTAAAACCATCAAAGGAAACACAGGAAAATATAGTTTATTAATTTAAAAACTACAGCAGATCAGCAAGGGGATCTATCAGGGATCTTTCATTGGTATCAGAGCCTGTTTCCTGCCAGCCTGTAGGGTTTATGAGAAATTGTCACATCTGGGTACTGGATAAAAAGTTTTGATAATTCATTTCAGCATCTGGATACTAGATAAAAGGATTTGATAATTCATATCAGCAACTGGGTAGTTGTCAGCCTACACATTTATGCTTACAGTTGACAGCTGGTAAGACAATATGTTGGCCAAAGTCCCAAAATTGTTGAGAACAAACTTTTATTTCGACCTCTCGGATCTGTTGGGATATCAGTTTAGTTACAGGTAAATACCATGGCTAGAACTATAATTGGGCACTCAAAAGTTCCATCTTCTCCAACACGTAAAAGTAGGATGCCTCCTGCCAAGATATTTAATGATACAGTTATGAGCAGCTATCATCAGTATTGTTCTCTTCCTAAGATGATACGTGAGCTCCTTTCCTTCACACAATTTATGGGTGTACCTGGAGCAGACGAAGATAACTTGGTAGCTACAAGTTCAGATCAGTGGCAAAGAAGGAAAGAAGAATCAAGGGTGCAGGAATCAGGAATGGACAGAGAACTTTCATTTAGGGGTAATATACCTCTACATAAGAATGTTTTGGTGCTCTCAAGTTCCGATGAGTGGGACAAGAATTTATGTGATGGTTTTGTTAGACATGTGGATTCAACTCAAGGAGACATTAGGACAACTTTGGATAATGAGTTGTCCTCACCTTTCGTGCAGGGGATTTCCCAAGAGGCAACTGATTTAGAGGTTAGCAATTCTGATTTTTATGACAGCAGTGAGGTACCTTTGCATCAGCTTGAGGTATCAATGTCTACACTTGTACAAGATGGTGCCAATGGGTTGTCACATGAAGGTATTCAAAATTCAGGTACCAATGATGCTTGGAATGTTGAGAACTCATATCATCATGATTCTGATTTTATAGATCAGACCTTAGAATCCAGCCCAGTATGTTCTCTTAGTAGCATTGGACCCCAGGATCGTGAGCCAGTGGGTTGTGCGGACACATGGGATGCAGAAGAGTGTGATGACAATGCATTTTCAGCAGTATCATCATTGACGGATGTGGTGTTCTCAGAGGCACAGAGCAGCAGTACTTTGGATGAGGTTGTATCCATGGCCGAGTGCATACACGATGTTGACTACAGAGAGGTACAGGATATAGATACAACTTTCCACAATGTAGATTTTGAGTTTGTACAGTTACAGGAGAGCCAACATTCTTGGACTCCTCATCACTTGATTGGACAACTCAAGGTTGATGACAGGCGTATAGACACAGTTATTGAGCATTTCGATGTCGCTCGCCAGTTGTTGGTTACACATAGTTGGAGCACCCTCATGATTGATGAGCAGGGCAGCAGTGATTTTTCCTTACCAGAGTTTCATGCTCTTTATGGAGCCATTGGGATATTGAAGCATGAGTATTTACAGTTAGTGGTTGACCGAGATTATCTCCTTCAGAGGGATTTTATTAGTTATGGTGCTTTGTTGAGGGAAGAGGAGAAAGTTGATATCCTCTCTCAGGAGCTTGAGGCGACTGTTGTTGCATGGGAGGATACCCAGTTGTCCCTTCAGGAAGCGAACTGCAGATTGGAGGAGCTTTCTGATAGATTGAGAGTGGCACAGACATCATCAGCGACAGATACAGTACAGTGTTCTACTGTGACACTGCGAGATTCACCAGAGAGTTGTGATTTGACTCACGATATTACTCCATCATTGTTTTCACAGGTGATTAGCAGTTTCTGAGCTGATTGGGAGTATGATACTCTTGTTGACTTGTTTCCTTCTCTGGAAAGCAAATCTTCTTTTACACCTCTTACAGCTGACGAGGGAAACCAATATGTTTCACTGCAGAGCCACAGTGCTCAATTGAGGTGTATTATGGATTTTGGATCTCAGACATATGAGTTGTCTTCGGATTCATGGTTTGAGAGCAGTGGGAGTGATGATGAGTTTGATGGACAAGATTATGACATAGAGCCATTGAGTGAGCCTACGAGAGTCCATTTAGATTACCTCGCGAGGAGTGCACTTCATTTCTCTTTTAATCCGATTGTAGATGATTGGATGGCTCACAGATGTGAGTTGGTTCGGGACTTATACTATCTGTGTTGCGATAGTGCTCTCCCATCTTCAAAGGATAGAGTTATTGATTGCAGGCACCTGATCCAGCAGTTTGGGATGGATTGTTTGCAGGATTAGCAAACAATCAACCGTTATGATGAGCAGCGATCGTCAGAGTTTTTCATCTCCTTGACACAGAGACTTCATCCAGGATCATGGGGGAAGGATGGTGCATGGATTAGCAGGTGTGTTGTTGTGGATGGTTATCACAGGTGTGAGAGTTTCACAGTGGTTGTAGAGAGACACGGTATCAGGATGCCTCTTACTATCATTGTCTCTTCATGACAGATGGATGTGGATTTAGTTTTATTTGGGATCCAGGTGTTGATTCATTTGATACAACATCTTATAGGGATTATAGTATGTTGCTCCAGATATTAAGATTATATGGCACTTATATCAGAGGAGAGCAGCAGGAGCAATTTATGTCCTCTAGGTGGTTTGTGTGGGATCATGGTATAGACATGTGTAATACCTTTCTTTCGTGGATCCTACATGGGTTGCTTCACTTCAGATGTATAGATGTAGTCGTGGGTGTACAGTGGTTGTTAACACTTGGACAATATATTCGAAATTTCATGAGGATGGAGCTGGAGTTTACCCACTATCCATCTCAGTTTATCGAGCAGAGTGGGACGACAGTTGATCTACAGGTTGATTGTCATCAAATAGCTGACGTGGATGAGCTATGTGATGTTACTCCTAGTGAGTACTTTGAGCTAGTTGATGTGGCAGTTTCACCTGATTCTCTAGACAGGGTGATTGTTTCATTGTTGGTTGGTGATTACATATTTTTAGATGCCAGCCTGGATAGTGATGATTTTAGTGAGTATTATATATTGTCTAGTGAGTTGGCATTAGATCTTCCGGCACATCAACAACAGTGTGTGGCAGTTGTGTGTCACTTGTGTCAGATGGGGTCAGATCACAGAGGGTCTTCCATGGATTGGCATTCATTGGATATTATGACGGATGTTATGCATGTTGGTGATCATCGACACACTAGTGATCTTGGCATTTATGGATATTTGATCTATGGAGATGATATAGTTTTCCATTGCTCACTTGAGGTATTTAGCGGGAGCTATGCTTCGCTCTGGGACCCAGGCAGTGTTGATTTGATAGCACAGGTGCTTCAGCGTTTTGAAGAGCCATTCCAGACCGGGGCATTGCATGTTGTTTATATCAGAGATGAGCAGTAGTTACATGCAATGATTTGTTTACGTCCTATTTGGGATGGTGGAGGATGGGTGTTTCAGTTGCTTGTGGGCAAGCATCTCCGAGAGGGGAGGACTGTCATGTCCCCTCTTTAGCTTTGTCTAGCAGAGACATGTGAGTTAGCCTATTATGGAGTCTTATAGGTTGGCAATGATGGATAGAGACTCAGTCAGGATGTTCAGTGTTTGGATTTGGTGTTTTTGGCAGTAGTAGACCAGTTTGGAGCAGTTCCTTGATTTTAGGAGGCAATTCCTACATTTTAGGAGGTAGTTCCTACTTTTTAGGAGGTTGTGACAACGTCCAGGGTTGGGGTTCAATGAGACCATTCCTTGGTTTCAGTTTCAGGAGATTTGGGTGTGTTTCCTAGTTTCTAGGAGCATCCCTAGATTTTAGGGATGAGACTGCCAGTTGATCCATGATTTCCGACATTAGTCACAGACAGGTGACAGGTTCTGTTTCAAACTTTTGGAGTCATTTGAGCCTTCTGCAGCTATTTGGGTTATATTTTTAATATATTTAAATATTTCCTAAGTTAGCATTTAATTAATTAAATAAGGCTATGTTTATAGCCATTTTGGAGTAATAAGGAGTTTTTGGCTTCATCTGGATGCATATGCCCATGTGTTATAGCTTGTTGGAAAGGTCTTGAACTTTTCTAAATGTTTCCCATTTGTCAGGGACCCTTTTGATGAATGAAATTCTTTTATATTAAAAAAGTCGTGTTTTCTCTATACTTGGCGACTAAAAATGAGAAATAAGACTTTATAAGCCTAAGTGCACTTTTCATACACTTTTAGGGTTCGAGCTAGAGGGAAGGAGTTATAATGAGATGGTAACCTAATTATCAAGTATCTTTTACACATTTCATCTTTGATTTGGAGAATTTGCTCTGGAGAGTGATTCAACATCTAGGACGAAAACCCCAGGGTCTTGCCTGTCTGGGACGTAGCCCCCAACACAGTGGTTATTTGGTTCTTGCATTCAGTTTTTAGTGCCTTAGAGTTGGTACGAGATCTTTTCTAGAGGATTCAGTGAATAGAGTTAGGGTTCAGCGTGGAGATTGGGGTTTCCAGGTTGGCATCACCTAACAGTCGTACGGCTGTACTTTGCAGCCATTTCTCTTCCCACGTGGAGCTATGTAAGAGCTTTGGATGTTTGCCGCAACTTCCTTCTTGATTTCAGTATTCACTCTTCATTCAGGTTGGACTCATTGCTTATTGTAATCTTTCTGGAATTGTTTGGAATCACTATCTGGACAATTATTTGATTTAAATAAATCAGAAATCTGCTTGGTACGATTCTGATTTGGCTGTGTATGAACATTTATTTCCAGTACTCTTTTCGTGTACTTGTTCTTCAATTATTACTTGCTGAAAAACTATCAAAAACACAAAAATAAACAAACCTTCTGCAACTTCTGTCTATTCTGTAAAACCATCAAAGGAAACACAGGAAAATATAGTTTATTAATTTAAAAACTACAGCAAATCAGCAAGGGGATCCATCAGGGATCTTTTAGTTTGGATAGGCCAAAATGGGTGCTGCCACCAGTCTTGTCTTGATTTCCTGGATTGCTTCCCCTTGTGCCGATTCCCATATGTATGGTTCGCCCTTTCGAGTTAGTTTGTCGAGTGGAAATGAAAGTTGGGCAAAGTTCTTGATGAACTTTCGATATTATCCAATGTGTCCCAAAAAGGACTTGACTCCTGTCACATCAATGGGCGACTCCATTTCCACAATTACTCGTACCTTATCTGGGTCAGTTTTCAGTCCAGCTTTACAAATGATATGGCCCAGTAGCTTCCCCTGTGGTACCATAAACCGGCATTTCCGTGGATTTAAGGCGAGCCTGGCCCTTCGGCATCGCTCCATGCACTCTCTCAGCGCCACCAAGTGAGCGTCTTCGCTACTGAAGATGGACTAGTCATCCAAAAAGGCTTTAAAATTTCCCACCGACATCTTATGAAAGATGTGAAGGACTATCCTCTGGAAGGTTGTGGGAGCATTGCACAACCCGAATGGCATCTGATTGTAGGCATAGACTCCATCTTCCACAACAAAGGTGGTCTTCAGCTTGTCCTCCTCAGCTATCGAAATCTGGTTGTATCTTGAGAAGCCGTCGAGAAATGAGTACATTTCATGGCCCGCCACCTCCTCCAAAATACTGTCTGTGAAGGGTATGGGAAACAGGTCCTTGATGGTAACTACATTGTGGCACTGAAAATTCACGCAGATGCGGATCTGGTTGTCCTCCTTCTTTAGTGAAATCACAATCGGCTAGACCCACTCACTTGTCTCCACCTGAAATATGATGCTGGCCTCCAGCATCCGTGCGATCTCATCATTCATGTTGGCAGCATAGTTTTTATTCATTCGGTACGGCCTCTTCCGTACCGGTTGGGCTCTCGGGACCAGTGGTATCCGATGGACACACATTTCTGGCGGAACCCCCTTCAGATCCTTGTAGGACCACGTGAATACGTCTTTGTATTCTAGGAAGATTTTGAAGGCTGCAGCCTTCAGCACTGGGCTCCAATCGTCGCCTACCCAGATATTTTGGGGATTCGCAGTGTCTCCCTGGTTTGTCTCCTGCACAGTGGGGTCTTTGTACCGCATTGGCCTATTTTTTCGAATATTTGTATGCTGGGACATCATTTACTTTGGCGTCTCCCTCCTTGTACTCCGTGTATTCTGGCGGAAACTCCTCCTTCTCGCTTGGCTCGTCCTCAATCTGTAGCATGTGACAAGCCGGGTGAAACACTTCATAGTCTTACATTTGCCAGTGGAAGAGTCCATTCAATGAGGAAGTGTCATCTTCTGAACATCTGCCAAGTTCCAGCACTTCTTGCTCGTTTGGTTCCCTCTCGTCTTTACCTTCATAGGAGTCCCACTCCCATCTGTTTGAATCCTCCAAATCCGAGTTAGATGACGCAAGTTCCTTGCCAACAACTTGGGTCTTCAGATCAATGGTGTACTTCCGCCCCCCTTTTCTCCATAGAAGGGGTGTTCTTCTTCTAGTTGTGGTTCACCTTTGCTGTAACCAGCCACCCGCTGCCTAAGATGTCGTCGTATCCCTTCTTCTTGAGTGGAATTACCACAAAATCTGTCATGTCCCCTTTCTAGAGTGGACATTAGAGACGGAGGAGTTTGCCTATCATTGGAGTCTCGTAGGCTAGCAGAGGTTGATTGGGACTCATTCAGTGCATATAGTGACTAGATTTTGGCTTTACAGGCAGTTTTGAGCCAGTTTGGAGCAGTTCCTAGATTTTAGGGGATATCCCTAAATTTTAGGAGGTCATGACAGTTGCCAATCGTGAGGTTATTCATGAGACCATTCCTTGGTTTCAGTTTCAGGAGATTTGGGCGTGTTTCCTAGTTTCTAGGAGCATCCCTCGATTTTAGGGATGAGACTGCCAGTTGATCCATGATTTCTGACATCAGTCACAGACAATTGACATGTTCAGTTTCAGGCTTTTGGTGTGTTTCAAGCTTTCTGTAGCTATTTGGGTTATATTTTTAATATATTTAAATATTTCCTAAGTTAGCGTTTTAATATTTTAAATAAGGCTATGTCTATAGCCATTTCGGAGTAATAAGGGGTTTTTGGCTTCATCTGGATTCGTATGCCCATGTGTTATAGCTCGTTGGAAAGGTTTTGAACTTTTCTAAATGATTTTCACTTGCCAAGGTCCTTTTGGCGCTTGGAGTTATTTTATATTGAAAAAGTGGTGTTTTCTCTATACTTGGGCGCCCAATATTGGGAAATATGACTTTATATTAAAGCACACTTTTCATATATCTTTAGGGTTCGATTTGGAAGGAAAGAGATATAAGGAGAAGGAAGCCTAATTTCTCATTATCTTTTACATATTGAAAACTTGTTTGGTGCGATATTGCTCTGGTAGAGCAATTCTTCAATCTGGGACGCAAACCCCATGATTGGTACTGGCTGGGATGTAGCCCTCAGCTATTGATTGGCAGTGGATTCTTTTGGCATTGGCATTATTGGTCAGAGTGTATGCGCTATTCCTTGTGGAGATTCAGATTGCTTGGTGAGGGTTTCAGCAGGGTGGTTGAATTTCCTAGCTGGGGTGTGATTGTTTCAGCTTGATGCCACCATTAAAACAGGTACACTTTACGCTGGAAGTGGTGAAGACTTTCATTCAGCCATAGCTGGTGTTCTTGGTTTGTGTTCATCATCTACCCTTCAATTGGCACCATTATTGGATGTAAGCACATCCCCAGTGCGTAGGGAATAATCTGGATATTATAAATTAGAAATCTGCTTGGTACGATTTGTATCAATTCTGATTTAATTGAATGTTCTTACTTGTTTCAGCTTCCTTCCTTATTTGCTGTTCTTTATTCATTACTTGCTTATATATTCAAAAAATACAAAAAGAAACCAAACATTCTGCAACTTCTCTCTATTCTGTAAGACCATCAGCAAAATCGCAGGAAAATATAGTTTATTATTTTAAAAATTACACCAGATCAGCAAGGGGATCCATCAGGGATCTTTCAAAATCTAGTATGAAGGGTTGCGTGCCAATGGTGATCGGCTGGGCCATCTGGGTGCCAAGTGGCCTGATGTTGTGCTGGTCTGCACCTACCAAGTTGAACGTGGGTGGCCATAGTGTTGGCTTCTCGAGCTTCGTCCACGTATCCTCTAGCAGTACATTCACCCCTGAACCTCCATCCATGCTGGTGTCTTTGAGTATAGCCCCGAGAATTCCCATCTCTACTACAGCAGGATGCCGACCACTATTTAAGGCCAACAACATTGGGTCAGCCAAGGGGCTGACCGGAACTTCCACCCATGTGGTACGCAAAGGTGCCCGCGCAGTGCTTTATATGGAACTAAAAATGGCGGTTCTCAACTGTGGCATTGTCTCTAGAAGGTCCTTTACCCTTATAGGCACTTCCATTTGCAGTACTTGCCCAATTATGTTGTTTTCGGCTTCCATACGGGATGATGTGCTCACCACCTCGTCGTTCCGTCGCTCAGCCGTCATCTCACGTTCAATATTGGCTTTTGCCTCCCGTAATCTCTCCTTCTTCGTATGGGGGTCCGGATAAGTGGACTTTTTTGTCTGAGCGTGGGTGATCACCGATACTTCTTTCTCACCAGTCTTCTCAATATTGAGGAGGTTAACCCCTGGCTTGGGGCAATTTGTCTCATCATGGTCTCTAGGACCACACCATCTACACAAGTGTTGTGATGCCTCCTCCTTCTGGCAGTCCCACGCAAAGTGTCCCCACTGGTTGCATGCCCGCCACTGAATCATCGGTCGTCCCTTGGCATCATACTGCATCTGGCTCCGATTATTGTTATTATTTTTGTTGCCTCTTCCTCCCCTTCGGTTACCTCCGTAACCGCCAGATGATTCCGTGGTGTTGGCTTGGGGCTGGGACGTCCCTGTTGTCGCTGACGGCTGCTCCTGGGTGAAGAGCACTTGGTTCCCGTGTGTCTTCATGTTGTAGGGACATTCTTTGGTAGAATCTCCCAACACTTGGCAAATATCGCAGAAGGCCTTTTTGGGACAAGAGCCTTTTGTGTGACTTTCCTCCTTACATTTTGCGCACCATACTTCCTCATTTTTGCTCGTGCTTCCCTTCATGCTCTTGAATTCCTTCATCATGCGGTGCATATCTTTTTGAAGGGCTTGCACCTTTTTACTCGACCCCTCGTCCCTACTACTTCCATTGGAGGAGTCCTTCTCTTCAGAGGATCCGTCTTTCTTTTTCCTAGATGTCTTCCCTTCACTCTCTAGGTCCATTGCCCGATTATAGGTGTCGTCGTAGGATGTGGGGGGTACAATTTTTATTTTTCTTCTGATTGATGATTTTAGGCCCTCCACAAACCATCTTTTCTTTAACCCATCTCCGGGCTGATTATCCATCCTCCCCCAAAATTCCTTGAGGCGTTAGCTATATGCGCGGATGGTCTCACTTTTCCCTTGCTTGGTGCTCAGAATTTCAGCTACAATTTCATTATCATCTCTGAGGAGTCGAAACTCCTTTTCGAAGGCTTTGTGCAATGCATCCCAAGTTGTCAGTTGGGTTTTGTTAGCATCCGAGTACCAATTGATGGCTACTCCTCGTAGGGTGGTGGGAAATTGCACCACCCATTCAGCCCTGTCGGCCACACCATTGGCCGACCAAATTGTCTCACATGTACGACAGTGCCGTACAGGGTCTTCTTTCCCATCTTCGGTGAACTTCGGTAGTTTTTGCCGATTCGCCATTACGTTTCTTGGCGGCGGCCCGATTTGTCCTCTGGAACCCGAATTGAATCCTCCAAGAACTCCTCCCCCAGGCACTTGTCCTCCTGAAGGTACTCCGCCGAGATTTGGTCCGTTGGGTCCCACCAAGTTGCTTTGACTACCAGGTTTTGATGAGCCTGTCCCGAATAGATTGCTTCTACTACCGTGACCTTGTGTCCTCCCGATAGCTTCAGTCACATCGGTATCCTCAGCCTCTCTGTCCTCGGTCTCTGTCTCGTCTTCCCTTCCGGTCTTAGCACCTCTGTATGGCGTGTATGGCTCTACCGTACTCTCGTCACTGATCTCCTCCAATGTTAGGGAAAGGTCCCCCAAACGTTTCCTAGTGGTTTCTATTAGTGTGTAAACCTGGCCCTCGCCAGAACCATTGTTGCCATTTCCGCCGCTTCCTTCCTCGGTAATCCTCTTAAATCTTCTCCGCTGCTCCACTTGCTGCTCGAGAATTAATGCTCGTTGGGCGGCTTCAGAGTCCCCAATGTGTTCCTTGTTATTTTTGTCTTTATTTAGTAGATTGGGCATTAATTCAAATTCTCTTTATGCAATAAAACAAGGCATCATATTGAAAAGAACACTTGTATTAATTCATCCTTGGTATACAATGTATGTCACTATAGTGGGGTGTTCTTGTTTTATTCTTCTCCGTCCGTACACATTCATGGATTGTTCATCCCTTGGTCGGTTTCATTGCGCTCCTCATGGCGCTCGTGAAACTCCCGTAGGATTTGTTGGCGTCGGTTCTCGCGATAGGTCTCTTCCCTACGGCTTTGGAGAGCCAAAAATGCCTGTGCCAGAAGGTTGGGCAAATCGCTCATCAACCGATTTACCGCCGGACTTACACCAAGCGCACTCCACACAACATCCTCTGGAACATCCTCGGTGGTAGCTTCCCTTCGCACGTGTGTTTCTGTTGGTTGAAAATTTTGTACACTTGGGGAAATATACAAAATTGTGGTTTCAACCATAGCACACGAGTAAAAACTCTCCTAATTAAGGGAAGGCTCCCCCTATCTAACTAAAACTGAAATAAAAACAGGATGGTACAGCAGTCTTCCTTCTTTCTTCAAGAAAGACAATATCCTTTTCTCTTCACAGAAAATGATAGCAATTGAATATGAACAATAGTAACTACTTTCAAGTGAAATGAGAGAAAGGAAATGAAGTTTCTTGAAAGCGCAAAGACTTCCGTCACTTCCTTCGGGACTGGACAGCAATATCAAGCTCAAAGACTTGACTATTGGAAGTCCTATCTACCCTTTGCTATACTAAATTTTACAACGAATAAAAGATAACAGCTCAAAGATTGGAATAATCTATTCTTTCAACACAAAGACAAGAACTAATGCAAGCTCAAAGACTTGCTGAAACATTAATTTTTCCTCAAGAATAGACGCAAGCTCAAAGACTTGCTGCTCTTTCAAGAGAGTTTCCTATTTTAATTAATCTTCTCTACTTGCAGCTCAAAGACATCAAATCAGATTGGACTAAGCTCCTTTAGAAACACTTTGCATGGAAGAAATAAAAAGATTCAAACTCAAACATGTAGCTGAAAGACTCAAAACTTGAGTAATCCTTTTTTATTATTCTTCAAAAAACTTTCAATCACATACATAAGCTCAAAGACTTCTTGCTGTAAATTTGGCAGAGTTTTTGCTTGCTTTCCAAAAGATGATAATTACAATAGAGCCCTCCAGTATTTATAGAAGAGGAGGCTTGAGAAAAAGGTGGGAGGATCCTAACTAACTTGAGAGATTCTCTCAACCACCAAGACTCATTCAATAACTAACTGAGACTTCATTAACTAACTAAGAGTTACTCCAACTAACTAAGACTTATTCCAACTACAGTCCTAATCGGACACAACTTGTAGTTGCCTTACATGTAATTACAAAAGTGCAAGTGATGTGTAACTTGCATTTTACAAAAAATACTTTTACATGTAACTTGCCAAAACTAAATTACAACTAAAGATTACAAAAGAGGGAAAATTCAACTAAGTATTGAAAAACACTCAAGTTGCATTTTGTGAAGACACAAATCCTTGAAATTTTCGGATGCTCGCTTGTAGTTCCTCGGGATTCGGTTCATGGGTGTTCTTGGCAACAACCATAGTTTTCACAATAGTGTCGTGACAGCGGGGGAGCACATAATTATTTTTTTCCAGGATAGACTGGATTTCATGCAGAAAGGCTTGGTGTTTCATCAATACTTGAATCGAAGTTGCCGAGAATTGTTCGGTCCATTCATTATGAATCCTCATCTGTAAATCAGCAAGAACTTTTTCTTCTGGAATCAGCTCTCCATCCTGACTTACTATGTTGCAAGAGGCCCTTTCACAATGTGAGACAATATCTCGGTAAACTTCACCCCAGAATCTCCTTGCATCACCGATTTCCTCAATGAGGGATTTAAGAACAAGGGTCTTGTTTTCCAGGAGTTCTTCAAATTCCAAGTACATGGCCCTGGAAGAGATGATGGCATGCTCCTGCAAAATACTCAGCTGTTGTTGGGGCATGGTAGGCCAGATTGTCAGACTTTTCTCAACACTTTCCAGATTCTTTTTGAAAGTGTTAGAAGTCTGATCCAGTTTCTCCTCAATGGTCTCTAGTTTAGACATTATTTGAAAAATGTCTTTTATTACTTGTACACATTGATCATGAAGTTGATCAACCCAGGAATCCAGTGCTTGTACCTTTTAAGCAGCGCTTTCCACTCCACGAATCGATTCTTGGGAACCAGAAGAACCTATGGAGTTACTCCCTTCAGCAGCAGGTTTTATGATTTTATGAATGGCTGCCATAAGCTGCCGGTTTTCCTCTTCTAGCTTGTCTTTCTTCGCTAGAAGCTCATCACACCTTTGCACCAGTGAAGCAACAGAAAACTGAGCATCATGTTTAATGACTTCATGCGTTTGCTTGCCCAACTCTATCCTTGTAACCTTATAATCAGCAGCTGACATTTCATCAAGTGGCTTATCTACAATAGGTTCTGCAATTTCAGCTACTTTCATCTTGTTGCTATCAATAGTTACCCTAGAGATAGTCTTGGCCTTCTTAGCAACTTTGGATTTGGACTGTTTGAGTTGCTGGTAATCAAAGGCATCAGGTGAGATTTCTTGCTTCTTCCTTTTCGGGGTAAAAGAACTAAGCCATGGAGGCAAAGTCATCAACTCTCTTCCAGTAGCAGCCGTAGGCAAAGGAGAAGCAGTTTCTGTTTGAATTACTGTGGTCACCCTGGGAGGAATATCTGTTTGGACAGCGACCACGATTTGCTCAGTTACCAATGGGCATGAAGATTGCCTCATGAATTCTTCAAAACCAGAAGTGGAAGTATCAATTTCTGATAACTGGATGCAAGTAGGAATATCCTTAGGAAGTTTCAACACACTTTCTTGTTGATGATCAGGAGATGGCTCGTATGCTGAAATGGGAATTGGATTCTGAAGAGACTCATCTATGAGCCAATCAGGAGGAGAAAGAGGCGTCTCAATGGAAACTGGAGGAATGACCTCATGAGGAGAGTCTGAAACTGGAGACTTAGGAGCATCATCAGATTGCTGCCCCTCTTCTGGATTATCCAGATCGATCACCCGAACATGGAATCGTGATTTTTCCTTCCCACGAATAGTTGTCTCCTCAGGAGGAAGCACTACTGCACGACTGACTCGTAACTTGATCCTTGTGCCCGAAGATGAAGCACCCTCCTTGTTGTCAATCTGAATCTCAGATTTCCGTCCAAGAGGCCCTGTAGAATCATCTTCTTTACCAACCTTGATTTTGATAAGTCTAACAGCATTACTTTTCAGCCATGAGTTGGTGTTGGCCAAGATAGGCTGAAATCTGTCAAGGATGGATATGCACTCCTTGTGCGACCATTGGATCAAAGGAAATGGAGCTTCCTCAACCCTCCGTGAAGTGTATTCAGGATCAAGTATATGCCCGTCATCAATCATCCCTTGTGGGATATCTGCCAAGTTCAATCAACAATTTTCTCAATAGTGAGCCTGCAGTAATCCATCTTGAGGACTTCGGCTTCTGTGCGGAGATCTACCCAGATGTCTTCAATGCGATGAACATGCACAAATGATTTCTTGATTTTCTCCTTCATACCTCTATAATCAAAATCAGCTCTAGGTTTAAACTTTTTGAGCTTGATTTCCTGCAATTCAGCCTCCATGGCCTTAGCCTTTACAGATGTGACAAGGGAGTATCGGCCAATTTTCAATGGGTTTGTGGTAGAGATCTCCATTCTAACCTTGTCTCTAGCAGACTGAAAAGTGTGAACAGCCATGATCTGTCTTCCCAACTCCATAAGAATTATTCTATCGGTTGGGTATCTCGGAAGCATGTATGGCTGACCATCATAGCATCCTATCCTCATATAGGTGAAGGTGGGAAATTGCAGAAACAAACACCCATACTCAGACACCTTGACCCATGCCTCATCTGATACTCTCTTGTTCTTGAGATTTCTGTCAAACTGACACATGAAATATCCGAAGAATGCATCTTGGACCCTTCTAAAATGCAGTCTGCTGGGTCTCAACGACAACTGGTCATAATATTCCCAAACTGGTATAAGCAAGCGATCACCCTTGGTAGAAAGACCTGAAAAGTGTCTAAGTGATGCTGCTAAATATACCAAATAGGAATTCATGAAGAAGGTCATGGTGGTAGGAACTGCTGCAAGTTGTTCGCACAAAGCATCGTTGATGACTTCCCCGCATGAAATGTGATGTGACTGTCGTATGAACATAATGAACTGATACATCCATGGCTCAAAGACATTGGAATGTTCAAGGCCCATCATCCTGCTGAGAAGAGTGATGGTGTCTGCTATCTCCCATTTGAAATCACAATGGTACAACTTTGCCCACCTTGAGAAGTAAGGTTGTGGCTCTTGGATCCACCTATTGATATGTCGCTTGCAATCTTTTTCCCTCTTCACGTAATATTCCGCTGCACTTTCTTTGGTGATTTCCATATAAACAGGTGCAGGAGGTATTCTGAAGACCTTCTCGATTGTATCCGCATCGAGACGAATTATAGCTTCACCATCACCATTTTTGATGACTCTTGATTCCTTGTCAAAATGATGGGCGCATGCAAGAACGAACTCAGGTTCTAGGGCAGCCACCGGGAAGGAAGATGCATGATGGATATGGCTGTCCAACAGCCGCTGCAAGTTATTATCCTGTGGATCTTCTACCCTATTGACGAATTCTGCCATATCAACGTGCCCTATCTCCGTGTAGCTGATGCGATCCAAAGGAGAAGAAACCTGGGAAGGTGCAACCTCATTCTGATATTTGTCATATTTGTATTTCATTTTCTTTGGAGTTGGAGATGCCGACAAATCTGACATTGATTGTGAACCTAGAATGCTGTGGTGAAGACTTAAGAGAGTTAAGGCAACATCATAGTTAGCTGCAAATATCATTCTTCCTTCTCCAAATGGGTAAAACTTTGATTCTTGAATTTCATGATTTTGTGAGAGGAAGAGGGGAAATATTTAGAAATGGGAAAATCTTGACTTTGACCAATTTCGGATCTTGGGAGAATTTTCGCAAGTATACAAGTTGGAAAGGACATACATGCAATCGGGGTTTTAAAACCCGAATACAAGTATACTTGTAAATTCGAAAATGGAGAAATGGATGAAAAATGAGATTTTGACTTGCGGGAAATGATGGAAACGGAAAGTACGGATATGGGGAACATGAATGGATAGAAATGGGAAAATCCAGGAAAGTCATTTTCATGAAAATGGGAAGAACTATTCAACATGTAATCTGGTTTTCAAAACCTGAATTTGCAAGGAAGGGGTATTTCGCATTTTTTAATTTGGAATTTTAACCAAAAATGGTTAAATTCCTTAACCATAGGGGAAGAACAAGAATTTCTAGTGAACTTGTAATCGAGATTAAAAATCCCGAATACAAGTAAGGAGGGAATTTTTGGGAAGAACAATGCAATTCAAAAATTGCATACCAAGGGAAGGATCCTCTCACAAAAACCGATTTTTGGGGGAAGAATAACACATAATTAAAAATGCAACTAAGAAAGAAAAACAAGAAAACAAGAAAACAACAAAATGAAGGAAAGAAAGGAAAGAGAACGTACCTTTCTTGAAAATGCAAAATGCTTCTCCAAAAAAGCAACAATTCTTGGAATGAAGAAGCAAAATCAATCAATAGAAGCAATCCATAATGCCAAACCCTTTACACGTTTTTGCAAAAAACGTCTTATATGGAAAAACGTGGCAGCAAACAAGAGTAAAATGTAATAGAAAATGCTTGAATACTTCTCAATCCTCAATGCCTTGGTACTTCAAGCCAAAACGATTCATCCCCTTGAAGATTTGTGGTATCAAATGCTTCCAAAATGGAGACAAAGGAATCACGTGTTAGCTGAAAAACGTGGTATTCAATGCATCTTAGATGGATCATTAAATAGCTTAAGTCTTATCCCAAACTCCCTAGGTGAGAGAAGGGAAAACGATTTAGGAGAATGCAGATTTGTGGAGTGAAAAACGCCCAAAATGTGGATTGAAGGAACCACGTGTTAGCTGATTTAGCTCAAAAAACCAGTAACAATAAACCCTAAATGGCGTAAAATGTGTTTGTAAATGCATGAGAATAGGATAGAATCCTAAACGCCTTGCATCTCCAACAAATCTCCACATAAAAATCGCTTTGACCTCTTCAACAAATCCGTTTTTCTTGCAAATCGGGTTTTGGGAGACAAACAACAAGTTGGAATTGCCATGAAATAATGAAAATTGAGTTTTGCGGAGGAAATAACAAGTTTGAATTTCACTTTTTCAACTTACAAGCCAAAATTGGGATTTTTTAGACAAACAAGTTTAAAATTTACTTTTTCCACTTGCAAGGCAAAATCGGGGTTTTTGGAGCAAACTGCAAGTTTTAATTTTACTTTTTCAACTTACCAAGCCAAAATCGGGATTTTTGGAGAGGACTACAAGTTTTAATTACTTGTAAAAGGGAAATAAAATCCCTACAACAAGTAAGAAAGACTTGCACATATGTAATGGGGGTTTAAAATCCCCATTACATGCAAAAACCATTAAAGTAGGGATTTTTTGAGCAAACTGCAAGTTTACTTGTAGTTGAGCCAAAAAATTCCTATTTTAACTATACAAGACCAAAAAACAATAAAAAAGACAAAAACAAGAAAGGAAAATTTAAAACAAATTGCAAGTAACATCTTTTAATAAAAATGCACATGTAATAAGCTAAAAATTCCCCTACAACAACCAAAACAATGAATATCATTAAAACTTGCAGTTTGAAGAAAATTCTCCATTTGCAGTCGGGGTTTTAAAACCCGAAATTGAAGGAAAGACATAGCAAACGAACCCAAAATTTGACGAAATTCGAAACATAGTTCGAGGATAGATTGAGGATTAAGCCAGTCCAAGGATTCGTCAAAATTTTGCCTCGAGAAGCGTGCTATAGAGTAATTTTTTTTTTCATTTTTTCACAAAATTTTAATGTAGTGGTCCTTCATTTTTGGAAACAAAAATGAGGACAACAGTTTCAATTGCCACTTGGAGAATGCGGGAAAAATCCTTTGTGAGTGCTGGTTCTCCGTCGAAGAGTTCTTTAGGTTCATCGTTCGGGTCACTGCTCGTCCCTTCGGCCAATGGTTGTCCCATTATCCGCGTGCCATGTAGTATACTCCCGTGCTCCGGATAAATCCCCGGCAGCGGCGCCAGATGTTTACCCTCTGGGTGAACAGTTTAGAACATACAAATAGAACACGTAATGTAGAATAATAATGCCATTGATATCAGATAAAACATAAGAGATGATATTCCATTCATAATCATGTGTCCTTGTACAAGTTACCTCCGAGGTATATAAAGGTACCGAGGGGGTGCGAGTGCCAACCGTCGCACCATAACTACCATCCCTCGGTTGCCGAACTAACAAAGACAATTACAACTTAATTAACTAGTTTTATTCGTGTACAATATTGCCGCCAACACTCTTCGCATCAACCTTCTATTTGTCCCATATCCTCCTTAGTTGGGGTATTAACTTTTTCATGTTATCATGATGCAATGGAAGTTTTTGAATATCTCGAAATCCTTCTTGTGTAGTCACCTTCCTTGGTATCCTTGTGCTTGACGGTGAAATGCTTCCTCTTGAATGTTAGGCTTGCCTTGTGTTGCATCCCATCTTGATGTAATCTTGAATGTGCTTCCTTACTTGCTGTGATTCTCCAGTCAGACCTGGAAAGGAAAACATTTTGAATCATATTGATGAAATAACAAAATTAACTGAATCAACATACCCCTATCAGACCAAAGCCTCATCAATTAAGTGTGAGAAGCCCTTTTTAAATCTGGAAATATATTTTGCTATCTGGAAACATCTGATGCTGAGTCTGATTTTATATTTGCCACAGGTCTGATGCAAAATGTGAATTCTCACACAATTCTGCCCTTATCTGCTTTAAAAGTCAAAATCGTCCTCTTTAAGTCTATTTTGATCAAATGCAATGATCAAAATGATTACAAAACTACTGTCTTAGATGAAATTCACCGTGTCTTTAAGTGCGGATCAGAATTAGAGATTGTTTTGAATGAATTAAGACACCCCTCTATATAGGCGCTATTGGATGGAGGGATGTATCTTTTCATCTCAATCCAATTAAGCCGAATTGCTTTTCATAAATGTTTATTTTATTTGATTATATTTTAGATTGACTTGTCTTTGCCTAAGTCAGCTTTATTCACTTAGCTGGCACCTATTTTTTTTAATATCCATCGGGTGTTTTGGAGTTAAAGCATGATTGCTTAATGTGTGGGGCCCTATATTATTCTTAGGCGGTGTTAAGACTTTTCTTCATGTTTTGTTTTAAGGTGGGCCCCTTTGATCCTTGCTGGCGCTAGAATCTTCTTCTCATTACCTATCATAGCTTGGCATAATCACATGAAGAAATTCGGACTTGCATAGCAAAGGAAGCGGGGATCGTTCTCCTAAGAGGGCCAAGGAAGTACTTTTCGCTCTCCTAAGAGGACAAAGGAAATGCTTTTCGCTCCAATTAAGGAGCAAAGGAAATGTATCAAACATAATTCGCTCTAAATCAGATGCAAAGGAAGTCGCTTTAAATTAAGAGCAAAGGCAGTCTCTTATATGTGAAATTCACTCAAAAATAGGAGCAAAGGAAGTGACTTCTCATGTAGATCGCTCAAAATCATGAGCAAAGGGAGTGGCTTGAAGATCGCTCTTCAACTCGGTTTAATCCTCTTATACCTTAAGCTTCTTGTTCTCCATGTATAAAAGCTATCAAAACACCTTCAATGAATGCCTTTGGGAGTGACCTCGCTCCAATTTCAAGGCAATGGAAATATGATTTAAGAGGATCGCTCAAATTTTAGAGCAATGGAAGTACTGTTGACGTGTCGAAAGTCGGATAACCAACTCCCTCTGGTCAACGCAAAATAGAATGTTGCCGAGTATCCTATCCTCTCTTGCGTAAGGGATCCCTAATGCTATTTTATATGATCAAAAGGGACAACCTCAAGATTCCAAATGTCAGGTCATGATTGCGGGATAGTTCACCGGTTGATGTGTTTTGCTGGAAACACAAGGGGCCTTACGTTTACAACATGCTGGTCTGCTGTAATTCTCAAACTGCAAAATAAAATCAAAAGGGAAGGGTTCATGGATCCTAAGGACAGTGATAATAACAACTAATGCAGCAGGTAGACAGATTTCGATAAACTAGTTTTGTTTCACCAGAGACATCCTCACAACTCGACAAGAACGATGCAAACTCTAAAGGATAAATGGATTTTCAGACTATTGGGATTCATCTAGGCACCCAATGCTGGTGCAGCCTAAAACAAACACTTACAGTTGAACTAAGCACAGTTTTGGGTTCAAACTAACCATGCATTGTGACCCACAATCAACAGATTGCCAATGGTATGAACCTGAAATGCATCAAATACCCTCACACTCTGCTATTAAAATTATTGAACTCTAACTAACCAATTGAAGGGAAACCATGCAAATAGAAGAAAACAAAGACAACAAACACCATATTCAATGTTCATATATTTGCTTCAGCTGCCGTTACAACAATTTCTGCAACAGTTCTATGCTACTCCTAATAATCTAACTAATTCTAACCTCTAAGAGTCTAAAAATCTAACCTTCTAACCCTTTACAGGAAAAAAGCTTCTGCCTTTTATAGAGTTTACAAATTGGATCATAGGCCAAGATTGACTGCATCCAATGGCTGCAATCTGCCTTCTAGAAACTTGGCAGCTTTTAACCCATGCCTAGTTACTCCTCATTTATCCTCCCAACCACTTTTCCAGCTACCGACCACTATTTGACATCAATTTGGTCAATCAGGTAGTTGGGAAATAACTGACTTGTGTCCCCTTTGTTTTAAATACATTAGATGGGGCCCACAGGTAGTCCTTTTACAATAAAGTAGTTCAGTTTTGCAAACTGACTTTCTGGAATTAATTCCAACTATGTATTTTTGAGAATGCATATATTGTAGCATTCTGTGTGCTCTTTTGTCTTCAATCTTGCTGGGACTTCAACTTGTTGCTCAGTGGTGGCGCGTTTGTCTGTGCTTCATCACGGTGCGCTCTTGCATCTTCGCTTCCGACTTTAGTCGCGATCAGGTCTTTTCGACATCGTTGATCTGCAAACAATCAATTTCAACCTAGATTAATCATTTTGAAAAATTAAATAAATTAATTTAACAAATATTAATTTTTTAGGCGATGTCGGGTTTTGTTCAACGAAGATGAAAGATGTTTGCTTTTAAGACATTATAACTCCCCCTTTGCAAAATTAGGGTTTTAAGGTTAAAATGCGAGATTTAAAACCTTAAGTTGAAACGCCCCCACTTGTAATGAAAATTGGCCACTTTGGCTTAAATGTGGGATTTTGCCCTTTTAATGCCCCCTTTCACTTTAGTTTTCATTTGCACTCACTTGGGCGACTAAGGGTGAAATTCAGCCTTCTTAGGCGATTTTGTGAGAATTCCTCAAACACCTATGTCATTTGCCCAAACTCGGGCCTTTTAGAGGAATTGCAAGAATCGTTTTGAAACATTTTATCACCTATCTTAGGGGGATTTCAGAGATGTTAGACGAAATGTGAACCGCTTTATTTCCTTGCAAAACTAATGAAAACACCTAACTTCTCCCTTCGCTCCCATGGGTTTTAAAGAACTCGGCTAATTTAAGAGAGTTGTGCAATTTTGAATTCTTTGAAACCTTCCTTTTTCCATACTCATTGCCGCATTACCTAGTCGACTAAGGATGAAATTCGACCCTTTAGGCTGAAATGTGAGAATGTTTTAAACACCTAAGCCAGATTCGGATTTTCAAAAGCAAATGTGCGATTTTACCTTAGATGTATTTGGCAAAACCCATTAAAATACCGAATTTATTTTGAATGCCCCTAACTTGGGAGAAATTTGGGGTTTTTGGAGGAAATGTGTGATTTAATAACTTAGAAAAAATTGCCGAGTTTTGGCCCTTGAATGAAATTCGGCCCCTTTGGCTATGACAAAATCGGGTCATTAAGCCAAAATACACGACATTTGGGGTTTTGCAATTTTAAACAAAATGCTGAACTTTGCTAGAAGAGATTCTTTTCCTTTAATACAAACTCGAATGTTTTGATGAAAATGCGAACTTTATCCCCAAGAAAGATGCCGATTTTGAACACCTTTCAGTTTAATGATTTTTGGGCCTTTGAATGAAATTCGCGACTTTAACTGGGCAACCTTTTATCTCCTTTGCTTTGCAAAATTCGGCCATTATTATGAAAATGCGCAAATTTTGTGCCCTAGGCTTCTAGTCACCTGTTCGCCCTTTGCATTAAACTTGGGATTTTTTTTTTGTCTTGCTAAACGTGAGGAAAGGCCGAATTTAGGCTCTCAAACGCCAAAGTCGTTTTAGTAAAACTCGACAATTTCCTGTGAAATGTGCGAATTTTATTGTTGTCTTTCTCGGAAAACACAAACCAAATCCCGAGTTTGGGGTTTTACACTGCTTCAGTCACGTGCCCTTCTCTTTATTGGGCAAAATTTAAAAAAAACGGGGGTCCCCCGTCCAAGACGGGGTTTGGTGTGCATAACGCACAACAAGTACCATCGAGCAAAGATCGCTTAGATTGGGAGGCAATGGAAATGGTCTAAAAAGCATTGTAATATCCCTTGGCTAATCTGACCCTGTTTTGCTTATTTAAACCCCAAGGAATATTGTCAAACACTTTGTATGCGAAGTTGTAGCTTGCTGATAGGAATTTCAGTTTGCAGTGTATGCTCTTAAAATCAAGTAGAAATGATGCAAATGCTTTGAAATGAATGTCAAAAGATCCAACAATGAGCTGAGAATGAAATGCACTTGTTTTTACACTTTTCAAATGCAAATAAATGAGTTCCAGAGGTAAAATGCATACCTACAGCCAAGTAGCATTTGTACAAACACTTGGCATGCATACTAGTGACCAAAATGCACTTACAACAGATTGGCATTAACACAAACACTTGTCATACATGCATACATAATTCTGATAACAATAGTATGTAGTTTTTATCATCATTAATGCAAAACATATGCAATAAGATCATCTACAGCAAGAGGCATTATGACAAACAATTGTCATGCAATGTAACAACTGATTGGAATGCTCTGAAAATGAATATGAAATGCAAGGAAAACCTGGACTAATGAAGTGCCACCCCTTTGGAAGTAAACTCGCTGCCTTATGAGGGTCTGATGAGCAATATCGACCTCCTCCAATTGTGCTGTTATGAGGTCTGAAAATATATCAGATCTGAAGCTTCTCCAAAATGCCCTCGAATGAAAGATTATAATGCAATCAGCAAGCTGATAATAAATGCAAATCGACCTCCCTCAGATGAAATGATGACTGTAACAATAATCCAGCTGCTACAATCCTGTAATCCTCAGAATACTATATGCAACGATACCTCAGCTGCTGCAATGATATTTTCTCCAATAAGATACAATAATATATCAGCTATTGTATCCAAAATCAAGGTGCAATAATACCTCAGCTATTGCACACGAAAATCCCTGCAATAATACAACAGCTATTGCAAGCTTCAAAAACCCTTGTTCTTTCCAGCAATGAAGCACCAATTAAGCACAAACGTGACCTCTGAATAAAGCCACCAGTCTTTGCACAATCGAAGAGAGGCTACGTTCTCGAAGATTGAATTTACAGCGAAACCCTAGGTTTCTTCTTCAAAGCCAAAACTTCTCTAGAAAAGACAAATGTTGAATGATTCAAGAATGAATGAAATCCCATTCAAAAGCCTTTATATAATATTTAATTTGCATTTGGCTTCATCTCATTTAATTTCACTTTAATTTCATTTCCTTTTCGCTCCATTTGGTGCACAATATAAAGTATACTTTATTAAACACTTATATCTCCCTTTAAATAACACTTCATCACTTATAATGAAGTATACTTTAAAAGCATTTAATATATAATCTCTTAAAGTGAGCCCCCAATATAACTTAAATGCACTTTAAATAATTGACTTCATAATTCATTAAATAGCCCCCTCATAATAAAGTCAATTAAATATTTAAATGATGTGTACTTTAAAATTCATTAATTAATTATTATTATTAAATATCAAAGTACAACTTTAATAATAATAAAAATGCCATAACTTCTACAATAATGTGTATAATTCAATTCTGTCTGCTCTAGGAGGTAACCCACTGCATCCACTGTGCATTCAACTGCCTTACTAAAAATAGTACAGGTTTCTCTCTATCAACCACGACTTACTATAAATAGTAAGTATGTAAAACGGAGCCCTAAAGACACCAAACGAAAGCCAGAACTGTAACCCACTAAACTCTGGAGAAGATTAAAGACTTTGCCGATCAAGACTCCGCCTCAGAAGAAACTCTAGCCATACTCATTAGCCTACGAGGGTCAGGATGCTAGGCTAATCCTCCAAAACTGATGCTCACAAAAAATGGGGACATTACAAGCATCGCTCAAAAACATGAACAATGGAAATGCTCTCTCAAAGGCATTGCTCTGATTTGAAGGCAAAGGAAATGCCTCAAGATGATATCGCTCAAATTATGCACTTCAAGAAGTTCGCTCCAACTTGGGAGCAATGGAAGTGCCATTTAGTGGGATTCGCTCCAATTTGGAGGCAAAGGAAGTGCCTCTAAGAAATGTTCGCTCCAAACCAAGAGCAATGGAAGTTCTTCATCACTTAACCAAGCTTTTCTCCATACAACTCTCCTCTTCATGAGATGCAATGAACTCCATCTGATGGCATAAGAAGAAATTCGCTCCAAAATGGGAGCAAAGGAAATGCACTCTAAAAAATTCGCTCCTAATTGGGAGCAAAGGAAGTCTTTTTTGCTCCCATTAGGGAGCAAAGGAAATGATTTTCACTCCCATTAAGGAGCAAAGGAAATGATTCACCTCTTGCAATGCTGATTAGGACAGTCAAAGGAAGTGCTGCTGTCAATGCTTGAAATGCCTTGGAAAATTTGATTTACATCCATTATTTAATTGGTGGAACCCAAGCAAGGCTACAGTGGCAAAGGAAATTAGAGGAAATACTATGCTTTAAAACAAAGTTTTAAATCTCCATTTCAGATTTTGTGTGTCCCAGCAGGTATGAGAGGAATGTGAGGTGGAAGGAATGTGAGGGAAGTGGTAAGGGGAGCTGCTACGTGGGGAAAGAGGAGGAAGTGGAAGGAGAGGGTAGGGAAGTAGAGGAGTGGGATGTAGGGAAATGAGGGGTAAAGTGAGTGCTACGGTGGCGTAAGGTAGATTTAGGATGTGGGAGGTATAAGGGGTAATGGAAGGAGTTAGGATATATGGGGAGTAAAGTGCAGTGGGAGGTATAAGGGTAGTGGAAGGGTAAAGGTGGGGTAGACTAGGATGGAATGAGGGTTGGGTAGGGTGGAAAGGGAGTGTGGGTAATGTAGGAGGTGGGGTAAAATAGAAGGTAAGCTTAGGGGAATAGGGGGGTAAAGGGTAATGTAGGAAGTAGGAGGTGTGGTAAAATGGAAGTTGGGAGTTGTAAGCTAGGATGTGATGGAAGTTAGTGAAGGGAGGCTAGGATGTAGGATGGAAGGGCAGGTTTAGGCTAAATAGAGGGTGGTTTAAGATAGGATGTAGGTTAGGAAAAAGGTAATTAGGAATAAAGGTGGGAAATGGGAATAGTTAGGTGGGTAGGGAGGTAATGGAAAAGGGTAGGCTAAGGGGAGTAGAGGTAGGAGGGTGGAAGATGTTGGTGTGGGCAAAGGTAGATGTAGGCGAAAGTGAAGGTATGTGTAGGTGAAGGTATGGGTACGTGTAAATGTAGGTGAAGGGTAGTGGAGGGGTATGCTAAGATGGGAAGAGGGTTAAGTTGGTGAAAGTATAGGTGAAGGTATAGGTAAAGGTAAAGGGGAATGGGAAGGGATCAAGTTTGGGCACCCATTGGCAGTGTTGGGAGAAATGGAAGTGAGAAAACCTTAGTTGGGAAAAGGAAGTGTTGTCAATGCCTTGGTTGCTCTTCCAAGAGGGCAAAGGAAATTTTCCTATACTTAGCCAAATTTAGCATTTCATCCCTAGTTCTGCAAGCAAAAGATTGACATCACTTCATCCTAGAGAGAGAGACTTGATCAACTCCTGAGCAACTACAAATAAGAGGCTAATAGAAAAGACTCAACAACTACCAACGACTAAGCTAAGACAACTAACCTAGAAAGCGAAAAAGTGGGGGTCCCCATTTGCAATGGGGCGATGTGTGGGTACATCACAACAGGAAGGAAGTGAATCAATTTCAACTTCAAGTCTGAATTCCTTGGTGGTCATGGAATTCAGCTTGGAAATCCATGAATAGGTCCTAATCCTGCCCTAATGTGCAAGAGAAAGAGAATCAAGGACTTCACTATGATAGTGAACGTAGGATGATTGCAACATCAAGGTCAAGAACCACACCAAGGAACTCAACAATTTAGAGGAAGGAACTCTACATCAAGGAAATTCCAAGACATGGCCTACATTCCAAGGAGAGAAGAAGTTCAAAATTCCAAGTATGGAAATGAAAATGCAAAAGTGATCAAGGAAGGATAGTTTAAGAAGAGTTAATCAAAGTTTGGGACTTGATCATCCAAAGATGATGCAATTTGGGAATATGTCCATCATCATCATGCCAGGCTTGGAAATGTTGAGTAGCAAGAGATATTGCTCAAGATGGAGGACTTTCTTACGATGATTTACAAGATATGCATGATGAGTTGGTGCCTAGTCATTATCAAGGCAATTAGGAGATTCCAAGTCAACTCGTCCAAGTTCAATGTACTTGACCCATCCTACAAAGAGGATAACTACCTACCTAACCTTATTTCCTATTGGTTCTTCACCTATAAAGACATGCAATCAAATCTAGATGTTATTATTTCATTGGTTGAATGAAGTTAGTTGTGACTAACCCTAATTAGGGTTTTATTGTTAAATCTCAGTTGTTGATCTTGAATCAATTTGAGCCTTTGAAATGTAATGAGACCTCTATATAAGGCTCAAGTCTCTCATTTGTAAAGGTTAATAGTTAATAGTCAAAGAATAGTTAGCAAATAAAAGTAGCAATTGAGTAGGAGGAGGAAGCTAGAGATTGTTGCCAAGATTTGTTGTAGTTAATACATGATTTTCATTGAAGCATGGTGGATTTCTATGTGTTGTTTCTACATGTTGCATGGTTTCTTGTTACTTCTCAAGTTTAGATAAAGTGCATTGATTATAATGGAGAAGTGGAATGATATTTGATGGAATTCCGTCGGTTCATACTTTTTGTGGTTTGTTGATTGTAAGCTACAATGCAAAGTTAGCCTGAACCTCATTAAGCATCAATTCAATTGTGGATTTTCATTTGAATTGCACCAATCTTGGGTATTTGATGCATGCCTACAATATGAAAATCCTTCATTATCCTTTGGAGATTGCATCAGTTTTGTGTAGTTGTTCGCACATGGCAAAGCAAAGCTTAATTATCGAATCCGTATATCAAAGCATCATCCTTTATTGTCGTTGTCCTTGGAATTAGATTAGATCTCTTAACCCTTATCTCCTTTTATTTTTATTTTCCAAGCAAGTTAGTTAGATTCCACATTCCAGCAGTGTACATAAACGTAAGTCTGCTTGTGATTCCAACAATATCAGATCATACATCACCGAGTCTATCCCGAGTGTAAAGTTGATTGTCCTCATTGTAAACCTTGGAGTCATCTCATTTGATCACTTCATTCAGCATATGAGGTTTCTTTGTTCAAGATGTCCTCATTTTTGTTTTCAAAAATGAAGGACCATTACATGAAGTTTTTGTCAAAAAAATGAAAATTTTACTCTCTGACATGCTTCCCGAGGCATAATTTCACCTAATCCTTGGACTGGCTTAATCCTTAGTCCATCCTCAAACCACGTTTCGAATTTCATTGTATTCTGGGTTCGTTTGCTATGTCTTTCCTTCAATTTCGGGTTTTTTCTCCTTGACTGCAGGTGGGAAATTTTCATTGAATTGCAAGTTTTTATGATTTCATTTGTTTTGGTCTTTGTAGGGAAATTTTTGGCTAATTACAACTGCACTTTATTGAAAAAAAGAACTTGTAACTTACCTTTTATTTCCCCCTTGATGCCTTTTGGCTTTTTAAGTTATGATAGGGATTTTTTTGGATAAGTTATAAGTTAATTTTAAATTTTATATTTATAAATAACTTGTAATTCTTTTCTAAAACCCCTATTTTAATGTCTTTTGCTTGTAATAGGGATTTTAAACCCCTATTACATGTGTTAAGTTATTAAAACTTGTTGTAGGGTTTTTATTTTCCCTTTACAAGTAATTTGTAACTTGCACATCTCTTTCCAAAACCCGATTTTGCCTAGGAATGAAATAAAGTGACATTTTAAACTTGCTATTTTGTCCAAAAAACCCAATTTTCTCCATAAAGTGCAAATTGGGGAATTTTAAACTTGTAATTGCATTTCCAAAACCCGATTTTGCCTTGTTGAAGAAAAAAGTGACATTTTAAATTTGTTATATGGGAAATAAAACCCGATTTTCTCTATTGCATGTAATTTGAAACTTGTATTTCTCTTCCAAAAACCCGATTTTCCTCTCCTAAGCCAATTTTGCCACAAATTCTTCCCGATTTTTTTGTGAAGAAATTCATGGAGCAAGGAGGCGTTTTTGTTGCAAGGCAATTTGTGAGCTATGGGACACGTTGCTGCCGTTTTGGTGAATGATTGAACCCTTATTTTCTGCCAAACGGTTTACCACGTGATTCCTAAATCCGCATTTTGGGGGATCAAACTCCACGAAGTTGCAACCTCCTAGGTCGTTTTGCCTTCCTTCACCTAGGCATTGAAGTTGGAGGGAGATTTGGCTTCTTGTGCCATTGGATTTGCATTTGATGTCACATTTTTCTGCCCGAGCGTTTTTGTAAAATGTGGCAAGGGTTTTTGAATGCGGTTTAATCTCTATTTAAGAGCTATCCTTTCTTCTTTCGAAGACTAATCATCTTTTTGTAGAGGCATTTTCAATTTGAAGCAAGGTATGATTTCTTTCCTTTCTTTGTTTCATTTTCTTGTTTTTCCTTTCTAGTTGTAAATTTGTATATATATTTATTTTGCCCCAAAAATCGGTTTTGTGAGAGAGATTTTCCCCTTTGAAAAACAATTTTTGAATTGCATTGTTCTTCCCCATTTTCCCTCTTTACTTGTATTCGGGATTTTAAATCCTGATTACAAGTTGGATGAAAATCATTGTTCCTCCCTTACGGTTAATTTTTTTTTTTAACCATCTTTTGTTGAAATTCCAAGTTGCAAAGATGAAAAACACCCATCCTTTTAAAATCGGGTTTTTAGAACCGGATTGCATGTTCAAAGCTCTTCCCATTTTCATGAAAATATCATTCCCAAAATCTTTCCATTTTTATCCATCCATATCGTGTAATGTCCCTACTAGTTAGGGATCACTTTCCTGCAAAACAGACTGTTAGAATGCAACAAAATATATATTACTAATCTGATTTGCAATTAACTTCAATTACTAAATTAAAACTAATCTCAATTCTTAGGTAATAAAAAGGATACGAATGTGGTATTGGGACATGTCTTTAGGCGGTTGTAATGCCCGCCTTCTTGGAACCCATCATGGTTACAAGCCTTACCAGGAAATCGATGGATAATTCGATTCCTGTCTTGGATGTAACATCTTACATCCAAGCCTACCAAGGAAGATTGTCATATATGATCAATTCCTTGCCTTGGATGATACATCTTATCATCCAAGTCTACCAGAGAGGACCGGCCAGATCCGTCTCTTCTTGGGTGAGCTTTTGACACCCAAGCCTTTAACATATATGCATATGAGTACTCAGTATATACTGCCTACCAGGGATTATCATAATCCCTGAATTAGGCTTAGGGAATTTCCTCCCAATAGCCTCCATCACATAGCCAAATTATTGTTATTCATATAACATTTTATCATTTTTTAATCTATAATTTATGCCTGCATCTACATATTCCTTAATTACTATTATTGATCCTATATCCATACAAATATCCTGCATACATACATATATCTATTGCTACATATACATGAGACAATATTATTATAAAACTATCACTCTGTCAAAGAGACAGATCCATTATAAACATATATGTGTGTGTGTGACACACACGTCCACACACATATATATTCTTGTTGCGTAAAAACTAACCGCTCTGATACCCATTGTAATGTCCCCTACTAGGGTTTGGTCTATTTAAACTATAAATAATCCCTCTCAACATACTTATGACAAACTAAATTGATTAGGAGACAAACTATCTTAACATAAATCGAATAAGCTTCTTTCTGATATTAACTTAAGGATTCTATCTGATTAATATTTGTTATTAATGTACATATAGCTTTATATATATTTATATACGTTATTTATTCTCAGGTATTATCATTATATATTGCTGCAGATGTAGTTCTTATAAAACATTATAATAATTATAATTTTATTTATTATTATTATTATAATCTAAATTTATATCACTATCGGGCTTCATATATTAAGCGTACATATTAAGCACATCCCATGCATACCACTAAGAACACAGATGTTACTGCCTGTAACTCGATAACAGTTCTGTTCTAATCTGATCAATGGTCCATTATCTTTTTTTTCTTCCCTATCTTTCTTTTCTTGAATTATTCACACCGCATTATTCATACACCTCTTTCTCCTCCCTTCAAACTGAATTTACAATAATAATATATGTCATATGTTAACTCCAAACAAAAAACACAACCATTCACTAAAAACCTACGTGAATGGTCACGTATTCTTAGATACCGATTAGTAAATATTAGTAACAACTGCCATTACAACTTTCTTAATTCAAATCGGTGCCTTCTTATTTAATGGAAATAATAGTAACCCGAACTTTTACAAAGTAAGTCTTTGATTTCATTATTATCAATGTTATCAAAACTTCTTTATAGTAATCTTTAATTACTAATCCCCTCTTTATCTTCCGTTGAAAATAGTCAATGCATTCCTTGGCCCTGTCAATGATTCTTAGTGAGTCGGTTGTGTAAGATATATGCACCGTTTCATATGGCTTCTCTTAATCGGTGTTTAACTAAACCGATTTATTTTGTCAAAGAATCGTATTTCTTTTAATATATTCGATTCATTTACAAATATATTACTATTAATAATATCAATATTAATTATAGAAATTTGCTAGAATGATACCGATAAATAATCTTCATATTTGCTGTCATAGTGTTCATTATTCTGTTATAATGGATATGTTCATCAATCTACATGGATCCACTTGACATCAATGCCAATATTTCCATCATGTCCTTCAATATATTTCATGTTGGTTCTTCTTTTAGAGTATTATTGCTGTTCACTGGTTCATAAGCCTTGCCTTTTCAAAGCGTAAGTTCTACCTTTAGAATGTGTATCCATCTAAATCACTAACTTTTAGTCTTTGTTTAATTTATCTTTGACTAAGATTACTGCCTTTGCACTTCCTTGATTGTTGTATTGTCATCTTTATTCAATATATAAATTGTGTTTATAATTAAGAATATGTAGATTAGGTTTAATATATAAATTATGTTTATAATATTAATATATATTAATTAAATAATAATATTTAATAAATAAATTTCAAATAAACATTTGTTGTTAATTATTATATTAATTAATAATAATAATTGCTTCATTTAGGATATATATAACGATCAAGGAGGGGACATGACATATCGCCTATATCCGTACTTTACATTCACGTCATTTCCCGCAAGTCTAATTCTCCTTTTTTACTCATTTCTCCATTTTCCGTTTTACAAGTATACTTGCATCCGGGTTTTAAAAATCCGATTGCATGTGCATTTTTCCCAACTTGTATACTTGTAAAATTTTCCCCAAGATCCAAAATTGGTCAAAGTCAAGATTCCTAGCATTTCCCATTTATTTCCTATCTTTCCTTAACACTTTTAAGTCTTCATTGTAGTATACCAGGTTGTCTTTCAATGTCAGATTTGCCTTCATCTCCAATTCTAAAGAAGATGAAGTATAAATATGACAAGTACCAGAATGAAGTTTCACCTTCTCAAGTTTCCTCTCCTTTGGATCGCATAAAAGATACAGAGATAGGGCATGTGGACATGTTAGAATCTGTCAAGAGGGTGGAGGACCCGCAGGATAGCAATATGCAACGGCCGTTGGACAGCCATATCCATCACGCATCTTCTTTCCCAGTGGCTGCCCTAGAACCTGAATTTGTTCTCACTTGCGCCCATCGCTTTGACAAGGAGACAAGAACCATTAAAAATGATGATGCTGAAGCATTAATCCGCCTTGATTCAGATACAATTGAGAAAGTCTTCAGAATACCACCAGCACCTGCTTATATGGAAATTTCAAAAGATAGTGCAGCCGAGTATTATGTCAACAGGGAAAAGGACTGCAAAGGTCATATTAATAGATGGATCTATGAGCCACGAGCCGCCTTTTCAAGGTGGGCTAAGTTGCACCGCTGTGACTTTAAGTAGGAAATTGGAGACATCATAACTCTCCTCAGCAAGATGATGGGTCTTGAACACTCCAATGTTTTTGAACCCTGGATGTATCAGTTTACCATGTTCATAAGGCAATCCCACCATATATCATGGGGAGAGATTATCAGCGATGCTTTGTGCGAGCAACTTGCAGCGGTCCCTTCCACCATGACTTTCTACATGAATTCATACTTAGTGTATTTGGCAACGTCACTCAGACATTTCCGTAGTCTTTCTACCAAGGGTGACCGCTCGCTTATACCGATATGGGAATACTATGATCAGCTACCTTTGAGACCCAGCAAATTGCATTTTAGAAGAGTTCAAGATGCATTCTTTGGTTACTTCATGTGCTAGTTTGACAGAACTCTAAAGAATAGAAGGGTGTCAGATGAGGCATGGGAAATAGTGAATGAGTATGGGTGCTTGTTTCTTCAATTCCCGACCTTTACCTATATGAGAGTTGGATGTTATAGTGGGCAGCCATACATGCTCCTTAGATACCCGACTGATAAGATTATACTTATGGAGTTGGGAAGACAGATCATGGCTGTGCACGCTCATCACTCTGTCAGACATAAGGTCGGAATGTGGATTTCTACAACAAACCCATTGAAAATTGGCCGGTATTCTCTTGTCACTTCTGTCAAAGCCAAGGCTATGGAGACTGAGATGCAGGAAATTAAATTCAAAAAGTTTAAGTCCGGAGCTGATTTTGATTACCGGGGTATGAAGGAAAAGATCGAAAAGTCCTTCGTGCACGTGTATCGTATTCAAGATATCTGGGTAGATCTTTGTACAGAAGTAGAAGTTCTCAAGATGGATTACTGCAGGCTTACTGTTGAGCAGGTTATTGATTTGAACTTGGTGGATATTCCACAAGGGATGATTGATGATGGGTATGTACTTGATCCTGAATATATTTCACGAAGGGTTGAGGAAGGGCCACTTCCTTTAATCCAATGGTCGCATAAAGAATGCGCATCCATTCTTGAAAGATTTCAGCCTATCTTGGCTAACACCAACACTTGGCTCAAAGGTAATGGTGTTAGACTCATCAAGATCAATGTTGGGAAAGAAGATGACCCTACGGGGACTCTTGGATGTAAGTCTGAGATTCAGATTGACAATAAGGAAGGTACATCATCTTCTGGCACCAAGATCAAATTGCGAGTTAGTCGGGCAATAGTGCTTCCTCCTGAGGAGGCGGCAGTTCGTGGAAAGGAAAAGTCACGGTTTCATGTTCAGGTGATCGATCCTGATAATCTAGAAGAAGGACTACAATCTGATGATGCTCCTAAGTCTCTAACTTCAGACTCACCTCATGACTTTCCTTCCTCAGTTTCCATTGAGACGCCTCTTTCTCCTCCTGACATAATAGTGGAAGAGTCTCCTCAGAATGCCGTTCCTATTTCAGCATTTTAGCTGCCTCCTGATCATCAACAAGAGGGTGTGCTGGAAATTCCTGAGGATACCCCTGCGTGTATCTAGTTGTCAGAGATTGATACCTCCACTTCTAGCTTTGAAGAATTTATGAGGCAATCTTCATGCCCATTGGTTACTGAGCAAACCATGGTCACCATCCAAACAGATAATCCTCCCAAAGTGACTAGCACTGTTCAAACAGAAACTGCTTCTCCTTTGCTCACAACTGCTACTGAAGGAGAGTTGATGGCTTTACCTCCATGGCTTAGTTCTTTTACCCCAAAGAAGAAGAAGCAAAAAATCTCACTTGATGCCTTTAATTATCAGCAACTTAAACAGTGTAGACTCAAGGTTGCTAAAAAGGCCAAGACTATCTCAAGAGTAACTGTTGATAGCAACAAGATGAAGATGGCTGAAATTGTTGAACCTCTAGCAGATAAGCCACTTGAAGAGATGTCAGCTGCTGATTACAAAGTCACAAGGATAGAATTGGGCAAGCAAACGCATGAAGTGGTTAAACATGATGCCCAGTATTCTGTAGCCTCACTAGTGCAACGATATGATGAACTTTTAGCTAAGAAAGATAAGCTAGAAGAGGACAACTGACAACTTGTTGCAGTTGTTCGTAAAATCACAAAACCGACTGGTGAAGTGAGTAATCCTACAAGTTCTTCTGAGGCACAAGAATCAAACCAAGGAGTTGAGAGAGCTGCTCAAAAGGTACAAGCACTGGAATCTTGGGTTGATCAGTATCATAATCTATGTGCACAAGTCTTGAAGGAGGTTTTCCAAATGATTGCCAAGTTAAAAACCATTGAAGAACAATTGAACCAAGTTTTTGATACTTTCAAATGGAACTTGGAAAAGGTAGAAAACAACTTGACTATTTGGCTTAAAATTCCTCAGCAAAAGTTAACCGTTCTTCTAGAACGTCAGATAATTCCTTCAAGAGTTGTGTACTTGGAATATCAAGAGCTCTTCGAGATCAAAGCCCTTGTTTTTAAGTCACTTATTGAAGACATTGATGATGTTATGAGGCTGCGAATGGAAGTTTTTCAGGATATGGTCTCTCATTGTCAGAAAGCTTCTTGCACCATCATGGGTCATGATGGAGAATTGTTGATAGAAGAAAAGGTTCTTTCTGATCTACAGTTGAAGATCCGTCAAGAGTGGAAAAGTGAACCATTTTCAGCAGCATCCATTCAAGCCTTAGTGACTTATCAAGGTTGCTTGCGGGAAATTCAGTCTTCCTTTGAGGGAAATAATGCCACAATCTTTCGTTGCAGTGATGTTATCGTGAAAACCATGATCGTGGCCAAGAATACCCATGAATCGGATCCTGATGAGCTACGCATGATCATCTAGAAGTTCGAAGAATTCATGTCTTCACATACTGCAACTTAAGTGTTTTTCAACACTTAGTTGTATTTTTCCAGATTTGTAATCTTTTAGTTGTAGTTTTTCTTTTGACAAGTTACATGTAAAAGCCTTTTTGTAAATTGCAAGATAAGTCATTACTTGCACTTTTGTAATTACATGTAAGGCAACTAAAGTTTGAGTTCAGTTAGGACTGTAGTTGGAATAAGTCTTAGTTAGTTATTGAATAAGTCTTGGTGGTTGAGAGAATCTCTCAAGTTAGTTAGGATCTTGTCACCTTTTGCTCAAGGCTCCTTTTCTATAAATACTTGAGGGGCCTTTTATATAAATACTTGAGGGGCCTATTGTAATCTTTATCTTTTGGAAAGCAAGCAAAAACTCTGCCAAATTTGCAAAAAAAAAGTCTTTGAGCTTTTATGTTTAAATTGAAGAATTGAAAGGAATAGAAGAAAATTGCTCAAGCTTTGAGTCTTTGTGCTACATTCTTGAGTTTGTGTTCCATATTACCTTTGTTGCAAGTGTTTCTTTGAGAACTTAATCGAATCTGATTTGCAGTCTTTGAGCTGCAAGTGTTGGAGATTAATTTAGTTAAAGTAGAAGTTCTATTGGGAAAAAACTGTAAGACTTTGTGCTTACACTTGTTCTTATCAGAGTTTAGAAGTAAGTAGATTTTATGAGAAATAGTTGTGAGTCTTTGAGCTCACACTTGTTCTTGCTGTCTTGCGTAGAAAGAATAAGAAATTTCAGTCTTTGTGCTGTTATAATTTGTTCTTAATAAAATTAGTATAGAAAAGGGTAGATAGGACTTCACATAATCAAGACTTTGAGTTTGATATTGCTGTCCCGTCTCGAAGGAAGTGACGGTAGTCTTTGAGCTTTTAAGAAACTTCATTTCCTTTCTCTCATTTCATTTCGAAAATTGTTACCGCTGTTTTATATCAAATCGCTATCACTTTTCTGTGAAGAGAAAAGGATATTGCCTTTCTTGAAAGAAGAAGAAAGACTGCTGTCCCGTCCTATTTTATTTTTAAAGTTGTAGTTAGATAGGGGGAGCCTTCCCTTAATTAGGAGAGTTTTACTCACACACTGTGGTTGAAACCACAATTTTGTATATTTCCCCAAGTGTACAAAATTTTCAACGAACACAAGAGAGGATATAATACTTAGTATTTTATTCTATGTTTGAAGTGTCCTAAAAAATACATCAACAGGAGTAATGAAAGGAAAGGGAGAAACTATGTAGCTTAGAAGCCTCACAAAATAATGATTTTGATGAATGGTTGATTTTGTGAAGACATTTAAGTGCACATATGTGCTACCACACTCTATGATTGGCCTACATCCGTTGAAATTTCTAGGAGGAAAAAATGTTATGCAAGCCTCATTTTTGCTTTGAAAGTATGTGGCTTACCTTGATATTCAATTACAAATGGAAATCTAGTTGAATGAAGTCAAATGAATATAGAGACAAACCATAATCAAATTTATGGGTAAGCTAGATGTTCTCAAATTCAAACTCGAATAGTGGCACATAAATTAATTTGCAAATCACTAAGGCTGCAATTATCAGCAAGGAACTAGATACTGTTCAGACTTAGATTAGAGATTTTGGCTTGAGCAGTGTAAAAACAAATAAAGAAACAAACTTCTTTTGGGAAAGTAGTTGGAATGGATATCCTATCCATAGTGGAAAAACTTGGACTCAACAAAAGCTTGGCTAGCCCAAAAATTTGAAAAACTCGGGACTTGACAATAACTTGGGAAATTCATTGAACATTTGAAAATACTTAGTTTCTTCAAATATTTTTCAAAAACATATATATACACAAAATTTGTAGAACATATTATTGATTTCAATCATAATAAATCAAAGTTTGAGTTTAATACTTATCATAGACCAAAAGACAAGTGCAATCTCTAATAAATTTTTAATACATATAGTAGATTTATAAAAAAACACTTTATAAAAAATGTGTAAAACACTTATATAATGTATAAATTAATCATAAACGCACTACAAATTCTAATTACTAGTATAATTAAATATTAAAAAGTTAGAACTTAGAACAATACTTCATAAAAAAATATGTAAAACACTTTAAATATTTCAAAATAAAATTACTAACAATCTAAATAAATTTTAATAACTAATATAATAAATAACAAATATTTCAAATGTACTAATTAAAATTATTAATGTTTACCTGGAATGGTGAAACAAATAACACATTAAAGATAATGTTTAAATAATTGTAAATCTAGATAATTCAAACCTAATATTTTGAATCTAAATAATTTTCTTTGCGCAAGGCTACTGGGGGCTACTACGAAGCTGCAAACATCAAGAAGTTGTGGGGCTGGGTCCTGAACGCAATCATGGAGTATATTACGGTTGAAGGCCGTTTCTCTAGGGCCCACACCTACCACTTCGTGCTCTTAAACCATTTCAGACACGACAAAAAAGTGTCTCTGCCCTACTACCTTTTTCGGTCCCTGAACAAACACAGGACGTTCCAGCCCGATTCTCCACAGCAGGCTCCTGCTGCTCATCTATGAGCATTGCAAAATCCTCGCTCTGCAGGAAAATAAGCAGATTTCCGCTTCCCCGGGTAAAAGAAAGATGGAAGAGGGAGAAACTAGCAAGGAGAAGGCGTCATCCAGCAAGAAAAGGAAAAGTACCTCTGGGTTGGAAACAGAGGACATTGTCAAGGAAAGCAGTGGTATGGAGACGGACGAATCTAACGACGAAGACAGCTAGAAAGAAGAGGAGCTAGGCAACGAGGAAGAAAGTGGAGATTCTGAGCCTGGTCAAGATAGCCCTATTCTAAGTGATCACCCTGGTAAGGACAATAGCCATCTGATGGAAGAAATGGCTCCCAAGGATTATGAGGAAACCGAAGTTAATTCTGAGAAGGAAATAAACAAAGACCTGACTGAGGAAAGGGATAGCAAGGACAAGGGAAGTGCTGGTGAGGGGCTTATCCTGGATAATCTCAAGAAGCTCTCAGATGCCATAATGGATTTCGACAGACGGGCCTACGAAACCCTGAAAAACCTGGAAAAGAAAGGGATAAATTCGGATAAAAAGAGGGAGGATGAAAACAGAGAGCATATTAATTGGAAGCAGGAAATGGAGAACAAGGTAAAATTGCTGGAAGAGGGAAAAGAAGCGATGAAAAATCTGATGGGAGTTATCCCAAGTATCCTCTTTGCTGTCACCAAAACCCTGGAGGACATTGCCAAGGTCTTTGACCATACTCCTAAACCGGTTGTGGATCTTGACCTAGAGGAGGAAGTCAAATGTTTACCTCACTGGGTAAATAGGAAGAATACAGAAATCGAACAGCAATGTACAATGCAAATATAAAAGAAGTACCGGAATAAGCTTTCCATTAATGTCAAAGGATGTTCATATTATATCCATCGTCAACATTACATGTCCTCCAACACCTGGAGGTGGTACAATATATGATAGCCGAAGGGGTGCGACACAACCGTCGCGACTCCAACTACCTACCCGTCGGCTAACTAACTATTGATAATTAACATTACTAACTATACACTTTTTCCTGATAACAGAGGAGACCATCCAGACTGGAAGTGGTGATGCTACCCCGGCGGGCGGGACTGCGAAGAGAACCAGGGCCAGTATCAAGAAAGCTGTGGCTGCTGCTGCTAAGGACCCTCCCAACTTCAAAGACAACATCAAAGAGCTGCAAGAAATTAGCAGCACCCTGGCTAAAGCCCTGGAAAAAATTTGATTCCTGGATGGCTTGCTGGCTTTTCGAGGCTTTTGTGGGTTTTATTCAGTTTTCCGTTGGTTTTTTCTTTTTGGTTCTGTTCCTTTCTGTTTCTCGTGGCTTTGCTGTTTAAGTCTTGCTTGTAAAGGGTTTCGGGGCCCCTTCAAAACCTGCTTTTTCATTAATCAAAAACTTATTCAGTCGTAGTGTCTTCCCTTCATCTTAGTTCTAAATTTTTTTAGATCCAAACAATTTAAACATAATATTTTAAATCCAAATGCTTAGTCATCTGCGCTTCATTTGCTGTCATGCGCCTATCATGTTCAAAATGGCAAAAAAAACCTTGACGAGTCAGTGATGCATTATGCTTTTTCCTAGAGGAATTGGTGACATGTTTTAGGGTTAAACACGACAATTTTTGGTGATTGTTAGCAATATTTAGCTTGAGAATCACCACAATTTAATGTAAAAATCGGCTTCGAGTTTAATGGCAAGTAATTCGCTTAGGGTTTCGACTTACAAGTACTTGTGAGTTGTGCGAGTACTCATAGAGTTCTACAAACTTGATATTACCCTTGACTAGATTTTTTTTAAGGCCTTATAGCGTACTTAGCAAACTCATGGCTATAACAAACTCGCTAGTTGCTTCCATACTAAAAGCCATACTAAGAACATTTGAAATTTGGTTTTGTTAGATATAGGAATTTAGATTCACGAGATGGTGAATTATCTTCTTGCACTTGTTTCCTTTGTATCAATAATTCAATCTGTAATGGCCTGTTTTAGGAACTATGCAATATAACCACACAATGTAATTCTCAGATACCACTTCTAATGCCCCTTTTCTGATTATGGCCTAGTAAGAGACAATTATTTCAAATCCTTAACTTACTATAGATTATGATATCAGATTTAGATTATGAATTATATAATCAATAGTCTGAATACAAATATATAGAGATATTGACACTTTCAATGTCACTTGCTCTTTCCATTATAACCTATGTCACCGGGTTTGCCGCATTTCTTGTATGAAATTAAAAATTTGACGAATTCTAGTGAACTCTATAAAATTCGTTCAAATT